>NC_084517.1:22196425-22796425 GCF_024500385.1 Phyllopteryx taeniolatus | reverse complement strand
TGATGAGCTAGTGTGTTGGTATATATTATTATAAATGGTACATATTCTCCAAATATGGTGTCAGATATCGCAGCAATAAAAAGCGTTTGAGTGGACGGAAGCGCCAGGCCCGCTTCCCTCGCATTGCGCAACATGCGAATTGGATCACGCACCGCGAGTCACCTCTCATGACGCAAGCCGCTCTGCTCGGCGACTTTGCGAGTGCACGAGCGAGAAAGTCAAATCAGGGTCTGCTTGAAAGATGGTTGTTATTTCTTCGTACACAAGAGTGCAATAGTTTCATGTATCTGAAATTGCGTTGTGGAGTTTGTGCTGTTGTTTTGGCTTTTTGGCTTTTTGTCACTTTTGGTATTACGTCAACTGGCCTCCGCGACGAAAAAAAGCGACCCGGTTGAAAAGTTAGGCCTTCGGTGACTTCACTGTGTCACCTTTCCATGGGAGGGTCAAATGTCGGGGATTATTATGAGTACTGTTATTATTATTATTATTATTAGGGGTTTATTTCTTTGCACGTTTGCATTGTGTTCCATTATCTCTCCATGTTGAGAAACCGCCGGAAAAAGTGGAAGCTTGTCAACCTCCAAAGAAAAGTGCCACCTGCAGGATGTTGCAATGTGACAAACTGTGGAGTCGCTTTCCCTTTCTAACGGAAAACTTGCGACACGTTTTGTGGCTTGACGGGTTCCCCAATGTCGGATCACTCTGCGATTGTCCTCAAATGTCGTGGTAAGATGACGAAGACCTCCGATTGGGAGGGGGGCGGGGGGGGGGGGACTAAAGGGGGCTAACCTCTAATTAGTCAATTAACTGATGATGCAAAAGTGGGTTCGGTGTGCTGAGGTTGAATTGCCGAGGTCGGCCAAAAGACAATTTCATCGTCCATGAAATGAGAGCAATTAGTTTGTGCGGGCTGCTGCATGCTGATTTGTCGTGTTTGCTCTTTCAAACACTAGAGGGCGCTGAGAGATCCTGACATGAACAGACAATGCAGGAGCAGGAGAAGCTCCCATGGACACATGCAGCTGTGATGATTTTCGATGCTTTCTTGGATGATACATGGTCGAGTGGATGTAAAGACATTTTTTTTTTTTTTTCTAAGCCCTCTTCAAAAGCCACGTTTTGCCATGGCTAAAACAAAAAACCAGGGCCAGATCAATCATTTCCACCTTAAATGAGACCCATCGCTCGTACAACTCCATTGAAAAAGAAAGAGCCATCTATTTAAGAGGGAATGCAGACATAAACAACCGAGATCATTTTTGCAGAAGTGTGCACACCCGGTTGTTCAACACCGCTCGTGGGAATGTCGTGCAGGTCGCGGACCGTGACGGAACATTACCGATGCAGTATTACGACGTGATATTCGGCGTCGTTTAAATGCTGCCACTTCTTAAGAGGAATCTCAAAAACACGAATGAATTTGAATCTTGTGCCATGTATCGTGAAGTATCTTTCCAAATTTGGACTCTTTTCATGGAACATTCACTCATCTGCTCATCCGATGATTCAATGCAAATATAAAAGATAACAAAGAACAATTTAAATCATGAAAGGTAAATAACAAATAAGTATTGAATGTGTCAAGATGTGGGCTCAAAAGAAGCAATATTGTCTGAATTGTGCACATTTGTCATTAGGTCAACATGGTATCATGTTTTCCCGCATGCTGTACATGTATAATGCAACAAACAATCATCGTAAAAACATGTATTTACGTTTCATCCCGTTTTGCTTGGGTTTGGGTTTGGGCAAATTCCCAAACGATGATCTGTCACTCTCGCTCGAGGGCTGTCGTCGTGCGTCACTTTGCGTTCCCTCCTGCAGCTTCGTGCTCAGAGGAGTCGAGAGAGAAAGCACGTGGAACGCGCGTGTGTGTGTGTGTGTTTGCCAGTCTAATGGAGTTCCTTAGCGAGAACGGGTCTCGATAAAGTCCAATGAAGCTGATGAAATTCGACAGAGGTTCCAGGGTGGCAGCGTGGAACATCTGCACGCCTCCCAAAAGCTGTAATTGCTTTTCCCTTCGTCGTCCTCGGCTCTCCACGCCTTCTTACTTTTACCTGCGAGAAAATCTAATTGACGCAGCAAATTGGTAAACACGCCAGCGCGTCCTGACGAGATCATCGGGGAAAATGCGTCTTGAAAGTGGAAAAGGGGCACTGTGGCGATCAGCACATAATTACAGATAGGAAGACCATTGGGAAGGTCGAGACCAATGGATGAAAACAAAGTCACATCCCATTTCTGCCCTGTAGACATTAGTTGACGTATTCAAATCAACATATCAAAATTGAATCACCTTGGTACTCGAATTCCTATTTTACAATGTTCCAAGCCAGGCTATCACTACGCTTCAAACGAGATCCCTGAAGCGTTTACTCAATTCATTATTTCAGAAAGTAAGTCGAAAATAATTCCTATAACAATGCAGGCAAGGTTACGCACAAACCGTACTTCGAGCCGTTCGCAATTTATTTGAAATGACCTCGCGGAAAGGATTTTATGCAGAAACAAACTTTCCATGTGAAATAATCAGCTCTAGAGTCAAACTGTCACCATCCTGAAAACTTGATGAATTTACTTTTGCAATCAAGTAATCAGTAAAGCAACTAAGTTACTTTTGCAAGGTAACCGTGGCAACATTGTTGACGAATATATTCGTCAGTGGCAGTAAACAGTTGGATTCCAACTGCCGAATAGAAATGGCCGCTCAGGAATCTGCATGTGTCAAATGTCACATTTCCATGATTTGCTATTATCAGCTGAAGAACCACAAGCAGAAAATCGCAACCGCCTCTCGAGGCTCCGCCTTCTCACCACTGTCGCAGAGAGTCATCATTTAGCGGAAACGCGAGCACAAAAAGTTGCGATGGAGAGAGACGGGGAAATCAAATCGCATCACGGTCGTCGGTGGCGCCGACGTCTTGGAGCGCTCGAGGCCTCGCTGCTCCCGACTGCCCAGCAGCCCCGAAGGCAGACCAAAGGGTCGCTTTGGCCACCGCGGAGGTCTGCGCTCTCCCTCGCTTCCTTCCTTCGCTCCCTTTCAGCCTCAAATGGAAGAGCCGCTTACCCGCCGGAAAGGAAAGAAAATAAGATAAGGGACGGGATGCGCTGATGTGAGCGCAAGACGGATGACGTTTACTCAAGGGAAGAACGAGTCGGGCGACAGAGGCGCAAAGCTCAAACGGAGCCGAAGAGACAGAGGTGACAAACACGATCTAAATCTGTGCGGACAAAGTCCCAAAAAAAGAGAGTAGGAAAACCGTGAAGGGCTTGAGCTCAGATCGAAAAACCCTACAAGCCATCGGGGACCGGTCCTCCAAATGTCAGCACCGGCCTGAGAGGGCAGCAAGACCAAAGCAGATAGCGACGGACATCCTCTCGCTCTCGAGTTCCACAACAACCTCACCAGTTGTCTCGCCAGGACTGAGTAATCGCCCTTCTTCATATTCGTAGCGAGTCCTTGGATTTTTCAGCGCGACGTCACACCTACTTCCGGGTGGCGGAAGACTGTGGTTTCCACGAGTACACAAAGCGACTGAGATGAGAATGATTGAAGTCTTCCTTTCTCCTGCCGCAGTCTCAAGTTTCAAGAGTTGACCTCGTATATCTGATTTCAGCGCATTTTATTGTAACTTCAATAGTGAACACTTTTAATGACAATGAATTACAGCAGAGTAGAGTTTTCAAGTTTGTCAGCTCAAGAACAACAGCGAAAGGTCGACGTGTGAAGGTGGCGTATGCAATTGTCCGCGTCTTCTGCGCCGTTTATTAATCTGAAGCGTCCACGTGTAGGAAAGTATAAAAACCTTTCTTGAGCCAACTCTCCAAATGTCTCCCAAGAGGAATCGTTTCACCTCTTTTGCAAAGATAACGAACTGCACAAGGAACTCTGTCTTCAAGTGTTGATATCAGGTGTTCTCTATCAGAACAAGTCACCCCCCCAATTCTCTACTCTCCCATTAGCTAGTCTTGCGGTCGTCTTCGATTTACTCGATTTACCCTTTTCACCCACTGTTTCTGCTGGATTCATTTGGATTTGTTTTTTTGTAAGGAAATCAGAAGAAACTTAAAGCTTTTCGGGAATATCTGTTGATGATTTTTTGAAGTACCCTGCTGCCCATTTATTCTTTTCACATTTTTTTTTTTTTTTTTACAAACATGGGTCTTTAACTCGAATTCAAAACTGGAACAAAGAAGCAAATCAGTTCCCAGTTCAGTTGACGCTGGTGTCAGAGAGAGAGAGTAAGAAAGCTGAGGCGGCGAGAAGAAATGATACCAAAAAAAAAAAAGAAATCAAAGACATGGAGAAGAGAGTATCCTCTCCCTGCCCAGAGGAATTTTAAAGCCAGAGGGAGAAGGACAAACAAAAGTAGGCGAGCGGGAAAGAGCAGGCTGATTAACTGAGACAGAGTCAACTGACCGCAAGTCATTAGGCCGAGCGCCAGTCGCCGGACGTTCTCGTCACCCGCGCTCTGAGCCTCGTCGGTATCATCCCCGCGTCACCTCGCTGCCGCCGATAGCGGGGCGGAATTCCTCCTCGACAGGATGCTTTACTCTGGGAGCGTTTGGCTTCGTTGGGCTCTCACGAGCGCGATGACTAACGGTCGTCCCGCGTGATTCGATCTCGTTCGGCTTTGGAATGCACATTGCAAGTAGTCCGATGTCTCTGTTGCTGCACATTCGAAGAAATCGCAAATGTTTCAGCTCAAAATGCTCCAGGAAGAAACTCACTTCCCAATTCTTTCCTTTGTGCCCTCTGTTGGAAAGTCAGTGAGTGAAAGCCATTATTTCTGCATTTCTGAATACGGAAAAACCTAATCTCATGAATACATACGATCATGATATTTGTTCGAAATGCGATAGACGTGTTTTACTGACCGGAACGATCACCTCAGCAGTCCGGTTTGCTCATCGACTTTTGTGACCGTTAAGATCAGTCTGACAGGACGGTGCGCGCACAGTGTGTCGTACGAGTCGACGTACACCTCATTTAGACAATTTGTTTGCAGATCACCGAAGTTTGCGAGACCGCGAGTGCGTCACGGGGCCGGCGCACGCAGTCGACGGCGAACGGAAAAATCGCGGTCCGTGAGGCCGTGTCGTCCAGTGCAGAGCGTACGGAATGTTACTATCAATGCGACAACCGTCTCAAGAGCAATCGGTCAGGGCTGACAGTCGTAAAAGTGAAACCTGTTCAATATTTGGGAGATGACTCGTTTTTCTTTGTGTTTTCCAGCAGTCTGGATGCCTTCGGGCACCGTGCTGCCTCCCATAGGACGGATTCGGTATTACTACAGACATCTGGATTTGGGGTGGAGACCGGCGATTGTCGACAGAGACGCGGTTTTGAGAGCGGTGTTCCGTGGTGGTCATCTGCGGTCCACCACACACGATAAGAACACTAAGCACACATTTTCTTCCTCGTCACTTGTGGGGTTCGTCGTGTGTTAAGAATCGGTTACGGTGTTAAGCGTGGCTTTGTGCGCACCCCGCTCAATTCTCACAGCAACGGCTGATGTTAGTGCAACACCCTTTGTCGTATTCTGTTGTGACGAGCTCTCGCCTTTTGCCACGCTCGCAAATGTAACCACAGAAGCCGTTGACGCTCGTAAAGCCCGAGCGCCTTCGCACACCTCCTAGTTGCACGCCGACGCTACAACAAGTCACGACTTTCTCTGCAGTCACGTAATCATCGTCGTCCTTCGTCCTTCAAACGGCTGATGACTTTGAAGCAGTCTCGTTGTACGTTGAGGCTCGCCCTGCTGTTTTTGTATCCTGTCGCTTTGTGCTCCCCACCTGCCGCGATCCTCTTAAGCACCGATGACACATCGCTCTCGATTCCGCCGTGGCCGACTTCCGCTGTCGTCCCCTGCATCAAATCAGCCATTTGATAAGCAGCCTCGTGCGCTGCTTAGGGATCACTGGCTTGTGAGTACGCAGCTTTCGTGACAGCCCTTCACTGTTGATTTCACAAGTCTCATGTAACAAGGGGACAAAGTTACAAATGGTGACAGTCGAGAGTTGATCTCGCGGAGAAAAGTACATTTCGTCCGTTTTCTATTTGGCTTATTGTGTTCAGGATCGTTGAAGAGCAAGGATGTCAAAACGACGCGTCACGGGGGTCCAATCCGGCCCGTGGGGACAGAGAATCCATGAACTGCAATTTTTCAGTATCAGTAAGTGTTGTTGCTGAATTTGTCCACTGGATGTCGCACCGACGACCAATACGAATACAGTCCTGTTCAAATAAACACCTGCTCGCGCAGGTACATTTTCCTGTATGAAAGCATCCGATCTTGGACACTTAAAAGATCACATGCCGTTAATTCGTTCCAGCCTGTATTTTGTGTGTGTGTTTTTTTTTTAATAGGGGAAAATCGCCACCAATAATATTGTCCCTTCAAAAAAAATATAATAATGACATAATGAAATGGAATGTAAAGACGTTTTTGCTTCAATTCAATGGGCATTGTGCTGCTTTTTCTGCTGTGCGCACCTTGGCCACCTGGGGGCAGTGTCACACTGACATATCCGCATACTGTATGACATACAGAAATAAAATAGTTCTTCTCAGAGCATAAAGAATATACGCCTGTCTTGTTATATTATCCATCTACGTGTTGCGCCACTGCTCGTGTTCAAATATCCGTTGCTCAAAGTGTTGCGACACACTGCGACAGCGATGCTACTTGTTAGCCCATCTATGGTGCTTTCCATTATGGGTTAGCCTTCATCTCGTTATGTGGTGCTTTTAACTCCACAAAGTGTAATTCTCTAATGTTTATGTTTATTTCCATGTTCTTTCTTAATTAGCTGACGAAACCTGTGATTCTGATCTTTTCATTATGATATACATATGTAAAAGAAAGCAGACTTCCACAGACTTCTTTTTTCTTTCAGTACTTGGATGAAGCACTTTGGTTGTTGCGTTTAAATCTCCAGCGAGTAGTCAGTACCCATGTGTAGTCCTCCTCTAGACGGCCAGTGCACCCGCTGCAAAGCTCTTTAAAAAGAATGCAAAGTTTAAGCAAGCTTGGTAAATAGTAAAGCGGGAACAGAAGTTGGGTCCAAAGTAAGTCAGCAGCAGAGTTGGAGCAACATCAGACATTTGAAAAACATAAGACATGGGCTGTCTTTTTTCTTGCCTCTCTGTCTCGGTCCTTGTTTCTTCCATTCTTCCGTCCTCCTTTCCGATACGACTGATGGAAGACACGATGCCCAGGAAGACATCCAAATGCGGACGAGAACGAGGAACGAGGAACGAGGAACTCCTGGTTTCATGTGTTAATTAATAACAACGCTTAGTCTTGTCCATCTAATGTCTATTCTGCCCGTTCGGGTCTTTGACTGAGTTTGAATCCGGTGACAAATGGCACGGTTACAAGGAAGGAACGGAATGACCACGTGTCGTCGCGTCACTCGGCTTCGACGCTGACATCCGAGTGTCAACTGAGGCCCGACTTCCCGCGACCGCTCGCCTCATTCAATCGCCGAAGCGATACTGAAGAGCGAATGGGAAGAAGAGCGTGTTTCTAAAGCTCCGCTTCAAGGGGGGAGTGAACAAACAAGTGAACTCTTGCATCGAATCCAGCAAGCTCTGTCGAGCTCTTTGCATTTGCAAATCTTGCTCTCCTCTTTGACCGTCCGCGACACGAGAACTCCGGCAGCCGGAATGTGTACAGTGCGCCTTTAAAATCATCGAATGAACGGCCTCGTTGGTATTCAAACGTCAAAGTGCGTTCCCCCTCAGAAGGCTGCACGCGGGACTCACCTCTTCTTCATTTAGTTAATAGAAAAAGATAAGCAGCACAAGGGAAGAAATACGTGATTAAAAAAGGAACCTTGCGGGGATCAGCACTTTCATGAAGTATGGATGCGGAATTTTAACCGCTTGACTTTCCCTGCTCATAAGACTGAAGTTGAACTTGCATTTGTTGACACTGACACAAATAACCTCAGACGGCGCTTTTCCAACGTTTTACCGCCATTAAAAGCCGAACTTTTCATCCAAAACGACCTTTTATTTATTCATTAAAAAGTAGACGGTATTTCATTTTTTTGTCAGCCACTTCAACGTCATGCAGTTTGAGCATCAACACTGAAAGTCAAATATAGGAAAAACTATTGACTTAAAGAAGGATTCCATTCAAATGCATCGGACATAAAGAAGAGTTAGAGCGAGCGACTCGCTCACCCGGTTTCTGTACATGCTTGCACAGTCAGCGTTGTACACGGGTGCTGTGAAAAATAATACGACAATGGAGACAGCTTGGAAACGGCAATTATTTGCACCCTTGAAATATCACAATACTTTGTATATCATCGACTCGTCAGCCCACCTGACCTCGTCTACCAGCCGTGCCCCTCTTCCTGACCTCGTCTACCAGCCGTGCCCCTCTTCCTGACCTCGTCTACCAGCCGTGCCCCTCTTCCTGACCTCGTCTACCAGCCGTGACCCTCTTCCTGACCTCGTCTACCACCTGTGACCCTCTTCCTGACCTCGTCTACCAGCCGTGCCCCTCTTCCTGACCTCGTCTACCAGCCGTGACCCTCTTCCTGACCTCGTCTACCAGCCGTGACCCTCTTCCTGACCTCGTCTACCACCTGTGACCCTCTTCCTGACCTCGTCTACCAGCCGTGCCCCTCTTCCTGACCTCGTCTACCAGCCGTGACCCTCTTCCTGACCTCGTCTACCAGCCGTGACCCTCTTCCTGACCTCGTCTACCACCTGTGACCCTCTTCCTGACCTCGTCTACCAGCCGTGCCCCTCTTCCTGACCTCGTCTACCAGCCGTGACCCTCTTCCTGACCTCGTCTACCAGCCGTGACCCTCTTCCTGACCTCGTCTACCACCCGTGACCCTCTTCCTGACCTCGTCTACCAGCCGTGACCCTCTTCCTGACCTCGTCTGCCACCCGTGACCCTCTTCCTGACCTCGCCTACCAGCCGTGACCCTCTTCCTGACCTCGTCTACCACCTGTGACCCTCTTCCTGACCTCGTCTACCAGCCGTGCCCCTCTTCCTGACCTCGTCTACCAGCCGTGCCCCTCTTCCTGACCTCGTCTACCAGCCGTGACCCTCTTCCTGACCTCGTCTACCAGCCGTGACCCTCTTCCTGACCTCGTCTGCCACCCGTGACCCTCTTCCTGACCTCGCCTACCAGCCGTGACCCTCTTCCTGACCTCGTCTACCACCTGTGACCCTCTTCCTGACCTCGTCTACCAGCCGTGACCCTCTTCCTGACCTCGTCTACCAGCCGTGACCCTCTTCCTGACCTCGTCTACCACCCGTGACCCTCTTCCTGACCTCGTCTGCCAGCCGTGACCCTCTTCCTGACCTCTTCTACCATCCAAGAACCTACAATTCCATTGCAACATTCTGCTGCTGTTGTTGTTGTAGCGCCTTTTTCTCGGCAAATTATAAGACAGCTGCTGGTGCTTGTAAATAACGTCTCTCGATAATATCGTTGATACAATTGAAAAGTTGTTTCCTTGGTAGCGTGACACATTCTGTATGTTACTGTTTGACGGTTCCTCTTGAAATGACATTTGTGAACTTGCGGAGGGTTACAACTGCTGTAATTGGTCTCGCGTTTCGATTTTGCGGCACGAGCTGTCGCTTTGGCGTGTGCTCGTCACTTTGTGAATGAGCTTTCATTTTGAAATTGTTTTTTTTTTGGCAGCTTGGAGTTCACATTGTCATGGCGCCTTTGACAGAGAAGACCTTCACGTTTGCGAGCGCGAAACCGATGTTCCGGTTCGAGGCTTTTTGCGCCAACTGTTGCTTTTACTTGACAGCTTATCTTCTTGTCATGTTGACTGACGTATTTATTTTTCATTCATACGTGTATTGTGCTCTTAAAACATTCATTTGTATATTAAAGGCCAAAAGTGTTGATACCGTACCGTGGCCAAATTTGGATTTTAAGTGAACTTACATTTGTTGAATGACTAACTTTTATCTGATAAAGATGCAAGAAAGTAGAAGAAACGCTAAGATGTTGTGTCAAGTGACATTAATGAAAGAAAAAACCTCGTTTTTTGGTACATTTCGGCAAAAGGTTCCATGTACAAAAATACTAATGACAGACTTGTGCAATTTTTTTCAACGCATAGTTGATGAAATTGCTTTTGAAGTTACCAAAATTGTCTACACCGAATCAGATGGCGCATTCTGTTGAATCCATCCAATTTGCGCTTTCTCCCGACGACGATCGGCCGCTTATCGAGTTGCGACCGAAGCGGAGGGAAGGCGCCGTACTATTGTATTGCATCGCTCTCTTCCGCCGCTTGTAAATGGCCCCGATCACTTGTCGTCCTTCGGTATTCCGTGTTTGAGCCAGCCCTGCGTCTCTTCTAATCTCGTGTGGCTTAGCTAGCTACACTTGAGTTTTTCCTTTCCTTCCGCTTCGTTCATTTCGAACAGGATTTCTGCTACTTGTTCCGCGCTGACCTTTTCGTCAGCGTCTCCTTTGGTTTGTACTTTTACTACTTCTGCTCGCATGTTACGTACGCTTTGAGTTTCCTTTTCTCCTCGTATGTAACATGCAACCTTTTTGTTCTGAAATCAACTGTACGCTACCTCCCACGTTTCTGCTTTCGGGGCCGCCGCGTAACAGTTAATAGATTTGTTCTCAAGCTGTTTTCAACGGTTCCAAAATGCCAGAAAAGATGTGATTGATTTGCGAGTATGAAATTGAGCACATTGCTGTTTGTGTTCTTCCATATTGTTGCAAGGAAATAACGACGCCACGACAGACCGAATGATCCCATTTGTCGAAGGTATGTACTGTACCAATTGAATTCCGATGGCACAGATAACACTTCCATCCTGGTGGGAAGTTCATTCGGCAGTTTGAAGGGTGTATATATATATATATAAAAATCTATTTGCCGTTCACGCTCTGGTCCGGAAAAGAATGAATCTGAATTTCGTCCCCAGTTCTCAGTACTTGAGCGGTTTTCCGCTCGCTCGAGTAATAATTTGGAGGACTCCGCTTACATTTATGGGAGTCGTATGGGAGTCTTCTTCCTCCAGTCCAATTTGTGGCTACTTTAGCGACCTCAGTTGACCTTCAGGCTCCCGTCTCTCCCGCGCATACTTTTGCGTTCTGCAGATGCGTATTGTAGGTTGACCCTTAACCTTTGGAACTGTGAGAAAACATTTTTACATGAGCCAGGCGGTGTGATAATAATTTGAGTCGAGCAAGCTTATGACGCATGCATTGTTCGATCTACAGTATGTAATCCACTGGGGGAATCCGTTTGGTTTGTTTTTTTTCGCCGCCTGATCCGCCACATCCAGACTCGCCAGACTCGTCGCTCAGCGTGTGAATCCCCCGGCTCCGAGGCCGATTGGGATATGAGAAGAACTCATCCGCTCTATCACATACCGACGCACAACTCGCATGCTTGCGTCGACCCCGACAGCATCTCCGCTCATTAATATTCATTAATATCACGCGTGGCCTCTCCTTGCCGGTTGCATTTGCATGATCCATACGACCTAAATAACACTGCAAAAACCCAAAACGTCAGCAAATGTAACAGAATAATAGATGAAAGAACATTTCCCCCTGCGCTTCATTTCATCATAATTACCTCATTATTTATATGCATACATTACTTATTCAACAGCATTTAATAACCCAACGCGTCTGAACTCCACCGAGTACATTTCTTGTTTATGAATTATGTTTGACAACAATGCACGTTATGCTTATCAATACCATCGCTCACTCATAATAGATTGAAAACAAATAATAATCATCATCATGAGAATAATACAGTTAAACCTCTCAGTGTAAAATGTTAACCAAAAAAAACAGGAAAGCTCGGATGACGGTTATACAGGGTCGATTGATCGTCTTTATTTCAAACATGTAGGCAATAATAACATTTCCAAAATACATTTACCTACAAAATTCATGTCAGTCACAAATATGCCGATTTCATGTGATTGTCGCACAATTTGCACAATGGCTTGTAAATAGATTTGTGTTGCTTTGCTCAACGTATTCAATCTCCCAAAACCAATTTTACACTCGAACCGGCGGAAATATTGATTGACGTCAGGTTATGAGAAGGTCGAGCTCCAAGGTTTTCAGGTCCGCTAATTGGCACGGGTTCGGGATGTGGCCAATTGCCGATTCCCTGCAAATCCACAATACTTTGATCTGACGTGAAGTGTCGGTCGCCAGGGATTAGACGAGAAGTGCATCGATCAACACTTTGTGCTGGACGTGCTAAAAGTAAGATGGGGAGAAAGCTTTTGTGGGAATCGAACCGATTGGATGTCTCCTCTTTTCTCCAATCAGGAGCGTCGTTTTGATGACAATTTTTTCCACACGGACTCGCGGCGCAATAAGCGTGCGCAACAGACCATTTTACACTTCCAAAAAAGGAAAGTGCAATATGTCCACCGCAAAGCACAAATTGGCTTCCGCGACGACTCCACAGCGACATAAACATCATTAGCTAGCTTATTACAGCCTTGGAATGTGCATTGTAAGGATAATCACAGCCACCGGTGCACTTCCAATCGCTGTATTGATCAAATTGTAGCCCAATAAACACATCAAAAGCGCATTCATTGGTACACTCGCGAAAAGAGACGCTCTTCAAGCAAAGTGGCTAACCGTTAGCCAATGAACAGCCAGCCGACTCGTCAGTCTCATTCGCTGACTCGCACGCCACTCAGCGAGCCGGGCCCCGCCTTTTCAAGCCCCACACATTCAAAGTCACACAATACTACAGTGTGGAACGTGACGATGGGGAGTCCAAGTGGACAAAAATGAATGAATGAATATTTGGTGTTGGTAATGAGCAACAATCCAGCGGATGATCGGTACGATAATCGATTTTGAAAAGTATTGGATAGCCTCATCCCTCGTAGGAAGTGAGAATGGCAAAGATCGATAGGGTCATCAAGCTTTAAAATATAGAAAATGACAGAAATATATGATCGCTACTTGGCTGACATTTACAAATTACAGCTGCATCTGATGAGATTTACCAAAATAAACACTTAAGATGGATTATTACTCTTATTCTTTTTTTGAAATTGACAAATGCACATTCTCAGTCAGACCATAAAAGAATACCTCATCAAAAATTTGAAATTGATTGGTCACAAAGTCTATCCCGAAAATGAAGCCCGCTCCCACGCTAATAAAGTGCGACGCGTCGATCCGTGCGGGCATGTGAAATCTGCCGCAGGCCCGCCCCTTGGCCCGCCCAGCCATCGCTCTTTATGACCAATCATTTGTGCTCTTGAAACAAGAAAATGAGCCCTCACGGCCGCCGCATCGTTTTCATCGTTTTGCGCTGATGGGCGACGCTAACCTTAGCCGCCTAATTTCAGCGTCCTCGCTTCGCTGCCTAACGCAAATATTTCCATCCGATGAGCTGCGCAAGAGGAAGAAGATGATGACGAAGGGTGTACACACAGGTTAGCTCGAGGTAAAAGATGGCGCTAAGGACGCCGTAAATCATGTGGAAAGGTCTCGTCAGAGCCAGCTGAAGGTTTATGGTGGCATATCGATTCGGCACGTCCTCGCGAGAGCGCTCAGGATATTACAATAGCCCCGGTTGTTTGCGGCTTCAATCGTTTTGCCATCTTTTACTCTAATCCCTGCATGCGTATGGAATATTTGGACTTTGGACTTTGGACTTTGGACTTTGGACTTTGTACGTGGCTTTGCCGGGTTCGACGGGTCCTCTGGTCGTGTACCGCAATACAAAGGCTACTCGAAGAGCCAATAGGAGCCGTTCCCACCTTTTACGGCCAGTAACTTCAAAAGGTCATTTCTTGTTGCAAAGTCATTACTGAAAACATGTGACGACTGAAAACTACGTAGCACTCAATTGTGGAACTATAGCATTCAACTGTTTTTCACCATTTGTAGATTTCCGGATATTTGGGGCGTGGCCAAAATGGTGCCCAGTGACGCACGTTGGCTCGCTCTCCACAATATCAGAAGCCTTCGTTTGCACAATTTACAGAACGGTCGTTATGTATTTTGTGCTACTGTCAGACCACCGTCATATGTTGGAATGCAAAACATTGTGGGTATAAAAGTAGCTTAAGATTTAGTTGATGAGCATCAAGTATGCCCTCGGAAGTCTGTCGTAAAGCGTAAGAATGGTCCGAGTCACGATCACAATTGCCTTTATTGTTATTGCACTGGCGTCGCAGCGACATTGAGGGTGCTCCCTCGCAATAAAAAAGACGGCCAAGTCAGCATCGACTTCAAAACACACTTTCACACATTACACAAGTCTTTCAAGACGGAGCAATATGGAATAAGACAAAGGCGGTGTTTAATAAACCATCGACTTTCGCCGGAGTGCCCGTTACGTGGCGCCCCCGGTTAGCTTGCGGACTAGCGCTGGGATTTTAAGCGGCTGTAAGCTATATTGTCGCGGCTCAAACATAGTCGAGATGTGTCGGCATTTGCCGGACTTAACGAGAAAGTATTCGATTGACAGCTGAGCGAGGCAAGGTTTCAGTTCATTCAACGTTTGAAAGCGAGCAGATTTTTACAAATACTCAATCGTTGCGAATGGGGCGGATGTGATCCCCTATACGCTTCCTAAAATGATAAAAGAAGAATCGCGTTCCATTTGTTTGGCATGACATCGTGATTGAGTATTTCCAACTGAACATTAAATACTTGTCTAGTCTTTTATGATGATGTAATGTGGTCGAAATAACTTGGCACGCACGCGACCAAGCACAAAAAAGATTTCTGGCTCTCGACTTGCTTTCCCACTTGAGCGCTTCAATCAATTCTTTGTTAGCAATTAGTCGACTTTACAATGATCGATGATTCCGATCAGCTCTTCTGTGTCTTTTGCCTACGGAACCACCGACTTTGTCGTACCAATTGTTTCCACTCGTTTTTTTTTTTTGAAGCTCCTCTTTTTCGGTGACTGTAGTTGAAACGATTCCCAAGAGGCTTCACTTGTATTCCGATCATTCGGAAGGTTAAGGATATCCGAGCCTTTCTCTTCTTGCGATTGTATTTAGGGCATCCAATGGCTTATTGGTTCTTGCCATTCTTGTCGTTGTTTTTGTTAGCCCGTGTATAATTCATTGGGGGTTGCCAAAGACTGCTTCCAATGATTCCCCTTTAGCTTTTCACATTTTCCATTTTGTATGAAAGACACCACACTTCAGCTTTTTGGCATTTGGAAAAATGGATTTTGAGCAATTTCTCCAACCAATTTAATATCGAAAGAAAGATACCATTGTTCAAATGTATTTCACATCTTGAGTAAATGCACAGAAATGTCTGATCTCCATCTGGCCAAGTCGCCGGTTTGATTGTTTCGTTTTGAAGTCAACGAGTAAGCGAGTCAACCTCTGACTGCCCGCGGGCGCTCTACGAAGGGCCACGCTTAAAAGGTGATAAACACTCGCGATGCACCGCTGTGAAAGAATCACGGCTGCCCGCTGCGCTGCTTTTTTTTTGGAGGGCAAGCAAAGTCAGGCTGCAGCGTTCCCGCGTGGCCCCGGCGTACTTTGAAGCTGCCGTCGTTTCCCCCGAACGTCAAGGCTGCTCCGATGCTTTATCGCGCCGGCTAAATACGCGGCGAGGTCTTTCTTCTTTCCCGATGCCCTCGGGCAGGTAGACGAACTCGGACTAAATCAGACAGTCGAGTCTTTTTTCCAGTGAGGCCAAAGAAAAAGTGCTGACGGGAGCCAAGCTCGCCGGCAGATCTTCAGGGTGGAGAAAGGGCTCGTTTGGAATTGCCTCGGCACAACGCTCCTTTACCCTTTGAAATAGAGACTCCGACAATTGACTTTGTTTGCCGAGTAGAGTCGAGCCGTGCGGTTTGCTACTTTGATGAGAACGCAGGCCCCGAAGAGGACAAGAAACTGGAATTCAATTCATTCAGAAACTAAAAGATTTGCTTCATTGATGCTTTGCAACATTTCTTCGTCAAATTTGTGCACTCGAAAGTTAGGTTTTTTTTTGTTTTTGTTTTTTTTATTACACTACTGTTATTTGAGGCCACAACTTCATTGACATATGTTGGAGGAGCTTAAACATTCGAGTGGGGAAAATCTGAAGAAAAAAACAACGTATTTGAGACGGGGCAAATACATTTGGTGGCACCGTCCTCTATTGAAAATGACATCTTTACAATGATACAGATTTAGTTACGTTTTTGTTTTTCAAAGGCAGAATTTCTGATGGAGTTCTTATCTAGGATCTCATTAGTTTGTGTAAGTGTACCTCAAAAAGTGGCTAAAGAGTCAATCTTATATCAGAAATATCAGAAAGTTGGATCAATGCTGCCCCAAACCGAATTTTTATATAGGAAGGCGCATCCAATTCAACGACAATGCTCGTCTACTTTTTCATAAGATTTATTATATTCGTAGCATCAATTCAATACATCCTTTATTTATCCAGGAATTGTCGCAGCGAGATAGGAGATCTCTTGTTTCAGGGAGTCCCGGCCAAGATGGCACACAGAAAGTTTTTTTCCCCACAGAAATAACTGGCATAAATGATATACATGAAACAAAAAAAACAGATGCATTAAAACAAGCAAGTGACTGAAAAATGAAGACAAATATTGCAAAAAAGGGTCCCGGCCAGGGGTTGAAGCGATTCGTCAACTTGACGACTTCGGCAGTGCGCAACGGCGGTTGGAGCTTGAAGTCAATTCATCAGAAATCAGGTTTCTGCTATGAACACAAGTGAAATCTTTTAGGACAGGACAAATCTTCAAATGTGGCCGTCCGAAAACGCTGGCTGACGTGCAACCGAAATGGGATTGTCCAAACCCGCGCCTGTTACAGAGAGAAGACGGGCGAGCTCCCGTCGCGTCGGCGAGGACGCCGAAACGAAAAGGGGCGACGCTCGATCACAAATCTCCTTGGTGTGAAAATCAACAGTCGGCCAAAACGCCGTCTGACCCCGAAGTCGTGTCGCATCTTTGAAAAGTTGTAGACGCGTAAGTGATTGGATGAGCGGGTCGGAGGGTGGGGCAACTGCACAGGAAAATAGGAGAAGCGGCAATGTCATCGGTTCATCGACGCGGACTCGACGATCGTCGACTGCAAAAATCCGTCGTCTTTCAACCGCTCGTCCTGGCGATGATAGCGGCGGGAAAACCTGGAAATCAACACGCGTTTACGTTCCTGAATGCACAGCGAAACCTCAGTTACGCAGTCATCGCTGCGGGACATTCATTGGGCACTTTCGCAACTTCGGGGATTTACTCTTAGTGTGAGAATAAATGTAAAATAGCCTACGGATTAGCGTTAAGCAGGAGTTGACATCATTATCGTAAAGCAGCTGCGAACTCCCCCGGGCTCCCCGCGGTGCAGCCGCAGAAGAGACGGAGAAACCCATCCGATTCATCGCAGGGTAACTTTACAATGATTTACTCTCGTAGCCATTAGTGGGCCACACAAAGTGCAGCGACTCGCGAAATTAGAAACTTGATCTGGACGCTCCAGAGCATTCGGCGCATTCTCCGAGAACGTACCGTCCGACGAGGAAGAGCGGCGTGGCTAGAGCGGGACACCGAGGACATTCTTTGCGTGCCGAAGAAGATCGTCAACAACAAAATGGGCAAGGTTAGTAACGATCGTCTTCAGACAGATACACGAAAAAAGGTGCAGCGCCCGTGCGTGTTGAATATTGCAAATTGATCTGCCAGATGCATGAAAATGACGCTTGACAAGCACTGCACATATCAACGAGTGGAGTTTGGGCGGGAAAATGTCAAGATTTCAAGTGCTTTAAACGCATCGCACTCCAGCCGTGACTCCCCCTTGACGTCGAAGCCTCCATTGTCCGAGCGTTGTCATATTCAGGGGCTGTCAGAACAACTGAACTCTCGCGTACGCCACTTTGGGACCTACGTGCACATTCGTCACCTGTCCGCCGCGGGCTTTTATCATCTGCCACAACTGAGGAGTTTTGCAAAGACATCTGACTTTTAGCTCATTCCGAGCCAAAACAAAATCAGGACATTCTAGCACATCAAAACCTTTGGGGTTACTTTTAAAACGGCTTCTACGATATAAACTAGCCGTCGACGTGGACTGCCGATACATTGAAAATGGATGGTAAGAAAGAGAAAGCTTGCCAGATGCTCAGTTTCTGAAGTTCAAGTTCAGGTCGTTAGTGTATTTTCTAGGAGTGAACCCGAAATATAAGAAAGAAAAACTGTAATAGTGACAAGTGACTCTTTTCTGCTCCGTACATATTGGTGAGTCAGGATCATTCCGAAAGGCAAGTTTTAAGGGAAAAATACCTCACAGGTTCAATCAAACCTTGAAAACCTGCAGCTCGGTTTTGCTTTGCGGCCTTTTTGGTGGGTGTGTTGACCACAAAAGCGGAGCAGTGCTGCGAAAAAGAAAACCGCGACGATGACGATCATGCAAGCAGTTGTGACGTAGGAAAAGAGAACGCGTTTCATTTCTGTCTTGGCTGCTCGCTAAAATATGGCTGACGTTAAGCGGGAGTATTTGATGTATTTTTTGAAGTTTGACTTCCAAATCGTCTTTTCCCATTTCAACGAATGGCAATGCCATTAATCCGTTCCAGTGCCCCATAAAACAACAACACATTTTTTTTAGTAATGTGATTTTAATATGAAAAATAGCATGACAGTATTTTACTTTATAAGACCATACAGTAATAACATAAATAGAATGTAAGAGTTGTGCATCATCATAATTTAATGGGCATTGTGCCGCTCATTCTGCGGTGTGTGCCTCGGCCACCTTGGGGCAGTATTATACATATAGACGTACTAATTGCTACTATGGCGTTCTGCATCGTATGATAGCATGAAGTTAGCGGACTAAGACAAAGTTCGTGGTTATGTTGACTATGCAGCGTGTTTTATTTTTAGTTGTAAACTCGATTTCAATGTTGCACATTTCCATTTCAAACGGAACGGATTGCGTTTCATTTGAGAGGTTCCCCTGTATTTGTGTTTGTGTTTGACATTTTTACTGCATTGAGCATGTTCAAGTGTTTGTCTGAAAGCGCCATATTGTCGCCCCGGAGCCTGGAGTGATTTCTGCCTTTGAGCTTTGAAAACCGCAAAAACGTGCACTTAGCTTTTCAACTTTATGTTCTGTAAGATGTGACAAAGGAAAAGAAGACAATTCGCAAGTCAGACGTATTCCAGCTGTATTGGACAACGATTGACGTGACGGAATCATTTATGGCATGCAATGTTTATGCATTTAGGTGTCGTCTCTGAAAGTGGAGAACAATGAAGAAAACATGAGGTGAGTTGGGTTAAACTCTGCAGGATGGATGACATTTGCAAATATCTGGTGAAGTGCTCATCCAGAACAGTTTGAGACAGAAGTTGCCGCGGGGGCAGCCGAGGGTTTAATCCGCATCCCTGGCGAGTAGGAGGACTCGGAAAGCGCGGGGTCATCGGCGTTAACTTCCGCGTGTTGCTTCTGTTGCGCAATTGTCTTGTCGCTGCGTTCGTTTTTGTTCCCTGGTTTACTCGCACATCGAGACTCTTATTTCGAAGCAGCGCCCTCACGTCTGCTCAATTGAAATGCAAATGTTGAGCGTATGGACTGTGGGCATCGAAAGTGATCACAGCGCTGTCGCAAGTCAATGTTTATGCACCTTTTGCTTCAATGACAGCATTTGCTCTCTCAATATAGCCGGTGGCGGTTTCTGGTACGTGCAACACATTTCCCCCCAAAAATGCTCCGGGAAACGCTCCTCTATTGGCCTCCCGACACGTAATATAATTTATCCAGTAGAATACACACTGAGCGGCGCGATGCGTGCCCGGTTAGCACATCTGGATCTGGGTTCAAGTCCACGGAAAGCTGTTCACGTGTTATGACGTCACTGCGTTACGGACAAAGAGATCATTCGGCCCGATGGCTTGTATGTTTGTTCTCGACTTAACGCGGCAAATCTATTTTGGTATTCCTGCATTTTGAAGATCAACAAAGCTAAATGGTCCAGAAATCCCCCAGTGAGCCATAAGAGGAAGACAATTGGTTTAATGGCATTATAAAGGGCATCAGCGGAGTATAAAGCTCACCCACAGCACGCATTGCGAGATTTCAGTTTTATGCGACGATACGCTGACGCCGCGTTCCATGTGACGCGCTTCAGGGGCGGAGGGGGCGTTTGCTGTCTATGTCTGAGCCCTGAACTGAAAACCTAATTATCCCAAACAATTCAGTCAGGCTTAATTAGGCTTGTCAGATGTGCAGTAGATCCATTCCGTTTCTAATGGAGTCCCGATCAGCCATAAGGTGGCCCTACGATGACAGGCTCGGCAAAACACAGAAAATCGATGACTTTTCAGAATAAAGACGTGAGCGCCAATGTCTGACCTGGAACCGACCGTCGCGATGCACTTTGAACCCATCGAGTTGTAGCTGCGTTTGAATGTCGTGCGCACACAGAAACAAAACAACACGGCCGGAGTGGCTTTTGGCCCTCGAGTCAAGTGGCTCTCACGAGAAAATAAGGGACCGTGACGCTTCCCCAAGAGGCGACAAACAGTAGCTAAGGTTGTAGTTGACAATGTTTTGCCTGGAGGACAGCGTTTGCCATGCGTTCTGTTTGAAAGCGCAAAACTCTTTTCTACCTGTTGGCCACATTCAATTGAGGTGCAAATGCCAATTCTGCCTGTACCAAGATAACAATGATCTCTTTGGATTGACATTTATCATTTAGGGCTTTCCATTTTTGATTGGAAATGATTATTGATTCATTTTGGAATTTACAATTTTCCCATCAAGTAGGACATTTTTTTTTATTCCATTCTTTTTATTCACTTGAGTCTTGGAATGACGGAAACGAAGTGTAACGTTCTCCATCCACTTGTAATTAATTGTTTCAATCATAATTTGTGGTGTAGAACCAGATGGCTTTATACTAACAAATGTTTCTAATCTTTTGCCCACGCTCTAGTTCGATAAGATACTCAAGATATTCGGGACTTTCCTGTCGGTCAGAAAAAAACCCGAAAACGAAACAACCAATCAAGCATTTTGGCGACAGGCGAATAAAACTAGACACGACTCTAATAAACGTTCGATGAAAGGTTATCCATGTTCTCAAGTTGGAACTCCCCTTCAAATAACAACAGACTAAAGTCGTTAACAAGAAAGATGTGTTCATGCAAAGCCGCATCCTCTGCTCGTTTCTCCTCTTCTTCGGTCCAAATTGCGCATCTGATGCTTTGGACCTTTTTCTCTCCGTGTTTGTGATAAATCGCCCACATCGCCCACCGTACCGCATAACGAATGACGCCCAACATTTCGCGTCAAAGATGCCAATCGAAATTTTGTGATTTCATTCAGCAGCGATGCCGCACATCATTGCGCATGCCAGAAACTGCCAGCGAGAGAGCGTCTTCTCGTTCACGCGTGGTTATATTTTGAAGCTAGGGCCGTGGAACTTCAAAACAACACTTAACAAGGCGCTCTGCCAAAATGTGTGCGATTATGCAAAGTGCAACTTTTCTCCGGTCTGGCCTGTCAGTAAATTCTGTTTTTACTCTTGAAACAGAAAACAGAAAATACACGTATTTGGACTAACTAAGCAAACGCAGCAGCTTTTCACGCAAATAAAATGGAATATCTAGAAAACAAGCCAAGTGTAATTTCATTTTTCACCTCATTTAGCCAGCTAAGCTAATCAGGCCGCTAGAGAACGAACTTGGATGATGATACAATTAGCCGAGTGTTTCGCACTCCAAAGGTCAGAAGCTCCAGTTGATCGAAAATGAGCTCGCGTTGCACAAATAAAACAATTAGCTTGATATCTGATGAGGGTGACGAGCAAACGTGACGGCGAAGGACGGACGCCGGCGTGCGAGCTCCGCTAACGATGTTCGCAGGTGGCGCAATCCACAAGAATATTCACACGCTGCGCTTTCAACTCCTTATTTCCAAGAACGCACACTTTTTTTTGTTTTCCACAGGATCTTGAAAAGGTTGTGTCACGCACACACAGCTGCAAGCAGATGTTTGCGTGCAATACATAAACAAGCTTTTTTTCCTTCCCCCCTCACTGTCTGGCATGAAATGGGACAAACCTGTTTTAGATTCATTAGCATTACCAACATGTTTTTCTATTCGCTGAATGCCAGAATAACGAGAGGATTATTTTAGTCTCCAAAAATGTCACTCATAGTAAAAGGGAAATGCTTTTTTTGTGTGTTCTTCACCCTTTCTAATGGTCTCAATCCCTTTCCCTCCACTGACGTCCCAGTCGTGGGCAAAGCGCGCCCGCTGCCAGCGCAGCCGGCCGCACGAGGACACGGGCGGCGGTGCCCGCGTGCTTCCGACATTTAAGGGCCACTCGAAACGTACGCAAGTGGCAATTTGGCCACATTCTTGTTGTTTTGCCGATCTGACCGCCCGTATTTGGTGCCCGTTCCCCGCAGAGCAACCCAACACCTTAACACTGAGATGACGCGTGTGACCAACTTGCTTTTCATGCAAGTTGGTCCTTCTTGTGTCCTCTATGGACACTTCTTTTCCTTCATTTGTGGCCTCTTTCTTTTTAGGTTTTATAATCAGCTGCCTTTATTTTTTTCACCACTTAACAATATATTCTTCCTTCACCTGACCTATACATTTTTAGCTTGACAAATGTTTGCTCATAGGTCCGCGAAGAGTGCCTTCTCAGTCTCTGACGTCAACGGAGGACAGAAGTGACGCTTTTGGACTCACTTGAGCGTGACGCGCTCTTTTGGGTGGATGCTGCAGTGACTTAACGAGCTTACTCCGTGAAGTGTGTCTTAAATAACGCACAACAATTTGTCGAGCGGGCCCGACAACGCTCCACGCGAGCGGATCTCGGCCTGAAACGTAGAATGACGTTGGGCGTTTGGTGGAAAATTGTTGAGCGGGCTGCCAAATTGGCGACAAATGAGTCACAGTCAACCTATGACTCAGTCCAAAAATAAAGTGCCCATGGCATGGTGCACATGCGCATGTGGGATAATTGTTGGTACCTTTATTTTAGGGGGGGGGGGGGGCACAAAAAAGACGACGACGACTTCATTTCGAATTGTCCGACAGAATTGTTTCAACTGGTTTGTCCGTCGAATGGAGGTAACGGCGCTGTTCTTGTTCATTGAAGACCAAAAGGCATCCTCAGGTCTCAAATTGGAGGTGTGGGGTCTCCCTATTTGTGTTGCAACAGGGTGTTGCCGCTGCCCCTTGCGGTCGGCGTGAGGGCCGTCCTGCGTACCGAGCCTTCGTTCAAAACAGCTCGTTGGGGCCACTCCACCTTTGGAGCGAGCGATGTTTTCTGCAGACGCGAGGTGATGTCTCAGAGCTCCTCCTCGCTCTCGAGTTGGCTTTTCTACTTTGGACATCTCTCCTCTCTTCTCTTAGAGCGCTTTCAAACCAGCGGTCCTCCCCGTCCGGTATTCGGACGTCGTCGTCTCAGAAGCAATGCCCGTTCTTCTTGAGATGCAAATGATAGCCCTGATTGTAGACCCGAAGAAGGCGCCCGCCGATGTCGCGCCATGCGCCTGTAACGCGCTTGATCTGTCTCTCCGCTGTAGTCTCCATCTTGTATCTCAGTCCTGGAAAGATCCCACTGGGTGTTTGTTCTTCCGCAGTGGTGGTTTTCCTCTTTCTGCTGTTTGATCGTCCACAAGCACTTTCAACCTCAGCCAAGCGAGAAAATAGCACACAATGCGGATTCATTGACACACGATGTGTTTCCAGGCCGGCGTGTTTGGGTTTGCCCGCCCGCGTTGACGCCAGTTGCGGAGTAAAAACGGAAGAATTCAGACGTGCGGGTGCGTGCGACAAGCTGCGGTTGCTGGCGGCTTCCCCCTCTGTCGTTACGCTGGGAAGCAGGCGAAAGAAGTCGTTCTTGCAATGCCAGCGCGGTCACTGCTCGCTTGACTTCCTGTGCGGGTTGCCGGGTAAACGTCCTCACTTGATGTGCTCCTTTTGACCTTAAAATAGTGTGATGACTCACAGGCTCCTAATAACAATCATTGCTTTCCCCAATAGCTTCTTTTGCGTCTCTTGGCTTTTTCAGTTTGTAAAATATATATTCGCCATGGGGTCATGTTTGGAAGAAGTATGGAATGACACGAAAGACAAATTGAAGTACAAGAAAAGAATGACATTGTATTCTTTGGGAGGGAAAATAACAGATGTTGCTCGAATAAACTCATTAAGGTTCTCACCAATCTTCATTTTTAGGATTGTGCTAGTAAGAGTTTGTTCTCATCTTTCAAATGTATTGTGATACAACTTTTTCCCTTCATTATTGATTTAGTTGCTACGGCTTACTCTCTTTAAAGATATAAAGGAGAGTGTCAATAGAATCAATCAAAGGCAATCAAATACTATATTATTGTAGTGGTTCATCATAGACTGCATTTTTTCCCCCAGGGTACCACTATGAGTCCTTCAAGCGATAGGAGCTGCTAATAATATGATTCATATTCCATACATTTACATTTACCTCAGCCAAGGAGTTTGTTGATGTGAGATTGCGTACGACTTCCTCTTTGATTTTTTCGAAGATTTTGATTCTTATATGTAGAAAAACGTTTTTGATGATCAACATCTTGTTTTCAACCCCATTTAATGTATTCAGGGTCAGAAGCGGGAATAATAAAGTTTCCATTTAACATTCCCACCGCGAGTTTCTTAGTGTATACCAAGGACCAATTTGTGGCGCTGGTACGAAATGTCATTTCGCTCGATCCATAAAAATGTGGATGCCGAAGCTTCAGTTCCAATTTGTTCCTGGATTGATTTCACCGACGGCAAAAACGTTCGAGCTCATTCGCGTGCTGTTGTTCTTCGCCTTCTGCCGCTCGTGCTGTTGCGCGGCTGAAGTGAAAATGGGTTTTCAAGGCCGGAGGTAACCGATGCAGATCGCGTCGACCGATCGGCTTCCTCCAGGTGTTCCTCGTTGTCTCGTCGATCTGTTTGTATTTAGTTCCCTGGTTTCTTTCGCTTTGTGTCAGTTGGTTGTCATTGTCTCTGTCTTGGTTACCGGTCGTGTTTTGTTTCCCGTTTTAGGTTTATTCAAGCGTTTCTTTGCGACTTTGTTTGTCTGATGTGGGACTTTGTTCCGTTTGCTTTATACATGTTTTTTTTCCGGAGATGAGACTCGTGCACTCCTGCCTTGCCTCCTTGCTGCCCTGCGCTTGGCTCCTCCACGTTTTTGCCTTGCCTTTCTCTCCTTCAAAACCCCGACCGTGACAGTTACCGCTACAAGTGAACGTTTGTTAATATTACGGCAAAGGATGAAGTATTCAATTGAATTGAATGTATGTGGGTCGTGACCGAAAGAAACCGATGACTGATACAAACGGCCGAAATGAGTTTCCTCCGCAGGGTGTCCGGACTCTTCGAACGGCTGAGAAGCTCGGTCAGCCGCTGCTCCTCCGCATCGAGAGGAGCCAGATGAGGCGGCTCGGGCATCTGATCGGGGCGCCTCCCGGACGGCGAAGCGTTCCGGGCACGTCCCACAGGGAGGAGACCCCGGGGACGACCCAGGACACGCTGGAGAGACTGCGTCGATCCCCTCGGAAGAGCTGAATGAGGTGGCCGGGGAGAGGGAAGTCTGGGCTTCCCCGTGAAAGCTACTTCCACCGCGAGCCCACCTCGGATAGGCGGATGGTGTACAGTATATCCCGTTGGTCTGCTCTTGCGTTATTGACGTGTTAGCAGTTAGCATAATTGCTGAAAGAAGCTAGAACGCGGGAGTGGTAATGTGGTTTAGAGTTAGCTTTAGTTCAATTTAGTAGTTTGAAATGACACTATTATTATTATGACATCCAGACTTTCAATCTTGAGGCCACATAACGCCGTACGGCTCCACCGTGTCAAGAAGACGTGGAGTGATACGACACTTCTCAGACAGTTGAAGAGAGTTCATAGATTTGCTCTCAAGCTCTTTTCAACACACTTCAGACTGTTTAGCAGTTTGTAAAAATAACACACCACGTGGGGACTGACCATTCGTGGAAATCGGCCATATTCGGGCAAGGTTCCTGCCCGACAGCGGAGATCTATGTTGCCAATTATGGTCTTCGAAGCATCCAATTAAGGTGGACCGGACCGCTTCATCATCCGTCGTTTGAAAATGCACTCCATGACACCGGCGCAGAATTGTGTTTGGATCGGCATTGGCGGCTTCTTTCATCAGCAGGTCGCTACGGCCTGAACGCCGCGGGACTAATTGGAATAATTGAACTGCTGACTTTGAAGTGTAAAACAGGTGAGCGTGAGCGGAGCTCGGAGAAAGGTCAGCGCCACACGCGAGTGCAGCCAAACGCTGCTGCAGAATGGCTCGCAGAGATAGCCGCCTTTTGATTTTGCTTTGATTCCTCCCCCCAAGTTACTGTTTTCAATAATATGATTTGTTTTATTTTGAAACGCGCTGAATTGGACCTTCGTTGACTCGTGTTGCGGCCTGCTGGCGGCACTTCACGCCGCCCTATCTAACGAAGCCGAGACTTGATAAACCAGAACCTTATCTGACCTGAAACATGAAACAAGTGTGGTGGATGCAAAGACGAACAAAAAACAGCAAATCATTTGTCAGAAATGTAAATGTTATTACCCGAGGCGCCGAAGCGGTTTGATGTCCGCGATTGTTGTTGTTGTGAGACGAGACCAATTTATGGCTCCTGCGGAAAAACATGAATCCAAGATCCAATTGAGATATATGAAGACTGCGTCGCTTCTCCGAAGAGCGCGAAAAGTCTGCCCCGTGTGAATTGGCCGATTGGAAAGCCGAGCCGATTTTGGGCCGGAGGCGGCGTCCAACCCCGACTGGTGGCCAGCCGATATATTTGTTCTTTTCGTGTCTGGTCAACGTTGTCCCTGTTCTTCGGTGGAGAATCCACACAATCATCAGACATTGTTGCGTTCTTTTGTATTCTTCGCAAGACTGGCGGGACAGCTCACTGAGCAGAAGCCAACGCTTGGGAATACAAAAAAAACGCCGTCTTAGCTGTCTCGTAAAGTATTTCAAGGGAATGCAACACAGTCACCAGACAATTTAGCAGGGTTTCGATTTGTCACGCGCGTCCGTGTTGTCGAAAGTAACGGGACAGCGGGACTCTTGTGCGTCTTGTGCGTTTTTTCAATTTGTGTCCAAGCAAACTTTTGTGGGGTGCTGAGGGTCAACTAGCTCCAAAATAAGGAGCGCCCCCCCCCCCCAAACATTTCCCAGAAAACTGGAACAATAGATTTGTCCAAAAGGTCTCAGTAGGAGGACGAATGATGACGAAGGTGCCTCTTCCAGGCCCTGCTTGTTGGCGACTCCATATGATATTCTTCGATTATGTACAGTCTGTCCATATTCTGAAAGGGCTACTCGGGAAAATCCTCCTCGTTCCGCCTCTCATCATTGCAGCTGACGGCCTGTCGGAGATTTCCGCAGGTGAAATCTCTTTTCCGTCTGACATTTGCAAACATGTTCACCGACGCTCGACAGCCGACCGATGTTGGAAGGAATCGTCTCCGTTCGGGCTACGCGGTGTTCTCCGCCTTTGCCAGGCTGCACGGAAACAATAACAAGCAAATCAATATGGTGAGGCACATTGAAGGTTACGGGGGAAGGGAATTTCACCCCGAGGAGCTTTTGCGGCCCCCCGAGAGGGGACAAAAGACAACACACGGGAGCAATTGGAGCAATTGGGTCCAGTGCCGCAACCTTCACGGACGCTGTAGTGTGTGTGTCAGTGTTTTTCAGCGTCAGCCGCTCGCCTAAAGTTGCCATCGGCATCAGTCAACGTCACCGGCGCAATTTTTCTTCTTTATTCCTCTCCCATTTCCATCTCTTTCACTTTCATCAGCCCGCCTGCCACTCACGTATCCGCTCGATAATTCACAACTGTATTTTTCCTTTTACCTCCGACAGAGAGAAACGGCCGCCGATGCCGGCCCGAGTGAGACGCGAGTGCCGGGCGGGCATTAACCTGACTGGGTATGTACATATTAATATACTCATCACGGATGCCGGCGCACCGGTGACATTCAGGAGGACGCAAACTGGGAAGAATGTATAAGCTGTGCTAAATGTCGGGGCCACGTTTTCAAAGTTGAACGTTGCGGTGTTGGGAAAGGCAGCTCTTTATCCGCTACGTAACAGCTGCTAATTAACTAGTGACTTATGGCTTGAAAAAGCATCTAAACATCCAAAATAGCTCTCGTCTGAGTCAATTCGGCGGTTAAAGAGAGAGAGGCCACGTGACTTGAGTCATCCGCTGTGAAAATGCAAGTGTACCATGAAGATTATGGATGAGTTCAATTCAAGTATGTGAGAGCTCTTTAACTGTCGATTGTCCAAAAATGGACGGCCGCAGAGAGGGGGAGGGGCACAATTGGATCCCCGGGCATATACTGGATTCGTAAGATGCACCGCAAATTGGATTTGTATCGTTCGCATGGCTTTGAGACCTCCACAAGGGCCACAAAGGATATTTCTTCCTCTAGTTCAAACATGCAATACAAAAGAGACAAAGTCACATCAAATCGAGAGTATAACTCTCCTCTACTGCAACAGCATCTACTGCTCGTCCGACGCGGAGTCGGAAGAAGTGAAACTTCTTTCCATCCTACCCCTTCGCCGTTATCCATCTTGAAGTGTGGGGAGGTGCCTTCCGTTGTCATCAAGTTACCCGATTTTCTAAACGACCGTGTCTATGTGCAGCCTTTTCGCTCAGTACTTATCACTGTTACTTTTCACTTTTCACACCAATCAACTTGGATTGTGGCTCTCACTTGATGAGAACGTTCCATTCCTGCTTCTTGTATGGCAACACGACCACGACGTCGATAAATACTTTATTCAGCCACAAGGGAACATTTCCAGAGAAAACAACATTCGGCAAAGCAGGCTTGACCAATTACTAATAATATTAAAAAGAATGAAACATATTGAACATAGCATCTCTAGTCTTTTTAAAATACATAAATCAAATAAAAAAATAATTTCCTTTTACATGGCATTCTGTTGCTACATAGTATGTATACAATTATTTTTAAAATACATAAATAACAATAATAATTTGTATGAAATTCTGTTGCTGCCATCAAACAGTGGAAGGATATACAAGGTCTACACACCCTTGCTCAAATGACAACTTTTTCTAATAATAAGATGAATCATTTGCAAACTTGTTCCGCAATCATTGTGACCTAAAACCCGTACAACTCCATTTGGGGGGGGGAAACAAACAAATCTTTTCGAGAGGGGAAGTATAAAAATAAAACACCCTCTCCTAACCGGGATGTGGCCGTGCTCGCAAATAGCCAACAACATTCAAGTTCACGTGAAGAGGGAGTCGGCACACGCCCGCCGCTATTTCAAGTCACTCTGATTAACGCCACATGAAGTTGCGCTGTTCCGCAAGGAGGCTTCTACAGCTTTGGCGCTCACGACAAGAGTGCAGAAAGAATTTCCAAGGCATTGGAAATACCAATGAAAAATGGTGCACTAAGAAACAATTGATGAAACAAGAGACACACCTTAACATCGGAGGAGCTGCAGGAATTTGTGCTTGTCAATCTCCCGTATCGCCCGTATGTCAGGACTCGGGGCAGAAGCCTTATCTGAAAGAAAAACGTCCGAGCATTTTGCAAAAACACATTTGGGAAAATGACAACAAACCATCACGTTTTCGGTCATAATCCCAAAAGCACCTCCACAGTGAAGCACGGTGTGGCCACTGTTGAGAAGATGACTTGGGAAATGTACATTGAAAATGGAGAAATTCTAAACAGGGGTGTGTAGACTTTGTATATGCGCTCTACATAACGTCGTTTTCATCATTCATCATCAAGTGTGTTAAAGTGCATTGAAGTTGTATACATGACTACAATAATGTTGTAAAAAAAAAAAAACAAGCACACGCACACACACCGAACCGTTGCTTAGTCCCAATCAGGTCATCGGATCATGATGTCTATGTGTCAGGTTTTGATCTGAAAGTCGCCGCTCGTGACTCTCCTTCCCCCTCATTTGATAATCTTATTGGCTGACTCATTGTTATCGCGCTTCCTCCCGCTGGGCCGGAAGTCGAAGCGGTAGCGCAGTCGGCTCAGTCGGCTCAGTCGCTAGTGGGAAGAGGGCAGGCGGGGACGCGAGGCATAAACATCCGCCTTCAGGGGTTGCATTCATGTAGGACACCCAAGTGCAAGTTGCACACGTGAAATCCTGCGCATTATTCGACCATGCTGCGCATGAAATATGTATGCTGTGCGCTCATGGTAAGACATGAAATATGCATATTGTGACTAGCCTACATAACATCTCAAAACAATCTGGGAAATAACTTACTTATTACTTACATCGAGATGAAATTTTATATAAATGCACAGATGGAAAAAAAAACAAAAAACTACAAAGAAATGCACTTTTAAATGCATTGAAACAAAAGACAACATCCATATACACACAATGTTGCATCAAACCAAACAAGTAGTTTAAGGCAAATGAAGGTGCAAGTGGAAAAATAAAATGTGTAAATAAGGCACCGTGCAGCGTTTCCTCAAGTCCGTGATCACAGCAAAACGCTGACTCCTGCCAATACATGTTCATTTACTGGCAGTCTTAGTGATTAATATACAATTTGTGTTATCGGGGGAAGCCCTGTCAACATTAAGAAAAGAAATATATATATATAGAGAGAGAGAGAGCGAGCGCAATAGCTGTGTGCCCTTGTCAATCTATTTGACTTAAGCTTCAATAGCTGTAGTTATCGAACGCTGATAGCAGTGATAACCAAACTTAAGTGTGGATGCCTTCATCGCTGCAGTTTTATCAAATGGTAACGATGTGACGGGCCGCTTATTGACTTATTGATTTTGTCATTTTTCCCCTGAAATTTCCTGTCTTTTACCAATGTTCACCCACTTTGGCGGATGCATTATTCCCGGTGCCGTGAGGATGTGGGAAAGGGTGCGGAGTGCTGCGTCGTATCATACGAGCCACGGGTGCTGCTGCATCTGCTCCAGGGTGGCCCGCTTCTCTGGGTCCAAATTCAAGCATTTCCACAAGAAATCTTCGCATTCTTATACAAGTTACATTTGTAAAAGCAAAGCAAAGGACATTAGGTGTGATGGTTTACAAGAATCTTCAAGAATTAGAGACGGCAGCGACGGCATAGCTTACCTTCAGATAGAACCCGATTCAATCTTAGCATCTGGGACAGGAACATGACTGTGTCAAAGCGCTTCGTTCCAGCCATCAACTCAAAGAGAAGTGCGCCCAGATGCCACACAGTGGTTGGACCGGCGCTGTACGTCCGTCTTAGAACGTACTCTGGAGGAGCGTAACATAAGGTGCCTACGAGGACCGGACGCGTGCATGGAGACAAAGGCAAAAATACAAATATCGCTGGATGACGAAAGAACAGGAATCAAGTGTCCTACCGTCATAGTCCCGGTAAGGCTCGTTGCTTGCAAAGCAGCTACAGCCAAAATCAATGATTCGCACACGAGGGACACCGGACGTGGCCTCCAAAAGAATATTTTCTTGCTTTAAATCTCGATGGAAAACATCCACAGCGTGCATGCTGATAGCGGCAACCACCAGCTGCTTCATGATATTCTGAGAAGAGGATACAGCCATTAGTCTGTTGGGGCATTTTCCCAACGGTCTGACAGTCTGTTTCAGAACTGGAAACTCAGGCGGATTCTACAACCGACGAAAGGATGCGCCAAAGCACAGCTGACAATCCAGTCTCGCGTTCTCATATTGGCACCATTTTGTTTGGTTTTTTGGGGGGGGGGGCAAAAGGGGCGATTACATTGGATAAAGAACTCATTCTTAGCTTTGGCTCCGTTAGATGAGGTGGTGCTAAACCACTGTGCTTTGACTGGTACCCTCGTCCGCGGCATACGGCGTCACACTATAAACTGCGTGTTAAGTAAACAATACGATTCCTCAGTTCTGTGTATTTCCACGACGTACCCCAATGAAAGGTTGCTCCAAACCAGAACTGAAAAATGGGAATAGAAATGTAGCTGTTTTACTGTAAGTCTGCCCCATATTTTGAGTACCTTTGCCTCACGCTCCGGCAGGGCGCCGAGCCGACATCTCGTAATGTAAGTGAACAGGTCCACAGATGGGACCGGCCTCTCCATGACCAGTGCAATCTCGTGCTCCAGATCGTATTTGTTCAACAATGACACAACTGCAGACTTCCCGTCCGAGTTCTTTTTGATAGACGCTTGAAGCATGAGCAACGCCTCGATGGGAATGTCCTTCTTCAATCCATTGATGTTCTATCGGATTCAAAAAAACAAAGTTGGGGGACAATGTTCAGTATGAATTCGGTTGTATTCGTTTAGGTTTTGATCATGGCGGCGATGACTTGTCAACCAAATGTGATTTTTTTTTTTTTTTCAGGACTTTTACCCAACTGTTTTAGAAACATTTGACGTTAACAGTCCCTCCCATACATGGGACCATGTTAAACAGTGAGACCGGAACTTTAAGTGTTTACCTGGGAAGCAACTTTTCCTCGCTGAAACCTTTTTACGTCCGCTGCCTGATTCCACTCACATCTCTCTACTGCTACCAGTAAGCCCTGGCACCCTTACTAGAGACTCTGCCAGTCGCTGGACCTTTGACGGGGGTCTAATCCCAAAACAATTCTTCCTCGTGGACTGTCCTTTTCTATTCTTTCATGTTACCATTGTAATTTCTAGTCTAGATTGCATTCCTATTGTCCTGGTACAAAAGGTTGTGCTACGTCTAAGTGGATCCAGATAACGTACTCACCAATGGGACACTTTTGACCTCTTTGGGTATGTATTTAATCGCCACCTGAGGGATAGAATCATCGACATTTGGGTATGACAGCAAAAGATGCTTTTTGTGACAAGCACGTCACGAAGACTTACCGGAAAACAATCGCTTTTCCTGTAACCGGCATAAACGGATCCGAAGCCTCCTTCGCCAAGCTTATTAACCTGCTGATATTTCTGCGCAAACAAGACTACAGAGACACAAGCACGGATATCATACTTTGTTGAGCTAGACCTCGCTTCAGGTCAATGAGACTTGACCCACGAATAAAAAAGGAGCTCTTTTCCAAAATAGAGGGACTCAATTTGGCGTGCTTTGTGCAAAATGGCCCGCGACGTGCATTTTTCTCGTTTTGGAAAAGAGTTGTCTTCTATGCGAATGTACGTCCGAGTACAAACTGCAGCTTACCTCGATGAGTTGCAGCCTGGTGGGAGGTTGATGAGCCTTTGAAGCCGGCTGCGATATCACCGCTCGTCTTCCTCAATGCCAGCTGCTCAGTACTGACCTCTTTCTCGGTCTCCCCAAAAAAGAACACAAACGGCTCAGTGGGTATTTCACTCTGCTTCTTTGAGAGGGTCTCTAGTATTGAGTTACACCTTCTTTTGGTTTTCTTGGGTGGCTTTGTTTTCACAAAGCCCTCAGTTGTTTGAGCGCTCGTATTTTTTGTGGGGGTGCCTCTTGTTTTGCCCAACCTTTTTTTTGTCCCTTGAACCAGTAAATCCTCTTTTGACAACGGCGTGGATTCAGTTTTCTTCGTGAATATCTCTGCTTTTGTGCTACGCTTTCTCTTGGTAGCTTTCGGCGAGCTGCTATTCACTAGTCCTTCTACACTCGTTTTTACCTGCTGCTTTTTTCCAAAGTGTCCTCGTTCCGTAGCGGACTTTGTCCTTGTTCTTTTCAGTGGCACGGCCTTCTTCGAGCCTTCGGGATGTCGATCATTTTGCTTCTGTGCTAGTGTCTCTGGTTTTGTGCTAGACTTTCCCTTGTTCCCATGCGAAGTCACAGATTTTACGGGCTCCCCATTTCGTTTAGGCCTGACTTTGTTTGTGGGGGTTTCTGGTTTTGTGCTGGACTTTCTCCTGGTCCCTTTAGTCAGCACAGTCCTCAGTGTCCCCTGAGTTGGTTTTCCTCTCTGCTTGCTTGCGACTATTCCTGTTTCCGTGGTGGACTTTCCTCTGGTCCTTTTAAGTGTCGTCAAGCGCCCTTCAAATGGTTTACCACTCTGCTTCTTTGTACTGGACTCGAGTTCAACATTACACATTCTCTCTGTCTCTTTGGCCTTCTTGGAGCCCTCAGACTTGTTCGCAAGAGTCGCTGATTTTGCGTTGGACTTCCTCGTGGTCACCTTGGACGGGCGAGCCTTCCCAGACCCTTCAGTTGATTGACCTCTCTGCTTGCTCGTGAGGATCTCTGTTTTTGTGTTCAACTTCCTCCTCGTCCCTCCGGCTGGTACGGCATTGACAGACTTGAGAAGATTTTGCCCGCTCTGCTTCTTTGTGAGGGACTCTGATTTTGTGTGGCCCTTCCGTGCGGTCCCCCTTCCCGGTACAGAATCACCTGCTACCTCTTGGGATTCCCTGGGATTTGGGATCATGTCACAGCGCCTCTTCGTGGGTTGTGTGCCATTACTGCTCACCTTCCTTTTTAGTGTCCCCACAACACAATCTTCCAAAAAGGTGGTAATGTCTCTGATTTCTACAATTGATATAGATGAGTAAGCAACAAATTGTACGTAAAATACTACATTGACAACAGCCGCGGACGGATCTTTTAGCACAACTTTCAGCAATGCAGAGAAGTATTTATCTTTCCAAAGTAATTATGCAATTGCACAAAATATGTTTCGTAAATATAATACTCAAAAGTTAGCAACTATGGAATGTGCAATGTGTAAGGTGCAATTTAATGTTAGCGCTATGGAGAGATCATTGGCATTAATAATTGATGTAACGCACTATATTATTTTGTGCTCTTGTATTCTATTTCATTTGCTGCATTTATTGTATGCAATTGTTACTTATTGGATATGTGCGTAGTTTTCCAAATTGGTTCACTTCCACTGCACAAGATTAACACACGTCAGGACGTGTGCTTTTAATTCCGCTTAAGGGAAGTATGCATTCAGTTTTTGCCTCGTGTCCTTATGCATTCATCAAGTCAGAGAAATGCCGAAGTAGAACAAAAAAGATGTATGACACATTGAACTTTGCATGGAAGAACACTTTTAAATCCATTACATGTCAAAGAATTGACGATTTGGTGTGATTTCCTGTGGAAAGTGTTTGAATTAGCGTTAGCAAACGTACAATCTTAAGTAACTTTTAATGACCCAAAAAGCAGTTTCCGTGATGTAACAACGCACCTGAGTCGCTGTCAGAGGACGCGACCACTAAAAGTTGAAGCCTGTCATCATCAGCCATGTTGTTTCATGCTGCGTGCATCCTGAGGATATTTTTGAAGTGGCAATAATCTCATAAGTTTCCAAAACTTTGTATAAAATAATAAGATTGCGCCGTGATTGTAGAAGTTCAGGGGTTCCATTGTTTAGCGGCAACACAATAACATCAATGTCGCCGCAAGTAGAGGGTGATGTCATCAAAGGCAAATAAAGTCGTGTGTTAATTGCCCTGGCTTAAAACCACTGATGACAACATAAAGAATGATGCACTGTTGACAATTTACACATTCAGTCAGAAAATCACACAAAAGATGTGATTACTGATACTGAAAATGCAGTTTGGACAAATAAAGATATCATTAAGGAGATGCATTTTTCTTCGAAATAGTATGTGTGGATTATGTTGATCTGATTTAAAAAAAAAAAAAAAAAACTTAATCATTTACTGCCACCCCTCCCAGTTGACACGGATATTTGACTTCTGAATCCGTCAATGGCAGCGAATGAGCTAAAAATGCCCACATTAGGGCACGAACCAACCATGATTTGGACTCTTACGCAAGATTCCCCTTTGAAATGAATGGAAATGCCATGCAGCCTTCGCAAAAAATATAAAATAGTAATATTTGTCATTTTTCGCCAAGGATAAAGAATATATGCACCTTAGTATTGTTTTGTAAATGTGTTGCTGTACTGTGTGTGTTCAATTATCCATTGCTGAAAGCTTTATGACCACCCCCACGTAGATGCCATTGTCTTTGTTTTGTGTGACGGTAAACTTCAAGTGGGATTGGCATGAAACGTCTGGAAGCCTCTTTTTTGAAGATTTGCCAAACTGCTGCTTATTGTGAAGTGAGTTGAGTTGCGTTGCGTTCACTGCCACCATACAGTGCTTGTGTCTCCATTTTTTTTTTTTTTTTGAGACTCCCTGGGTTAACCGTTTGCTCCGTTCCTCACACTTACGGTCGTGGCAAGGTCGTCAGCTAAAAGAATTCCTTGCTGTGATGTTTTAAACTACAGTTCTGTAGTTGAAGAAAATCAAGCTAAACGTTGCTCTTTACATGTCGATATTGTTATGAAGTGTGTGCATTAGCTATTCGTCAGGCTATTTGTGACTTTATTACATAAAACTGTGACTGTGTGTTTTTTACGGGTAAGGTCTCTTTACTGCTCAGAACAAAGAGCCCAATTAACCTTCTGTGAGTGATTTTTTGTTTAGGTTAGCAAACAGAAACTACTAGCTACTCAGTCCATTTAAACATGAGCACTACCAAGAAGGGCTGCATATCAGAGCAAGAACACGATAGATTTTTGAAATGCACTCAATCCAAAATACCCGGAGGAGTTTTGCTCAAATGTGTTACCACCTGCCAAGACAAGACAACATTGTTCTAAAAAGCCGCAGACGTCACGTAGCGGCCTCCTACAAACATTTAAGTCTGCCTGGCACAAAAACATCCTAAATATAGCCTTCCAACCAAATTCCTTCGTGTTTGCTGTCCTGAGTCGCCCTCTGACCAAAAAAAAAAAAAGGTTGTTTACTAAATGATTACCACAGTGACACGAGGGCAGGATAACTTCCTGGAGGCTGGACTGCCCTGCAACCGCTGGACGTTGCATAACTTGAAGGCTGTTCGGGTTCACTCAAAAGCACACGCAGTGGACAACAAGATGACGAAAACGCAACCTTGACTGTGACCTTGCCTTAAAGCTCCTCCGATAAATTCGATTCCCATTTTCTTGACTTCTGCGCAGCTCGCCAGCATTTCCTTTTAATGTCTATTCTGTACATTTTTCATCCCGGGATTATGATCAAGGCGCTCAGTTGAGAAGTGTTGAATATGAAATATGAAAGTAACAGCAAAGTCAGCAGAGTGTACATATTGCCGGAGTGAGCAGTTTTGTTGTTATTTCTCCCGGGTGGAGTGAACGATCAATGGAGCGACGGTGCGAAGGGAATCGACTTCAAATACGTGTTGACGGTTACCCGGGTTGAGCAGGTGATGCGCTCGGTATATATCGATGGCTTTCAGTTCACTTTGTTAGTGATGATGGCAAACCTGGAGGGAGAAAAACGGCACGGAAGTCCCCGCAAACTGTGTCTTCGAAATCAGACGCACCAACGCGAGCCGTGAAGGAGTTGGTAGAGCGGATCGTCCAGTGACTGAAGGGTTGGCGGTTGGAATCCAGGCTCTGTGTGCTGCCGACGTGCCCTCGGGCAGGACACTGAACACTAAATTGCCTCCAGGTCGGCATTGTAAATGAGAAACCGTTCTCTATGTCCTTACTCGGTGAAACAAAGGCGATCCTTTTTATGTCTGTTAACAACCCTGAAAAAAAAAAATGGCCAAGTGCTATAAATATATGGATACGCTGAATTCACACCCCGCTCAACTGTCACCTGTCAATCAAATGCCACTTCTACCACCCGGAAAAATGGATGCCACTTTGTTTCCACCTTTCTTACGTTTACGCATCCCTCCATGTTTGAGCCACCCAAATATACCCGCTTAAAATCTGCGCTGGCTGCCGGGTTCATGCAGGGGACAACGAGGCTCTCTAGAACTGCTACGCCACTGCAAAGCCTGTTCCGCCCACTGGCTTTAAAGGCAGACTTTTTTTTTTTTTTTTACCTCCTCGCTCTTCTGCCTTTCTCTCCACTATGTGCGCACACTCACGGTCAACAACGAGGCTCTCTAAAGTGATCACGCCAGCCCACGCTGACTGTCAACTACAACTTCAAAAAAAAAGCTTCCTCCCTCCTCACTATTCCACCGCCTCTGAATTCATTCCATACGATCTTTAATTAAAACGAAGAAAAAAGAGACCGTTCAAGTACAACCTGACGTCTGCTTTCTAGGAAGTGTCAGAGGTCAAAAGAAACCCCTTTTTCCTTAAGGGGGGGGGGGAAATACAGAAATGTACTCCAAATATCATAAGCTGGACAGATGCTTTATGGTTTGCAATGGACAGCAACAATAAGTTATTCTGCAGCAGTGAGTTGATTATTTGTACACCTGCTGGACACATAATAACAGCACACTCATTCCGAGATTTTAAATTCAGTTCGAGGTTCAAAAAAAAGTGTGTGAGAAATTAGAATTGTGCATTTACGTCTCTGAGCCCAAACGCCGATGATGCAACAATGATGTAAGGGCATCATCTTTTATCTTCTTAAAGTCGGATCGCCCTGATTACATCACCAAACGCTGATGTCATCCCCTGGCCAATCAGATGGCGCCGATGTCGTTGCGTATTTAGGATCAAATACCAACTTAGCTGCGTCATTGTCAAACTTGAATGGAGGACCCATACTCGTTGAGAAAAAAAATAAGAATAAACACGCAATTAATATTTTTGGCTGTAATATGATTATTAACACATTGTAGGAGCTATAGTACATTTGCAGGACATTGTTCAAAAAAATACAGAGTGACGCTTTGTTTTTGTCTTTGGTAATAGCATTAATCAATTGCATGCAAGCTTTTGATAGAACCGCTTTAAAAATTGAAAATATGAGCCATCATTTCAACCTCAAAGCACACACGCAGATTGGATTGCAAACAAAATAATATTTTTTTAAAAAAATTCCCACGGCATTGTAGATGGCAGCAATCGGCATATCAACAATCGCATTCGCAGATATCTGATAGAAAAGGATGATCTGTCATTGGTGTGCGCGATCCGATTGTTCCGATGTCTCTCTGATCTAATACTCCCCCAAGGCCCGGGGGGTGGGGGCATATTTGCAATGTATTGATTCATGATTCATGTTTGAAGGCACTTGCTGAAAATGTGCAAAGACTGAGAACTATTTAGCGTTAAGCTGTTTTTCATCTTATCAGTTTTCCTGATTCTTTTTTTTTTTTTATTGGGTCTGTGGCTAAAACACACTTTGGGATGAGAACAAAGTGTGCCTTCCTGCCATTGGCGGTTATCCGGCGCAATCGCGACATGCAGTTAGCTAGCTAGCTATGCCTACACCCCGAAAGTACATCTTCCGTTCGCATAGTCCGATACCAGGCCGCTTTAGAGCGCCTCGTTGTCAGCCGTGAGTGCGCACATCACAGAGAGAAGGCAGGAGAGCGAGGGGGGGGGAAGAAAAAGTCCGACTTGACGGCCAGCACTTGGGCCGTCTTGGCCGCTTTAGAGCGCCTCGTCGTGTGCCGTGTCTGTTACGTCGACGGCACCGGCTCGGGAGCGGAGAGGTCGGCGGAGATCTTCGCTAGCGACGTCGCCGAGCTAGAGAAATTCCAATCAGCTGATTTCAGGGCAGAAACATATTTCACGTTTATTGAGACAATATGACATCCCAAATATTAGAAAAAATGGGTTTGGTAAAATATGGCCCCTTTTAAGTGGACCTATTCTGCAGCTCAATGAAACGGCATCCGTTTTCCAGGTTGGAGAAGTGCTATTTGATTGACAGGTGACAGGTGACAGCGCATGAAGCGGACACGCCCACAGCGTTTCAAGCCTCATTTGGGAGACTCGGCCTTTTTTTTGTCATCTTTCAAATTTGTCAGGGTTGTGTTGAGCACTCTTCTGCGGGGCGTGCCAAATTAACAAGACCATTTCTTTTCATGCTGCAGCGACTTGAACACGTTGAATTCTTTGGCATTTCATTTCGGTGACGCGATTGTCGCATTTTCTTTTCCTTATCGTTCACGATTTTCACAAAACCCATCGTTACGTTAGTGTCATTTCCTTCTGCTGCAGCCTTTATCGTAAGAAGCAGCGAGCGGCTCTGCCATCAATAAGCAATTATTCTCATTCAATTAAACATGACTCTTTTGTCGCCCTGATCAATGGAAGGAAATGTTTCATCAGGGACGAGCTATATTTAAACCTCCGCTCTCCTCGTGGCGAGGGGTGAAAAGGAAACAAACAGAAAACAGGGCCATGCGCGTAATGAGGAGAGAAATGTCGACCTCCTCCCTCGTGCGGCTCGACGAGCTGCCGCAAACTTTGTGTGCGAGTTGTCTTGTGCCGCCGCGCCTGCCGTCTCTCCTTTGCGAGCCGCGTGTCAACAAGTGGGGCGCCAAAGTCTTTGCGTGACCGAAGTCGAGCGGTCGCCTCGCGTCTGCCGGCAAAGTTGCGCCGTTTGCCTTCCTAATGACCCCCGGCGACCCCCGACGTGTCACGCTAACCCGCCGCAGACGACCTCAGGGTTGTCGCGACCGAACAACGGGCACGATGTTCCGCTCGTAGTTTGTATCTTTCGTGACACCGTGGCAGTGGAGCGTCGTTTTTGTTTTACCGATACGAGCACGATGAGGGTTGTCAAAGTGTTTTTTTTGCGCGGGGCACATTGGAGGTACGCTTTTCCTCAGTGCCGTTAGGACTGCGAAACCAGAAAGGAATTGCTTCCTCGCCTCATAATATTGCATATACTGTACGCAACAAATGGATGGATAAGTAGTTTTGAAATCACAAGTCAAGAATAATCGTTTACAAAGTCGACTATTATTCAAGTTACCGTAAAAAAAAATGCTTTGATAACCAGACAACGCTCGCAATACAGTCAACTTTTATGATTGTGTTATTTATCGCATGTGACAATTGAGGATTTGCTTTCGGATTTGAGAGCAGCACAGTTTTCAGTCGAAGATAAAGACGAGAGGGTGAATCTCGGATTATCACCACCATTTTTCAGGGAGAGAACCACCGGCAGAAGTTGGACAAGCTTATGCATGTGTATATATATAAATATATACATGTACATGTATTTGTACGGTATAAACCGCGTGCGCCACGATTGTGAGAAAAAAATGACCGACGTTCAACTTTAGCCATGTGGTGACGTGTTTCTTAGTTGTATATTCCTACAAATATGACTACTTGACCATCAAAAGTATTGTTGTATTGTTTTATAGCGTGTGGCGTCGCAAAAGCAACCCAAATTGACGTCAGTCATCATTCTGCTCGACATTTTTGTTTTTGTAAAAAGCTCATTTTGTCTGCTATTTGGTCAGAAACTGGTGTTTTTGATGAAACCAACCCATGTTCTACTGCTGATTACGAAACAAACCTTTTCTCTTTTTTTTCGTGGCTTCGGTGCTTATTCCGTCACAGAACGTAATATTCTGCGTGTCTTGAAAGATACCGTAAGCCCAAATGCTCGGAAACGGGAACTCTGCATTGTAAACGGACGGCGGTCAATGAATTCCCCTTGTCAATATTTGCTCGCTTTTTACACACTGGTTGTGAATGTTGGACTTTAGCCACGAGGTCAAAGGTGAGCCGGTTGACAGAGAAGCAATGATGTCAGCGGAAAAGCTTCACGTCCCCCCCCTATGCCGACTCCTCAATTGATCTCTTCGGAAACCTTTCGAGGGGCCCTTCGCTTGTTCGACGTTCTCATTTGATTCGGAAGCGGGAAAGCAGGACCGATGCTGCGACTTTTGTTCTGGAGGAGAAGCGGCGACGTCCAGATGACGCGATATCGAGAGCGACACGTCGCCAACTCGATCGTTATTCCCTCTCGCGCGTTACGTCCGAGGGGCAGGAGCCGCGATCCGCTTCGGGCCCGGCCGCAGGAAATATGCTCGGCGTCCGGAGAGCGAATGCGACAGCGTGTTACCACCGCGGCCCGGCTTACCGATAACCTTGGCGCGGTGTGAGCTCGTTTTCTGCTGCCGTGTGTGCGCTCACACCTCATGTAGCTCGCAAACCGCCACCCCCCCCCCACCCCCCACCCCCCCACCCTCACTGTTCGGAGCTTGTTGTCTTATATTTCGTCAAAGTGGTCATTCAACCTCGCAGGGCGTTGGATTTGATCTCCTGCAATTGGTATTGTTGTGTAGATCTCGTAGCAAGCTCCAATTGATGTTATATTAAATCGCAGTCTTCATTGGAATCACGTGTTAAGGGTACTTTCACTTATTTGTCGATTCAAATCATATTTTTGACTTGCAGCAAGTTCCATTATTGAATTGGCCCTCAACTGATATCACTAATGCTTTAGGGCAAATAAAATGTTTCAAATAACTCCAGAAGCTTGCAGAAGTTATTAAAAAAAAAAAAAAAAAAAGTGCAATCTCCAATATGTTCCTAAGCATCATTAAAAATGAGTGGCCGATTGGAGGATAATAACAGTAAAGTGGTCGGAGTTGCCCGTGCAGGGGCGGAACACTTCTCTGCTGGAGTTTAGAAAGGTTATTTCTTTGGCATTCATGATTTGTGTTTTTGCCCCTTGTTGCAAAAAATCCACATGCCGGTTGGTACACCCTTTTTTGTTTGATGAGTTCGTTGGCGAGGTTCGTGTGTCGCGTGTCGTACATTCATGCTTGCGAGTGTATTAGCTGCAACAAATCGTTTCATTGGGTACCGGGCGTGTTTATTCGAGCAAATGTCGACACCCTCGTGCAGCGCTAACGCGTCCTCCCAAGTGTAGCTCAAGCAAATAGCTTCACAATGATTAGCGTAGTGCAAATGTGTCTCTCCGATCGCGTCAAACAAAATGAAGCATTGTCATTGTTTGCAAAGTCAGAATGATTCGATACAGCTCGAGTTTGTGCAAGTGTACTTAATGAAGTGCCAACTTAATACATATGTATGTATTGGACTAAATACATACTGAAAGGGACTAAGAGTACTAAAATATTCTTCTCATGTCAAATGTACTATAACTTTGAAAAACATGTTTGAGTGCAGTAAGAAGCGATTGCAAAAAAGCAAAAAGCATACAGGTGCAAAACCGGTCTTTAACGAAGCGACACATTTTCTGCATATGTGTATTTCTTACAGAGGTATAAATGAATACTTTTGACAAACTTACCCAAGCCTCCAATATAAATGCCCTCATTTTCATTGTGTTGTGGTTCCACGAAACCTTCAAGGCTCAGTGCAACCAAAGTAGTCAAATTCTCAATTGTTCTTCTTCAAAAATGGGCCCAACTTACGTATGTGAAGTCAATTTTCAACCAGCATTGTTTTGGAAAACACCATTTCGCTCTCGTTGCGTCATTTCTGTTGATCTTTTTCCCGCAGGAGGAGCAAATTGTCTCCCAGCTCCCACAGGCGGATTCCCATTTGCAGGTAATTAAAACCTCCTTGGAGTCGGTCCGACAGGCCGCACTCGCGATGCGTACGGCTCGGCTCGCCCGTGCCGCAAGTTCCAAGGTCGCCTCTTTGAAAATCCCACAGCTCCATTTACCGTGTGAGCGTTTGAGATCAAGGCGGCAGGGCCGCTCGTCTCATTAATGCCAGGCTGCGTCTCGCCGTGATTGGCAAAATGAAAGACTAATACAGTTCATGTGATGTTTCCTGTTGAAAATTCATATGACGGGTTAAAAAGACTACGGGAACGTCACCCGGTAATTGAAACTGAAAAGTCAATTTTACATTTGAATTTAGGTCGCAGCATGCACCCATGCCCGTCAGGTTGCCACATGGGCACCCAACAAGACGTCTAAGAGAGCAAAAAAAAAAAAAGTTTTCATTTGAATTGTATTATTCAGGTCCAACACAATGCATTCCCGAATGCTGGCTGATCTCTGATTTATTAATATTTAAATACATAAAGTAAAGATAAAATACAGGAAATACAATTGAACATGATTACATTCTTAACTGTTATACAAATGTAAACAAATATTAACCGCTGTTAATAACTCATTCACTTCTGTGGCTGTTTTAATTCGTCAAATGGAATCCAAGCGTTAACCGCCACCGACGGATATGTCCGTCAAGTGTGTTTTTCAGCGTGGAAGAGCGTCTCACTCGGCTTGTCTGTGTAATTCAGGTTTGTACACCAGTGTAATGACTAACATATGCCTGTAGATGGCGACGTTGCATCGCTTTGGATTTGAGATCGGCGCAGATTTTGAATAGAAGACGGAGATTAGGCAGTGAATCTCGGGTTGCCACGGCGATTGTGAGGGAGAGCAATGACAACGTGTTGGAAGTCGGACAAGTTTAGGCGCCTCGCACTTAGACAGAGAATGCCTATGAACGGTAGAAACAGAGTATGCGTTGCGGTAGATGGTAGAAAATGTGTGAGAATACGATGCAATTGGCGGGGTGGCCGGCGAACGCCACGCAAAACAGTCACTGACGTTACGCTCGAGTCGTGCAGTGAGTCAGCGTCGTTTCGTAGTTGTATATGTTTGAATAAATGATAGGATGACGTCCAAAGCCCTTTGTCTTATTTTTGGTATTTTGCGGTTTGAGGTGTCACAAAAGCAAAACAAATATTTTAAAACTGTTACACAAAAAGTTAGTTTTTCTGCTTTTGGTGAGAAACTGGTGTTTTTGGTGAACCCGACCCATTTTCTACTGCTGATTGTAATTAAATTAATAAAGTTAAAAAAGTTTTGATGGTGTCGAGAGTTGGAGTGGTCAACATTCATTTGATTCTCAAATGTTCCGATCCTTTGTGGGAAGAGAACTTGTCTTCTGAGTACGGAAGGAATCTGCGCTGGCTCATGATCCTGATACACATGAGAGCTTCGCCTGTCTTTATTGCGTGGGCCGTAATATGGAAATGAATTCGAAATGAAGTGCGCATTTGGACCCGCGGCACTTGCGGGACCTACCGCAGATGAGTCCAGATCAGTTTGAAGGGAAATGCAGCCCAAACAATCTTTCATTTCCTTGAATGGCAAAAGATGAAGGGCAACATTTGTTCACAATCGATAATGACGTATCCAGACGCCCGCTAAACCGTCTGCCAAGTCGGGAGCAAGTTAGGCCTCGCGACCGGAACGGCAATGCAGCCGAGGCGCGTCGTCCTTGCGGCGCAGACGTAGCCGACGTCGGATTGTCTTCCTTCGTCTTTATACTCGGGCCAATTACGTCGCGTGATGTTGTTGTTGTATGTCATGGAATGCCTTGTTCGATAAGATGAATGACACCTTCCAGGGGAGCGATTTGATGGATGGGTAGTTTGAAGATATACTTTTGTTTTGATGCACAAGTCAAGCGGTACAATACAACGAGTTTGCGCACGTGAGCTGCGAACATTCGCCCGCCCGCCCGCGGCGGCGTCGTTGGCCGGGTGTGTCACAAGATCAAATCGTCACGCAGATTTTCTTTTTCAATCCTTTGAAATCTCCAAGTAATCCCCTCGTACTCATTTGTTTGCTCTCTTTAGTTTTATGGAAGATTATGTTTTGGATTCACGAGCAAATAATAGCCCTAGAGAAAGCTTGCGAGGTGCAAGAGATGATTGATTGTTTACGGATGACAAATAACCCAATTAGAGAGTTCTTGGACTGCAAGAATTCTTCAAATGTTGCTTTTGAAAAGAAACTGAGGAATCTTGTTTGCGTTTCCCCAAAGCAACTCTTTGTTGAAGCACTATTGCAGATTCGTGTCCACTATTATGATACATTTTCGTTTGAAAATGCATCTTCATCACTTTGTTTCTAATATCTATCTATCTATATATATCTTGATGTTTTTCAAATGAATGTCAGCACAGACATTTTTCGACTCATCTTTCAAAGAAATGGGTGTCGCCATGTTGAATCCTGCTTTCAAACTTCTCAATGCGTGCGTCGAATTACAGTACGTCCAATACGCAACATCGATCTCATCGTTAGCTCGAACATCTGCGGTTTAGTGTCATTATTTGATTCAAATGTCATTCAAATGAATCCAAACGGCTCATTGAAAAGAAAGCCAAAGTGGTAGCGCTGTTCAAAGACGGGCCAAATGAAAGACGTGTTTTGACTCGCACTGGTTCTGTAGGAGAAGAAGACGACAGACACACGGTGACGCTCGCGGCTGGAAGCGTTTCCTGTCGCCCTCTGGTGGCGGCCGGCAGCGTTGCGGCGTCACAGGCGCCGCTCGCGCGTGCGGCCAATCGCTCCCTCAGACGATCGGACGCACGACGCCCAGTCGGACGGCAGACGAGGCGGGCCGGGATGCTCGCACCCGATTCGGGTGCATCCGCAGCACCGAGCGCATCAGCCGCCATTGCCTTTCTTGTCTTGCTTTCCGTCTCGTTTCTATTTGTGGATGACGGCCACCGCGCAGCATGCAGCCTTCGCGGTACCTCGGAGCAGCAGTCGCCCGCTTGCTCCCGATCCGAGACCCGAATCCAGCGTAAGGCGCGCGCGCGTGCAGTCGACTGACGGGAGCGTGGACGAAAACAAGCCACGATGATGCTGTTTCGAAAATTCCGAGCGCTGCTCCTCACGGTGTTCCTGGTGGCCTGCACGGTGCACATTATGATCGACTTGCTGCCCCGACCGGACCGGAGGACGTCGGCGGCGGACGGCGGGGACGTCGGCGGCTGCCGGTGCGCCGACTCGCCGGGCCGGGCCGAAGCCGACAAGCGCGCGCTGCGAATCCTGCACGACTTCGGCAGCGAGCCCGACTCCAACCGCACGAGCGCGGCGGCGGCGGCGGCGCGGTCCCAGCGGAGGAGGACGCCCGGCGAGGCGGACGAGCGCGAGCGCGAGCGGGAGCGCGAGCCGCTCGTCGGCGAGGCGAGCGGGGGTCGCGCGGCGGCCGCAGCCGCAGCCGGCGCCGGCGCGTCCCGACTCGCGGCTCTCTTCCGGCATCCTTTGTATCAGCTCGCGCTTCCGGCTCTGACCGAACGGGACGCTTTGTTCAACGTCAACACCGATATCGCATTTTACCCCAAAGCGACTGAGCATCAAGGATGGTAAATCACTCCAAAAGCTCTGGCAGCCGTCTATGCAGCTCTCTGTGCTCAGGCGGGAACACGCGCAAATGGCAGATGTCAAAGGCCACGTGACATTTACAATTCAACCTCCACCACAAAAAAAAAAAAAATGGAAAAACACGATTCAGAGCTCTCAATATCATAATACAAATACAAAACGGCGGCACGCTGGACGACCGCTTAGCACATAGGCTTCGCAGTCGTGAGGTTGCCGGTTCAAATCCGTCGGCATGTATGTTCTCCCCGTGCCTGCGTGGCTTTTTGTCCGGGCACTCTAAATTGCCCGTAGGTCGCGCCAATGCTTGCCCTGCGATCGGCCGGCCGGCGCCCGGTTCAGGGTGCAGCCCGCCGCTCGGCTCCAGCGCTACGGAAAACGGAGGGTGGAATCCTGACCTTTCTAAAGCTTCTTTTTTGGATCCACCTATCCGTCGAGCAAGGTGTACGGCAAAGGTTCCGACCTGCTTTCAAGGTAGTTGCGACGCTTGATGCAACTTTTGCACCATTGTGGCGTGCGTTTGTTTTTTCTCTTTTCTTTGTAGTCACGACAGCTCTGATTCATCACCCAAGTTATTGTTCGATTGTCCTTGTTTTGTAGGCGCATCAAAAACGAGAAGTGGACGTCTCGCAAGGCCAAAACAAAGGTCTGAGTGTGCAACGGGATGCATCTCGTTTCATCGTCGTCCTTTTCCGCAGGGACGGCGAGGGGCGGGACGAGGAGAACGCCCGAGCGGCGCCCGAGTCGTACCCCGACTGGCTGCGCTTCCACGTCGGCATCAACCGCTACGAGCTGTACGCCAGGCGCGACCCGGCGCTGGACGGCCTGCTCCGGGACCTGCTGACGCAGGAGATCACCAGCGTGGGTGAGTCTCGTTGCCGCGCGGCGCGATCGCGCCTGTCGGATGTCGCCGCGCGATCTGCGGCAACCGGACGCTGTTGAGTCACGACGGTGGAGCAATTCGAGCAGATTTTGACATAGGAGGCGGGCTAAACGTTGGCCCTCGCGTGACATCCGTTGCCGTGCGCGTCAAAGATCGTCGGCGGTTCAAACGGGAGAATGACGCAAAACTGTTACGTCGCTCTCAATGCAGCCCGTTTCGTAAGCGTTCCGATTCCCAAAACTTGATTTGTCCCATTTGCGCAATTCGGTCGACACCTCCCGGTACAACGCGAGTACGTTGTTATGAAACGGACGCGCGACTCTCCTTGTCAGTCAATCAGTCAAATTCATACATTGCTTGCATGTGCGCTATGAAAAGAAGCAATGAACAAATAGGAGCGCAAAGAACCAAAAGACAAGAAGAAACGATTCGTCTTCCTCAAGGGTGCGCAGTAGCGCCACCTTGAGGGCATTAAAATAAATGCGGCGGACGCGCCGCGATCTCCGAAAATGCATTTTGCTCTGGCACAAAAAGAACATAAAATGGTTTTCGGAACAGATTTGCGCTCCCGCGTTGTTTTTGTCGCGGTTGTCGTCAACTGGAACGCTTTAGTGCCACCGACAAATATATTCGGCAAATACGTTTTTCAAGGAGTTGGCACGGAAGGAGGTCTCCCACTGCAATGACTCGTCGATGGCGCCGTTGCGTCCATCGCTTTAGAGATCGAGAGATCAGCGCAGCTTTTGAGTAGAAGACGAAAATCAGGAGGCGAATGTCGATCGCGAGGGCCGTGACGTGCCGACACGTTTTGGGCACCTCACACTCCGCTGGTGGCACCTTTCGCGGTTTTTCACTCTTTTTCTTTCCGGTGAGAGAAGAAAGTCTCCTCTTCCTTTTGTGAGTTTCAGTGAAAGATTGGTCACAAAAAAAAAAGCTCTGACGCCCGCCGGCAATATGCGGAACTCCGCTTTGAAAATGACTGAATGAATTTTGAATGTTCCACATGAGTGAGCCGCAGTCCATTGCGAAAATTCTTCGTCTGTGCCACCCGATCCAATTTGCGTGTGTGTTCATTCACATGTACACAAAATGCTTTCTGCGATTTGAGTATTTGGTGTCGCTGCTGATTTCATTTGACGCGCGCGCGCGCACGCACGCACGCACGGCGTATGTGTCAGGTGACGGCGCAAAGCAAAGAGAGCGCCACGCTTCAGCGTCTAACGTTGCTCCGTGCGCATCTGGACGTCCGCGTCGGCCTTTTGTCGCGGGTCCGACGAGCCTAATAAATCGCGAATCGGCCCCCTCCGCCGCGCCCGCAGCCGTCGTTCGGAGACACGCCGAGTCAATGGCGGCTCGCGGGTCGACGCAAACGCGTTTGATCTCTCCGATCCTAAGACGGATGGCCTTTGTCCCGTGGAAGTTGACAGCTGACGTCCCGTCACGACATTGCATGCCAAACAATGCCGCGAGCGGAGCTCTGCTGGGATTTTTCCACCGCAGGAGGGATTACCGCGCTCTCTTTTTTGGTGTAGTAGTAGTTTGAGATTAAACAACAAAAGCGAGCAGCGCGGAGCATCGAATGGAGGTCGCTCCCTCGAGGATTGCGGCTCAAGGTCGCGGCGCTCCGACATACTCGGCTCGTGTCGAATCTCTCTCAAGGGTTTCTAGATGCGTTGCGTTTCATCTTCGACGCAAGGGCAACATCGACTTGACCCGGTCTCAACTCACGGAGCTCGTGCTCGACATGAACGCAAACCCGATCTTCTTTCTCGTCAAAACATCGGGCTGTACTTATTTCAACAAGGTTTCGACTTTTGTGAGCTCCCAGCTGCCCGAGGCCGCGGTGCCAAGTGTGCAAGCTAGCAAAAGAAACCAAACCGTCGCCGAGCGGGGCTTACTTGAACCCGAGCCGGCGAGATGCCGGAATAAATGGAGCAATCCCCGACGAGGCGCTTTTGTTCGACACTCGGTCGCAACTGTAATCAATGTTGAATTTCTCCATTGTAGTTTATAACGATAACGACGACTTCAAGCGAACTTTGACGACATGTTTTCCGTGTTATCGCTATAGATCAGCGTGTCAGAAAAGAAAATGTACGCGCTTTACTTTGTCCTGTTTGTAGAACAGCGGTCAGGCCTTTCTTTTTTTCTTAATTCCTTGAGGTTCTGTTCTCGCGACGTTTGCGTGTCAGCTGTCGACTTTAGCGAAGTTGTTGCCGCGCGGCCATTATCGGAGATGCGCACTCGCCGGTCGCCGCGTTCGGCAATCCTGCACAATGTCATAAAACACACAAAAAGAACAAGAACTGCATGGGGGGGGGAATTACTTTTAGCTTCAATTCAATGGCCATTGTGCTGCTCGTTCTGATATTCATGCCTTGGTCACTTGGGGGCAGTATAATATGACACAGACATATGGATTTACATTACATTGGACGTCTCAGCTCCTTCGTAAGTCACTGTAATATTATATAAGTAACTCATATAAGTAATATTACCGTAGTCATTCTTGTCTTCGCAGAGGATCAAGAAAATCTACCCGTGAGTATTGTTGTTATCTGTCTATATTTGTTGCTCCGCGGTTTGTTGAAATATCCGTTGCTTAAAAGGTTATAACACCGTGACACTGATGCGGTTTGTTAGCCCGTCTATGGCCTTTTGCTTTGTCTGTTAGCATTAAGCTAAACTGAGGTTCATAGGGCAAAGTTCTGTTGTTTACTACAGTTGTTGACATGATTATTTGTAACATTTCACTTTTTAATGGCTGGTGTCTTCGGACAAAAGCGAAATACGTGATACAAATATGATATGAAACATGGAATATTGTCGTCTTAGGTGGCGCCGCGATGACATCTTGCGTTTCAAAAAAAAAAGACGGGTGCTGAGTCGCGTTCCCTGTGGAAAACGCTTTTGCGCGTTTTGCCGAATGCGGAAGTATGTTAACCTTAACCCTAACCCTAACCTAAAACCACCTCTCGGTGTGGTACACTGCACCGTAATACCGAACGTCATTCCAAACCAAAATGCGTCTTCGACGGCCGGGCCGGAGATTTTGCAGGCTGAGCTGCTGAAGACGCGTGTGCCGACGATTTGGTTGACTTCACTAGATGCGATTCCATTTTGTGAATGTTGTTTCTCGTGACGCGCGTGTCGTTGTCATCTTGAAGAGCATTCGGGAGCCACTGAGGAGCTTTTGGGGCTTTTGGAACAAAACGTGCTGTAAGCAGCACAACGAGTTAGCGGCGTTTATTTGAAGTGGATGTTGTAAAGAGAGAGAAGCTTTTCCCCCCTCACTCACTGTGAATTGTTGTTCTTTTTCCAAACTGCTTACTCCGCCCCCCTCCCCAAAATCACTGGGTCCACTTGTACCCGCTGATTATTTTCAGGCCACTTCTCCACAGCGCGCTTTGATTGTCAGCGGATGAGCTCGCGATTGCTCCGCACGGGCGCCAAATTACTTTTCCAATTCGGCAGCTCACCAACCCAAAAACAGCAGCCGCGCCCGCGCGTGTGCGTGCGTGCGTGCGTGCGTGCGTGCGTGGCTTTTGACGTGGAATTCTTCTCTTGCAGCCATGAAATCGGGAGGCACCCAGCTCAAGCTGATCATGACCTTCCAGAACTACGGACAAGCTCTGTTCAAACCCATGAAGTAAGTGAATCCGAACGGCGCCAACGCTTTGTCTGACGAGCCCGCTCGAACGAATTGCTTCCAAGCGACGTGTCTGCATCTTTTGCTGCGGTGCGAGACTCAGCGCTCCCGTGCGTGTGATCTTTTTCTCTGCTGTTTAATGAACATCATGAGGCTTACGTGTTAATTAAGACGAGCGGCGGGCCGTCTTTGGGGAGACGCGTACGCGAGGGCCGCACGCGAATCAACAGCGGCCAGGCCGACTGGGCTGTGATCGGAAGTAAGTCGTTGCTCACGAGCGCGCTTTGATGGCTGCAAAATGCACAATGCAGAATTTCCACAAACAAGCCAGTGTCACTGGGGAGTTTGGGATTCTATGAGCCAGTGGAAATAGACTTAAACCGTGTTTTTCTTCTCCCCCCAAGTAGAACAAAACAGACCCCCCAAAAAATCATCCCAGAAAAGAACGAATCAGGATTGAAAATGGTCAAGAATTGAGACATTCGTTTAGCTTGCAGACGCTGTGGGCGTGTCACTAAATGCTCTCAAAATCACGTTCGGCTGTCAATCAAAGACCTGCCTTCGCTCTCTCACGTCTCCCAAGCGTATAATAAAGATGATTCTGATTCTGATTGTGATTCTGATTCTGATTCTGTAGTTCACGCCCCATCCTGTTGCTGTCACGAGGCCAGTTTTTAGCCGCGCCTAAAAAAATCTGGCCAAAAGAGATGAAGAAAAAGAGTCTGAAGTTACAAGCCCAATTCCAACAAAGTTGGGACGTTGTTAGACAAATCAAAACAGAATAGAATGATTTGCAAATCATCTTTGACCGATATTTAATGGAATACACTACAAAGACAAGATATTTCATGTTCAAACTGATAAACCTTGTTGTTTTTAGCAAATCATCATGAACTTGGAATTGGACGGCTGCGACACGTTGCAAAAAAGCTGCGACAGGCGGGTGGCAAAAAAAGAGGGAGAAAGTTGAGGAACGCGTTTGGAATGAACATCCCACAGGCGAACGGGCCAATTGGGAACGGGGTGGGTGCCACCATTGGCGAGAAAAGAATTGCTCCGTCATTCACAGACAAAGATGGGGCGCACTTGTGAACGAGTGCGTGAGAAAATTGTCCAAGAGTTTAAGGCCACCAAAATAGAACAGCCCAATGATGACCAAAAACTTAGTTTGACTGTTTTCCACGAAGACACTGGCGCGCCCCGCTTTTCTTTTCGAAGTGGAGGTGCCATCGAGGGTGCTGACGCTTCACGTTTCACATCGCTTGGACCAGACTGGACAAGTTTTGCCAGGCAAACGACATTCTCCCTACACACAAGACGTTTAGCGACTGCGCTCAAACTGGGTTTTGGGATTTACGGCAATTTTCAAGTCACTGGCGGAAGTCGCTTTGGGGATGGATTTTCCCTTCTTCCCAAAATGTTGTCATCTGGCACAACTGGTGTTTACTGCTGAGATGACACAAATCATGTAATAACTCAAGTAGCACAAGAAAACAATGCAAATGGTTTCTTTTTTTTGTCTTTTCTTTGGTTCATGGGCTCACCACCACAGTGACAAAAAACGATTGCGTCAACTTCCTTTATCAAACGATAAGTCGATACGGTCAATATCGTGACAGGCCCAAATGATCAGAACAAATATTTGGGGGGAATTGAGCACGTGTCGATGTCCCACAGCGCCGAACCGGATGAGTCGATTCTTGAAAAAAACAATTTGGATGTTCTTCTGCGACATTATATGACATGCCTTCTCCTGAAGCATCATTTTTCTTTCCGGTGTGGCGCTTCCAAATGGTAAGAGGAATCGGAAAGGGATGTGTTTTGCGCTTGCAGAGAAGCAAGGCAGCATAGCTAAGATGCAGATATAGTCCGAGTTCCGAGCGGAAAGACTCGGTGCCAGATTGACGTGTCTGTCCGGCTCTCCTCCTCCCGACTCCCCGCCAACAACCTGACGGTGGCGTGGACGCACCGATATGATGTCTTAGCAATTGCGTCATACCGTGGGCCTTCTCGTTCGTCCATGCTGCTCCATGCTCACAAATTCATTTTTTTCCCTCAGTCTTTCGGTGTTCGGTTATGCCACCACACGGGGTTCGAGTTGTCATGTTTATGCAAAAGTACCACGGGTCTTGCGTCCTGCGCTAGTGTCTCGTGTGTACGTGCGTGATGGGCTTTGACGCGCTTGGCTCTTGGCACTCGCCAAACAAAACCCAAACAAAACCGCTACCTTTTTGTTTTCCTGCCGCGCTGGGACGGATTTGGATTTGCACAATAATAATGTAAGCCGAAGATTTAGACGAATTTCGGTTATAAAGCTGACAGCAGCGATGATGCGCAATGATGTGTCATTGATCAAGTAGGCGGAAAATGGAAAAGAACTGCTTAAGTCGTTCACTAGCGGCAGGTTCCCTGGCAATATTCTTGCCGGCAGCCATTTTAGAGCATTTTGCCGACTCTTTCGAGACCCAAAGAATATTGCGTTGTGTGGCAATATAAGCACCCACCAAAGAACGAGTAGACGCTCTTCCTTCACCGCGAAGAAAGTTTGCTTTTGTTGTTTTTGATACTAGTTATTTATTTTTGTCACACCCCACCTTAAAAAGACTTTTGATAGCAAAATGATCATTCTTTCGCGCCTATGCAACTAAGAAACGCGGCGTTGACTCACCGCTTGTCTCGATTTGAACGTCAGTGCCTTTTTTTTACATGCCGTTTGTCATTCACGGCGCCCTCTTGACTCACAATGGCGGCACATGTTATACTACCTACCACAGCATATCGTCTGTTTATACCATATACGTACTCCGAGTGTGAGGTTGGCCAAACTTGTCCGACTTCCAACGAGTTGGCATTTGTCTCCCTCATGGTCAACGTGACAAGCTTCACCTCCTGATCTTTATTTTCTCCTCCAAAACTGTGCTGATCTCAAATCCAAAGTGATGCAACGCCGCCATCTACAGTCAATCTGTCGGTCATTACATTGGTTTACAAACCTGAATTTCACAGACAAGCCGCACGAGACTCTCTTTTCCACGCCTGCCTGTTGAAAACACTGAATTGACGAATATATTCGTCGGTGGCAGTAAACGGTTGGAGTCCAGTTGACGAACAGAAACGTGAATAATAATAATAATAATAACAGTCAATAATACAATCTTCTACATGCTATTTCAGTTACTTTACGAAGCTCCACAATGTTGGAATGTGCTGTTCGAGTGGAAAAACATATGGTCAAAAAGTAACAAACTGGTGTTTATTCAAAGTGAGGATCATAAGTTTTCTGTAGGCGCACCGAATAAATGGACCAGTGAGAGATTAAAATGACACTGACAAGATTTGGAAGCATGATGTAACTGGCTCCATGTAAAGGCACGAGAGGCAGAAGCGAGTGCCTCGTTATGTCATTGACGTGTTGTTGTGTCGATCTGCCCGCAGACGCACAAAGAGAAAAGCCGCCGCAGCCTCGGGAAATGAATTACGACACCGATAACGGGCAAAAAAGTCACACATTGAGTTGGCGCTGTTTTGCCACACGTCCGTCGTTGTCGGGAAGGAATTGAAAAGCCGCGATATGTAAAGCGAGCCGAGATAATAGCGTCGCATCCATCACGTCGAGCGGCGGAAAATCCAAGCGGCTCGCGTTGTGTGCGGCCTGAACGTTGCAAACAAACATGAATGACATGTAAAGACGTATATGCATTGTGTACACGCCGCACGCGAACACATGCACAAATCCCCTCGGAAATTCTTCACCACCGCGGAGCAGCTCGTGACATATTCTCCATAGAGTCCCAAATTATTTCGTCTGATATAAAGACGTTTGCGAAATCCTTTTCCCTCAAAGAGATCCCACGGGAGCCTCGGGAAAACGGTGGAGCTTCAAAGGATTCTAAATCAACTTCCACAATGAAAAGATAATTGAAATATAAATATTTCCTTCCCGCTGCGTCGCAGTGCCTTTTTAAAGTCCCTGTAAAGGGAGAATGAATGTCTTGAAAGTGTGAAACTCCACTGAAAACATTATTGTTACTGGTTTCAAGGACAATGTTAACAACAGTGCCAAATTCGAATGATTCCAAAAATTGCCGGCAGCACGGCGGGCGACCGGTTAGCACATCTGCCTCACAGTTCTGAGGTTGCAGGTTCTAATCCGGCCTGGCCTGTGTGGAGTCTGCATGTTGTCCCCGTACCTGCGTGGCTTTTCTCCGGATTGCTCTGATTATATTCATTTCTTTGATGAAGTTTGGACGCAAGGGTTTTTGCAAAGAATTGATTCGGATTGAATTCGGAAGATTTCAAGTGTTTGTCCTGTCGCCACCGAGAACAAACAAAAAAAGACCTCAACCCCACCGCCAAAAAGGCCGGACTAACCCCGGAGACCATCGCCCCCATCTTTTCGGCGGCCGTAATGTTTCCCCGACGATACGTGAAGGGGAGGAGAAGTGGCAGTAAAACAGGCCAAAATCCAGAGCGAGAGAAAAGTTGCGCGCTAGATGCGGGTCAAGCAAATACGAGAGTGTAGAAATCAAATGTAAACATTTCTACGGAGGTAGAAAACCTTCTCAATATGCAATGCATTCCCAAAACCATTATTTCGCAATTCATGAAATAAACTAGCTTTTCTTTTTCATTAATGGAACAGAGCTTTGATTTACTCGAGCTTTTGTCAAAAATGAAATAATCAACCCAATCCAAAATATTTTGGTTGCTGCCTGAAAGTGGTGCTATATTATGATATGATATGATATGATATGATATGATCTATTGTATGAGCTAAAACGTCAATACAAGTTAGACTGCAAGCTTTTTGCTACGCCAGCGCGACAGGACAAAATGAAAGAAATCCACGACTGTCCAGCGAATTCAAGCTCGGCGTGAGATGATCGGCAAATCGACATCATGTCAATATTCATATGGAATTGATATTAGTCCGGTTGTCTCCTTGTGTGCCGAGCGGGTAGCTCGCTGGCAAAGACACGTCACGCCTTTGTTCAATATCGGATGATTCTTTCCCTTTCTTTTCTGAGTCTCAGGCGAGGCGCTTGACTCCACTTGAGTCAAGTGTCGCGGTGGCGCGCAGCGGAAGGATCGCGCGCCCTCCCGGGAAACGGAAGCGAAGCCAGCAATTTCCAAATCAGCGACAATCAGGTGCACTTTGTTTGCAAGTGCGCAGGGAAAGAAAGAAATCAGGATAGAGCTGAAAAGACAAAAAAGAATCAAGTTCTCTGAACTGGGAGCCAGATGCGCTCGCTTGCTCACCGGTCGGCCGCCTTTTCTGTAATGCGATTCTGAATATTTGCCGTCTGACTTGTGTGTGCTCGGTCGTCTTCCCGGCTCAAAGTCTGTTCTCGATTCGGGGGGTCGGCGGCGAACGCGTCACTCTGTCATCTGGAATCTCCGATGAGTTGCGTTCTGACAGGCCAACTGCCAACGCAGACACTCGGGGAAGGAAAACAACAAAAGACGCACAGAGCACTTTTCTGATTTTCGAGTGCCGAGCTTTTCAACTCCCTTCGCACACTTCACACGGAGACATGTTTTACTAGGTCAACTTTTTCTTCCCCTCTCTCCTTCTTCGTCTGTTTGTCCATCACTCTTGCAATTTCTACGCAGTCTGCATTCCACACTGTCAGGTTCGTGTGGCTAAGCTAACAATCTGATGCCGACTTCGATGATCAGCTATGACAACGCGGCTTCTCCAAGCCGACGCCAAGTCAGATGGCGAGCTTCAAAGTTACAATTGGCTCCAACTGGGCGCTCACCTCAGCGCCGACGCCGGCATGGATCGTGCTTTGCGTGTGAACGCGAAATTGACCGTTGAAAACGTCGCTACGTGTGCAAAGGCGAAATTGAATTCAGAAACGCTAAACGGGCTTTGACCTGTTTGGCGCTTTTTGCGCCTCGGAGGCTCTGAAGTGCTTCACCTGCTGTGGCAAATGGCTCGTGTGTAACCAAGCCGATTCGGATTCTGTCTCAAGTCCTCGAAGGCGAAATACGTTTCGTGGCACACAAAGTCACCTGCTGCAAAATGTCTGCCGCGTCCGAAGCCGCGTCAACCTGTTTTAACAAGACGTGTCCAAAGAAATCATCCATTGTTGGTGCCGATCGCAAGAATATGAAAGCAAACGGGAAACACAAACATCAAAGTTTCGTTGAGTCGGTGTCAAAACTTGACTGAGGGTGTCGAAAAGGCACACACAGTATTTGTATTTCTATTTGGAGTGAGTTCATGCTTTGCGTGCATTTTTTCTTTGTCCTCGTCAAAGTCAACCAGGGAGATTTTTGTGTCCGTCTGATGGATCGTTGTGTAATTGCGCTCGTGCGTCGGTTCCGACTTGCGCAGATGTCCCGGCGTGTCATTATATCCCCCGAAATGCGGGATGGGTGAATTCCCAGGCTTCCCACAAGGAATGTCGCTGGTGCTTGTTGTCTGGAATGCTGCAAACGTACCTCCAGGAGATGAATTTTAGACTTCCAAACTGACCGCACAATCTTTTTGGAGATGCGCAGCAGGCCTAATTTGATGACGCCGTTAAAAACCACCCGTAAAATATAAAATATCCCCGAATGAGCCCCCCACATAACCGTGGGAGAGTTCAAAGGGCTCGTGGGATCGCCACGAATCCCAACGCACGGCATTCCCTCAAATGTTTGGCGCCGATGCATCAAAGCGAGCGGCGACGTAAAGTGGCGCCTTGAGATGCGACTGACCCCACTTGACTCCACTAGCTTAATGCTAACGCATAACGGGAAATGCCATAGACCGGCTAACGATTAGCATCTTGGCGGCGGATATCCAAACGCAAACAGTGAAGCACAAGACACACAAGAGACGATACGGTGCTCTCGGGTGTACAAATGCGCTTCATCCAACGACGACTATTCGTCTCGCTCACATTGAAAAAAGAATTTGGGTGTTGCTTGCATTTGCGTTCATTTCCTTGGGAAAGACGATTTGAGATGCGAGCGTGGTCACGGAATGAATCCCGTTCCTATTTCAAGGCACCGCCAAGCGAAGGAGGAGCACAATGTCTGTGGAATTGCATTGAATTGAATCGAATTGACTTTCTGTTCAATGGCGGGAATCGCTCGTTGATGGCGGGGTCAGCTTCCCGACCGCCCCCGCAATAGGTGAAATCTGTGAAGTAGGACTAGTGCTACACATTTGAAAGTTGCATGCACCTCCCCAAACTCGTATTAATCGTCCCAACACTCCTATTAACCGCTACCTTACGCCTAGAAACACTTTCTATACGCTTGAACACCTTTTCAACTCTGAAACATACACTGTACACTATGTACATTTTATGACTTGGAATTTGTGTTTGAATGATATTTTTGGGCACTTTTAATGTCTAAAAAATAAATCCATCCCAAATCTGAAACGGCGGCGGGCTCGCGACACGCGTCAGGCGACGGCAGAAGAAAGCAATCCTCGTGCTCTTTGTCAGGGCGGGAAGCGGGAGGGGCCACCCGGCTCAGGTCCGCCCGCCACGGCCACGCCGAACCCTTTTGGCGCTCCTGTGCGGCCGCCGTGCTTCTGTGGCGGTCGCGCTTCGACTGCTGCCGCCGGAAAGATTTTTCCCGAAATAGCGCAATTAGCGGCTCGATTATAGGCGACGAGCCCGAGAGAGCTTCAAAGGGCACGACGCCAATTACGCTGAAGTCGTCGTTCGTCATCCGACGCCGTCCAAACCACCGCGTTGCCTTCGTGGCTCAGCGATTTCAAACGCAGCCTTACTATTTGGATCTTCACAAAGGAACCCGGTTTCCCCTTTTTCTTGGTTTTGTGCACGACTCGCAGATGACAATTTCCTAACATACAAGGTGGGGGGAACGCAACCAGGCATTACAAGTCAAATGAAACAAATTCAAGCATTTTTAGGAGCACTAAAGTCATTTTTTTCAACTGACGAGGATTTCTCATGGTTTTCCTTTTGCAGATGGCCGTTTACTTGCTTGCTTGTTTGTTGTTGTTGACGCTGCTGGTGCTCACGTATGTTGAAATATGAAGATTTATTTGGGTTTTTTATTTTTTTCAATGCATTTCTTATAGGAATATGGATCTGATTACCATTTTCAAAGCTGGTTATTTTGCTCCCACCCCTATTTTTCGTCGGAGGATGTCAAAAAAATCCACAGAAGACGGTGAGCCGCTCTTAAATGCACGCCGCCACCCCCTACAGGGCTGGAGTGGAAGTTTACAACCAATCATCTGAATTGTCTAACCGGGCTCACTTCCCTGTCAGTGTGTTATTGCTGCATTCTTATTGGTTAGTCAGTATTTCGTTCAGAAAATGGAAGGCGTACTTGTGTGTTTTTCTTCGGTGTGTGTTCCAAATTTCCCTGGCCCTTTCGCCGCGTGTGTATTTATTGCGTTTCGCAAAATAGACTCCACATTCCACGTTCCGGCCTTCCACGCGGCTTAGCGGCTGCATAAATGCCAGCCTTGCAACCGCTTTTTTTCTCTTTTTTTTCCTTCTTTCCCACTTCCTTGTTGACGGCCGCCACCCGCTCGCGACCACGGTGACATCGCTCAGCCACCGCTTAGCCTCCGATAGACGCTTTCTATTTCGAAAAAGGCCACCGAGCACGACGAGCGAAGGCTCCACGCGCTCCAAATAGGAGCGCTCGCTCGCCTTGGCCTCCGCTGGGCAGGCGCGCTGGCAAAACGCGGCCCCCGGAAGGACTCTTTGACATTGAATGTTGTTCATTTTCAGTCGCTGCTGAGCATTGAAGGGCCAAATAGCCAAGAGGCAGCTCAAATGTGTTTTTGGGCAGAAGTCAAGTCAGAAGCTTCAAAGTTTTGGGATGACACAACGCGGTTTGCCTCTGAACATTCCCAAGGGAGCTGATGAAAATGAATCTGGTGGGACATTTTAAAGAGCCTCATAAATAAGCAACCCTGCCTGACTTTTTTTCTACCAAGCACCACCTGAAAATTTCAAAAGTATATCTCTGGGATGATATTTGGCAGTTTGCAATTTGCCAAATCCAATTATTGACTTTTTGATTAGCTACAAAAACACAGATGATTTTCACGGGTCGGCTTGGGGTCAGCGTCATCGAGTTTCCCTGGCAGAAAAGAAACAATCTTTCTGCACAAAACTGGACTTGGTGCGCTCCAGTTCTCTGTGGCTCAATTGCACCATTCATAATGTTGAGCGATTTCGTTTTTTTGTCAACAAACCCCTTTTTAAACTAATTGCATTGACTTTAGATTTTAAAATGAGAAGAGGCAGGAAATGAGGAGTTTGATGAGGAAATCGATTGATTGATTTGATTGATTGATTGATAATGCTTCATTGTGAGGCCCACGCACGCACAACGTTTTTCAAACGATGCAAGTTTCTCACTTGTGGGAAAAGTCTTCATTATGAACTCAAATCCAAGTGCCAACTGTAGCGGCGCTTGTTGCGTGCGTCTCTGTTCAATTGATGGAGGAAATTGTGGCTGTAATGAGGCAAATGTTTTTTAAAAAGCGGAACTGCCCCAAGTACCCAAAAAAAAGGGTTTTGGGGAAGCACACGATGAATCATGCAACATTTTTACAATGGGAAGTTCCACTTACGTGTTTATTTTTCTTGGGCCACCTAAAAATACGGTGAAACCGCACCTTCCATTTCCGGTTGTTGCTTACGATCAACTGCCGCTGGTGTCCCGTGGCGGCCCCCCCCAAAAAAAAAAAACACACACACGTTTTACGGCAAGGACAACGTATAAAAAACAAATTGTAAACTCACCAAGTAGCACCAACGTTAAACCACAATAGCACAGAAGGTCATCAACAAGCAGACAGAGGTTTGAGTCCTATAAAGTTGATTTTTACAGTAGTAGCTTGAAACAAGTGAAAATGAAAAAGGAACATTTGTACTTCTTTTAATTCATTAAAATAAACGTTATACGAATGAATTATTATATTCACAATCTTAAGTGGGATAATGTTTGACTTGTCATTTTTTGTAAGCTTTTGCATGTTGTTGCATTTTGGCTGAGCTGACGCCTGGCGCGATATGTCGACATCTCGCAAAAGTCACGTACGTTCAAAAGTCGAAACTTTGTGCGGCTTTGGAGGCGTACGCGGGTTAACTTCCAAATTTGGAGTTGCGCTTTCTTTATATGCAAAAAAAAAATAATGGCTCATATTTGACATTTGCGGTGAGTGCAGCGTGTGCAAGTTGAAATGACGATGAGTTGTTGTTTTTTTTTTTGCTTTCCAGATTTTGTTGCCCTCTCGTGCGCGAGGCCTCGTTTCAAGGAACAAAAACCCACCGAGAAAAAGCTCTTAACCCCCCCGACATTGATTCAAATTGCCTTTCAAGTGTGTTAATACGCTGACCGAAGAGCCCGACGTTGAAGCGCTGGCTTTTTTTCACTGCAAAAAGTCCAAATCTCCTCAAGAATATTTGTCGTTTTATTCGTCCAAACTAATCTGATTACACGTAGACTAAAAAGTTACTTATTTTTAGACAATTGTCACTTCTTTCAAGTGAATTAAGTAGGGGGGGGGGGGGGGGGCAATAGCCAGTGGAGTCATTTCTTACTTTTGACGTGCTTTTTTTTGTTGTTGTTGTTCTGTTCGGCTGTTCGGTCAAGCAGAATGGAAAATCTGTATCCATTTTATGCCGGAACGGTTTTATTGTGTTTTAAGCTTCCGCTGTGGTTTCTTCTTAGTATCATAATCGAGGTTTATTGAGAATCGGAATTGATCAGTCGAACGGAACAAAGTTTCTAGAAGGGAGAGAGAAACAAAGACAAAAGACAAAGCGCTAATTGTAAACAGGAGGAGGAGAGAAGTAAATCATGCCATTATCTCCAACAATGAGACGTGAAATATGAGTGTTGCGTGGGGCTGTCGCGCTCCACCCTGTGAGGGAAGGACAGGACAAGATGGAACAGGACAAGGACAGGAGAAGAAGCGTGCAGGACCAGGGTCGTGAACCCGACTGTGCAACTGAAGTGTGGTGGGGTTCATTATGTCAATTCTAAAAGTCTACAGTCTTTCTTGAAGTGCAGTCAGGTTAGTTTTGGCTAGAAATAAAACAAATATTCTTGGGAAGATTTGGAGTTTTCGCACCGTTTGATTTGATTTCGATTCTCACGAGCATTTGCGCTGCTGTGTCTCCCAGCTTCGGGGGATAGAAGCATCTGGACGAGAAGGAATAGAATAGATCGTCGTAGGAATACGCTTCAGGGCGATCGCGCGTGACTAAACCGAGAACGGGGCACCTCTGCGGTGTCTGGAAAAACAGCACGTGGACTGAAAGTTTGGTTCGGCGCCGCAATCCTACCGAAATGTACGGCGACAACATAAGCGCGGTGAGGTTTATTGTTGTAAGTATTCCCGATCTGGTGCTTTTTGACATCCCATCACAGCTGACCCCAGAATCCCCTCCAAATCCTCACCAATTGGCAGTCGGCGTTCTTTGCGAAGATGCCGAGGATTTCCCGGCTGCTATTGAAAACGCGTAATCCTCCGTGGATGGATATGTAAATATGACCGAGAGTGGATGTGCGTTGCTGGAACACAAGAAAGCAATTTTCCTTTTGAGGGTTGAGAAGCTCCAAACCTGTCGTGTCGCCTCCTAAACCGCGTAGTCAAGACGTGCGCACGACGTACACGGCAGTCAGCGAAGAAACACGCGGTCTGCTCTATTTAGCAAAGTATCCCAGAAGGAGCAATAAATAAACTCCGATTTGACCACCGATATTTGCCCAAACTGCGAAAGTCAATTGTACAAACCGGAAGGTTTTGTTAGAACAAAACCTTCTGATGACTCAAGAATGGCAACATTGTTTTTTTTTTCTGGTTTGACGAGAGCGTCTACTCTTTGTTTTGGTTCCCAGAGCGAGCACAATAATCTGCAGGTCTTGAAAGATCCGTCCCAAATGCTGGAAAACGGCCGGCTGGCGGTCAGTCAGTTCATAATGTGCACGCATGTAGCGTTGGGGACGCTAGCTCGCCGTTTGTACCTTTTCTATGGCCAAGCTGCAAATGTTGTCTTTTTCTCAACTCGTTGCCATTATCCTTCGTAGACATGCAAGAGTCGGTCGAGTTCGCCGTCGTCCTGGAACTGCGTTGCTGCTGGAAAGGAAACTCCAATCTTCTTATGACCCAGACCCTTTTCTTCATTTCGCCAAAATAATCATTTGTATTTTCTTTCAACTCCAGTTTCTTGAAGTATAAAAAGTCATCTGTCATTTTGCAAAAGGGCATTTTTACAAAGAAACATCGACAACAACACTGACAAGCGTTATTGGATATGTGTTCTCCTCCACCGGTAGCAAAGCACTCAGTGAAATGCTTTTTTATTTCTTCTATAATATCGTGTTTCTGATTAGGGAAAAGAAAGGACGGACGGACAGATGGGCTCACGAATGAATACCCCAACCCGCCTTCTACCGTTGACTTTCGAAGCGCAAAAGCCTGTCGTTGGTCTTGACGTGGTCTTGTCATAGAAGAGGATTTCAGTTTGCCATATTCTGGTCCGGGCTCGCACCAGTGAATTGTTCGCACCAACTCTGGCCACGCAACTTTGCGGAGTGCCGTTCATTATGGAGTGTTTGAGACGTTTTGAGTCTGGGTCCGTCGTTTGGAAGCCCAAAAAGTGAGATGCCTGATGCGTGAGTGTTCCGCTCCAAAAAGTTGAGCTTGAACTATAATATTTCTGATGAGCTCAAATGACGCAATGCCGGTCGCGGCCGCCGCTCACTCGATCACCTGAAGTCGGTTGTGTCCCGACACGACAATGATCTTCTGAAATCCTTTTTGCGCTGCTCTTACACTTCCTGTTCTTACTCATCTGCGTTTTCCATCATCCAGATGGATCCTTTTAGCTTCCACGTCGGGTGTGCTGGTGTGTTGTAAGGAAGCGCGCGCGCGGGGAGCGTTAGCTAGGGAGCAGCAAGGCTCGGAGGAGCCGTAAGCCGCGGCCTGATCGCGAGCGCGACGGCGACGATGACCACTGCGAGCCAGATGAGGCCGACTCTCGATCGAGACTCGGCCTCGCGTGCGCCATTGATGTGCCGCACGTGAAGGGCTGCCGGGGAGGCGCCGGCGCTCGCAGATAGCCGCCGTGGCCGCCGTCCCGATTCCGGACCTCGCTTTCCCTTCTCCCTGCAGCTTTTATTGTGACGGGTCAGACAAAAACATCCGAAGGGAGAATGCGGTGACCCGACACAGGGAACATTTCGATCGGTCCGTGCTCGGCCCCGAGGTCAGCGCAAGCTTGATGAAATTTGAAAAGATCGGCAAAGATGTCCCCAGTCGCAATGTAGGCCACGGAATGGAGACCAATGCTTGACTGAAAGCATTTTTGGGCTTGTTCACAGTGTTAGTCGGGGCCCGTGCGCAGAAAACGTTCGACTGGCGAGTCGGGAGGATTGTAGCTTTGCCGCTCATTTCGATGTGCGCTCGCTGAGGCATACTACAAGAGGAGTTTTTCTCCTGGTCGCGCTCTCATATCGATTGTTCAGACATGAACGCTCTCCTAATAGGCACAATTCAGTTGAACGGGAGGAATTGTACGCATCATATAGCGGTTGAGCCGATCCGCTTGACGATTCCACGTCGACGTTTAAATCTTTTCAATGAATTTAGAGAAACTTCGGGTTGCTGCAGACGCCCACGAGGTGCCTCGCTCAAAGGCAAACCTCTCCGTCACCTGTTTCAACAGCATTCCCACAGTAATTGATCCAACAAAGCCATTGACAACATCACCCCAAATGTTTAGTGTTGTTTTTTGCGTGTGCCTTTTGTGTCAATTCGTCTTGCCTGCGTTGACATCATCTTCATTTTTGTATCCTTCAGGCAGACCCGCGAGCAGCAAACACCTCCAGACTTCTTCTACTTCTCCGACTTTGAGAGGCACAACGCCGAGATTGCGGCCTTCCACTTGGACAGGTGAGGCTGAACGTTGCTCTTTCCCCACGATGCGCGATGTTTCCTTTTTGAAATCACCCCGCCGCGTTTGCTCCGGGAACGATGGGGGTCGCGCGCCTTCATCCGCGCAGTCGGCGGCGGGCGCATTCCGACTGACGCTAACAGACTTCAAGTGGGAATATTTGAATGGGATTTTGCCGCACGAGGGATGAGAGGAGTGCTGGGATCATCTCTTTGTAATCGCTGTTGAATTTGTGGATTTGCACTTGATCCCTTTTACGCGACAGGTAAAATGACAAAGTCGGAATCCTTTCAAGTTCAGGTGCAAGGTCCTGGCTTACGTCGGCCTCCCTCCGTATCTGCTTTTTCATTGGGTGGGCCTGTACAAAAATATCTATGGAATCATTTCAAAAGAAAAGTTACCTGGTGCTTCAATACATAATGAAGAAGAAGAAGAAGAAGAAGAAGAATTTGGACTATTTCTTACAGTTAAAAAAAAAACAAATTCAATTAACATCTGAAGAAATTTGAATGTATTTTTCCTGTGTTGGACTGAACTACTCAAAGAAATGACATTTTCTGTGACGTTCGCACCTGTTATGTACTTACAAAGCGAAATATTTCTTTTTTAGAGATTGCGATTGACGAAAACCCTAAACTCACCATCTCAGGAAATCGTAATTTCATTTGAGGTTTCATGAAACTGTCAAGTTACTTCTTTGCAATTCTTACCTGTAAATGTGTCTCAGCTCACACGCGCGCACACACGCACGCACGCACAGACAGACAGGCGGGCCGACACGACGGTGCAGATCGCGGCTCCTGAACGCCGTCCTGCGGGACGTCAACTGTTTGTGCAGGTGTGTGTGTGTCCGTCTGTGTGTCTGCTCCCGCGAGGCTTAGTCTGAAATGGGTCGCTGGGAAAATAAACACGGAAGAGTCTTCTTACGTAAAATCACAAAATCAAAAAACACAAAAGAGACAGACGGGGCGGTGCTGAATCGCTCTCGTGGGATGTTATGTACATGCTTGCGTATTTTGTTGTGTGTGTGTGTAGAAACAAAAATAAAGTGACAATTACATCCCTAATGTTTAAAAAACTCTTCAAAATCAATAAGGTGCCCAACTTTATTGCATCAATAAAATGTCAAAGCACAACTGCAGACAACCGGATGTCAAGGAAGAACTCAGCCTCTCTCCCGATCCTGTTGTTCCGTCTTCTACTTGACAGCATCCCGTCTCGACCTTTCCTTTCAGGGTCCTGGACTTCCGGAGAGTTCCCCCAGTGGCCGGACGGCTAGTCAACATGACGCGAGAGATCCGAGACGTCACGCGGGATAAAAAGCTATGGAGGACTTTCTTCATCTCGCCAGGTAGAAACGACATCGGCGGCCGCGACACCACACGACGCGACACGACACGAGGCCACACGATGCGAACCGTGACGCGACATGACATGACACGAGGTGACACGACGCGACACTGCTGTGGACCGGAATGAACGTGAAGGGAAATGAGTCGTTGCCGAGTCTGACCACAGGGTGGCGGTGTAGGATGAAGCCGGAGTTCAAATTCAAATAAGCACACAGGGCAAACGTAGGATAATTCCGCTTGGGAAAAATCTCCACAAAGTAGCAAGCAATTATTTATTATCTTTCTATAAGAATGTATAGGTTTCACACATTTCAATGGCAGTTTGGTACTTGAGTTTGCCCGCCACACATACAACACGAGCTCACGCGCATTGAGCACGCCCCGCTCGACCCACGTGAGCAACGTGCTGCGAACTGGCCGTTTGCACCGTTGCTCGCACGCTCTGTCCTCAGCAAAAAGCGTTACGGGTACCCAAATATCATGGCGGTGATGTTTCACACTTCAGCACTGTAGCTGTAGAAAATGAAGCTGAACATTGCGCTTTACTGGCATTTGTTCTGGTGGATACCGGGCGAAACTTGGTATTTGTGAATTCCTTCCATAAAACTTGTGTTTTAAACGGGCCCTCGGTAAGATTTCTTTGACCGCTCAGAATTCTTCGATGGATGAGTGCACAACGCTAACTGTAGCCGAGATGCGCGGGCGAGTATTTGCGCCGCACTCACCTGCGCATCTCTGAATCCGGACAGAGCGACGGATGTCTGTACTGTAAAAAAAAAAAAGCCATGGCTTCGAAAAAACGCCGGAGTGCTGCAGAGAAAATGGACTTTTTCCTTCCACCTCAATGTTTGTGTTTCTTGTACGCGTTCGCCGGCGTCTCCTGCGGCCCAGCCGACAACGTGTGCTTCTACGGCGAATGTTCCTACTACTGCTCCACCGAGCACGCGCTGTGCGGCAAACCGGACCAGATGGAAGGCTCGCTCGCCGCCTTCCTGCCCGACCTCAACCTGGCCAAACGCAAGACGTGGCGAAACCCCTGGAGGCGATCTTACCACAAACGCAAGAAGGCCGAGTAAGCAGCGCGCCTCGCCGTCGCGAGCGCTTTTTTCCTTTGGAGTTCTTATGGCCGCTGAATGTGAGCAGGTGGGAGGTGGATCCAGATTACTGCGACGAGGTGAAGCGGACGCCCCCGTACGACCGCGGCACTCGACTGCTGGATGTCATGGACATGACCGTCTTCGACTTCCTGATGGGTGCGAGGGGCAAAAATGTGTCCTTGACTGGATATCATTTCGAAGCACCAGCCTCTTGGTGGCAACTTTTGTGTCACGACCTCATGGGGACCGCTGACATCAAGCACGTTTGTTGCTAACCACTGTAAACATTGCCCGTTACCGTTGATTTCCTTGTCCAGGTAACATGGATCGCCATCATTACGAAACCTTTGAGAAGTTTGGAAATGACACCTTCATTATTCACCTTGACAACGGAAGAGGGTAACGTTAACGCTTGTAAAAGTCTATTTATTTGGAGCATTCCCACACGGATATTGAAATGTGAATATTTTGGCCCACGTGTATTTTGCTTTCTGTTCTTTTTCAAGTCCTGTATTGATGGACCTTACGTTTAGTCTCATTTTGGAAAGGAACTGCAATGGCATTCGGATCCGGCGCATTTGTTCCAAGTTGGCTGAATTCAAATATTCTCACGTTGCCTCTTTTTTCAGGTTTGGGAAACACTCGCATGATGAGATGTCCATCCTGGTCCCTCTCACTCAGTGCTGCAGGTCAGAAGACGAGAACATTTGTATGGTTTAGCTCACGATCTTAGTCGTCGTGCAGTAGATGAAGAAAAGGAAATTGTAAGAGGGGTCGGTCCCCCTTTTTCCCCAAACATTACGAAAAGGTCTACAGCCTTGAATCGCGATTATAGCTCGGATGTCTTCTGCGCACGTGCCGCGAAGAATACAAACGACGGTTCTTCTGTTCCCAGGGTGAAGAAGTCCACCTTCCTCCGTCTCCAGCTGCTGGCGAAGGAAGACTACCGGCTGAGCGCTCTGATGGAGGAGTCGCTGCTCGCAGACCGGCTGTCGCCCGTCCTCATCCGGCCTCACCTGCGGGCCCTGGACCGCCGGCTGGGCCTGGTGCTGCGGGTGCTGGCCGACTGCGTGGACAAGGAAGGCTACGGCGAGGTGGTGGCGGAAGATCGCGGGTAGTGAGGCCGACCGGAGCGCCGCCCAATTCGGTGAATTCCGAGACTTTCCGTCGACGCCTCTGCGGGAGTGTTTCCGGAAGAGACGGCCCGACGGACACGGCGGCGGACTTTGCGAACATTTGCTCGGATGGCACGCGAGGCCCTTTGGCCGCCGTCTGTTTGCGTTGGGTGTTTTACGACATCTTGCCGTGAGCGGCGGCGAATCCCGCTCTCCGTGGCGGCGCTTGGCGAAAATCTTCAAGAAATTGACACCCCTGAAAAAGGTTTCGAATTTGGGGGGGATTAGACGCCGTTAAAGCCTGATTCCCTCTCTTCCTTGTCAAGACGGAAGATTCCCAGCGGCCGGTTGTCGTGTATCAGCCATAAATCCACATTGGATCTTTTCCCTCGCTCCCGTTCACCGGGCTTTGGGAAAGCCTTTTTTCTTTGCATTTCTCTTTTGGCTCTGTGATCAATCCTCACTTTGTAAACGAATAGAACGCAACACTTGAGTGTCCCGTGACGATGGAGGAGAGCGTTGTAGTTTTCGGAGAACGCATTGCAGCCTTTTCACCTCGTTGCAGACATTTTGGCCACGTGCTTTGCTTTTTGATTCTAAACACAGCTGTGTTGTTGGAAAACACAATAATATGTTTCCTTTCGAATGGACATTATTTGAATGGTTTCTGTGCGTGTCTCTACATGAACTAACAGCGCCGCGGTTAGAGAATGTACGCTGGATATTGACCTATCCACAGTTTCTCTCGCTCCGCCCCTTTTATTGACCTGGCGGGTTTCTCCACTACGTTGTTGTATATTCACCCGCGAGGGGTCGCCAGGGGACGACGGGGACTGTCGGACTGGGACGGCTAATGCTGAATTCCAGCAGCAGGGGGCGCCAGAATCGCGGATTATAGCTTTAAGTCACCACTGTTACTCATCAAAGTTCCTTGTTTTTATTTCGAGGTGTTTTGATTCTTTTGCTTTGAATCCTTTTTTGGCTGTTGTAAGAATTGGTGTTCGGGTACAGTTTCGACAGTTCAATGTCATTTCATATCTCACGCCATATATCAGTTACGGACCAATATATGGGCCGACATCATCGCGTATCATCATCACATGTAATTTTTTAGCCCCAAAACTCCAATATCGGTCGGGCTTCACATGGCACCAAAGCAATATTTCACGATTCGATATCGCTTGGGCCTGAGCACAAAAACGGTACAGGAGGTCCTCCCCCCAAATGCTGCGAATAGTCACTCTTTGCCATCAGGAAAGAAGCTTTTATCCTTTTTAGTGCAACATGGAAAGATTGAGATGTTCGAAATTGTTCAGACATTTTCATGTCAGAAAAGAATATTTGAACAACGGAACACATCCAAGGGTGAAGGGTGATACTGTCTTTTATCATATGACACCGAATATGCACACTTGTACACGTAGTACATCATCATCATATGATGCTGTCATTTGACTTGACTCATTCCAGTTATGTACATTCAGAATCCCTGCAGGGTTCATTTACAATAATGCAGTCTGAGATTATGTTCAAAAGTGAAGTCACATTCAATCAACAAAAAATACTACAAACATACACACAGGAAACCAGTACACAGATAGATAGATAGATAGATAGATAGATAGATAGATAGATAGATAGATAGATAGATAGATAGATAGATAGATAGATAGAATTTGCACTTCAAATCAGATTCTTACACGCCCACCTGAGACTTTTTGTGTTCAATTATTTAATGAAATTGTCCCATCGGGACAAAAAAAGTTGCAATTTGTGTGTCCGTTTTCTTGACATGAAAAGAGAAGAGCATTTGTTAGCTTTTGAGTTAGCATTTGTTCCATTTTGAATTCCAAATTTCAAGCGTTGGCTTACTATCACCTGTGCAATATCGAAATCAGTACTTGAATGTTGATGAGGGATAACGCTCATTTCAGAAAGGGATGTCAACCGGTTGACATGGTTGATGTTCCCCATAAAGACGATAATAACAGGGGAACTGCGCTTTTGAGTTTCTTTTTGTTGTTGTTCTTCCCCCATTGTAAATGGAAAGATGTACTTTGTTGACCTAACGGGCGTCGGCGCGCAGTGATTCGTTTGATTGCATTGTTGCTGTGAAGATCTGTTTACTGAAGTGCGCAATCCAAATAAAAGAAGAAAAACCACCGTGTTTGGAATTGTTGAGGGACAGACGGTAAGTTGATGGGCTCGTGGACATTCAACCAACAAATAAGATATTCATATCCTATTGTTTCTATCAGTATGAAGCTTTTGCTGTGGTTTTTGTTCACCCAGCAGTCTTTAATGTCTTCATTCTCAAGACAAGTTCAATGTTGACCTGGAACAAAAATGAACAGAAATGACATTTTTGGCAGGTCTTTTATTTATTTATTTATTTTACTCCATGTCCACTTTGGAGTTTAGCGTGTGTGTGTGTGTGTGTGTGTGTGTGTGTGTGTGTGTGTAATTGCCCGTAGGTGTGAATGTGTGTGCGAATGGTGGTTTGTTTGTATGTGCCCTGCGATTGGCTGGCAACCAGTTCAGGGTGTACCCCGCCTCCTGCCCGAAGATAGCTGGTACAGGCTCCAGCACGCCCGCGACCCGCGTGAGGAGAAGCAGCTCAGAAAATGGATGGATATATATATAGAGAGAGAGAGAGCAAGAGAGAGAATTTGTCATGGATTTTTAAATCGTCCTATCATTAAAAAGGAACTCCCAGTTATCACGAAATTTTAAATGCAATTGAAAATATTGCGGTAGTAGACGAGTGAAAGAGAAAAATGAAGGTTGCTGTCCGCGGTGCTGAAAGAGCACACAGTGTGAAGTGTGTACTGCCAATATTCACCAGCAGAGAGCGCAAGTGCGCCGCGGTTTCTTGTGGAAACTGCGCGTTCACTACACACGCCCTTACAGCAAACACCCGCTAGGTGGCAATATTGTCCGTGTTTAAGGTTTTCCAGGTGCAAAACAACTTGTGATGTTTCTGCTGGTGACGCTGTTGAATTGTTTGCATGTTATGTTGATTCCTTCAAGTTTCTCAGCATGTTGCACTTCCTTTTCCTCTCACGTCATACACATACCTCTCTCTCATGCCGAATTGTTATGTAGAGTTAAATGTATTGTTGTCCATAATATTACAGAAGGCGGTTCTGTCCTTTTGAGGCCAAAACTCATTCAGCCTGATGTTGTTTACCATCCACGTCATTCAAAGACAACCTTTCCTGCCTGCCAACATCACAGTCCGCCTCGTCTCTATGGCAACAGAGCACTCATCTCTCACAAACACACGCACACACCATCCCTTGCCTCCCATTGATCTGAAGTGTGCGTGTGCGTGTGTGTGAGTGTTATTTCTCCACGACCCTGACCCCCGGCCTGCACGTCCCCGGCCACCCCCATTGGCTACGTAGCCCTTCGGTGAACTTGAAGGGCGCCACCGCATATCAGTCAGCACACCTGCACCGAATACAAAACAGACCAATTAGCAGCCGCTATGCAAGCTCAATCCCGATTGGTGATGGAGCGAAAAGGGAAAAGTAGCACAAGATGATGTCATGCGCCTGAAACGCGACACAATTTTAATTTTCTCGTACTTATTAAATTATAATAATGAATCACTTTGAAATATCTTTCAATGAGACATACTGTATTGACATCTTTTTTTCACCATTTGAAAAGGTGAATTCCCAACAGTCCAGTGGAGCGTTTCTCATGGCTGCACGACCGTACGTGCGGATGGATGGTTTTTTGTTTTGGTTTTTTTGGTGCAATCAGATTTCAGCCTGTGTGCTCCAGTGCCAATCGAATTTGCCTTTCTGGGACCTTCACAATCACGAGTGCAGGCCCACGTAAATTTAGTCTATGCAGCGGTGCCTTGAGATACGAATTAAAAAAAAATTCTGTGACCACGCTTGTAACTCAAAACACTCAAATCTCAAATCATCATTGAAATGAATAGAAATGACGTTAATCCGTTCCCACCTTCCCCAGGAAAAAAAAAATATTTTATAAGGAAAAATAGCACTCTGTAGTATTGTGTTTTAAAAATAACAGAATTTAATAGAAGGTAAAGAATTCAACAGTTTGTGCATCATGATTTATTCCAGTGACTTAATTAATTAAAGAGACAACACCTTGTTAAATTGGGTGATGTTTCCGCATCCTATTTGGATATTGTTTGTGGTGTACCCCAAGGATCAATGTTGGGCCCTAAACTATTTCTACTGTGCATCAATGACATTTGTAAGGTGTCAGATATATTGAAGCTGATGACGCCAATATTTTCTGTTCCGGGGACGGTTTAAATGATCTACTGGCTGAAACTGCTGAAGAAATAGAACAACCCGAAAATCTGGTTTGACAGAAAAAAGTTATCATTAAACTTAAATAAATCCAAAATAGTGTTGTTTGACAATTGCAGTACAAATGTAAGATAAATGGCGTGCAGATTGAAAGGGTTCACAAAAATCAATTCCGATGTCGGTGATCAAAACAAAAGGCGTCCCGCTGAGAGTTGCTCAAGCCAAATCCTTTTGGCGGCACGCACGCAGCTCATCGCCAATGTCATCTCCAGTTTCGTTTATGAGCATTATTATTGGGGATGTTCGACCGATTCCCTCTCGAGTCCTCAGCCATACCGATACCACTCGCACTTTTGACGCATCAAACTTCAATTGACAACAATGACAGACAATTAAGACTTTTCTTTCCTTCTGACGACCCGCACGATGATTCGCCGATGTGTCAAAGTGCCGCAGTGTAGCGCCAACTAGTGGCCAGGAGGACTTGATCAATGTCAGCTTTTTTTTTTTTTTTTTGACTTATGTATCGGCAGCTTTCACGAGTACCCGATACCTTGAAATGAGTTACACGCCCATCTCACCTTTGGCTCATTTTGCGATGTATTGCTTTTTTTTTTCCTTGGCCGTGCAACACGGTGGCAATAAGCGTGGCGCCAGCAGCAGGCTCCGTCTCTCAACTCATGAATTATTCACAGCGCGCTATTTCGCAGCCGCAGCTAAAATTAGGAAGTGTCGCATTTTGTCTATAATTAGAAGGCAGATGGAAAGCGCTCGTTTATTATGAGGAGGGGGAGTGCAGGTGATGCGCGCGCGCGGGACGTGACCTCTGGCGTCTGTCGTCAAGGTCAGACGAGGGCGCCTCCGTCAAGTGCGCCCGGGAGGCAAACGAAACGCCAAATCAATCGGCCGCGTGTGCGCATGCGCATCGACTTGCCTGCCGAATGCGTGTGCGCCTTGGCGTGTGTCATGAGCGTGAAAGCCGGTGTGCGCATGCGCAACTCTGATTCTTTTCATTATTCTGAAAGCCCGCGCTCGTCAACTGTCACTCAGCGGCTTGAACCTCCTCTTCCTCCTCTTCCTCCTTTATTTTCATTCGCAGCACGACCGGTGACGCGCACGTGCGCGCTCACGCAGAGGCCGCCTCAGTCGCGCGCCATCAGATCGAAGGGGGTTGTCCAAATTACGGCCCTGGGACCATTTGAGACCCACTGTCCGTTTTTCAGCGGCCCACATCGCGTTCACGGAATTTCTTTTTCAAATCTATCCTCCGTTATTCACTGAAATGTTTGGCTATTGGCTGACCTGAGCGTTTTTGTGCTCAGGTCAGAGCAACGAAAGTATTACTATGGCGCCATCATGCGGAATCTGGGTGTAGTTGTTGTTGTTCAGTTGAATTCATTCATGTGCGTTTGTGATATCCTGCTTTGTTGAGGGTCATTGAATGTAACTTGTGCACAGTCAAAAGTGAAAGTATGTTTCTGCTTCCCTCTCCATGCAGCGACTAATAATCGCCGCGGTGGTCTACTTTGCCGTAACAATTTGGCCATTCCCCAACATTGATTATTGTGCGGAAATGCCAAAATGGGACTTCATACGTTTGTGTCAAATGCTAGTGCGCAGTTTTCGGTCGTTCGGTTGAGCAGAACAAAGTTTTTAAATGGAAGTGACAGGGGGTGGGGGGAAAACACAAAGGAGTGAAAAGGCGACTAAATCATATAGGAAAAGAAGACAAAAGACAAGATACTAGCTGTAAACAAGATGAGGAAAGTAAAGCATTTTATAGCGAGTATGATGTGTTGTAGGGTCAGGACAGGACAAGATAGGACAGGACTGGACAGGAGGGGAAGCGCGCAGGACAGAGGTCGTGAACCCGGCTGTGCAACTGAAGCGTGGCGGGAGTGGCTATGTCAATTATCAACGTCTAGAGGGTGAGAGTATACCCAAGCAATTCGCATCGTTGTAAGTTAGTTGTCGCCAAGAGCGAGCGGCCGCACACCCAGCGGAGAAGATTGCATAAGATAAGAGCAGTTTTGTTTTCCCGCGTTTCATGTCACGTGTTTTTCAGGCTAGCTACAACTACTGACGAGCTTCATGGGAAAGTCTATGTTTGTGTTTTATAATTGAACAACTAAATGCACTTGTTTATGTCACATGGCTTTATGATTGTGTACTTTCCAGATGCATGGTGTTGATGCTTTATGATCCTCTGCGTTTTTAGTGCTTTGCTGCCATTTTGTGGCATCTCGACACAATTACAAACTGTTAATTATTTGTGGAGTCTCATGTATTTTTAAAACTAGATTTAACTTGCACAGCTCTTTATTCTCAAAAACAAAACAAATAAGAGCCGTGTTGCAACACGCATGACGCCTCTGACTGCTACTAATACAAATAATAAACCGCTTCCATACAGAGCTTTCCTTGATATGCAAAAAATAATAATAATTTACAACTAAAATAGAAAGAGCACTTCTCTTTATAACGACTCCAGAAAAATCCTAAACAATGTTGCTAACACCTTTCAAAGCGTTTTGCAAAATACTGTATATATATATATAATGCATATACAAAGCATCTACTTAACGACACTGACGGATGGGTTTTAGCGTATTAGCGTATCAATTAAAGGTGAAGAATGTCATCTTTTTTATGTCTGCGTTCCTCGGAGAAGTTTGCTGCCCACTGATTGGACACACGCAATTGTGCCTAAACTGCGCGCGCGCTGCAGCCCTCTCATGGCAACCCTCTCATGGCAACCCTCTCGTCTGCTTTTTGGAGTCAACATGAAGAGTAAACATGGATTGCAGCGCGAGAGCCACGCGATGTCCACAAGTAAACAAGAAGCTGCGCAAGTCCCACGTCGACACAAAACCTTTCGAAGAAACGCAAGGCGTGCAGTGGCCTTGCGTTTCAAGTACTTGGCAACCTTTTCCGGGTGTGCCAGCCCCAAATACGCAATTGAGTGTTTTGACCCTTCGGGGCCACTGGAGTAACTCCTTCTTGCACTCCACCGGGCGCCACGTTTACGTTTACTGCGTTTGTTACGTTAACTGAAGGATCCGAATTGCTCACGCGCGCTGCTGGAGGCGTGCAGAGGTCAACGATCCAAGCACGCGATGCCTTTTGTCACCGGAATTCATCGCCAGCCTTCCAAACACACCTGCAGTGGGATACGAGAGCTGAGGGACTCAAGTCACGTGGCTTGGGCTCGAGTCGCTGATTTGACACGTCGACTTGAACTAAATGTTACTTGACAAGTACCATTTTTAACTTTGGTTTTTGAAAATATATATTGCTAGCGCCAAGAATGATTCCATTCGGATTCACTGCTTCTCTTTTGGATGCCGTCGGGGGAGAAAAGACACGAGCGACACGGCTCAAAGAGAAAAGACACAACTCGAGCTGTCTGACGCAGGTAAGCTAGCTAGCTTAGCTTCACACGTGAGTTGATCAAGATGAACTCGACTGCACGTCAGTTTTGCATTTACGCGACAAGAGAAGACAATAACGTGAGAGACAATACGGAGAGCGCAATCTGGAAACTACATCACTAATGAACGGAGTTCGCAATTTTAAGCGTAGACAATTATACATGGACTCCATCTTGAGGGTCTTATATTTAAGCAGCATGTCCGCCATATTGGATGTGGCGTGTGCGCCGTAAACTGACGGAACTTCGTAAAGCGACAACCTAAAAGTGCACAAGGTTAATGCTTGTCATTTACACGCACACTTCCATATTTGGGAAAGAGATTGGCGCCAAAGACCACTGATGTAGATTTGAAATCTGACGATTACACGCGATATAGTATATTTCAATTATTATTATTTCAAGTAACGACTTGACTCGACTTGCTTGAAGTTCGGCGCCGAGTCTACTTGACTTGCTTGAAGTCCCCCTCGCAGTGAACGGAGACCTCGTTGACATTTGAAGGCTCCGCCGAGAGACTTGCTCGTGACTTGCACATATCTGACTGACTGCCACCTGTGCAGTATCCACGACGGTGTCCAAATGTAAACAAAGGCCTTTATGAACAGACAAGCAACGTTCACACCAAACGTGGCAACTTTCCCACACAGGCTTCAACGCGCACTCCAACATGGCGTGTCGGTGTTTGAGTGCAGGTGGTCTCACAGCGCCGCCCTCCTGTCCCAAAAACTCCAGAGTACTCAAACACAAATGACAAATGACAACACCGGCTGTCGTCATCTGTGGTGACATCTTGCCTTTCAAAAAACCAAAAAGCATCCAAAACGTCGGAAGTTGCTTGGAGCCGTTTTGCCGAGTGTGGAAGTCGGTTGCGCTTTCGCTCGTTGGAGAGCAGCAGATGACCGGGACTCTTTCACAAGTGTCCGGTCTTCCCAGAATGTTGTGCCGCAGCAGGAAGGCTGACGTATGCAGATCGCCTTTTGTGAGGCTTTCGTTGATTCATTGACGTGTTTGAAGAAGATTTATTAGGGCCTACATTGAGTACGGTTAAAATAAAGTCGATCTCAAAATCGAATGATTGATCATTTCTCTTCCTCTCCTGCGCTTTCTCCCTCTTACTCGCTCACTCTGTCCTCTGCTCTCCTTCTCTCTCTCTCCTTTCGCTCCCTCCCTTTGTCCTTCCCTCCATTTTTCTCTCTGTCATGCTGTCTGTCTTGCTCACGCTCTCTCAATTCTCAGCCCCTTTTCCACACAGGCACTCACACACGAGTAGTTTTGCACATTGGCGAGTGTCCAAAAAGCTCCCCCACTGACCCCTCCTCCTCCCTCCCTGAACACCTACACTGCCCCCCCCCAACCGCCACTCTCGCCCCCATACCGCCTCCAAGCTAATTCCATTATACATTCCCAACTGGAAGGAAGAGGAGCTGTCTTCTAATTGCTTTCTTATCCCCTTGAGTCCCCATCACTCTCTGCTACCGCCACCCTTCACCCCCCCCCCCCCTCCTCCCCGCTCCCTTTGGCCCGCCCCCTCGCCCTGCGTGCACTTTCAACATGGCAGCAAGCGTGCAGAGGTGGGGCGAGGGAGGATGAGAGAGAGAGGGAGAAAAAAGTGTGAGAGAGAGAGAGAGCACGCAGGCTGCTGCCATCAGGGATCCTCGTTGCCATTTGCAGCCTTGGCAGCGCGCGGCGAACGGAGCGTCCGCCGCTTGACGTTCGGCTCAGCTCATCGCGACCTCGGCAGAGGACGAGCGGACGGGGGAGGACGCCCACCGCGCCGGCAGCGGAGAGAACGGCTCGCCGCTGACAGGTACCGCCGTCTTTTCTCCTCCTCGTCCTCATCTTCACTCCCGTGTGGACCGCACAGGTGGAAGCCGGAGTGCGTTTTAGAGGCACCTGCCTGGTGCCCGACTCCTCTCTGTCGCCAATGTCACGTAAAGACAAACGACGTACATGACGTGCAGCTTTTGCGTTACCGCTCGGTGCCAAAAGAGGACAATAATCGGAGCTGCAATGTGTCATTGCACGCCGTTTACTCTGTGTATTGCATAAGGACGCGCGCACACACACACACGCACACGCGGGCACGTACAGGCGCACAGACGCTAATCTGAATGCAGTGAAGACGGCTTTGTTATTGTGAATCTCTTCCGACTTTTCCAGAGTCGGCGTCACTGGAAAAGCCTCTTTTTTTTTTTTTTTGTCAATTTCTAGCGCAAATTCTTTTCAGCGGTTCCACATACATGCTGCATACCGTGCATTCCTATTGGTCCTCTAGTGCGTGTGTGTGCATGGCTTCGGTTGTGCCATTAAAGCGAAGACTGCAGCGTCACCGCGGACTTAAACGGATGCTACCGACAGCCTCGCTCGCCCTGAGGACATCGACAGAGGGAAGGGTGCGTGTGCGTGTGCGTGTGCGCGCGCCTTGAAAGATGGTGACAATATGAGTGAGAGTGTGATGGAGCACGAGAGGCTGAGGGATGAGAGGTGAAGGCGAGGAGAATATATGAATGGGAAATGAGAGGTGACACACACGCGCGCGCACTGCAATGACAAACGGCAAGCAGCGTGCGTTTGCATGTGTGGGCCTCGTAAATGATCGTTACAACGTCCGTACTTCTGCTGGAGATGTTTTGGAATGATAGCGGCGTTAGTGCTGACTCAACTCTCGCGTGTGTGTGTGTGTGTGTGTGTGTGTGTGAAGCTTCTCTCAGAAGTTTTGCTCTTTATGTCTTCATCCCCTTGTGTCTAAAAGTGGGTTTCCCGCATGATGCAACACAATGAAAGGAAGCTGATTATTGTGAGGAGAGCGGGTTTAAGTGAGCTCTGGTTTCCACCGCTTGTAGCGGTCCACTCGCCTGACTTTGGTGCGGGCAGCGTGGGTTCGGTTCCCACTCAGTGACGGTGCCAATGTGAGCGCCAACGGTGCCCTGCGACCGGTTCGGGGCGTAGTCCGCCTTTCGCCCGAAGTCGCCTGGGATAGGCTCCGGCGCCTCGCGACACTAACCAGGATAAGCGGTGTTGAAAATGGATGGATGGATGTTTTCAGTCACATCATCATCACGACTTGCTGTGAAGTTTTGAGCAGAGGCCCCATTCGGCAGGGTTTTCCATCAGTGTGTGTGTGTGTGTGTGTGTGTGTGTAATGATCAGTAAAGGGCACCTGAAATTGGCATTTGCTGGCCACGCTTCCCTTGTTTAACCTTTTTGTCGCGTGAAGGAGACGAGCTAAATCATTGCCTAACACCCTCCATCATCATTCTTCTTTTTTTCCTCTCGCCCCCTTGATTGCTTTCAATCAAACATTTTTGTTAAATAATTGTTTTTTTAACTACATTGCCGTCTTCCCCGCAGTTTGTGCATTTACGAGGACTGCGCCATACGCCTCAGAGTGCCCTCCTAATTGCCCCGGAGGCTCGTGGTTATTTACGGTGGGGGTTTTCAGAGACGGGATGCGGGGAGAGTGTCGGTCCCTCATTAAATAGAAAAAGTGCGGACACAAACGGAGCTGCAGGGAGCCACCGGAACAGAGCATTGAGGCATAGCATTGTTATTAAAACGCCACTGTCACTAATGAATGTGGGCAGCGCACTTAGGGCACATCACATGGCATACATAGTGGATGGAAGGATGCTGGCATTTGGTAAAGGAAAGGAAGTAGTAATAGGAGATGGAAATGAAAATTGAAGGAAATAGGGAACCGTTTCTGCTTTGGAGTCAGCCAGCCCTCCCTCAAACGTCTCCAGTTGGTTCAAAATGCCGCCGCTTACGTCTTAACTGAAACACGTGTAACTCCTTTTCTGGCCTCCTTCCACCACCCGCATGTGCACTTGAGAGTTCATTTTAAGATTCTGCTGTTTGATCGGAAATGCTTTCATCCTGCCTTCGAAACATACATACTATAATGTATGCAAAATGTCCACATATATACCCCAAAAGAACAATTCACATACATTGATTTTTCCCCGGTATGCAATTGTACATACTGTACACACTGCACATCTAACCCCATTGCCCCATCCCCCACCAATTGGATTCACCGATGGAATCCAAGAGGTCAACTGGGGGGCGCTAGTGAGTTCAATTTGCTGGGCATCACCCCAAGAGTTCGGTTTAATGCTTGGTTGTCGACTCACCGTATCGATTTTGGAGAACCGCATACTGTAGCTATACTGGACTTACGACATTTAGAGGTTCAATAGAGGAAAATAAAATCACAAAGTGGTTGAGGTCAGGGCTCTCCAATTGTTCCACGGCAAACTCTTCCGAGCATGCCTTCATGGCACAAAATGGCTGTTCCCACAAAGTTGGAATTGTATGTATATAATTGGAAAAAGTTAAAGAAGGACAATTGAATGGCAACCATGAGACGTCGTCCAACTCTTAATCGACCGAACTTACGAGTGACCCGACTTCGGAGTTATTTGCCAGATTTAGTTTTTTTGTTTTTTGTCTTGAGTTGTGAGCAAACATTTGAGTTCCAACCACCAGATGGCGGCCACAACATGCAGCAGTTTGGCAGATGGTGAAGAATTCTTCAAAACGGAGGCGCCAAGCTGTTTATTGCCACGCCCCAGCTGAGGTTTACTCTAAAATTCAACATACAACAAAGAGACCACATAACTTTATTAGCTTATCGCAGACACACAATGAAAAACAGCACAGAAACCAGCATCAATGTTGATAAGCGACAGATAACTGAGCACAAACAGTGCGGAAGTACATGTAGACAGGCAATACAACAATACTCACAGGCATATATTATTTGTCCTCTGTGTAAAATGACTAATATTACTGCAGATTACCCAGCAGTTGTGACCATCTTGTTCATGTAATAAGTAAGCATGTTTTACGCTGCCCCCCGGTGGCCAAGTCATGCACACCATATGGATCAGCACAATGTCAGTGTCAAATTACACTAGTAAATCAACATTTAACATATCGTACTTTAGGTAACGTTTTTCGCTGGTGGATTGCTGTGAGATTTTTTGCAATGTAAAGTATGAGTTTTGGCTCCATAAAGGTTGTTAAACACTCAACTAATTGACCAAGAGGTGTGTCTCAACCTAGCATGAAGCAGAAGCTTTCGGTGCAGGTGCTTAATTGGCCGAGCAAGGCAGCCGTCGCTCTGGTGTGTTTGTCTGAGGACGGAGGGAGGGAAGGAAGGGAAGAGGAGAAGCTCCTCTGTATGCCGCTTCCGGCGTGCTGCTTGTTCGATTGGGGCGCTCCGTGCCGGACGGGAGGGAGGCAAAATGAAGCGAGCCTCTGTAATTCTGCCGCCTTCCAGGTAGTCCTCATTTTGTGCAGACAAAGTCAGGTCCCCGTGATAGTTTGGTGTTTTTTTTTTTTCTCTCTTTTGCTTATCCGTCCTTGCAAAGCACGCTGGGAATTACACCGACGCCGCTTTGGAACGGTCCCGCTAATAGACGGGGAAAAACGGGCATCCAGCGGTGTTTGGGGCCATCTCGGCTTAATGAAGAGTTTCTGATCAAATGTGTCTCATTAGGGCTTAATGAACAAGAGGATGCTCCGCGAGAGAGAACGAGCTTCGTTCCGACGGAGTGAGGCAACCGTTCAGCTGGGAGCCTAATTGAAGTCGAACTTCTCTTTGAAGACTCGGCTGGAGGCCTCGCCGAGCACGGTGCCGTGTACGATGCGGAACATTGGAAGTACTGTCGTGGGCGGTCCTTGCTTTGACGGCCACACACATCGCGTGTTTTATCAACAACAAAAGTTGTTGTTGATCAAATACTTTTAAAGGTCAATTGCTTTACATTTAACTCAATGCAATGATTTCACCTCATATTTTCTTGTTCCCCACAGTTGTATTTTGTTAGTCAAAAACAAAAAGTGCCAATTGTCCTTCTCCAAGTCTTCAACTTACATAATATTCAAGAACATATTCATTAAAGTCATATTTTCTCTGGAGTGTACAGTACTGGACAATAATGCGTTTTGATATGAAAAGTTTTTCCATCCTGCATCACACAGGCAGTCGTCGGACTGCAGTTGACATACTTAATTTATTGACGTAATTTTTACTATTGGGTCGTTTACAGCTCAGTATAACGTTCATTTTTTGTGGATGTGTAGTTTATATTTATACTTTCCAACTCACGGCCCAGAGGGATCTCTTTGGCAACTGTTACAAATGGTTTTTACAGCTCTTTTCTTTTGGGGGAGTTCTTTGATGTTCTAGTTTTTCTTTTGACACTTTTTACACATTTAAAATGTATTGTTACACATTTTATGTTGAGCTGTTTTTTTGGTTTAGTTTTACACTTCACTATATATAATATTGATTCGATTTGACGGTTGTTTTGATGGTTTGAAAAAAAATAACGTTGTTGGTCAAACCCCAAAAGAACGTGTTGACCGTGCGATTTCATAAAAGCGAGCCCGATGATCGTGCGGCGTGTATGGCGAGCTTGAGCAGAAGCAGGTGGGGAGCGTCTTCCCCCGTCTTCAAATCGGGGCACAATAGCCGCACCTCCCAAAAAAGGAAAGGTTTGCGCCCGCCTCGCTACTCGCCGCCTGCGTCTTCAGACACCTGCTAAAGTTATGTAACACACGAGGTAACATGAGGAGATCACAAGACGGGGGAGACGGAAAATCAAGCAGGGAGCGCAACAAACAGTCGAAGACAATCCATGTCGAGGATCGGCCCTTCCTGTGCTTACATCATACAAAAACATGCCCCACTGCAATCTTAAAAAAAAAAGCACCTTTAGAAAAACACGACCGGGTCGATTTCTCGTTGTACCCTTGACACGAGACATTTCCATCCTTTTTGTCCCGGGAAAAGGTCCAAATGGTGTACTTTGGAGACCAGAAAGTACGTCCTCTGGGCTACAGTAACGTTAAGGGACCTTGAGGGACGGTAATGAACTCCTACAGCGAGCCCTACGCCGCCGCAGCCCCCCCCCCCCGAATTGTTCGGGGATGTGCCCAACATTGCGCTTCCTTTTGAAGCAGATTAGCGCCATCCCATATTCAGCGGTGCTGTTGCTAGGCTGCATGCATCCAGTACACGCGTGTGCGCGTCCTTCGCTCGACTGCCTCCGTGCGACGGACGCAAAGTAAGCTCGCCGCCTGCGAATTAGCTTCCATGGCAACCGGCAGCCAGTGAAGGGAAGCGAATGAAGGGCCGCTCTCCTGTGTGATCTGAAAGTGGGCGCGGGCCAGATGCCAGCTTCTGGTATGACGGGCTTCAACAATGGGGCACGTGCTAGTCGGGGTCGCAAACGGTTGTCCCCGGGTCTGTGGACGTCAGATGAGGTCAGAGGGCAGAATTGCGCTTGGTCGACTGAGACATTTAGTAGGTAACAGCAGAAAAACTACAGTACTAATGTCGACTGCGTTAGTTCTCAAACTTTTTACGACATGTTCAACCTAAAAAAAAATACTTAGCTCTTCAGGTACCAGCATCGTAACCAACCTTAAAAATACAGTAGCATAGTCGGCCCAAGTGTTCAACAAAAACGAGACGGAGGTTTTATTTCTAAAAAGTGTATAGAATATTTTATTGTAAGCCAATGTACACATCCACAGTTTAAGAAATAGAGATATATATATCGACTGTTACTGCAGCTTACTGAGGAGTGACCATCTCCATGTATGGTATTTCTGTAGCTCTGTATTATACTGCCCCCAGGTGGCTAAGGTGAGCACACCAGCAGGAGCAGCACAACGCCCATTGAATGGAAGCAAAAAATGTGGCTTTTGTTTCTTAACATTCTATTCAATCACTTTGATTACTGTGTTTTTTTTTTTTTTTCAAAGTTCAATATTATAGAAAGCTATATTGGTTATTAAAAAGGCCTTACAAATGTTTTTGGGAGGTGGAAGGATGGAATGGATTAATGGCTTTTCCACTTCTTTCAATGGGCAAAGATGAGTTGCGATAAGAGTGTTTTGAGTTTCGAATTCAAACTTGTATCCAAAGGCACCGATTGATTGGCAGAAAAGTTGAATTTGAGATCTGAAGTCAAGGAAAATGGTGGTAACCAAATGTACACACAATTGTGTTGAGAAGAGAAAGATACGTCTGTCCGTAATAAGTGTAGAAAACTTTTCGGTCATTTTGGTCCAAATTTTCTGCCAAATGGAAAAAAACAAATCCGTATGGCAAGAAAGATGACATTGTGCGTTTGCTGTTCGGGGGCCACCACGCACCGCCTTACTTGATGTCAAAGGGGCCAGACCACTAAAATCATACCATACTTCATTTCATCATAAATAACAGTTTTTTTTCCCCTTTTGTTTTGAAAAAAATTCAATGATTTTACAAAACAACCTTCCATTTCTGGAAAACGTTTTGCTGCCGTTTGCAGAATAACTGATCACAGTTACAAAACTTGGAACTGAAAAATATAAGATTGCACTGTAGAATTCAATCAACTCATGAAGAGGATTTTCTACATAATAATTGTCAAAAGTATCCTGGGGCCCCCAACACCACAATGTCTTATGTATTTTTCCATTTCCAAATTCACCGGCCTGACACCCGTGACGTAGCCACACTTGATTTGCGTGAGGTGGCCACAAAAAAAGTCACGTGCGTTATACTCTTTCTCCCTTTCGGTTTATTTTTGTGTTGTTGGTTGACCTATATTTGCACACGCACACACACTTGAACGTGTGCGCACACAGTGCAAAGCGAGCCGCACTTCACACGCTGAGCTCTGCTGAATTAACCAAAAGCCTCCACAGCGCAGGGAGGCCAAAACACAAACGAGACGTCAGAGGCGGGCGCCGTCCACGTCGGCTGGCGATCTGGAGCGCCAAGTTGCGCCCGCTGAAGTCTGCTCTCGTGCCCGGAAAGCAAGGCAAACGTTTTGCTTCAATTCAATGGACATCGTGCCGCTCCATATGATGTGTGCGCCTTAGCCACCCGAGGGCAGTATAATACAGACATAGAAACACACAAAGAAGTGTTTTCACAAATAACCGGAGTAATATTTGTCATTTTTCATAAAGGATAATGCACAAGTGTCAAAGGACCAGATCTTGCCTGCCACATCATTTTATGCGGCCCACCGACGCATATGTAATGAAACTAGCATCGATGTTGTGGTAGTTAGAACCCTTTAATTAATGGCTATTTGAACGCAAATGGTCGCAACACATGTAGTCAGACAGTATAACAACACTCAAATGCATATATTCTTTATCCTCAGTGAAGAGCGACTAATATTACTGCAGCTTACCGAGTCGCTTAGTTGTGAAACTCTTCTTCTTCTGACTGTATTATACCGCCCCCAGGTGGTGAAGGCCTTCACACCAGACGAAGCTCAAAGCGCCGCTGTAGTCTGCGTAATATGATGAAAGACTCCATCGCGACACGCGTGTTCACAGTTTTCAATCGCTCCGTTGTTTGATCCTGCCATGCGCATTTCAGGTCAAGTTCCGCCAATCCTCGCTAAATGCACAATCTTGAATTTCCAAGCGGACACACACTTCGCCCACGTATGTTCGCTATTCCGTCATGACTAAAGTGCACACACACACATACACACACTCGGAGGGAACTCATGCATAATCATCAGGTCTCACCTCCAGCCAGGAGCTACGCAGCAACGCATACCAAAAGGATGCACAGACGGGTTACGATGGGAGAGGTGGATGAGACGAGAGCGAAATGGAGGACAAGATGGATGGACGGATAGAGGAGGAGGTGGAGGAGGGCCACTGACGAGGCTTTGTAAGATCTGTAATGAGATCTCTGCGTGGCAAACATCATGTTGCGCACCTGGATAATTGCTGGCTTACAAAGTAAAAGCTCAGCTGCGTTCCGTAAAAGTGCGATTTCTTTTTTTTCAATGTTAAAAAATGTTGTCGGTTTGTTGCCAAATTATCCCAACAAAACGGATACCACTGCCCTACTTTTACAAACTAATTTCTAATATTTGTTCCATGAAATTGTATTAATTTATTCCCAACAGTCTATTGTCTTCACTTTGTATTGTTTTTCTTGGCTGCACTGCTACCAGTACGTGTATGTGGACTTGAGATATTTTTGTCCAATCAGCTTTCAGCTCGTATGTGTTGCCATGTCGGCGTAATCTGCCCGGGGCCGTCACCGTCGCTCGTGCCGGCCCATGCGACCAACGTGAACCATGTTCGCGACGGTACTGTTTCGTTAACCGATCGCATTCCAAATGCGTCCTCACGGCATGATGCTGCCACCACCGTGCTTCACTGTCGGGACTGGATTGTGCCTGGTGTTCTCCACTCATACCGCTTAGAATTAAGGCCAAAAAGTTCTACCTTGGTCTCATCAGACCAGAGAATCTTATTTCTCTTGGAGTCCTTCAGGTGTTTTTGAGCAAACTCCATGCGGGCTTTCATGCGTCTCGCACTGAGGAGAGGCTTCCTTCCGTCGGGCCGCTCTGCCATAAAGCCCCGACTGGCGGAGGGCTGCGGCGATGGTTGACTTTCTAGAACTTTCGCCCATCTCCCGACTGCATCTCTGGAGCTCAGCCGGAGTGATCTTTGGGTTCTTCTTGACCTCTCTCACCAAGGCTCTTCTCCCCCGATGGCTCAGTTTGCTCTAGGGAGGGTTCTGGTCATCCCAGACGTCTTCCATTTAAGGATTATGGAGGCCACTGTGCTCTTAGGAACCTTAAGTGCAGCAGAAATGTTTTTGTAACCATGGCCAGATCTGTGCCTTGCCACAATTCTGTCTCCGAGCTCTTCAGGCAGTTCCTTTGACCTCATGATTCTCATTTGCTCTGACATGCACTGTGAGCTGTAAGGTCTTCTATAGACAGGGGCGTGGCCTTCCTAATCAAGTCCGATCAGTATAATCACACACAGCTGAACTCCAGTGAAGGTGGAGAACCATCTCAAGGATGAGCAGAAGAAATGGACAAATATATGAGTGTCACAGCAAAGGGTCGGAATACTTATGGCTGTGTGATATTTCAGTTTTTCTTTTTTAATTACATTGTAGATTGAGGAAAAAAATGAACTTAAATGATTTTAACAAATGGCTGTAATATAACAGAGTGAAGAATTTAAGGGGTCTGAATACTTTCCGTACCCACTGTGTGTGTGTGTGTGTGTGTGTGTGTCTATATATATATATATATATATATAGACACACACACACATTTGAGCCACTCAGTCGGAAAGTGCTAACACATCGCTGTTGACCCAGCGAGGCCGCTGTTAGCATGTTAGCTTGTGTAAGAGCATGAGTCAGCAGCTTTGTCGAGCGGAGCCGCGGCACAATTTTAAACTTGGGAGCAGTCAACAAACCCTGGGCTATCTCTGTGGCCGTGTTTATTTATGCGCTTTGACACTCACCATCCCGCACACGCGTGTGAGCATACACATGTAGCCCAATGGCGCAAGTGCATGAGATGTACGGATATTTAGGAGGAAGATATTCTTCTGTATGCTGCAATATGAGGTACACCTGCACAATATAATAACATCCAACAAAACAGCAAATAGATTCAAATCCCGGCCTCCCCTGGGTGGAGTTTGTATGTTCTCCCCGTGCCCGCGTGGCTTTTCTCCGGGCGCTCCGGTTTGCTCCCACATCCCAGAAACATGCGTGCTAGGTTGATTGGATACTCTAAATTGCCCGTAGGTATGAATGTGAGCGCGGATGATTGTTTGTTTCTATGTGCCCTGCGATCGGCTGGCGACCGGTTCGGGGTGTGCCCCGCCTCCCGCCCGGAGGTAGCGACCCGCGTGAGGAGAAGCGATTAAGAAAAAGGACGGGGGGGGGGAATTCCACTTTGCGCTTACTAATTACGAATGTAAAAGTGTGTTTGCATTATAAATATATAGAACCCGTGATACTGATTTCTGTTCGTTTGTTTTGCAATGAGACTGCGGCACGCTGCCTGATCTTACATCATGACGACATGAAATTCGAGAGCTTCTTTTATCTGGGGTCTTTTTTACGTTAATCTCTCCACCGTGCAAATCGAATAAACAAGCGCGTTCATTTAGAATACTGCGACTCTGTGCTTTCCTCCGTTTGCTAATTATGGAAAGACGTTCATCTCATCTCGTCACACGGCCGAAATAAGACACTTGCGCTTCTTTCTTTCACTTCCCTCTTCCTGTGGACATCTTCCTCCTCCTTTTTATCCCTCACTTCCTGCTCTCCCCCCCGCGTCATCATCCCTCCATCCTCCACCACTCCGTCAACATCCAGCCCGTGCCGCCTCTCGCCTGGCTCCTCTCCTCCGTTTTGCTCTTCGCCCATCCCCGTCCTCATCCCACATCTGTTCGTCTTCCCCTTTTTCCGCATCCGACCCCCACCGCCCGCTCCTGCCCCCCCACCCTCTTTTTTTTGCACTTCATTAGCCACTCTGTTCTTTTTTTTTTTTCTCGCTTTTCCTCTCTCTCCGCCCCCCTGGCTCGCATGGAGGATGACACATGATGGCAAATTCGCATCTCATTCAAATGCTCACATCCTCGTCACCCGCGCGCTCGCGCGCGCGCACACACACACACACTTTCTTCCGCTGTTCATATATTCAACATGCATGATGTCATCATCAAGGTTAACAGCTGAGGCGCTAATGGTGCGAGGGGCTTGTGGGTAATGTAGGAAATATTTTGGGTGCAGGATGGGGAGTTTACTGTTCGGGTATTCTAATCCATCCATTTTCCGTAGCGCTTAGAACGAAACTCACAAGCGTATATTCTTTATCCTCTGTGAAAAATGACTAACACTCACGTTGCTTACTGAGTCAATTGTGAAACTCTTCTTCGTGTGTCTCGACATCTTTATTATACTGCCCCCAGGTGGCCAAGGCACTTACACCAGCGGGAGCAGCACAATGTTAATTGTAATAGGTTAATTGATGACTCTAAATTGCCCGTAGGTGTGAATGTGAGTGCCAATGCAACTCAAAAATGTACAAAAATGTCACCCCTTTTGCACATTTGACACGAACAATTGGAGTGTAGACAACAAGAAAACGCGAAGGTAATCACGTGAGGAGAATTTCGCTTGCCTCCAGCTTCTCCTTGGTCCCTCGTTTGGGTTCATTAACGTGAGGAGCCGCCGTTGCGGCGTGGATAATTCGGTCACATGCCGGGCGGCCGCATCTCCGCGTGCTTGCGTCTGTCTGTCTGTCTGTCTGCGTGCGTGCGTGCGTGCGTGCTTGTGTGTGGCGTGAAAAGGCATGACAGGAAAATAGTCGTCCTTGGTCAGCCGTGATGGCGAGATGCCTCTCTTGCACCCTTTCTCCCTCTATTTTCATCATCTACACACACGCACGCACGCACATTCTGTCTGTCTGTCCTCGGGTGTCTGCAGCCAGCTGTGTCTTCGGGCCATTAGCGCGCCCCCCCCCCCCCCTTTTCTCCTTCCATCCATTTTCCCCATCACCGATTTTCCGGCAGACTCCCCTCCCCCCTCCCATCCTCCCATCCCTCCTGCGACCACCGGGCCGTCATTGTCCCAGCAAAACGGTGTCGGGTTCGCCGTCGTGTCACGCCACTGCGCCAAACGCCGACAAGCCAATGTTTTGGACGGCAACACGCCGTTAATCCCAAAACGGCAGGAAGGCCGCAGTCAGCGACCTCGGCCTCTCCTCTGTCTTCGCGCAGCCGTCGTCCTCCTGCACCGTAAGCCTTTTGCGGCTTCCTGGCATTATGCAAAAGCAATTTGCGCTGCAAGACGCTCACCTTGCGTACAGTCACTCCTCATCATTTAAGCCTGATTGGTTCCTCTTGCCGGCGGCGAAAGCGAGACGCGTTTTGCCCTCACAAGCATTGAAACGGGACGTATCAGAAAGTGGACCGTTTGTTTTGAGGTGGCAAAAGTACTGGCACTCTTAAGTGGAAGTAAAAAAAATACAAGTACTGATTCAACTCGTTTTCCTTAAGTAAAAGAAGTACAGATTCTGAGAAATTTTGAAAAGTGCAAATACATTTGGGCCTTCCTTCTTATTCACTTGTATTGCAGTCAGAATAAGCAGAAGAAAATAAGGAAGAGAAGCAGCAGTAAAACAGGCCAAAATCCAGACGTCGAGGGTGAGGAGCGCGATCGACGAGTTGCGGACGAGGCGTCATCGGACCAAACGGGAAATAAATCTCAAGTGGAGATTCAAACCTTTCGAGCAAGCCGCTCTCATTTCTGCGGAAGCGGCGGTGTCACGATTACGGTTTTCGAAGGCGAGGAAGGAAAGGCAAAAAAACGGAGACGACCCAAGTGCAGGGAAGCAGGGAGGCAAGGCAGGAGTGCAGGAGTCTCAAAACGTTAGATTTAATCTCCGAAAAAGGCAAACAACGAACACGGATAAAGCAAACTAAACAAAGTCCCACAACTGATAACCAAAGTAACAAAGAAACACTTGAATAAACCTCAAACGGGAAACAAAACATGACTGGTAACGACGACGTGGCAATGACAATCAACTGACAAGAAGCAAACGAAACCAGGGAACTAAATACAAACAGATTGACGAGACATCGAGGAACACGAACGGCTGGAGGGAGCCGATTGGTCGACACGAGGCAGAAGGTTGACGACGACGGGTGGACACGGTGACTAAATGAGCACACGAGACGTGAACCACATGGAACAAAACTAAACACAACCTAAACCAAAACACAGACCAGGACATGCGCACTTCGTTGAAGCTCTCAAAGTCTGCAAAAGTCCAGGATGCCAGCCACCAAGTGGGCAGCTACTTGAATATTCACTACCTGAAATCTGATTGGGCGGCCCTTTATTGTCTTTTGCTTTCAATTGATGAAAGATGTCAAACCTAAAGCAGGTTACAGACCTCTTTTGACCTATTATGCATAAAACGGTAGAAGAAAAAAAAAGTATTTTGACGGCATGGGATGTTACGAAGTATTTGTACTTCCCACCACGGTTGTTGTCATTACCTCACCTTTCTAAATGTTTAACGTGTCAATCGCGAGCGTCACTGAAAGAAGTGGGCGGGCCTACCTTTTGATTGACAGGCCGGGAGCAGGAGAATGAGGGCGGAGGCTGACAAAATATGCATGAAAGAAAAAAAAAAGAGCACATTACATCATTCCCATTGCATCACCTTATTCCTCTTTGCCACGCCCCCTCCTTAAAGCCCCCACCCCCATCCACCCTTTCAGCCACTCTATTGATTAAGCATTCAACGTAAGCCTGTAATTCTGCTGTACACTGTTGCACTTGAATATGCAAATGAGGAGTCCATGGAAGGGGGGGGGGGCAGTTCTGGTGTTGCTGTTGCCATGGAAACCTTTTGTCAAACATACACACATAGTGAGGACGTGTTCACACTGTGCCTCTCTTTCTCACACACACACACGAGCATCTCTTGGGTGCGTGCGTACATGCGTGTGCGTAAACTGACTGAGGCACAAAGCTGAAATGACCTCACAGTGCCCTTGGGTGTGTGTGTGTGTGTGTGTGTGTGTGTGGAGGGGGAGAAAATACTCGACGTGTCCACTGCCTTTAAAGACTCGCGCATCACACACACGCGCGCACACACTTTCGCCTCTCCCTCATTCCTCCCCTCCGTCCATGTTTATGCGGCCGTCTAATCACACTGACAGGAGAACGGCTCTCTGCCACCATGCGCACACGCAAACGCACACGAGAATACAAGCACATGCACAATTCATACGCTCGGCGTGTTTTCGTCCCTCTTTGGCGCTCACGCACGCACACACGCATCCTGTGGGTCGTCAACACTAACATCGGCACTCTCTCGCCGGATGTTACTTAGGGGACATTTTTAGGTCAAGGGGATGTCACGCCGTGTGTGCGTGTGTGCGTGTGTGTGTGTGTGTGTAGTGGGTTCTTCGTCACTCCAACTTGCAAGATTTCGTTTGTTTCAAAATCATTCTGACCTTCAGCATGTTTAGGAGCAAGACAGCAAGGCCAGTTCACACCAAAGATGCGATTTGAAATACATCGTGTTTGAAGATCATTGCTGCCAAAGACTGAGAAGTATGCAGCATTCAGTGGTGGCGACATAGCGTTAAACATGTCTGTTTTCCTTCTGTTTTGGGTTTTGTGGCTCGAATGAGTGAGTCGCCCCTCACCCACTACAAATAAATAAAAGAACTTGAGCGCCTTCATTCGCGTTATCGTCAGGCGCAATTTCAACTTGCCATTCGCTAGCTAGGTATGCCTGCACCTCAAAAGTCTTCCTTTTGCTTCCGGAGAAAGATGTGTGTGTGTGGTGGGGGGGCGGGGGGATTCTGACGTGACGGCTCGCGTGTGGAATGGGGCTGCGCGCTGGCGTGGCCGTTTTAAAGCGCCCCGTCTCGTAGAAACGCACCGTGGAGACAGAAGAAGATATATTCCATCTTCCAGAGGCTCGAAAACAAATATATTTTCACGGACAGGCATAAAGGCTTTTTTATACTCGCTGACGTCACTGCGGCTATCCCGCGTGCGGTTTGCCTTGATACTCGAGCGCGCAGTTTTGAAAACGTGCTGCAGTTCTCCTCCAAGTCGGGGTGTCGCTACGGCTGCTATCGGCCAGGGCGCCGTTTCCTCTGCGTTTCGGGGCCATTTCCGGTAGCCGTGTTTCCTTTCCTTTCCGGAACAAGGAACAAAGCAACAGCAATGGCGACCGTGGAACAGAGTCTGCGAGAACAAGTGGACCGAGATGAGCAGATGATCACGTGAGGTGATGCTGCAAAATGGATCGGGAAGACGGCGGCGTAGGTGCGATGTGGAACCGAGAGAAACGCTGAGTACGTCATCGCAGCTCGTGACTAAAACGGACCAATCGCGTGAGATGATCTCCACGGCGCAGCAACAATTTCTGCCGAGTGCGCGTCAAGCGACGCAGAGGTCGCATCTATTTTGCCAGGTCCTAGTACTCGTATTTGATTGACAGGTGACAGTTGAGCGGGGCGTGGTTTCGGCGCATTTAGCTGTAGCGTTCGAGGGCCCAAACGATGGCTTAATTTGTCACCGTTTTTAAGCCTCATTTCGTGTGTTTTTGCAATCATTGGAATTTGTCATGGTTGTTGACAACACGCTTCTCTGTGCTGAGTCAAATTTACCAGACGTTTATTTTCCCTTGTGCCAGAAGATTTTCAAGGGAACTGTTTCAAGCAAAAGAAACAGTTCAAGGTCAAGTTGTACGAGCGCAGGGTTATAGTTCATAAGCCAGGGGGTGCCAACCCCGCCATTAACGACGGCACTTGATGTGCGATTCTCTTTTTTGGTAGGCCTTTGTGTGTGAACTTGCCCACCCGTGTTGGTGCGTAACAGCGATAGTCAAATGAGCTTGTCGTCAGTATGCGTGGCAGGCAGATGGCAGCGCAGTGATTGGGCGGATTTCACCCGGGACGTGAGGGGAAATCAGAAGGCCGCCTCCGGGCCCAGGAGCTTATCGCCTCCGCACACGCACGCACACGCACACGCACACTTCGGCGACTCTGTCAACACGCGGTCGGTCGTACACGACAAAGTTTGCCGGAGCGCAGACGCGTTAAATCACATTGAGTCGCATGCGCTCTGTTGCTCACTACTTGTTGCAAATACAATCTCAAAATATGGAAAATGAAAACAATCAGTCAATGAAGGTCAAGTTATGCCAAGGAATTGCACATCCCAACTTTCTGTTAACGGTGATGCGGCGAGTAGTTCCGGATTTTGAGGTGGCCTGCGGCCCCGCGTCCCGCTAGGATAGATCCGCCCCTGCGCTGAGCTGCACCAGAATCCCATCTCCGCATTGAGAGCAAGACATTGCGCAATCCGGAAGGCGGCATTTACGTGACGGGCACTTGTGTGATATGTTTCACGAATATGACATCGACACAAAACATCTTTCTTTTTTTTTTTTTTTTTTTTTGAATAGAAATGTTGTTACATGCAAATCAGTCGCCATTTGGCGAAATTCGCCGTTTTGAACTCAAAATAGGTCATCTCCGTGAATCGTATAGAACCGAAGAGTTTTTCCTGGGGGAGGTCGCCGTCACTGTCGCAGACGTCGTAGACTGTTTCGTACTCCTCGAACGCTGGCAGCTCGATCCATTCCACACATCCGCCATCCACACACAGATGTAATTGTGTGTATTACTCCGCGGCGCACGGAAATGCGAGCGCATGGGCCTATTTTGTGCGCGAGACTATACGACTTCGACTTCCACATTGCGCCAATCCAATTTAAGTGACAGTTAAGGCTAGTTCACCAATCAAACGAGACAATAAAGTCACATGACCTCACACGACGTCCTTTGGGCTTCCCGGGCATCGGTATTAACACCAGATAAGCCAACCCGTCTGATTGTGGCGGCCATGTTGGGAAGGTCGTCGTGACCATGAAGGCAACGGCGAGCTACTGTTGTTGTTTTTTTTTTTTATTGTAATCAGAAGCTACTATTTTTTTTGTAAAAAAACTTCAGAAGTTACTATTTACTTAATGTTTTCACTGTGTACTTTTTACTCTTACTCAAGTAATTTTTTGGAGGACTCCTTTTGACTTGAGTCCCATTATTGTCAAGCAGCAGTACTCCTACTTGAGTATAATGTTTGGCGACTCTGCCCGCCTCTGGAGCGGACATCCTCTATTGCTCCTCTTACGTTGAAGCGACATTCAGATCGGCCATCGTATCTGTCGCAGCGGTCTTTTGTATTTTCGCGTTGAGGTGCTGCGGGTCGCGGCCCCCCGGTTGCGGTCTCGGCGGAAACGCGAAGCGCACGTAACATTGCCGACAAGAGTTGATCCGCTAGTAAATCAACGCGCCTACATTGATCTAATTAGTTTACGGATGTTAAAGTTAAATGTATTAAGCGACGGAGCGATGTTAGGGATTTTGTCACAACACAGAATGAACTAACTTCCGATTCAGAAATGGCCAATAAAAATATTTTCCTGGAGGATGCATTTGGGATTAGCCTAACTAACAGTGAAAAATGAAGTTTATCCGAATGAGTGCCTCGAGAAGAGGATGCTATTCATGTGGCACAGCTTGAAGGTGGCATCAGGTGCACGTGGAGATGGGCCTGCCTCGAGTTGGAGGCCAGAACAAAAAGGCAAAGGAATGAGGCACATTTTATTTGAATCTTACATTTGTACATCGACATGTACTTTTTTTTTTTTTTTTTTTCCTTATTGTACTCTTCAGTCTTCCACATTGCTTAATTTATGTTCAAATAAAAAGAAATCTCTCTCCCTACAATGTATTTGTTGTTGTTGTCACCTTTTTCTTGCCTTTGGTGTTTCCATGTCTGAATGTCGAAGTTGTTGTTTCAGTGGTCGTCGTGTGGGCTGTCGCAGCCACGGCGGCAAAAAAAAGTGTTGCAAGCCGCACTTTTCCTGATCAAAGGTTTCCACAGCCCAATTTTTCCAGCAGAACATTGCAGTTAAACGGCGTTATCATTGGTACCACTTTCCTTTCATAGCGATACTCGTACAACGAGCACTCAGCAGAACTTTTGATGTACCAAACTTCAGTTAACGCAATGACCGATAGTGGGTTGGACGTCAGCCATCTTTGAGACAGACAGAAGAGGTGACAATTCTTTTATTAATCCCGATAAAATTGAAATCCACAGCAGCGCTCGGATCGGCTCGTGTGAGGTTTTGCCGCTATCTCGTGGCTGCGGGCGCATCACGTCGGCGCGAGGACGCCAAGGTGACCTCGACCCGTTTCTGTTCCAGAAGTTGAGCCGCTCTGGAAAGACCCCGGAAATTCCCCGTCGGTTCTCGGGCCGCGCTGCGACCTCGACTCCCGTCGGCGTACTCCGCCTCCCTCGGAGCTCCTCTGCGGCCGCGTTTCTTCCCGAGGGGAGGCGTGTCGGGAGCAGGACGGACGGACAGACGCGTCGATAAGCTCTGCCGACTCCGCAGTATTCTTGCTGCATATCCAATCTCTCGCTCTCTCGTTTCCACTTCAGGACTGATGCAGCTGTATACTTGAAATGTCACTTCAGCACGGCAAGCTGTAGACGCTTATCCCGAGCAGCTGACAGCTCCCCACGCCCCCTTCCTTCCCTCTCGCAGTCCAGACAGAATGATTGGCTGAGGCTTCTGGACTCGTTCAGAACAGGTTCAAATAAAATATCGTCGCTTTCAGACAGACACTGACGAAGCAAAGGACTCTCTCACCACTGAAGAGTTTCATGCGTCTCACATTTGCCGCAACAAACGTTACGCTAAATCCTCAAAATGAAGACAAATAGTCACGGTATTGTTCGCTTGAAGAAATAAACGCCTCTACCTCAGGAAATCCAAATAGGTAGGAGTCTGGAGTCTGTCTCAGCTAACCTTGAGCCAGAGGTGGGGTCCACACCTATGGACAATTTGCAGTCCTCAACAAGCGACAAGGCTGAAACCAACTGCAAGGTTGGCCGACCGGTTAGAGCGTCAGCCTCACGGTTCTGAGGACCGGGGTTCAATCCCCGGCCCCGCCTGTGTGGAGTTTGCATGTTCTCCCCGTGCCTGCGTGGCTTTTCTCCGGGCGCTCCGCTTTCCTCCCACATCCCAAAAACAGGCATTCATTGGAGACTCTAAATTACCCGTAGGCATGACTGTGAGTGCGAATGGTTGTTTGTTTGTTTGTGCCCTGCGATTGGCTGGCAACCAGTTCAGGGTGTACCCCGCCTCCTGCCCGATGACAGCTGGGATAGGCTGACCCGCGTGAGGAGAAGCGCCACAGAAAATGGATGGATGGATGGATGGATTCATTCTTTATCATTTCCTTGATGAACCGTACAACGGTCAAAAGTGCAGACTTTCCCAGTTCAATGTCTTTTATACGTTTGAAAGAGGCCTTAGACAAACATGGCGGACTTGCTTACTACTTTTGAAAGTAGCTCGACGCGCGCACGGCAGAAATTGTTGCTGCGCGTCGAATGCCGTGGAGATCGTCGCACGTGATTGGTCCGTTTTAGTCACAAGCTGTGAGCTAAAGATAGAAAGCGCTGAATTTCTTATAGGAAGAAAGAAAGATGATTAGCAAGCGCTACTGTGAGGCAGTTGCACATTCCGTTCCTGTTGTAACGCGGCGTTGACGATTCTCTGTCAGCCAATCAGCTGTCAGCTCAATACTCACGCAAATATTAGTACAAATCAAGGCGCTTTCTCCTTTGGAGTAAATAAACGTCCCGAGCCATGAAAAAGGAGTAATGTGCTCATCTTTGCACTATTGACTTCCTTTGACCTTTATGTCGCTTCTCGATTGCTCGTTGTGATTATCCAGCACCGCAGACACACGAAACGTGGGCGACAGCGAGATGCAGAGCTACATCCACAAACGGAAAGCGAGCGAGAGCGGCATGAAACAGCGGATTAGAGGCTCGCTTAGCCTGCATGAAATCCCCTTTTCCTCTCGCGCCCTACAAAGCGAAGACGGCAATCGGCCACATGATACAAAGCCGAGAAGGGAGGGAAAAGTGTGTGTGTGTGTGTGTGTGAGCGAGCGAAATCTCCCGTCGTTCCTCACACATTGGCTTCAAACTCCCCCACGCCGATCCGCGCGGTTGCCGCCCGAGATGTGACATCACCGTTTGTCAAAACAGGAAGCTTTTCTCTGGCTCGCTCTCTTTTTTCTTGTTTACCAATGGCAGGAGAGGTGGGGGCGGGGTGATGGAGCGAGGGGAGGGGAGGGGAGGGGCTGCGGGGGGCGGAAAGAAGCGACATTGGCCTTGAAGCCTGCTATTGTCTTGCCCGCAGCACTGCCAGGCTGCAGCTCCGTCAGAGAGCGAGGGCGAGATGGTTGCCGTGGTTACCTCCCGGGAGACGCGAGCGCTCTTGTTTATCTTGCTGAGCGGCGTGCGTGCGTGCGCGCGCGCGCACGCTGATGACTTCTCATAACGTGATGCCCCCAACTGCTTTCTTTGTAAACAAAGCGAAATAAACGGCAGCTCGCTTCCACTTGAGCCCGCAGGTACGGCAAACCCTTTTAACATTTAACAGTCAGAATGCAAACGTGTTGCAGAGATCTGTCATTCAATTCAAAAAGAACATTGCAGATATCCGCAACTACCTTCTTTCTATCCACAATTTCCATTTTCGACGCATGCAAGGTCATTTTGCCACGAACAAACGATTCATGTGTATGCGGCTTGTCATGCCAGATATCGGCCATTCGGTTGCGGACGCTGGCAACGTAAATCACAGCTCTCGCTCACGAAACGGTTGCTGTCTCTAACGCGGGTTTGCGATAGCTACGATTTGAAACTAACTAGTCATAATCCCAGTTCAAGATAGCCGTCCATTTTCCGTGCCGCTTATCCTCAGGCGGGTCGCGGGCGTGCTGGAGCCTATCCCTGAATCCCTTTTCAGGTATCTTAAACTAAATAAATGAACTAGAACAAAAGAAGCTGTCGATACCTGTAACTGAAATTACGAAATTGATGTTGACAATATCTCAAACCGGAGTTACGAGTATCTATCGTGCCGTTGTTTCACGAGCGCATACCTGCAACTGAATTGAACGTAGATGTGTGTAGTGACACACCCCGGCCACACGAATGCCAAAAGTCAAGTTCCATTTCCCCAGGCAAAATGGTCTTGCAGATATCTGTAATTCAGTTTTCCCGAGGCAAAATGTTTCAGAAAGACTTTTTTCATATCTCGTATGTTAATTCCGGATTGTGGAATGTCGCTTTTAAATGCTGAATCCGCGTGACGGCGATGAGGCGATCGGCTCGCTGTGACCTGAGCGAGCAAGACGAGAGGCAGCAGAACGCGTCGGGAGGAAATTAGAAGCGAACGAGGAAGCGACGTGACAGAGGAGCTGGCGCTTGAGAGGCAGAAAGGAAATGAGGAAGTCGCGTCAAAAGCGCCGATAAGGAAAAATGCCGACGAAGAGTAGGAGGAGAAACAGAAGCGTTAGCGACCGCACGGATAGGGCCGAAACACAAAGGAACAATGGGACGGTGCCGGTGCGGGGGGGGGGATATAGGCGCAGGAGCAGGAAACGCAACGTGATAAGATGACTTGTGATGTGACGAGATGTGATGCGACGAGCATGCCGCCGCGCTTACCGCTGCGGCCGCTCGAGTATGTCGAATGTCACGAGTCGCTCGTCCGTGTCGCCCCCACGCAGCCATTGAGTCCTCTCGCGTGTCGGCCGCAGTGGCTGAACACTCGCCCTCTGTCGGACACGCGGCGATAGCGGCGTATTAACGAGCAGGCCATATGCGGTGAGCTTCATTTGTGTGTGTATTTATTGCGTTGAACGGTTAGCTCCAGTCGCCCTGTGTCGTGAAATGACAGGCAAACGCTCTCCCACAGGACACGCAGATAGCCATCTCGCCTGCGCCCCAGTTCGCCGCGCCATCCGTCTCCCTCGTCCCGGCTGCCTCGCTCGCCCTCAATCCAACCAGAATAGCGCCTCCGCCAAGGCCCGACGCTCCTTATTTGGATCGGCGCTTTCGCAGCTCGCCTCCTGTTGTCGTCGAGATGCACGCGCGAAGCACGCAAACGAGGCGGACACGCTCACGTTTAGCTACAGCTAATAACCACGAGACGCTCACTCTTCAGTAGGCTGCGGAAATATTTGCAAACTGCTGCGAGTTGCTAACTGATTTGAGGTCACGGCAAATTTGTATTTAAAATGTTTGCTCTCATGTCGAAGCGAAGAATCCATCAAATGGCAGCTTGTATCTCAAATCTGCAAATAGCGATGATAATACATCAAATGTACATGACGCTCCCCTAGACAATCAAAGACGCTTAACACAAAATGGACAATGAGAGAAAGAGCAAGTAACATTCAGTATATGGTGACCCTCCACAGATATCTAGTCACTAAAAACACCGATTTGTTGTTTTTGTACTCGGGCCAAAGAAATAACAGTATTGCTTCGGTGGCATCTTGGTGTTGAAGTGAGTTTAGGAGCTTCATTTAGACAACGGTAGTCATTTGTCACCATCTTGTGGCACCTGTTGGCAATTACAGCGCCAGACGCAGGGGAGCCCTGCATATTCGTGGGTCGGCATTCCCAATTTGCAGATTTTTAGGCAGCGACCTATACCCCGCCTGTTAGCGTTTTAGCATTGTAAGTGTGAAAAGATTGTTTTATATTTACGCTTTGAACGATTCAGATCCCTTTTTGGGCGGTCGGGCTTGGTGCTAAAGGGGTTGAGTGTGAACCAAGTTTGGACAAAAGTCTTGGAACGCACCGCTTGGGCTTATTTCCCTTCAATGTAAAGATACTTTGGAGGAACCCTTTGGGCTCTTTGGGACTGTTCACACGCTAGGATGATTTTGGTGTGTGACCTCTGAACATCTTGAACAAAGTCTCTCCAGAAGAGTGGAAGCTTTACAAACTCTGTATTCTTCCATTTTCACTTCCTTTTGGTGTAACGGCCATGCGTCCCAATCCTTTTGTCCGCATAGCGTAACTAATTATGTAGGCCCCGAAATGCGGAAACGAGAGGAGGATCACGGGGGCCTAAATTGTCCCGGGGAGGAAGACGGAGCAGTGGAGCTTCTCTGGGTTATGAATGGACAGGAAAGAAGGAAACAGCGACCACTAGCGGCGGCCTGTGGTGGTGAATAACGACGACGATGAAAGGATGACGATGAAACGGACAAATAACAAATGCGCTTTCAAGAGAAAAGCGAACACAGGAGACGGCGGGGATGTGACAAATTAGCAGCGGGGGAGTGGGCCGGGTGTCTGCAGTTATAGAGAAAGGATGAGCGGGCTGGACGCGAGAAGAAAGAAAAGATGGAACAAAATAACCAAAATAGATGCGGCGGCAGAGCAGGGATGAAGGAGGGAGGAGGAGGGTGGAGCTGGGACACGGCGCGGGTGTTTGTTAGACTGTGGCATGCATCTCAAGCTGGCATGGACTCTATCAGTCACTTTCAGGCCTGGGCACGAGGCCCTGGGTGGCTGCGTCTCGCACGCACGCACGCACGCACGCGGATCAAACACAAGGACATCGCTTTCGCTCGAACGCACACACGCCAAGCAGACAGCGAGCTTGGATGCATGCGCTCAATTAGTCTTAGCCCCGCCCCCACACAGACACATACCGTGTTGCCTTCACATACGACCTGACTTCCAAGTTCAGCACGATCCCAGCAGCAGTTACATCAATAACTGTATTCAGTCGTTAAATGAAACACACGTAGACGTGTTGAATTGTTTACCACTGTGCTATTTTTCCTCATTAAAATTCCCGTTTACAACAATTTTTGTTTTTTTGGGGGGGAAGGCTGGAACAGATGAATGACATTTCCATTCATTTCAATGGGGACATATGATTTGACAGGGCGGGCATGGAACGAATGAAATCGTACCTCGAGGCAGCATTGGAAGTAGCGCGAGATCGAAGATCTCTGCTCATCTGTTTACATGTGACCTGATCTATTCCGATCGGGTTATTAAAGTAATTAAAGCAAGTTCCAAGTAGTTAACAACAAGATCTCGCTCGAATTCGAAGCTGAGCTATTTATTTGCGTAAACAATGACGTCACCGGGCACATGCACACGCACGCGCACACACTCTGGATCAATTTGGAATATTCCACCGCCGCGAACCCGAACAAAATTCGATTCGGATTCGGCCTGTTGATTCCGATCGAGGTGTTAATGTGGCGCTTTTCTGTTCAGTTTGGGCTTCTAACCCGTTTCTAATGGCAATGCAGCGAAGGCGCCACATAAAACGGATTTATGGAGGGGAAAGACGACGGATGAGCATGCGCGTGTGTGTAATTGTGCCAGGCCAGAATGAGCGATGGCGTCTCAGCGCCGCCGCTCCCGCTAAGGGCCTCTGACTGGAGGTGACAGTTTCTCTCTCACTCCCTCTCTTTCGCCCCCCGCGCCCCCTTCCGTTCTCCAGCCAATCAGCAGTCAAGCGCATCTGTCCTTGCTTCTTTCGCCCCCCCCCGTTTGTTTCTCACTTCCCTCCTTTGCCCTTTTACAATCGCACCCCCACCTCTCCGTCTTCCTTCTCCCGCTTTCATCTCGGCTCCTTACCCCCCGCCGCCTCCACACGCACCCTCACGCTGTCCTCTCCGCCCGATTGTGACGACGCACAGGAGACGACGCTCGCCTCATCGCGTCTGCGTATGCCGCACACACGATAAGACATTAGTGTGCGGCGGGGAAATTGTGTGTTGATGGATGCTTTTTATGCTAAACACATGCAGCTGCGCTTTGTGTGTGGAGGACAGAGGGGGGTGCGCAGTCGAAGCCGAAAATGAGGACACCCACATGCGCTATATACCGTGGAACCTCGCTTTTCAAGATCAAGCCTTTTTGAAACCGATTGGTACGAAAGCCAAAGCAATGCTTCCCATAGGGAATACAGTAATCCCTCACTGTATCGTCTTTCATTTATTACAGATTGTTTTTTTCTAAAGGTTAGTCTAGTGCAATTACCTGCACATCTGATAGAATCAGTTTTATGGGCGAATTGATTGAAATGTGGTAGCAACATCACTTTTACCTTAATTGATGACTCTTGATGGCGTATACAGCAGGAAGGGGAGGGAGGGGGAGTCGTTTCTTCAATTCTATCGTGTTTCTCGGCGTCTTTATCAAGCTCTGAACTTTCTGTCGTATCGTGCGAATTCCACAATTCAAACTCTTATTCAGTTAATCAGTTAATTTTTGAAAGGGGACAATGCAATTTCATAAAACACATGAAGTACACATGGTTAAAAAAGCCAGAATTAGCCAGAAGGCTAGTTTTCATCTGTAGTCCCCTGTATTAACAGCTCAAGGCAATAACAAGCCTCCCAGTCTGCTCGGCAGCACACGGGCCTGTTGGGGCGACATCGGCGTCACATCCTGTCAAAAGTCAGGCCTTCAAAAAAAGACCACGCCAGTATAGTAAACGTATTCTGCAGTTGCACTCAAACTATTTTGTGCTTGTTTATTGTGTAGTGTCCCCATGAAGCCCAAGAAAGCGTTATCACGCTGCTTGTATTTTGCAGGTCTGACCTTTAACAGGATGCGTTACATGTGTTGCCCAAGTGTTGCCGAGCAGACCGGGGGGCTTGTTTTTGCTTTGACTTGTTCATAAACGCTTGCATCGTGGAATACGCGTGACCGTCTGTTTTTACACAACTTACAAAACGCTACGAATGAAAGCGCCTCAATTGCAGGGAAATGAATAATAGAGTTATGCGGGGGTGGGTGTAAGAAAACTGAGCAGATGTACAGACGGAATTTAGACAAAAAAATCGTCACAAATGAATCCTCTGAAAACTAGGTCGTAGGAAAAGTGACGTTCCAATGTACAACCCCAATTCCGATGAAGTTGGGACGTTGTGTTAAACATCAATAAAAACAGAATACAATGATTTGCAAATCATGTTTGACCTATATTTCATTGAATACACGACAAAGATATTTAATGTTCAAACTGATCAAGTTTGACCTTGATTGTATTTAGCAAATAATCATGAACTTAGAATTTCATGGCTGCAACATGTTACAAAAAAGCTGGGACAGGTGGCAGAAAAGACTGCGAAAGTTGAGGAATGCTCATCAAACACGTGTTTGGAACATCCCACAGGTGAACAGGCCAATTGGGAACAGGTGGGTGCCAGGATTGCTTCCCTGAATTGGCAAAGATGGTGCGAGGTTCACCTCTTTGTGAACAAGTGTGTGAGAAAACAGTCCAACAGTTTAAGGACAATGTTCCTCAACGTACAATTGCAAGGAATTTAGGGATTTCATCATCTGCGGTCCAGAATATCAGCAAAAGGTTCAGAGAATCTGGAGAAATCACTGCATGTAAGCGGCGAGGCCGAAAACCAACATCGCATGCCCGTGATCTTCGATCCCTCAGGCGGCACTGCATCAAAAACCGACATCAATGTGTAAAGGATATCACCGCGTGGGCTCAGGAACACTTCAGAAAACCAATGTCAGTAAAATCAGTTCGCCGCTACATCCGTAAGTGCAACTTGAAACTCTACTATGCAAAGCAAAAGCCATTTATCAACAACACCCAGAAACGGCGCCCGCTTCTCCGGGCCCGAGCTCATCTAAGATGGACCGACGCAAAGTGGAAAAGTGTTCTGTGGTCCGACGAGTCCGCATTTCAAATTGTTTTTGGAAATTGTGGACGTGGTGTCCTCCGGGCCAAAGAGGAAAAGAACCATCCGGACTGTTATGGACGCAACGTTCAAAAGCCAGCATCTGTGATGGTATGGGGCTGTGTTAGTGCCAATGGCATGGGTAACTGACACATCTGTGAAGGCACCATTCATGCTGAAAGGTACATACAGGTTTTGGAGAAACATTATGCTGCCATCCAAGCAACGTCTTTTTCACGGACGCCCCTGCTTTTTTCAGCAAGACAATGCCAAACCACATTCTGCACGTGTTACAACAGCGTGTAAGAGTAGTAAAAGAGTGCGGGTACTAGACTGGCCTGCCTGCAGTCCAGACCTGTCTCCCCTTGAAAACGTGTGGCGCATTATGAAGCGTCAAATACGACAACGGAGACTACAAAGCTTCAACAATTAGTGTCCTCCGTTCCCAAATGTTGAATGTTCTTAAAAGAAAAGGTGATGTAACACAGTGGTAAACATGACCCTGTCCCAGCTTTTGCAGCCATCAAATTCTAAGTTCATGATTATTTGCTAAAAACAATCGAGTTGATCAGTTTGAACATGAAATATCTTGTCGTTGTAGTGTATTCAATGAAATAGAGGTCGAACATGATTTGCAAATCATTGCATTCCGTTTTTATTGATGTTTAACACAACGTCCCAACTTCCTTGGAATTGGGCTTGTACGACTTCTTCGGTCACGTCTGCATCGCACACGCAGAGAACGCAGGAGGACCTGCGGCAGGTTATTAGATGTGCGTAATTAGCGAGCTGGAGGAGCAGCATAAATGTGTGCGGGCGTGCAGGCAATGAAGGACAGATTGCAAGGCACGCATCTTGGTCGGAGTGATGTGGAGATGAGGAAGGGGGTTGGAGGTTGAGTCTCTTAATATTCCAGAGGCTGCCTGCCTGCATCTTCGTGCGTGTCCGTGTGTGTGTTTGTGTGTGCGGGCGCGTGCGAGGTCGGACTTACCGTTAGGCAAACACAGGCAATTTCCCGGGACCCCAAGATTTCCAGGGACCCCGAAAGTCTCATAAAAAACTGATTGATAAGATTTTCTTCAATTCAAAGCTATTATTATTGTTTTAGTTTTAATTCTCGCACACATGAAAATGCTTAATTTAACGTGATCGTGCTCCTCCACTTCTTTCTCGTGCAATGGACCATTCCATCGTCTTACCAAGCATGCGCACTTGAGTCAGGAAGACGGTAGCAAAGCAAATGTGTAAACTGCCAGAATGAAAATAGGTGTACCTGTCTTTCTACCCTTGTGTGGCCCATCACTTGACTTTGAGTGGACATGTTATTTGGTCAACATAATAAAAAGCAAGAATGAAAATGTGTGTGTGCGCGTAAGTGTGTGCTCTTGTCTTTTTATCATTGTGTGTGACGCACAATGAACCTTGGTTCACGTGCCACCGTGCCAACCGTTGGCATCCCCCCAATTAGTGTGTGGATATTTACAGTATCTTTGTATGGATATTTTGTCTGGTCAACATAAGAAAAATGCAAGATTGAAACTATAGTATGTGTGTGTGTGTGTGTGTGTGTGCGTGTGTGCGTGCTCATTTCAACAGGCCTGTAGCAGCTGTGTGCAGTATTCGTGTGAGCCAAGCAGCGCAAACGCAGTGTTTGATGTATGTTCTTGTGCCGAGACCAAGATGGAGGCGTGCTTGCATGCGGATGTGTTGTCGTACATATTTCATGTATGCGTGTGTATTCTCGGGTGAAGTTTGCAGGTGTGTGTGTGTGTGTGTGTGTGTGCATTGGCCTACCTAGTAGGAAGGAAAAGGCCCCTGTGGGTGTGTGGAAAAGGGTGGTAGAAGGGAGGGGACCGGGAGTCGATGTTGGTGTTGGGGGGGCGGCTTTGCGTCACAACCAATCACTTCTGCTCCAGCGAGGCAATCATCATCCGTCGCCGCCGCGGCAACAACAACGCCAAGCGGCATGAATGGCCCACGCGTGCTCCTTTTCTTTCCCGGCTTCCTTTCAAGCCTCATTTGGCCAAAGTTGCGTGGTTACGTTTGCCGTTGAAGGGGCTCTCGGACGCGGCGTTACGTCCGCGACGAACAGGTTGCGAGCACTCTTTCCCTTCTGTAAGATTTCCTTTCTTTTCAGCAGCTTGGTTTTTTTTTTTTTTTTGGCACACAAATCCCCTCTCTCCATATAGCTCATATGTATGCAAATACGCGATCGTATGCAAATGAGACGGGTCGTGGCAATGGAGAGAGAGGAAGCGCTGGAGGGGAGGAGAGAGAGAGAGAGAGAGAGAGAGAGAGAGAGGCGTAATGAGGTAAACAGGAGGTAAGAGAGGAAATGATGTCGGCACTTTGCCTAATGCGGAGTTTCAATGCAGCGGAGGTTTTCGCAATATCAGCGGGATGCAGTTGTACCTCGATTTCCGAATAGAATTTGTTCCTCGCCGAAGCTCCCGACATGAAACACTTGCGTCTCGAATCATCTTTCGCCAATGAAAGGAACAGAAATGCCAATCATCCCTTCCCGCCTCCCCAAACAAATCAACAAAAATGTTTCTAGTGTGTTGTTAGTCAGAGAAATAGCACTCTACAATGTATTTTATAATAAACATATAGAAATGACATTTTCAAATCGAATGAAAATAATTAAAAATGAATTCAATGCACATTGTGCTGCTCCTTAAACATACAGCCATGCACAGTAGTTCTTTCTTTTTCTTTTCTTTTTTTTTTTACAGTTTACATGTTTGAAGCTAGGAAGTGTTTATTTCACCACGGAAAATAACAGCATACACTCAGAATTCTGCAATATGGCAAATGATGCGCAACGGCAATATTGCGAGGGGACACTGTGTTTCCGATTGGCTGGGAGGAAGCATCTCAAGCAAATATTGTGGAATTCTTTTGTGCTGCATTTGAGACGGCCGAGCGGCGCCAACACTTTTGGTGGATGTCCGTGTTTTCCGCACAAATCCCGCCCTCGCATCACAAAGACGCGTCCACTTAGCCCGCCCCCTCCATATGCGTTTGTTTTCTCAAACGTTTCACAGAAAACGCTAACCATCTTGGATGAGATTTCTCCAGCGGCCTTCTCCTCTTCCACCATCTGCCTTTGCAACAAACTCCAAACGCGTTTTTTTTTTTCTTCTTTCTTTCTGGAGGAGCAGCAATGTGGCGCATTTTTGGAAGCCCTCCGCCCGTGTTTGCGCCCCGCCATAAAAAATCGCCGCCGCTCCCGCCAGCGTTGACGTGCGGCTTTGGTTTGCCATCGGCGCGCTAATGAATCCGAACGACGAGACCGCGTCGGGCTCTCAGGCTCGCTGCCGCCGAATGGTTTTGCCGCGAGTGGATGGCGGGCGACTAAATGGCCGGGCCTACAGAGGACAGTGGCGCGTTGCCGTGGAAACGGGGACGGCGTGACCCTAATTGGCCGGACGTTAGTTGCCGTGTGCGCACTTCTCCGCTTAAGCTAACGAGGAAGGATGGATGGATGGTTGGCGAATGGATGCAAGTCAACTGTCCTCACAAGGTCGTGAACAAATCTTTAAAACGGTTTCCTCGCCTTTTGAAGTTTCCTGACAAACGAAACATCAAACAAAGAGAATTGCACGTTGTGTATTTCAAACCACCACACACTAGCTTCATGCTAACACACAATAGGAAAGGCCATAGATAGGCTCATGAAACTAGCATTGACGTTGCCGTGTTATAACCCTTGAAGGCCGTGCTTCTCAACGGGTGGCTCGGGACCCAAAAGTGGGTCGCGTTTTGACTACGGGAGGGTCGCCGACAGGTAGTAGGAAATTCAAAGTTGGTTCATACCAATATATAGTTTTCCATTTGATTGTTCTATATTTATGCTTTTTCATACAAATACCATAGTTACTGTAATTTTGACGTTGCTACTGTGTACATATATTCATATACATATATTCCAGGACGGACTTGCCTCTTCGGGGAGGGGAAATAAAAGTATTTTGACAGGCATGCAGAAATGTAAAGAAATGTATTGGTACCTGCAAGACAGGTAAAGGACTTTCCTAAAAGGCAGAACGCAGTACTAAGATACATGGGAAATTCTGTGGCGGGATTTTGTGAACATTTAATTTTACTCTATTCGTTTATCTTGTCTTGTTAATCTTCAGTTTCTTCATCAGGTGCTCTGAAAGACACTTTGAACGTGTAAGCATAGTCTAGTTATGTTTAAAAAAAGGTTGATATAATTGTTCTCATATTTTTCAGCAATATATTTTCATGATTGTTCTTATTAGCTTCTGTAAAAGTGGGTCGCGACTTGGCGACAGTGGGAGAATCTTGTTCCCAGAGTTGCCTTGACAACAGTTGAGAAGTAACAACTATTTAAACAGCAGCACATGTAGACACAAGTCTAATATAACAATACTCGTGAGCACATATTCTTTATCCTCTGCGAAGAACGACTAATATTACTGTTGCAGCTTACTGTGAAACTCTTCTTCATATTTTGCTTTTTTGGGGAGGCTGGAAAGGTAAAATGGGTTAGGGTATTATAATATAAATAATACTCCATTTCAATGGGGAAAGAGGATTTGAGATAGGAGTATGGTCATGGAACGAATGAAACTCGTATCTCAAGGCACCGCTTCACAAAGTTAAATACAAGAACAAATATATAAGTAATGAATAAGGAAATCAAGTTGTGGACTTACTGAACAAATGTGTTTTTTGGGTTTGTTTTTGTTGAATTTCCACTGAAGAGGCAGCTCCTCTCTCTTTCTGAATGGTTTTGGGGTGTCGTCGCCTGTTGCTTTGTCACTTGGCGGGTGGTCACTGGCGGACATTGGCGGGCTGTGGTTGCCAAGGTAACGCTCTGCAACATGACCCGTTTGACGCCATTAATCAATGTCGTTCGCCGTCGCCGCAATCTCCGCCGGTCCGAATTGAGCTCGATCTGTCGCCGGCCGCCTCGGGCCGGCGACGCCGCTTATTTCCGCCATCATCGCTCCTTGTCCGTGCGCGTTGTTGACGTTTTTTTGTCCTTCGCCATTGGAATGAATTGAAATGCCCCCAAAACACCACAATGTTTGTGTGTTACTTGTTTTCAGTAAGTCCAAGTCAAACAACACCGTGTTGTACAAGGGTCAAGGTAGATTTTATTGTCAATTCTAAAATGCGCGTGAAAGACAGAAGATTGAAATTTGGTTCCTCAATTGGCGCCACATATAGTCAAACATGCATCAAAACATAACGAAAGGGAATGTAAAGAAACAAACCGCTTTGATAAAGTGCAATTAGTGCACGTATTAAACGTCGCATAGTAATCCGGAACACCCCCCGCAATAGGTGAAATCCGCCAAGTAGCCACCACGTATTTTGGGGGATTATTTATATAAAATATATATATATATATATATATTCCCCCCCCCAAATGGGGTTTAGAGTTTTGCCTTTTCCAATTGGGGGTTTCGATTCGGGGATGTCGTCAATCTTTGCCAAGTGTGAAATGAACTTGACTTAAGCACCTTTTAAACCCTTAAAAGAGGAGGTGGGTGAAGATTAAAAGAGAGAGCAAATATTTCCAGGTTGCGCTCGTCATCCGCTCCCATTGATGGGAAGTGAACCTGCCGCCACGATCGTCGCTGGCCGCGATGAATGCGAGCTTCGCCGCTTCGTCCGCCACAGCGACATCATAAAAAAGGAATATTGTATCAAGTAAGTATTGTTGGAAAACACAACTCGACTATTTGAATTCTATTTGTACTCGCTGGCTTAAAAGCCGCAAATGCCGTGTTGCCGTTGAGCTTGGCCGAGCGGCGACTGGGTAGTAACCGCCGAGTGGGCGGGCACTTGAATACTAACCGCCGTCACAAAGTCACGATGAGACGACGGCGCGTCGTTTGCAAGCGGTTTTGGTGTTCATTCGATCCAAAACCGCATCGATGTCAAACTTACAGCTGGTCCCAGACTCCTTCGGACCTACCGTATATTGTGCATAAAAGAGTAGAACCAAAATGACATGTTGGTGGCACGGGCCCGTTGGCGCTGTTGCATGTTTGAGGCAGGAAGCAATAACGTGCCCTCCGTCAGGCGCCATCACGACAATCCGTCTGTCCTCGTCCTCTGTGGCCTTTCCCGCACGCAGCGGGAGGGAGTCGGGCGCTTCCGACACGGGCCGGCCCGCCCCGGCCGCCTCCCCCGCTCGCCGTGCCCTCGCTTTGCCCTCACTTAGTTGCTTTAGAGCACAACGGGGCATCATTGCCTCCTACGCAGCAGATTATTTCGAGGCAGGCGTGGTGGGCGGCCAGTGTGCTTCCACGCACACCCATCAGCGGCCTGGCGTGACGGGCGCATCCTCGATCGTCCCCTGATGTTCCCCGCCGTGCACCTGACCGCCAACTGTGGGCAACGTTCACAGCGAAGCCGCTTCCACGTTCACTCGAACGGTCATGACGGTGACCTCGGTTTTCGTTGGCTGTTGGAGCCTTGTTTGTTTGTTTGTTTGTTTGTTTTCTTGTTTGTTTGTTTATTCGGCACTCGCGCATCGAAGTGGTCGTTAACGTCCAGTCAGGAGTTTCGCAGCGGATATGCGGACGTAGCGCTCGGTCTCCAAAATGGGCCCGACGACGACGACGAATTCGGCCGCTGTCCTCCCCCGCTCGCCACGTGTGTGCGTGTGTGTGCGCACATTAAAGTCAACCTCAAAAGAGACGAGGGAAAGTGCAGCCTGCTGGAAAAATGTCCTCCCCGTTGACTGCATTTCCGAGGGTTTGGCCAGGAAAGATCCTCGGCCGGCCTGTGTACAATTTACACGTACGCCAGTGCTTGCCAAACCTTTTGCGCCGAAAAAAATAAATAAATACTAAATCGTAAAAAAAAACTTCCACCATCACGATAAACATCAAAATACGGTAGCGTCGTAGGCCCAAGTGTTCAGCAACAACGAGCGGAGGCTTTAATCCTTAAAAGTGTCTTTCATAGGATTACGGAATGCAGAGTTTGAAAATCAACGCTGTGCTTAAATATAAGAGGGAAAAAAACAATTTCAAATACTGAAATTATCATTCAATTTAAATGTTATTAATGTACCTGAACAAAAAGTTTGGAAAAGGTTAAATGCAACCTTGTTGTACTTAAAAGTTAATTACAAAAAATGGAAGCTACTGTGGCGGCATGGTGGACGACCGGTTAGAGCGTCTGCCTCACAGTTCTGAGGACCGAGGTTCGATCCCCGGCCCCGCCTGTGTGGAGTTTGCATGTTCTCCCCGCCGTGCCCGCGTGGCTTTTCTCCGGGCGCTCCGCTTTCCTCCCACATCCCCAAAACATGCATTCATTGGGGACTCTAAATTGCCCGTAGGTGTGAATGGTTGTTTGTTTGTATGTGCCCTGTGATTGGCTGGCGACCGGTTCAGGTTGTACCCCGCCTCCTGCCCGATGATAGCCGGGATAGGCTCCAGCATGCCCGCGACCCGCCTGAGGAGAAGCGCGACAGAAAATGGATGAAATGGCATTTAAGCTGCTGTGACGTAATAAGAGTTTGAACATTTAATTTGGTCGCCGACCACTAGAGGGAGAAAACAAATCCGACTTGGAAACAATTTTTCACATTCTCACGAAGGTACTGCTCATTTTTATGACGTCTTGCGTTATGAAAGGCAGGAGCGTGCATATGGTTCACCTTCTGGAATAAGTTGTTTTTTTTTGAAGTGCAAAGTTGAGCCTTTGATGCTGGGTTGTCGTAAAACATTTAGGAACTGTAAGGGCAATGTTTTAAGCAACATTCTTAACTGGCATACGTGTTTACTAAGAAGATAGCTGCAGTTAAAAATCCAAATTTCAAAAAGTTCCCCATTGTGCTAGGAGGCGTTTTGGAGCTTTTCCACTGAACACACAAAATATTGTATTTTCTTTCGCCAGAAAAAAAAACCAACTTATTCGGTTGTTTCGTAAGCAGCAGTCGAACGTTGACGGGTTTCAGCAAAAAGCACGGTTTCTGACCAAAAAGCGGAGAAAACGCCGAACAGTGACTTTGACGCCAATATTTTTTGCCTTTGTGACACCATTCCCATGTGACCGCATTGCGCAATGGCTCTTAACTTGAAAAACTCTCGTAAGTCAAGGTACCGCTGGGATATTATTTCAATTTGCAAAACAAACAAACGAACAAACAAATCATCGTACGGGAGACATCGAGTCGTGCGGGGTCGCCGATCGTCGCTCGGCGATGCGGCACGTTGACGGCGTCGTTCAAAACAAAGACGCGCTGACATTTGGAGTCGAAGCGGCCGCTCGCTTCGCCGGACCGCGCCGGGCCGGCGGGGATGCTTATGCGTGAACATCAGGCTTGTAAATCGGGGTAATTATTGTTCGTTCTCGCAGCGTGGCGATGCCCTCTGTCTGATGCGTGGCACAAAATGGCGGCGCCCGAGCAGAGGCTGCGTCTGTTTTGAGGAAGACTGGAACGAGGCCAGGCAGATGGAGGAAGACGAGAATGCGAGGACAGCGTGTGTGCGTGCGTGCGTGCGTGCGTGCGCTTGAGCAGCATTCTTGTAGGCGTAAAGGCAAACGCCACGAATGAAGGGAGGAAGTTTTTCCTCCAGCAGGTGGAGTGTGACCTTCCTTCTCTTTCATGCATCTGTCCATCCGTCGCTCCCTCTCTTCCCCGCATCCCCGTCGTTTGGCGCTCAGCTGCGTGGCAGGTAATTTGCGCGCTATTGGAGATTAAAGTTTAATTAGTGAGCGAGGAGTCATTTGGGTCTCAGTTGAGTGGAATAAGGCGCGCGCGTGTGTGTGTGTGTGTCCCTTCTGTATGAGGTGTGTTTGTGTGTGCGTGCGTGCGTGCGTGCGTTGTAAAAAAAAAAAAGAGCCTATAGAAATTACGCAATACATTTACGGTAACAATTTGGAGCCACTTTAATTGTGTAATTAATTTGAGGTGATGAATACCGTCATCCAATAGCTATAAAATAAAAAAGTGAAAAAGTTTGCGATCACTTTCCAACCACAGCGTCCGAGTTTGCGGGTAATGTGGGGGCGGACGTGGTGACCCCCGCAATTTGGAGCTCGCACACGCTGTGCTCCTCGACATCCGTGTTCGCTTTAGTTCACTGATGTACGTGTCGAAAGACTCGCAGGAAAACCGCCGACGCAGAAAACGAGAAATCCTTGTTTTCACATCCACACGCACGTTTTGTGAAATGTAGCCCGCTAAGCTTACCCGACACACAAGCAGGAACGATCCAAGTAACGATCCACCTTCAGCTAAGCTCGTTTTGCGATGTCGTCTTTTTCTTTGTCGTTTGTTTGCTAACAACCCGTCCGAGCGATTGTCACCGACGGATCTGGCGAAAAGGCAGCGAGCCAGGCGTGAAAACTGCCCACCGACCACGGCTAATTCATTCTCCCCGTTTCATCTCTCCATCTCGCCGTGAATTTTCCGAAGACTCGTCAAGCCGTCCCGCCACTTCCGGGTCGGGACTCGGGAGACGACCGCGCTACTACGACGTTCGCCGACGGCACGTCAGCCGATCGGTGCGGCTTATACCTTTTTCTTGGTACCAGCGCAGGCCAACTTGACCTTATATTTTAGGCGACCTTACCCATCTGAAATAATAATGTCAATTCTCGATGATTTTGATGGGTTATATTTATCACTCTCCCAAATCGTTTTTACAGCGTGTGTGCGTGCGTGCGTGTCCCGTCTGCCGACCGTCTCACCTCATCACGGATCCAATTCCTGCTTTCATCAAGAAAGGACAAAGAAGTTCCCTTTCTTCCCCTTCGTCTCCTCTTCCTCCTCCTCGCGTCGCCGCCCATCTCACTCGTACGCAAAACTTCGGCTCGCTTTCATCCACTCGAGACGTGTCGCAGATCGCTTTTCGGGGCGTGGCCCGCAACGGTTTCCTCCCTAAGGCGTAGACCCGCTTTCAGACGGAATCAGCGCAGCCGTTGCGGCTTCACGCAGTTAGATCATTCGATGTTCCGAATTTCACCGACCAGCTCCACGATGTTGGACAGTGTTGCCTCGGGATATATGCTACGGTTTTTTTTTACAGCTTCGTCGTGCGATGTCATCACACGTGGGTACAAAAACATTTGCTTTGCGGCCATTTATTCAATGCCGGCCAAAAGCTGAAAGCCAAACGTGGAAAATATTACGTATAACAGGAAACATTTCTCCAAATGGACTACTAATTAAAAGCGGATCTAACTCCTAAAGGAAAACCAAGCTGCATATTAAAGATCTGCTTCAAACAAAAGCTCAGAAAATAGTAGTTGGTCCGTTTTGAATGTCAGGCAGCTAATCAGCTGCATGCAGAGCGTCACGTGACCAAACCTGGAAAACAGATGAGCCGACTTCCTGCTTATGCTACGCTAACGAGCAGGACACACTTTGATGTCATGATTGTTTGAAGCCGAACTTTTTCTTTTCTTTATTGCTCTTATCGTCACACAAAAGTGAAATACGTCTTATCATTTATTCATACAAATACGATCAGATACATGTCAACGTGAAGGAAGCCTCAACTTCTCGTTTTAGTGGCTCTGCGGCGATGTCAAAAGTTCCCACGGGTGCTTTGTCACGCTCTGAATGCGGAAGTAGGTTGCGCATATACCGGATTTAACGGCAAATACGCCACTCTTTGTAAATCTGACGTTAACGCCGTCGCCCGACGTCGCTGTCGAGGTTCTATTTTCCCGCTCCTCGCTTCTCAGCCAATGGACTCGTCCGTCCGACCGCGCATGTGCGGACTCGATTCAGAACGAGGCACGGTAGCAACTGGGGTCGATTACGTGTAGCTTTTGGCTAATCGCGGCAAGCCCTTGAACTCCCAAATAACGGGGATTCGCTGTGATATCGAACAATGCCGCTCCGATTTTGGATCGTTTAGCCTCGGCGGAGATCGGAACTCCACCGAGTGTCGTTGGAGCTTTTTTTTTCTTTTCTTTTTTTTTCCGATATCGCTGCAGGCTCTCAAGCCCGCAGGGATGCTAACATCCACGCACATCCCGCGATGTCGACGGAGGGTGATCTTTCTCCGCTCGGATCGATGGTCAGCGCGGCCGCACGATAACGATCTGGCGTCTCGCTGCCGCGCGTCTTCCTCGCCCTCCATCTTGCCTCCCGCCCCTGTCACCTTAAGCGTCTCCACTTGGCGCGCGACAAGCATCCTTCCCCTTTCATCGCTGCGCACATAATGAGTCACTTCCGGTCAGACTTTTCGGGGCCTCTCGTCTCTCTGAGCCCGTTTTCCTCTCCTGCGCCGTCGTCGTCGCGTCGCTCTTCGCGTGTGCGCCGCCTTCCTTCGTGTCATTTATATGTCGCCCGTCTGTGCGGTTTGACTTCCTTTTTTGTTGGCGATCTGCGAAAGGAAGCGTGCTGTGATGCCAAATTATTGTTTTTGCAAAGAGGCATTTGTGCAGGGAAAACAGTGTTGCCCCACGATTGGCTGCTTGTGGATTTTTGAGGGGAGGAGCCTATCCATTTTCTGCATGACGATATAGATAATATATTCCTCTGACCTGAGCACAAAAACAGTTTCTGTACTCAGGCCAAGCCACTATCGAATATAAAAGTTGTGCTTTGGCGCCCTCTTTAGCCATGTTGGTGCCAAGGAACTATGTTGAAGTGAGGAGAGGAGCAAGTGGTGATTTTGTGGCATGTACAGTGGGACCCTACCCTCCACGATTTGCTGAATGACTTTCCTTTCCCTCCGTTATTGAGCTCAGGCCAAAGCCCTATCGAATGTAAAAGTAGAGCTTTGCCGCCATGGTGAAGTGAAGGGAAAGAGCTTCATTTCAGACAAAAGTAGTCGGTGCTGCCACCTTGTGGCATCTGTAGTCAATATCGACCTTGTTGGTGGGTACCAATTAATAATAATCATAATAATTAATCATTTAACTGTGGATGAAATTGCGACGCTTGCAGTCATTGTCGCCAAAAATGTGGAAGGACGCAAACACGACGTCGCTACGAACGCTTGGCCGCCGCAAGACACGAGACGCCGTGATCTCACCAAGGAGCGATACGAGCATATTTCAATTGGAATGATCCGGGATCCAGTCAGAGCAGAGCTCATTTACATATCAAATATTAAAGACAAATCCGGCCGTCTCCGTTGCCGGGCGTAAAAGACCAACGAGAATACAGGTAGCTTGAAAAAGGACATCCTGGGCATTTCCAACCCAAAGTATATCGCAAACCCGATCAGAGATGATGCAAAAGACATTTTTTCAAATGTTCCTACAATTAACATGAAATAAACTCTCTAGGCCTAAGATCTCTGTCTTGTTTGTCCATGTGTGTGTGCGTCCCATGCGCGTGTGGGCGTGTGCGTGCAGCACGCAGGCCGGAAGAGACGACCGAGCCGCGGCCGGGATGTCACGGCAAAACGCTCGTCGCGATTTCCTGGAAAGGCCAGCTGTTTACGTGCGTGTGCGTGCGTGCGTGTGTGTTTACGTGCGAGTGTGTGTGTGTGCGCACGTGTCTATTTGTGTGTGTGGTGAAACGGGTCACCGTCGATCCAAAGCATTCTTGGTTTCATTTTCAAACGAGAAGTGTTAAGCGCATGCAAATATTACAGTAAGATTCTCGTCAATTTCCGACTTCATTTTTGTCACAGTCTGACTTTATTCTTGTAGAAATGAGCTTTTTTTTCTTGTACGTAGCATCTTTATTTCCATAGATGTGTAATATTTTTCCCGTAGTATTCCGACATTGATATATTTTGAATTTGTCTTGTAAGTTTTCCTAAAAACATGAGGACTTTCTTCTCATAAACACATTTTTTTGGGGCGTACTCGTAAACTGACGATACAGCATCGTGTAACTTTATTCTCGTTATATTCGGTATTGTTGTCCAGTGTTGGATCTCCTACAGTACGTTGCATAACATTATGACCTTGTGACCCGATTGACGCAATATTGTCGTCTTTTTTTTGTTGTTTTGTTTTTCTGTTGGCCCCGACAGCCCTCGGCGGTCTCTTCCGGTGGCTTCTTTGCGCAAAAGTTTGAGCTCTCAGCTGTCCGTCATGTTCCAATCCAAAACTTAGCGAGTCTCCTCCCCTCCGCCAGCTTTTGTCTTCTCGCTCGTCTAATCTTCCTCGCGCATTGTCGCTATCGGCTGCTCCGCAATCTCCCTCGCTGATGGAATACCAAGTAGCTGTGCAGACCACTTTGCAGGACCCAAACTCCCTGGTGCGTGCGTGCGTGCGTGCGTTGGTGTGCATTCGTGCACCCTCGCGTGTGCGCGTGGGTGAGAAAGCAACGCAAGGAATGACAGAAATTGGACGGCGAACGTCTGTGATGTCGAGCACGTCGTCGGTCTCGCTGGTGTCGTCGTTCCTCAGCTGTCAGGATGCGTCGCTCTCGCCGCGTTGTCGGAGGTCAGCGGGAGTCCCGCTTCGAACGCAGATGCAGATCCGTCGCGCTCGAGCCAGAAAGCTTGCATCCATTTCCTCACATACACCAAAACTGATCCATATTTGTCATCACACACACACACACACGCGCACGCACGCAGCAAATAATGAGCAATTCTCATTCTGGTCACATGCCCAGGTAACCACGACAACGTCCTCGCACAGAGGGAGGCAAACGCAACCTATGTGATATGTAGTCCGTGTGTGCGTCCTTCTCGTCCCCGCCCGTCCCCCCTCGCCGTTACCATGTCAACAAAGCCAGGTTGAGTCCTTCAAAGGGCAACGCTCGGCAGCTGCCCGACAGAGGAGACCGCGCCTCGAAAACGACGAGGGCGATGGAGAGGTGAGGACGGAGGGATGGATGGAGAAAGAGATCAAGGAGCGATGGATGTGGAGGAGGAGGACGATGGTTGACAGGTTTTTGGGCGGAGGCTTCCAGCTGACAAATTGGGAGCAGCGAGTCAGGGTGGTGTCAAAACTTCCATCTGAGTCGGCGTTCGGCCGATTGTTTGCTTTGGCTTGCGAGCGCAAATTGGAGATCAGACCTCTGCGCGGGCAGCCAAGTCGACTCGACTCGCTTGCCGACAAGCAGCGGTTTGGCGAAGAGCGAACAAAAAAGAAGCTGCGAGTTGTTTATTTGCAGTTACTGTCAAAGCAAACATCAAACAAAGAGAAGTACACCTTTGCCTCGGGAAAGTCCGTTTAGCTACATGCTAACAACACCATTGACGGGCTAACGAATAGCGTCGTCGTCGCAGTGTTAGAACGATTTGAACTTTGAATATTTGAACGCAGGTGTGGGGAAACAGAAAGCGCAAAACAAGACTCGCAGGCATATATTATTTATCCTCTGCAAAGAATGAGTACTATTACTGCAGTTTGTGACCGTCTCCTTCGTGCATAGTCATACTTCTGTATGATACCGCCCCCAGGTGGTTGAATTCTTTACGTTCTATTTAATTATGTTTTTATAAAGTATATGATAGGATGCTACTTTTCTTAGATGTAAGAAGCACGTACACATAACCAAAAAAAAATGGAAAGTTTTTGTATTATTGTTATTCATTTCAACGGGGAAAGAGGATTTGAGATACGAGTGTCTTGAGTTCTGAGCGTGGTCATGGAATGAATGAAGCTCGTATGTCAAGGCACACGGCATGACTTTGACTTTTCCCCTTCAATTGCACTGAGCGCATTCACTGACCGGCCACTTCATTAGGTGCAACGGCACTCTTTCTTGAACCAATCAGATTTCAAATTCATGCGCACAGGGCCAGAAAACCGGCCCTCGGTGATGATGTCAGCACTCTTCCGCCCTCTGATTGGTCCGTCGGAGCAACACCTGGAGTAGCAAAACGCAACGCGATCTGAATCAATTGATACTTTTGATTATCGCGCTCTCTCGTGACGATGAGATTTATTTGATTTCATTTTGTAAAGTTTTTGTCACGTTCATCGGCTCAGTATTGATTGCCGGTGTGTGCGTTCCGAGCAGCTTTCCGTTGACGTCGCGCAGCCGGCCGCTTTCCGCAGGTCGCGCACGTGCATGCTTTCTCCAGGCCGCTGCCGTACTGAGTGGCTCCCCCGTTGCCATGGTGACAGCAGACCCCGCGTCGTCGTCGTGGCTTTTGCCTGTCGCCGCGTGTTTGTTCCCCTCGTAAAGGTCAGCGGGCATCTTCGGCTTGTCAGCTGAAGAGACGGCGGAAGGGAAGGAAATGTCGCGTTAAGCCCGCATTCACGTGTTTGCTGTCCCGTGCCCGATTTAGTCAGCCCTTCCTACTTTCATACAACTAGAAATAGCAAAGCTCCCAAAAAATGGAATGAAGCTGTACTTTAAGCTGTTTGTTTGTTTTTGTTTTGACACAGAAAAGTAGCACTCTATTGTATAAAAACAATAAAACACAATTATACGCAATGATATATCATATACAAAGATAACGGGCGTGAATTATCTGCGTATTATCAGTATCGGCGGGCCGGCCCGGTCCTCCGTCCCCCCCCCAAACGCGGAGCTCCACCCTACACTTTGTCTTGTAGTGAGATGACTTTTGTGTGGGCATTTTGACAGTCGCTAAAGTTTCAACTTTATTCTCATAATATTACGATGACTACATAAGATCGGATGAGGGAATCGTTTGATTCATATTGCTATTGCAGTGTTTGTGTTTCTGGCGTGTGCGTCGAAGGAAATGTTTTTGGTTGTTTTTTTTCGGTGCGGAGTGTCATCGTCATCATGGCGAGAGCGCGGTCATGTCTGTGAATGTCGATGAGTCATCCTCCGCCCCGGAGACGAGGCAATTGCACATGAGACCCCCCATGTTCACCGCCGGGCCTCTCAGAACTCAAATGGTCTCCCAAAAATCGAGCGGCGCAAAGCTGAGTTTCCTGACTATTAGCTGCTATTGAGCCGTTTCAGCCGCCCACGCCCGTCAGATACCGACCGCATTGCCGGATTTCATCGTGGGGAAGAGGAGGGTCGTGCTGGACTTTAATATCCCTTCAATAAGGCTTTCGGCCCTATTGGCAATAATACGCTGACTTACCGGGTGGAGGCGAGATCAGCCATTTTTCTCTGTAATTGTGTTTTTCGTTCAGATTCATCCATTCGATTTTGACCGTTCTTCAGAAGAGCAGCGAGGCTAAACGTTATAAGTTAAAAGAAAAAAAGAAAAAAAAATGTTTTCAATGTTTCAAGAGGCTGCCGTTGCATTTGGTACCTGGGCCTTCAGTAGGGACCCCCCGACTGAATCCACCTCGTAACTATCGCGTCGCAATTTTACAAATCATCAACACTATTTCTAAGAAGATGACAAAAACACAAAAGATTTCAATCAGATGAATTCACGACAGACGTGTTTTGCCGGTGGAAGTTGGCGGCAACAAGCTTTGCTCTGACCGACCAGTCATAGGACAGGAAAATGCTGATGTCATCAAGCGCCGGCGCTCTGGCCCTCAAAGGCCAATTTGAAATCCGATTGGTTCTTATGATCTATGAATCAATCAAATTTGATTGGTTAAAGAAATTTATTACGAAATCTGGATTTGATCCAAATCAAGCCCTTTTGGGACCTTGTGAAAAGACCCTTTCCCCTACGTTACACACATTATCACAAAGTCTGGATCACTCCCAGATTCAAAAATGGGTTTTGAAACCTGCTGAAACGGCCGTTGTCCCGACATTAAACGGGTAACAGGAGTCTGGATCACATCAGGATCAAACTGGATTGAAACCTGATGAAAAAGTCCTTGTCTCTACATGGTATTACGGAATCTGGATTAGATCGGGATCAAACTATTTAGGAACCTTGTGAAAGACTGTGGCCTCTTTGTTCCGGAGGTTTTCACAGGATCTGCTTCAAAGCTTATGAAAGCTTTGAAGGAAAGGAAACGACCTTTGTCTTCGCATTATTACAGAATCAGGATCAGATCTGGATCCGGGACAATGGCTGTCAGCCTTTATCAATGATTTCTTCAATTCAGTTTTGTTCATCTTTTAAAATGCCATCAACAAATTCGACCCAAAATTCATGGGTGACATCTTTCGAAGACTAGCTAGCCCAAACCAGGTGGACAAACTCAAAGCGTGCACGGATGAAAACATGTTGGTCGGCGGAGGCACCGCGGTGTGCCAGCCTGCTTCCGGCATGCCAACGCATCGCTTCCTGACTGTCAGCCAGCCTTGGCGCCTCATCTGCCGCCCGTCCGCCGGCGTCACCGCGCCATCCGTCTGTCTGCGACCTTTCGATAGGCTCGCCTCGGTCCGATTATTCTGCGCGACCCCGCGTGACCTCCAGCTGGGCGCCGTGACAACGGGACGCTTAAAAATGTCGGAGCAGATATTGGCTGGACGCATCTCCCGAGAATCTCCCTCGGGGTTGAAACCGACCCAGACCGCCTGGTCGGAATGCCGGCAGAAGGACGTCCGTCCGTCCGTCCGTCCGTGCAGTCAGGCTTCATGAAGCCAAGCAGTTCAATTCAAGGTCAACATTTTGTAATCCTGCTTTCTTGAAATATTTGGCTACATTTAGTGTTATTGAATTTTTGGCGTGCCGAGGGTCCGTTGTATCTTTAAAGGCCCGATTGTTTTGTTCTGTTTTTGTTCAGGTTCTGCACCCAAGTTTTCCTGAAGTCTCTGAATGATTCATATTCTGGGGGTGAAGAATGAATTGTTTTGTTGTTGTTGTTGTTGTTTTTTTGTTTTTGTTTTTATTCTTTTTACATTCTTGTTAGACATACTTTGAGAATCAGCACCTCCAAATCTGAGACCGTGGTCCTCAGTCGGAAAAGGATGGCGTGCCCTCTCCGGGTCGGGAATGAGATCCTGCCCCAAGTGGAGGAGTTCAAGTATCTTGGGGTCTTGTTCACGAGTGAGGGAAAATGGAACCGGAGCTCGACAGGCGGATCGGTGCGGCGTCTGCACTGATGCGGACTTTGTATCGATCCGTTGCGGTAAAGAAGGAGCTGAGCCGAAAGGCGAAGCGCTCGATTTACCGGTCGATCTACATTCCTACCCTCACCTGTGGTCACGGGCTGCGGGTCGTGACCCAAAGAACGAGATCCAGGATACGAGCGGCCGAAATGAGTTTTCTTCGCAGGGTGTCCGGGCTCTCCCTTAGAGATAGGGTGAGAAGCTCGAGCATCCGGGAGGGGCTCAGAGTAGAGCCGCTGCTCCACCGCATTGAGAGGAGCCAGCTGAGGTGGCTGGGGCATCGGATTCGGATGCCTCCACGTCCCAACGGGAGGAGACCCCGGTGGACGACCCAGGACACGCCGGAGAGACTCCGTCTTTCGGCTGGCCCGGAAACGCCTCGGGATTCCCCCGGAAGAGCTGGAGGAAGTCCGGGCGCAATAATCTGGGACAATGTCGATTGTGCGAATGTTGCAGATACTCCTCAGTCGATGTGCAAATGGAGCAGCGCGGCGAGACAACTACTGTGAGTGCACGTGTAATCTATAATTGGCCCCACAGAAATGTGACAACAAACTCAAGACAAAAAAACAAATTGGCAGCATGTTGCAATGGAATTGGAGGTGAGCTGTTTAAGAAGTTGATTGCAAGAGGGAAGAAGCTGTCGGAATGGCTGCTAGTTCGAGTTTGCATTGTTCGGTAGCGCCTACCTGAAGGAAGGAGCCGGAAGAGCCGGTGACCGGGATGCGGAGGGTCCGAGAGGATTTGGCACGCTCTTGTCTTAGTCCTGTCCTCAAGGGTGGGTAGGGGGTACCCACAATTTGCCACTTAGCATTTTATTTGATTTATTACATTCATCACTGGTGCTGTGGGGGTTTCTGACAAAATACATTTGTCAACGGGGGAGAGTTATTTTCGATCTTCTTCTTCTTTCTTTTTCTCATTAGGTTTTTTCTTGTTTGCTTTTCCTCACTAAGCCATGTCTGACCCTCTGCGACCAGTGACGTCAGCAAACGCCTTCCCAACCGCGCCGATGAGTCAACACTATGTGAAGGCGGCGCTCATGGGAGTTGTAGCGGTTCGTTTTACAGATGCAATTTGAGAAAACTACAAACTAGTTACAAATAATTCATGCCGATTATAATTGCGCTGGGGGAGGGGGAAAAAAAAAAAAAAACTTTTTTTTTAAACAAGAAATTCTTTAATAAGTGGGGATATACCACCAATAAGTGTTTTTGTGGTCTGCCTGAAAAACAAATAAAAGACAATTGGAAAAAATACCTGCAAATAGGTAAATCCGCAGGTGCGGAATCACGAATATGCGGGGGGGGGGGGGGTCCACTGTGTATATACAAAATTGGACCGGCCAAAGTGGCTAGTGGCAGTGGCTGTGTTAACCGCCACTTCTGAAATTTCCGCCCACATTTGACGGCTACGTGGGTGTTCATGTCAAACCCCGGATGTACCTACGTCACGATATTTAATGCACAGACACGGTTTAAGGTCACCTTTTGTGTGTGTGTGCGTGGCACAAGAAGATGAATCCCATCTCGAAGCGCCTCTGAAGATGAAAATGCGAAAAAAGCACCAAGACAGAGGAGTGTAAGCATTATGAAGCATCCAGCTGAACAATTTGATTTTCTCCTCTCTTGCTTCCCACTTTGCGCCCTTCGCTTCCTCGACTTGCTCGCTTATTGACGTGCGCTTATAGACTGAAATGTGACTTGTGGAAAGGTCATCGCTGGTACTTTTCCCCCCAAAAAGGTGCCCGTAAATGCTCGGGTTTTACGTACAGTAAAATGTTGCCTGTGAGGCTTGCGCAGCCCACAGCAATCAATTACACACACATCAGCCACTTTGTGTTTCCCAGCAGGAGGTAAAGCTAATTACGGACATTACCTCATTGTAAGTGTGTGTGCAATGCACCGTGTTGCGTTGCGTTGCATTACACCACGTGTGCGTGCGTGCGCGTGCGTGCGTGTGTGTGTGGACATGACTGCAGCTCATATTTCCCAAGAGTCCAGATTGCAAAGCCCACTCAGTAAATCATCCTCTGCACCTCCTTCCAATACTCATCACAAACTCATCTCTTGAACTTCTTCGTGAACTCCATAATCCCTGATCGCAGTCACTCCCAGTCGTCGCAATTCAGCTCCGAAGATAACATCTGACGGTGTTTGGCGTTGCTTTTTTTTTCTTTTAATTATCACAAAATGTTTCGTAGTTTTTTTCCCCGCTTTTCTTTCTTTCCCTTTTTTTCTGATGTTGCATTTTCAACAGATATTGCAAATCTTACCATTAGGTCAAAAGTGCATCATTCTTTTAGTTTTTAGGATTATTATTATTTTGTTCTGAATATTTGTTTCATTTCCTTATTTTATTTATTTTTATTGTATTGTATTTTAATATTTTTACTTTTATTTACCATGTCCATTTTCATTTTATTTATTTAATTTGATTTAATTGTATTAGTTTTATTTAATTTATTTGTATTTTCATTTACATGTCCATTTTTTAGTTTTTATTTTTGCTTTATGTTATTATTTTTTTAAATTTTCATTTTAATGTTGTTTTTTTCCTCACCTAAATTTGTGGGATTTTGTCAGCCCAAAAAGTACTGCGGCTAATGAAGAGAAAACCTGACTGATGAATCAAATGTGATGATGCATCCACATTGGGGCTGCGCGTAAGCTGCTGCAAGCCTATCCCTGCTGACTTTGGCTGTGAGGCAGAATCAGAATCAGAATCAGAATCATCTTTATTTGCCAAGTACGTCCACAAAATTTGTCTCCGGTAGTTGGAGGCGCTCTAGTACGACAACATCATGTTTATGTGCATCTTTTTGCACAATTTTTGCACCAAATTAAATGAATGTACTGGCATTACTAGATAACTCGCAACCCTTTACTGCTCAGTTTTTTTGTCCATGTCTTTCTGTCTCCAAAGTGTTCTCTGTCACTTGACCGTCTGTTGTCGTACTCGAGCGGCTGCGACTACCGGAGACAAATTCCTTGTGTGGTTTTTGGACATACTTGGCAAATAAAGATGATTCTGATTCTGATTCAAAGTATTTTGAAAAATATTGCAGAATCTGACATTTGTGGGCCAAATGTGTAGCATGTAGCATAGAATCAGTTGCTCCTAATGGTGGATGAACATTCAGTAAACAGCTTTTTTTTTTTTTTCAGCAGCCAACCTACGAAATATTAGTGAAAATCTATGCTGTAAAATAAACTGTTTCGCCTTGTGCAGAATTGCAGATGCATATTTAGCGATCTGTGTCTTTCATATTTTGACCCCTTGGTGAGGCAGCGAGCTGAGATATACAACGTGGAGCATCATTATCAAATGCAGCCTCAGGAAGATCGCCGTGGAAACGGGAGGTGCAACGTGGAGCTGCAGAGGAGACATAATTAAAATATATATAGTATATCTTTTTTTTTAAAGCGAAAAACAGCAAGTGTGTGTACACACACGAGCATGAGGAGGAGGGAAAAGGCAGCAGGCAGAGTGAGGAAAATTGATTAGGGGAGGATGAGGATTTTGCTTTTTGCTTTGTTAGATTTTTGGACTGAGGAACTAATTCAGTTAATTAGTCTTCAGTAAATGCCACGCTGTATTGAAAAAAAAAAAAGAAAGCGGAGATGATAGACACACGAGGTTTTCCTTCTGAAGGACCAAACATTGCTGCGCGTTTGTGCCGTCGATACAGAACAGCCACACAAAGAGAAGGCCAGAAAATGGTGCACACTCCCTCAAGTGGTGCGCAAAATAATCACAGTTCAGTTATATTTAACTTTAAAGTTCAATGCATTCAATATTTAAGAATGGTTGCTTTTTAAACTTCTATAATGGGAGTCACTGTGCCAAAAAATGGACTGGTGGTGTAGGAGTGTAGTCAATAGCTACCTCCTATTTCTAATGACTTGGAAATTGGGCGATGGTGCCGTTTCAAAGTTTAACCAAATTTCAGCCGTCTAGCTTTTGTTCATAACTGATTTGCCTTTGATGGATACATGAAACTCCCAAAAATGCCACAAATGTCTCTAAGGGGTGGAATCATGATTGAATCCGATGTTTTGTTAATGTTCAAATTGGCGGCACGGTGGACATTGACATTCGGCCAAGGGGGGGCAATTGATGGCCCAGGACGGCCTCTGCGAACACACACACGCAAATTGTGCGTTTTAGACATGAATAATGCCGACGTGCGTGTGCTGGGGGGCACGGCGCTCCCCGAGGCGGGTTGAACGCTGGGATATTGCGCGGGAGGCGGCAGGCACGCACATGGAAACACACTGGCAGACTGAGCGGAGAGCTCCGTCTCCTTGTGTTCCTCTTATAGAGCTCCACCCCTTCTGTTTGTGAAGGCACACACAAACACACAACTGCAGACAAACATGGCCATGTGCACTCCACTGGGAGAAAAAAAAACCCAAAAACAACTAGACCAAATGCAACAAGTGCAGGCGCTCGCCACCGAACGGAGAAAAGACGCTTCATGATGTCGACATCCAACACTGGCAAACCACGGAACAGATTCATTGTATAAAAGTAACATCAAAAGTACCAAGTCCCAAAATGTACATTCCGATTAACAAACAAACACAAGGAAATCAAACAACAGGAAAGCTGACAAAACTCCAAACGTGACTTGCAGAGACCGTGAGCCCAACACAAAGCGGAGAAGTGAATACAAGCAAATTGACAACGAGGCACACCTGTGGCTGAAGGGAGCTGATCGGTTGACATCAGCAACGGGGCTGACAAGAACAGTTGGCGAGACGTAACATGAAACAAAAGTAAATCCATTCAAAACAATGCGAAAGGCCACAAACACGGATCTTGACAGAATGTGTCTGATAATAGCTTGAACATTTGTGATATGCTTAAAACAGGCCGAATTTCTGGATTAGCGCGTTGATTATGAAGTTAGGAATTAGGTTTCACAGAAAGAAGGTTTCACTGTTTGTTACTATCTGCACACGATACGTTTTTTTTTTTTTAGTACTTAGTACCCGTGACACAATCATTAACCACTTTATTAGGGATGGCCGCAATCCAATTCCAAAGACGAAGTGCATTTTAAAAAATACCTTGAAATAGAGAAGTATGCTTTGTCTTGCGTATTAATCCAAATGCACCTATAAAATGGATCCGACTTGTGAGTTTTTCAAAATCCGAGCGAATTTTCTGCTTTGAATTGCAGGAAAAACTAGAAGATACAAGCGCTGTATGGTTGCAGCGAACTCAACTTGCCAACGAGCATCAATCAATCTTCCAGAAAGAGCCTGCAAGCTGTTTTTTTGCCACTCCCACTTTACTGTCAAACGAAACGCAAAGAATTGGACTTTGTGTCTTTTAAACAACCACATTACTTCGCCTTTAAGTCCGCTAGCGTAATGCTAACACATAGTGGGAAATGCCACAGACAGGCTAATAGCTGTGGATGCGGCCGTGTTATAATGCTTTAAGGAATGGATATTACAACACAAACAGTGAAGCAACACATGCAGACATACAATGTAACAGTATGCACAAGCATATATTATTTATCTTCTGCGAAGAACGACAACAATTACTGCAGGTGACTGAGTCACTTGCAGGAGTAGTGAAACGCTTCTTTGTTTGTCTGCATGACTTTATTATACTGCCGCCCAGTGGCCGAGTCACGCACACCAGGAGTAGTCACAATGCCTTAGTCATTCTTGACGCACAAACCTTTTTCATTTATTTCTATTACTATATGCTTTTATAAAGTAAAATATTATAGAACGCTATTTTCCTTCTTAATAAGCCTATCAAAAATATATTGTATTTTTTCTTCCAGGCTGTAACCGATTATTGGCATTTTATTCATTTCAATGAGGAAAGATGATTTGAGTTGCAAGCGTGGTCACGGAACGAATGACTGTGTTTGTTTATTATTTTTGTGGTTTTACTTTGTAGTAATGCAGAACCGCATCATACTCAGCGGTGTTTGTAGTATTATATATCGTAAATAATGAAAATTGTCATGTCCTGTAATCTTTTATGACGTCGTATTATTGAGCTTTTGGTGAGGCTGAGCGAGTATTCGGACTCGGAAGCTGCAATTGATTTGCCCGGATGCCAACGAATAACGTTGTCTGAATTGAATCTGAATCTGAATCTGAATTTGAATCTAACCATGTCAATGAAGTCAACCATCTATCCATTATTTTTGATACCGTACAAGTCAAAATGCAAAGTGTGTAACGAACATCACTGTGTTCCCCCCGCCCCCATGTCTCCCTGTCTTCAGAAGCCCTTATCCCCCTCCCCTCTTTCCCATCTCACTCCCCCCTCCCTGTTCTGCTTTCAGGCGGTGGAAGCTATGCAGTCCTTCCGTGAGCGCACTGGCGGTTACCACAGCAACCAACCCTGCTACCAGCAGGAGCCCCACGAATTATCACGCCTGGAGACGTACCGACACCCACATCATGCTCACCCTCAGCTTCCCCATCCGGGCCCTGGCCCAGGGCTTTCGAGGTCAACGTATGAGGCCCGCTCACTGGTAAACGCCACAAGTATGTCTACAGCCACGGCGGCAGGAATCGGAGGAGCGCCTAAGGACATCTACAGCCAGCCAGCCTACCCCGGTTTCCCGGTCAATGGTGGCGGGAATGGAAACGGAGGCTTGGCATCCTCGCAGGCGAAGAAGAAAATCCTCAAATTCCCGACGCCAAGTTCTGGTCAACATCTACAGGGCCATGGAGGTTACAGTAACCCCCTGGGTCCTGGGACCTACTCAGCCCAGTACATGGGCGGGGGCCACCTCCAGCAGAAATGGGAAGACCCAGCTCAGTTGACGTCGTACGAGCATGAGATGGTTGGGCGTATGGAGGCTGGGGGTGCCCCTGCCCCTAACTCCTCACAGTACATGGAGCAGAACATGCTAGGCCACTCCCAGCCCCAGTGCCACCAGCCCCCCACCCCCTCTTACCCCAGCCCCCATCACCAGTCACACCCAACCAACCCTTCCCCTTCTCCTTTAGTCTATCCACAAAGTCACCTGCACTATCCCCAACCTTCGCCCTCTCCTTCACCTTACATAGAAAAGTGCAGCCCCATGCCGCCGTGCTATAAAGGTTATAGCATGACCCCGACTTCCCAGTATGGCAGACAAATGAGCAACCACAGTAATCTGAAGCAAGGAGGCTACAGGCCATCCCAGAATAGCTACACCTACCAACACTCGAGAGCTTATGAGCCACAGCCTTCACTGCAAGCCATGAGCAACCCCCAGGAAACCCACCCAAAATACCAGCACTTCAGCCAACCACAAGCCAACTACTGTCTCTCTGAACTGTCTGTGAGGTCGCCGGAACAGTATTATCAAACTTGCAGCCCCTCCTCAAGCCACTCTCCCGCGCGCTCAGTAGGACGCTCCCCTTCATACAGCTCCACCCCTTCGCCGTTAATGACCAATCCGGAGTCATTCCAGTACGGACAACCGCCCATCACCCCAGGGGCGGCCTCGTCGTCGTCCTCCTCCTCAGCAGGCCACCAAGAGCAAGGCGGTTCCAATGCGATGTTGTTGCCCCCACGCTCGCACCCATCACCCAGTGTGCCCCACGCAGCGTCTCACAGCTTCACAAACACACTGCAAGGACCCACCGTGAAGGAGCGGTTCTCGGAAAAGCTGCTGTCAAACCCCAGCCTGTGGAGCCTGAATGTCCTCACCTCTCAGGTAGAGAACATATCCAACAATGTCCAACAGTTGCTACTTTCAGAGACTCTGGTGGCCAACAAGAAATCCACCAAACGAAACAGTGGCGGAAGCAACAGCAGTTCTGGAAGTGCAGCATCCTCCAGAAAAGGCGAGGAGTACAAAAGTGCGTATCCCGAAAGTGCTGGCAGTGTAGGTGGAGGCCCAATGCAGGAGCTTTACTCTAATGTGCAGCATCAACGGATGCCTATGGAACTACATGAGGGAGGCTACTCCAGCAGCAGTGATGAGCAACTGGAGAGAGGCTACTTCTACAGAAGCCAGGGCAGGAGTCCAGCTCAACCTCCCAGCAACACCCACATTAACGTGGACACGGTCTCGTCCTGTTCCATGACATCTCCAGATGACGTGTCCACCAGGTCTGGAGACTCAGGATTGCACAACTTTGCTCCTGACCCAATTAGATGTCAGTCAGTGCAAGGAGGAGATACCACTCCGGTGAAGAGCATCAGTGAGGGGAGGTCTCCTATCAGCCTTACAATTCCCAGTCCGATTAAACCTGACACAGACTCATCTTCGGACATACAGCAGATCATTGAGCCTGTTAAAGAACACTTTGAGGAATCCGCATGGATGGAGAAGTCAGCTGACAAAGAAGCGGAGACTAGGCCAAAAACACCTGCATATGAAGGAGACGTAATTCAACCGACAGAGAGAGAGGAGAAATGGTCCGATGAGGACAAATGTTCATTTCTATACAGCCAAGTAAACAAAGGGCAAGCAGAAAAAGACTTTTGCTATGCGGAGACTGTGTTTGAAGGGGTCCAGAGAAAATATGACCCAGATTCACTTGAACAGTCCCCAGCTGCGTGCTCTGACTCAAGCCACAATTTTGTCCAAGAGATAAAAGAAGCATACAAATCAGAGTCGTCAATTGCTTCCGAGAGCTCACTGAAAACTTTCAATCCTGTGAGTGACTTTGAACAGGATCAATATTCCACAGAGAAGGAGGACAGCACCGACAACGCCTCTCCAACCTCTCAAATTGAGAAACATTCAAAGAAGACAGAGAGCCAAGAATTGATTGAAGAGGACAACGATGAACAAGAAACAGACTTAGCTGAACGAAAGCAGTATGCTCTTTCCCATTCCCTCTCTGATGAGTTGAGGAAGGAACGAGGGGAGGAGGAGAACATTTGCCAGTCATTGACTTCTGAGTTCATGAATAATAGACACGGATCTGAGAAGCCTTCTACAGACCTTTGCAACAGGACAGAGAATCAAAGGCCCGAGCGCCATAGTGACAATGAGCTTGCAGGAGTGCCAGCACATCCAAATGTGGCAGCGGCGCCGGATGCTTCTTCCAGAGAATCGGCCATCGGTGATACTGCTCCGCAGCCCCAATCTGCTATGCCGGTCTTCTCCGCTCTCAATGATAATCACATTGATCACAGCGATGCTAAAGTGCTGGAGCCAGACTCTCCCCAGCTGCCTGGGAAGTCAATACTTCCCTCAGCCCCCTCCTGGGCAGACACACCACCCTCCCCGAAGAAAGGTGACGAGGACATGGAGCCGGGCCTCAGCTGCTCCAGTGCCGTGACCCCCTTGGCCAAGCCAGAGCCTGTGGCCCCATCTGCTCAACCCAGGGCATTTGGACGTAAGCATGCAAGGGGGAGAAGGAAAATGATGCTCTCAAGTGTGGCAATCAGGCGACAGCTAAGCTTGGAAAGGGACGAAGAGAAGGACGAAGAAGGAGACCCCCTGGCCTCAGAGAAAACCTGCAGGCCTCACAGCAAAACTATTCTGTTCTCAAATCAAACTGACTTAGCCCATCAGGAATCAGTAGTGAGCCAGGCAACCAAAATGTTCACTGAAGGCCTGAGTTCAAGAATGTGCACACGCTCATTCAACGCGGCAGACTTACCATCCAAAGGCGAGGCTCATTTGAAAAGAAAACCGGGCCCAAAACCTGGACCCAAACCAGGACTAAAAAATGGATCAAAAACAGGGCCAAAACCGAGAAGCAAACCAGCCCCTAAACTTGCCCCGAAGCCTGGGCCAAAACCTGGACTTAAATCAGGACTAAAGGCTGTGTCAAATACACCAGTTCCAGCAGAAAACATCGAGGCTCTGGGGAAACAAAAACCAGGGTCCAAACCAGGCTTAAAACCTCCATCAAAACCTGGGCCTAAACCTGTTTCAAAGTCGAGTCCAAAACCAGGACTCAAATCTGCAGATGCTTTGCCACCCACTGAAAACATAACCATCAAGGCCCCTGTTGGTCGTCCCAAAGGCTCAGTTTCTAAGGTGAAGCAGACCCAACAAGAAGAAATGATTCCGCATTTGACAGGGCCACAAGGCAGGGGCAGAAAAAATATAAAGACTACACTATCACAAATACACCAGGAGATAAAAGTAATAAACCATGACGAAAAGCCCCCAAATGACATCAAATCACAACAGAATGACAGTCAAAATATGACCTTAAGGTCAAGAAAGCCCTCACAGACGAAAGTATCAAAAGAAAAGGAAAAAAACATGCACAAAGATCTTTTAACACCAGCCCTGACAGAAATTGGCACAACAGATTGTTGTAAAAAAGAGGAACGTTCAACTAAGGAACAATCTCTTACTCCTTATATTGTGAAAGACATAGATACTCCAACAGAATGTCCTGCAATGCTTCCAGCTGAAACTATTGAAGAAAAGTCCATGCTTCCACTAAAATGTCAGTCATCCATGGAACCCTCTCCAGTGCCTGTGAAGAAAAAGAGGGGCCCAAAGCCTAAACCGAAACCACTGCAACCTCAAGCCGCACCACTGGAGCAAGTTGTCTCCACACCTAAAGAGGCAGACGTTCCGGGGCCCAGAAGAAAGAGAGGGCCACCCAAGAAGGAGTCTGAGGTCCCCTATCAACCCAAACATACTCCCTCTAATGTCACTGAAAGTGAGCAAGGCGATGTGCCAGTAGTGCCTCCTCACTGCCCCACTAGAACAAAGGTTCTCCCTCCACGGAAGGGCAGAGGACAGAAATATGAGGCCATGGTGCAGAAAATCACATCGCCTAGCTCGAAGAAATACCTCCCGACTCCTCAGACAGACATCAATCTCAACGATGACGCAACAACTAAGGACTTTTCTCCGCACGCTCTCAAAGACGGGGAGACGGCTATTCCTGTAAATGGCGCTGAAATGATGGAAAGCGAAGCGAAAAGCAGACTAGAAGGTGTGAAACACCCTGAAGGTGCCACAAGAAAAGAGGTCAAACGAGAGAGTGAAAAGCAGGAGATAAGTCAAGGAGCACCAGTGTCAGAGGACTTGAAACAAAGGCTGTTAGAAGAAGATCTAAATGATGATGGGCCAATACAAGAACATAAGCCTGGGACAATGCGCAATGTCCAAAGAGCGATGGAGGCTCAGGTAGACCTCGGTCCTCGAGAAGAATGGACCCAACAGGCAAAAGCGCTTGTAAATGCAGATGTATCTACATCCAAGTCCTCAAAAAGGAAGCGATGGGCCATGGTGGAGAGTACAGATGCCTCTGTCGTAGCTTTGGAAGCGGGGAGCCTAATAGTGACAACCCCGAGAGCGGCCAAGCAGAGGGCCATTAAAAACAACCATGAGATGCACTTAAAGCAAAAGAGGAAACGAAAAGGTCAGGCTGCACCAGAAGAAACAGAAGCAGCAAAGGAGATCAAAGTTGAAGCTACAGAGCAACAAGACGGGATAGTGGAAGAGACGATAACCCCTTCAGAGGTGCCCACAGTGCCAATCAGTACAGATGATATCAAAGAAGGCCCCGTGGTTGGCAACATAGAACTCGTCCAGAAATCGAGAAGAGGAAGAAAACCATCTGCAAATCCAGTTAAGCGGAAACGGGGGAAATCCTCATCCGAGGAGATTTCTGACAAGCCGGTGAAAGTCTACAAAAAGCCGGGGCCAAAACCTGGAATGAAGGATGCCTTGGAGGTCATAGAGGCGGTTGTGAGGGCTGCTGGCTGTGAAGCAGAAAAAGTGGAGCGGGAAAAACAGGAGGCAGAAATAGACACGTGTGAAAAGGACGACCCCGTTGTGGGTCCTGTGGTGACAATATCAGAAAAACAGACTGAGACCATTTCTGTAAAGAGATTCAGAAACAAGCCAACACAACAAAACCCTCTGTCTTTCTGTCCGTATGTGCGAATGAACAACTCCAGAGACTTTTCCTCTTGGTGCGCCATCGTCAACAAGCCCGAGGATGTGCAAGTGTTTCAAAGACGGAGAAAAAAGGGAATTCTCCGAATGAAGAATCCTTTCACGGTTGCAAAGATAGTGCCGCACACCGCCGCTATGCTACAAGGACCCACGGTAAATACGGCTCTAACTGGTAGGCGACTTATGTGTTGCCTGTGCGGAAAACCACCAAACTACAGAGATTTGGGCGATCTGTGTGGACCGTACTACACAGAAGATGGAGTTCCTCGGAAACTGTTGACCATTGAGCCCACACTTTCCCCTGGCGATGTCCCAGAGAAGAACAACAAGGTTAAAGGTAATGAGGAACCATGTACATCAAAGTCAAAGGCTGAAGATGAGGCTGGCGGAGAGAAAGCAGACAACACACAAGAATCACCTCAAGCGGGCAGTAGTAGCAGGCATCACCATTGGCCGTACAGGCGAGCAGAAAGAAAAGAGAGGACGCCACGGAAGGGCGTTCCTCGAAGGATACCACTCCGAGAGAGGTTAAAGAGCATGAAGCAGCTCCAGGCCGGGCTTTCCAATAACCAAGACGGCTTGTTCCAGAGGCGGCAAGAAGAAGCAGAGGCCAGCGAGCACTGGGCCCATGAAAACTGCGCTATCTGGACCAAGGGGGTGATTATGGTGGCCGGGCGGTTATACGGACTGAAGGAAGCTGCCGACAACTCAGCCCAAACGGTATGAGAGCAAATTATCATCAAATCAATGAGCAGCTGCTTCGAGATATTTCTGCTAACTTTCAAACTCTTGTCCTCTGCTTTCTTGAATGCATCCTCTCCATCCCTATACGTGCTCGGTCACTTTTTCTGTTTCCTGGTCCCGGCCCATATGTCCATCTGTTTGACTAACCCCAGAACTGCCACAAGTGCCAGATTGCGGGGGCGTCCCTCAGTTGCTGTTGGAGAAGCTGCTCTCGTAAATACCACTACGTCTGCGCCAAAGAGATAGGTAAGAGAACACAGCAGGAGACGAAAAGTCGCAACAAAAAAAAGACCTGATCTGGGGGTGGGACAAATACTGGCAGAGAGGAGCGAGACGTTAGTGAGGGGAGCGCTATGAACAGAGATGAGGAAGCGAAGGAAATAGGAAGCTTTAAATGATGAGGGGAGAAGTAGGATGCTGAAGTGCTTGAGAGGGAGACAAGCTGGAGGAAAGGCGGGTCGACATGCTTGAGTCATTCATTCATTCGGCGACAAGATGGCTGAATGTGCAGGTTTTATGTCGGCGTGCATCACAAAATCTGTACACACCTATTCTGCACGATTGCTTGACGTTTGTCTGTATGTGTGACATGCAGCGAGTGCGCAAAACACCGAACCACCTGAAAAGTTGAGAAGGATTTTAAAAATCAATTTAAGATCAACTGTGACAGGTCAATTCAAAGCCAGGATACAGCGCAGTTCACGTCGCAGTCGAGAGGGTCAGGCTTTGAAGATGGGCAAGTTCTCTTGGGCCAAAGTGATGCAATGTTCTGTAATAGTGGAAATGCTTCGATTTCACTGTTGTCTTAATCCACGATTCACAGGGAACAGAAACAGGGGAAACTCGCACCTTGTTGCCACGGGGACAGCAATAGGCAAACGTGATAAGGCAGAATTTTCACTGGGTCGTGTTGTAGCATCTTGCATGCATGATAGTCAGACACTCCGACACTGATTGCATCATCCGCAAGGCCTGAATAGGGAAGTGCAGCTGACTGTGGCTAACAGACTGTGACTGGCTGGCTTTCATGGAAGACTGTGATTGGCTGACAGATCATGCCTGACACATTGGCTGTCTGGCATGGCAGACTGTGAAAATGGGATTGCTTTAACTTCAGTTCGACCTTGACTTACAAGTGGTCTCATTTCAGATTTTTATTTATTTTATTTTTTTTTTTTTGAAGCACGACTTGTCGTTTGGTTATGTTTTTTTTTTTTTTTTTTTTTTTTGCTTTGACTTGCGACTCAAACTCCTTTAACAACATGCAGGAGTTTGTTTGGCAGCTCGTCAACAATTCTTCAAAAAAAGAATTTTCAAGCACCCAGCTGAAATTTGCTGTCAAACGAAACATAAAACAAAGGCAATTACATGGTTTGTATTTAAAACAACCACATAGTTTTGCCTTAAGAAAGTCTTTTTGGCTTAATGCTAACAATACAAACTGCCATAGGTGAGCTAATGAATAGCATCTATGTGGCGGTGTTGTAATGCTTTTAGCAACGGATATAAAAACTTCCTTGTTTGTATCCTTTACTCTTTACATTCTATTTAATTATATTATTACTTTGTTTTAATGAAGTACAATATAGAGGGCTACTTTCCTTATTAAAAAAAACTTTTTGTTGTTCTTTAGGGCCGCAGGCTGGAACGGATTTTGGGGAATTTCCATTTTTTGGACACCTCATATGTACTGTATTTCAGGGTCAAAAGCAATCATTTTTTTTATACATCACCCTTGTATGAATATATTGTGCAAGTGTACCTAATGTTGAGGCGCTACCCCGCACTAAGTATGTGAGGATTTAAAAGCCTGCCACGTCTGCCGGGGGCTCGGGGGTTGGGGTCGGGGGCATGAGGCCCATTTCCCTCCTGCTGATGCATCAGCCAAACGTGACGGACGCATCCTCTCCTCATTCTTTGCCTCTCCATTTCTCTTTGCTCATTTTGCCTTTGTGCTCAATTTAAGATGCTGATGGTGCTGACTTGTAACGTGTTGCTGTTGGACTTCTTATTCTCCCTTTTTCTTTTTCTTCCTCTTTAACTGTCCAGGTTGCACATTCCACGAAGATGACTTCTCCATCAAATGTCCCAAACATGAGGTATGAACATCACACACACAAAAAAAAAAGCACAAATAATCGCTGCAGACTCAACATGAGTCGTGCGTGAGACAAGGACGGGGGGGGCCGGGGGGTCAGCGGGGTTTTAGTGCCCTCACACACAAACAGTGTGTGTAAAAACATGAAGAAGACGGCGTTCCCACAAGCACACTTGAGTGGACAGCTTCGATTTTCCTCTGCGTTTCTCGTCGTCTTGCTTTCTTTTTAGTGTTCCTCGTGGAACAAAAGGCAATTCACACGACCGCCAGGCACCAGGGGCTTCTTTTCACTTTTCAGGTGGTCGTCGTACTTTGTGCACTTGCAGTCGTGGCCCCAGAATCGAGTCTCATTCAATCCAGTCCATTCAGTGTTATTGCGAGAGCACCAAATAACAACAAGGCATCAATCAAAAATGTCAAAGCACATTTCCTTTGGCAACAAAAGCTGTGCAGCTCGCAGATCCAAAGCGGCGCAAATACGCCATCTACATGGATCTCTTGGTCATTACAGTGCTACACAAAGCTGAATTTCACTGACAAGCTGGGCGAGACCCTCTTCCATGCCTGCCCGTTGGAAATGAAAATTATATGTCAGTGGCAGTAAACGTTTGGAATCCAGTCGACAAATTTAAAATGCTAGTAAACACTCGTAAATGTTTGTTTGTAAGATGGCGTTTGCTAAGAAGACCGCCATGTAGCGCACACTGAGTACCACTAGAGGGAGCCCGCGTAGCACTCACGGGATGGATGGCTTTGCTGTCAGACAGACGCCATCTGGTGGTGTTGCGTCCTCACCGCAGCCTCAAAGAGGAAGGTCAACGGCAGCAGGAGGCGGGCGGGCGAGAAGGGGCGTGAGGCTGACATTCAGCGGGGAGCATCGCTGCATTGCATCCTTCCCTCCTCCCTCTTGTTTCTCTTCTCGCCCGCGCAGACTGACAGTGATGAAACGCTGGCTGCTGATCAAAACACCCCACCCACCATCACTGCCTGCGACGTGTCTCGCATGCTACACACACACACACAATTCTCTCATCTCGTTTCTCCTTCCTTCCTTCGCTCCCCCGTGCTGCTTTTTGCTCCCTCGTTCCGTTCACCTCTCATCCCCAACCAGCTCCTGCCTATTTTTTCTCCATTTTCCATCATGCCGCCGCCTTCATCCGTCCCCTCCCCGCCTTATCTCCTCACGTCGTCTCCCTTCACCTCCACTCCCACGTCTGAGCCGCAGAAGGCGGCGGAGTGCGGGGAGAGAAAAAGGAGGGCAAAAAAGAGAGCGCGAAAGAGAGTGGTTTGTTGTTAGCAGGAGGAGGCAGAGCTGTCATCAGTGGAGGGATGCAAGGGTGTGCGTGCGTGCGTGCGTGTGTCTAGGTCGGAGCTGTGCCAATTTAAGCTGCAAAGCCTAATCATAGGGCCTCGTGCACACGCACACACAGAAACACACACAGCCCCCTCGCCCCGGAAAACGCCACACCCGAGGGTCCCCAACTCAACACATAAAAGGGGAAACAGCAAAACACGGCGTCTTCCCGTGCAAGGGGACACATCGCGCGTGTGTGTAAACACAAGGCTCATTACCAGATCGCCTATACGCTGGCGCAGGTCACGCGCAGGGCGCAAACGGCGTGTTTGCGTGGGCGCCAGAGACAAACGGGGACGGCCGCATCACAGGAGGCGACGGAACCGAAGCGGGAACGAGAGGCGACGCCGCGGGGCGTTGCAGAGGAGGAGGACGGGAAAAAGGAAGCGCCTCTCTGCCGACGCGATTGGTGGGCGCTCCTGCTGGGTCTGCGCCACTCACGCCGCTTTCAAGTCGGCGCAGATGAATGGCGAGCACGTGAAATTAGCGGACGCGTCGCTAGGCACACCTGCACCGCCGGATGGCTCGAACCGATTCATCGACGAGTCGACTTTACAACATCGCGTCAGCGTTAAAAGAGCCTTTGAAGTGAATTCAGAGTAATTCTAAATTCATTCCACGTTAGAAGATAATTGTGGAAGAGACTGCAAACTACAGTGGCTACGGAAAGTATTAAGACCCACATCAGTTTTCCACTCTTTGCTTTCTTTTTCCCCCTCATCAATGTACACACAACAGCCCATATTGACAGAAAAATTGAATGGTTGAAATTTTGGCAGATTTATTCAAAAAGAAAAACTGAAATATCACACAGCCATAAGTATTCAGACCCTTTGCTGAGTATTTAGCAGAAGCCCCCTTTTGAGCTAATACAGCCACGAGTCTTTTTAGGAATGATGCAACCAGTTTTTCACACGTGGATTTGGGGATCTTCTGCCATTCCTCCTTGCAGATCCTCTCCAGTTCTGTCAGGTTGAATGGTGAACATTGGTGACAGCCATTTTCAGGTCCCTCCAGAGATGCTCAATGGGGTTTAAGTCAGGGCTCTGGCTGGGCCATTCAAGGACGGTCACGGAGTTGTTCTGAAGCCACTCCTTCGGTATTTTAGCTGTGTGCTTTGGGTCATTCGTTTGTTGGAAGGTGAACCTTCGGCCCAGTCTGAGGTCCTGAGCACTCCGGAGAAGGTTTTTGTCCAGGATATGTGGATGGCCGCATTCATCTTTCCTTCGATTGCAACCGGTCGTCCTGTCCCTGCAGGTGAAAAACACGCCCACAGCACGATGCTGCCACCACCGTGCTTCACTGTCGGGACTGGATTGTGCCTGGTGTTCTCCACTCATACCGCTTAGAATTAAGGCCAAAAAGTTCTACCTTGGTCTCATCAGACCAGAGAATCTTATTTCTCACCATCTTGGAGTCCTTCAGGTGTTTTTGAGCAAACTCCATGCGGGCTTTCATGCGTCTTGCACTGAGGAAAGGCTTCCTTCCGTAGGGCCGCTCTGCCATAAAGCCCCGACTGGTGGAGGGCTGCAGCGACGGTTGACTTTCCAGAACGTTCGCCCATATTTCAGTTTTTCTTTTTTAATAAAATTTCAACAATTCAGTTTTTTTTCTGTCAACATGGGGTGATGTGTGTACATTAATGAGGGGGGAAATGAACTTCAATGATTTTAGCAAATGGCTGCAATATAACAAAGAGTGAAAGATTTAAGGGGGTCTGAAGACTTTCCGTACCCACTGTATGTGGTATTGAGTTGTGGTGATTCTGTTTCACGTTAAGCTGTTTTTCACCATTCAAGTTTTCCAGATTTCTTTGGGTGTGGCTAAAACGGACCCAGTGACGCACTTGGCCGTCCGGCGTGAGTCACCCGATTTAGAGCGCCTCGTTGTCGACCGGGAGTGCACGTGAGGACATGAGAGCCAGCGTGTGGAGCGCCGCTTTTGAGCGTCTCGTTGTCAGCTATGACTGCATGCGTGTCACGGGCAGAAGGCGGAAGAATGACGGGGAACCAAAAAAGTCACACGTGACAGCCAGCGGGACAGGAGCTTCACGCTGTCGTGACCGCTTTATCCTTTCGTTATTTTTATTTGTTTCCATTAACTGATGAATTGGATTCAAAAAACAGATTCATTTCCATCCCTTTTGTTAAAAAAAAAAAAAAAAACATTTCAAATTGACAGTGCAGAAATTGCACAAACATCAATTGATGATGATTCACTTCCCGGTTTGGTCCGTAGCAGCCGTCAGAAAATCGACAGAAATGCTGATGATTGTTTTCCAAAAGTAAAATCAGATGTTTGCAAATGTATTATTTCGAAAAACATAAAGATAATCCGCCTGACAACAGTAATCAGAGAATATTTACTGCAGAGATGCTGAAATTCTGACCATTTGGACAATGTTAAGTTAAACAAGGTCTCTAAACAATTCATTGATTATCCAAATAGTTAATTTAATCTTAATTTGATAATCGATTAGTTGTCAATTAACACTTGTTCAATTTATGTTAAGATGGGGTTTATGGGAAAAGAAAGCTTGGACTATCATTTGGGACATATTTCTCCCAAAATGAAGGGAACAACCCATTTAGCAAGAAACATGAAGTAGACATTTGATTCAGTGAATAGAATGTGTGTGTGTGTGTGTGTGTGTGTGTGTGTGTGTGTGTGTGTGTGTGTGTGTGCGTGCGTGCGCGTGCGTGTGTGCGTCCGTCCCTCTACAGGATTTGTAAGATATCCGAGCGGACCATCTCGCACAAGCGAGGCCAAGATAAACGGACAGCTAATCCTCTCAAAACGGACGGGACGACGGACTCGAGAGAACTCTGAGAGACAAGATGCTCCCGGAGAGAGAAAGTTGTTCCAGACGATGCGTTTGGGTGCCAAGGCACCGAGGGAGACACGGCCGTGCGTTTCAAATGCAGAGCGTGTGCGTGCGTGCGTGCGTGCGTGCGTGTGTGTGTGTGTGTGTGTCTGTGGCCTTCCGATGGGTTGCTATCGTATTCCCGCACCTGGCCGACAGACATCGGACAGGTGCATCCATCTGTCCAGCTTGCCCGCAGGCCAAAAGGCGTGCGTGCGTGCGTGCGTGCGTGCGCATACGCGGACATCCCAAACACACCATGTCAACAAAGAGCCACTGGATGTGACACAAAACTGGACGCAGGTTCTAAATATCACTGCAGGATTTTCAATACAGTGGCCCCCCCGCGAATCCAATAGGGACCAGGAAGGACTGCAAATATATATATATATATTTGTTTTGTTTGTTTGTTTTAAACCCAACAATTCTCGAATGAGCAGGGTTAATAAAAAAGGGAAAGAAAAGGAACAAAATGTGGAAAAAAGAAAAATAATTGAAAGACGTTTGAAAATAAAATGGGGGGGGGTCAGCAAATAGTTGAATCCGCAGGCGGCAAACGGCAGGTATGCGGCGGTCCAACGTACAGCGGTGCCTTGAGATACGAGAGACCCACCTTGAGTTTTTCCAGATAGGAGCCGTCGTTCAAAAGATTTTTTTGCTTTGACTTGCGGGCAGGCGGCACGGTGGCCAACTGGTTAGAGCGTCAGCCTCACAGTTCTGAGGTGCGGGGTTCAATCCCCGTCCCCGCCTGTGTGGAGTTTGCATGTTCTCCCCGTGCCTGCGTGGGTTTTCTCCGGGCACTCCGGTTTCCTCCCACATCCCAAAAACATGCATGAATTGGAGACTCTAAATTGCCCGTAGGCATGACTGTGAGTGCGAATGGTTGTTTGTTCCTATGTGCCCTGCGATTGGCTGGCAACCAGTTCAGGGTGTACCCCGCCTCCTGCCCGATGACAGCTGGGATAGGCTCCAGCACGCCCGCGACCCTAGTGAGGAGAAGCGGCTCAGAAAATGGATGGATGGATGGATGGACTTGCGGGCAAACATTTTGGATACGAACGCAGTGAACTCAGCTCGCTTGACAACAAGTTTGGAGGAACGTGAACTATCCATCCATCCATCCATCCATTTTCTGAGCCGCTTCTCCTCACTGGGGTCACGGGAGCGCCGGAGCCCATCCCAGCTGTCATCGGGCATCAACCGGTCGCCAGCCAATCGCAGGGCACATACAAACGAACAACCATTCACACCTACGGGCAATTTAGAGTCTCCAATGAATGCATGTTTTGGGGATGTGGGAGGAAAGCGGAGCGCCCGGAGAAAAGCCACGCAGGCACGGGGAGAACATGCAAACTCCACACAGGCGGGGACGGGGATCGAACCCGGGTCCTCAGATCTGCGAGGCTCTAACCAGTCGGCCGCCGAACGTGAACTCGTCTTAAATTTTTTATTTTTTTTTTAAAAGTCGCTTCAAGCCCTACTAACCCTAATTTAAAACCATATCCCTGTTTAAAGCCTGTTTTGAAACCTTAATTTGAAACCCTAACCCTGTTTTAAAACACTAACTCTGTTTTGAACCCCTATATTAAAACCTTAACCCATTTGAAACCCTAATTTGAAACCCTAACCCTGTTTTGAAGCCCTAAAACTTTTTTGACTCTAACTTGAAACCCCAACACTGTTTTACAACCCTACTTTGAAACCCTAACCGCATTTTGAAACCCGAATCCTGTTTTGAAACCCTAACCCTGTTTTTAAACCCTACTTTGAAACCCTAACCCTGTTTTGAAGCCCTGAAACTTTTTTAAAACTCTAACTTGAAACCCCAACACTGTTTTACAACCCTACTTTGAAACTCTAACCGTGTTTTGAAACCCGAATCCTGTTTTGAAACCCTAATTTGAAACCCTAACCCTGTTTTTAAACCCTAACCCTGTTCTGAAGCCCTAAAACTTTTTTAAAACTCTAACTTGAAACCCAACACTGTTTTACAACCCTACTTTGAAACCCTAACCGCGTTTTGAAACCTAATTTGAAACCCGAATCCTGTTTTTAAACCCTAATTTGAAACCCTAACCACGTTATGAAACGCTAATTTGAAACCCTAACCGCATTTTGAAACCCTAACTTGAAACCCCAACACTGTTTTAAAACCCTACTTTGAAACCCTAACCGTGCTTTGAAACCCGAATTTGAAACCCGAATCCTGTTTTGAAACCCAAATTTCAAACCCTAAACCCGTTTTGAAACCCTAATTTGAACCAAAACTCGTTTGAAACCCTAACCCCGTTTAAAAACCATACTTTGAAACCCTAACGCTGTTTTTGAAACCCTAATTTGAAACCCTAACCGTTTTTAACCAATTTTTCATTTTAGAAAATAGACACTTTGCAAGAAGATATATGAATATTGTTTTATTTTCCATACTTTTCCAGACCTGGAAATTGTTGAATTCAAACTCCATATTTTGCATCGGAACCCTGCTTTCCATGTCGTTTATTTGAAACTACCACATAGCTTAGCCCGTCAATGCGCTAGCTTAACGTTAACACTAAACAGCATCTACGTTGCGGCGCTACGGTTTCGCAGCATGTATTTAGAACAATACTTAAGTCATATATTCTTTATCCTCTGCAAAGAGCGACTGAGTGCCAGTCAGGAGCGTGCTCACGAAGCGGATTCAACTCGCATCTCAAGGCGTCACTGTACTTGCAAGGGGTATATTTATCGGCGCTTTAACTACATGGTCGCAACACCCTTGCTCAACGTCAGACTCTGGGGAAATCATAAAAAAATAAGTAAAAAGAGGTGACAAAATAAAGTGTCCGAACATTCAGTCGCTGCCGTTGTCTTTCCATGGCGAGGCGCCAAGCCTCCAACCGGGGGTCAGGTTGTCTGCCCGCATATTTTCTGTACAGTTCCAAAATAGTTTTCCCGTGGCCGCGACGTGTCGATCCAGTTTTTCTGAGAACCACGCCGCACAGTGTAGCCCGCCTGCGAGACCGCGCCGTGTCGTCACGCGCAAGGTGTCCGCTCATGTCAGGCCAGCTAACATATTAAACGTTTAAAACATTTTAAAAAATAAACACCACACCAAACGTTCAACACTTTCTGACGCTCATTATTTCATGGTGTATATAAGTATTTGATGCTGTTTAAATGTAAGATGTGCTGTACTAATAATAACTGTGTATAGTATTTCCTAGAGATGTTTATTTTCTATAAAATGGAATATGTTATTGCTCATAAACTGTTAAAAGAATCCATTGATGAAGATATTACAGCCTCTTTTTTGGAATGTCAACTGTTAAGTTGGATCATGTCATATTTTTTTTTTTTTTTTTTGTAAATTCTTATTTATTTTCATGTTTGAACTCGACGCATTGCTTGGTTTGACATGTTTTTGTACCGCCAATGTTCAAATATACCAGCACCTTTCAATGCGACCCTTTTGTTGTCCTTTGTCAACTCGCGCCAACTTCAACACGCAGATGAAAATGTTTAGTCGTGATTCCGTCATTCCGATTCCAGGCCACGATAGCAAACGCAATCGCGTTCTTCTATCTGAAATCGGTCGAAAGGACTTCACAGCATTCAGTGGCTCAAAGGATAGCAAATATTAGTTGCAAATTCTTCTCATTTTAAAAATATATACTTTATAAAAAACTTAAGTTTAAGTTCCTAAATGTATCCATGTAATTTTGTATTTACACACAAAATCATAACACAAACAAACCAGTGAATGAGATAAATGAATACAAAAATTGTTCAATACAATTAAAAAGCTGTTGATGTAAATTCTCCAGCCCTACTGAGATGCTCACAACTCCAAAGTTTTAGGGCGTTCCACTTCAAATGCAATAAAAAAAAAAAAATGAGAGAAGAGGTTTTCTAAAAAGTCTTTTAATATTGACATGATCACAAGATGAAAATATGTGAGGGCCCACAAACAAGTGTTTTTCTGTTGAATAATGTTTGCGCCGCCCGCAAACATGAGAAGTTGCCGCAACAAAAACAATAATACCAAATAGTATTTTTTGCACCCATGGTCCTGAAAACACTGAAAGACTAAGTACTTGCCAACCAGGTGAAAGTCCTCTTTGGTAGAAAACAGAGTTACTTTTTAGTTGCGTGGAGAAAGCGACCAACGATCTACTTTTTCCAAGCAACGCGAGCGTCTCGGCGATACTGCCGACGCGCGTGTAAAAGCAACACCGCCAAAGGTCAGCGGAGCGAAAGGTCACCTCGATAACGCACCATCACCATGGCAACACGGCACTCGAAGGAAGCATTCACCATTCCACGTATCTCAAATACTGCTGAAACAAAATCCATACAGAATATAAATACATCATTAATATTATTCTATGTACACGTCAAAAACAAACAATGAAAAGAAGCGTCGTTGAAATCTACACGGCAGGCTTAGTGCAGATTGACCGAATATGGTCGTTTTCGTCAAATAAAAAGAAGCAACTCAGTCACACTCGCGCACTGGCCATTCACGCCGCAGCCCGCAATGAGGATGTGATGGCGCCTCTCTGAGGTCAAACGCAGCACTGCACTGGACTCACACTTGGGAGAAAGAGAGAAAGAAACACTTCGTAGATTCTGCTCATCATCGGCGACGACGACGACGACGTCCTCGAGTGCCCGGGAGGGAAAACACGAGTCCGTTTTCACTCGGGACCTCGGCGTCTCTAGCTGTTGGTGACGGTGGTCCCGCCGCCCAGCTTGATGATCATCTGCTGGCAGTCGTGGAGCGTGCGCTTGTCGCCCAGCTTCTCCAGGGTGCGGGCGGCGTCGGCCAGCATGCCCGCCCGCTGGCCGGGCGCCGACAGGAAAGACGGGGGCAGGTAGCGGCACGCCAGCATCACCGCCTCCGCCTGCTCGCGCCGGCCCGGCCGCGTCTCGCACTCCTCTGTGGTTCGCACAAAAAGACACCGCATTCGCCGTCACGTCACCGGCCAAACCATTAGGTACATACACCGCTACGACCTGAAAAGCTCCAGCATCGCCGCCGGCATAAATAGGACTGAGCACTTCAATTTGGAATCATGTTCACCCGTTTGGAGAATTGGATTTTTGGAGGCTATTCTCCGTTAATTGCTGGAAAACTCACCTGTTGGCGTCTCTGTGCTCAGGCCAAAGCCGTGTCTAATGCTAGGGGCCAAGGAACATCTGCATCGATGTTCCATCACATTTGAAAATAAAGAAACAAATCATAATCTTTGATGTCCTTTTACCGGGCTTGAAATGTCCGGAATGTCCTTTTTCAAGCTATACTGTAAATCTGACATCCCTGCATGAATACAATCTGGGGATTTACAACAAAACATTTATTTTACAATATAGTGGGTCTGCAACCAATAACTATTTCAATCATGGATTCATCTGTCAATTATTTGTTTGATTACGCTATGAATCAGGTAAAAGGAAAAAAGAAAACATTTTTCAATTTCCAACCCTTCCTTTAAAAGCTGGACATTATTTCAAACACACCAACCTAAATTGATGAGGATTCAGTTACTGGTTTGACCTCTGTCAGAAAATCGGCAATTCCAAAGTCAAAGCAGATGTTTGCAACACAAAGCGAAATCTGTCTGCTTTCATGGAGGACAGCAGAAATCTCAAAATATTTGATGTTGAGATTCTGAAATTCGGAGCATTTGGACAATTTTCTCTGAACGATCAACCGATCATCCAAATAGTTGTGGATTCACTTGAAAATCAATTAGCGGTCAATTCACCTGTTAATTTTTGTACCTCTAGAATATAGTTGGTTTTTTTTGTTTGCACACACGCACACACACACACACACCTGTCTTTGCTCCAGGCGTGGCTCTGCGCCGCAGCGAACGGTCCAGCAGTTGATGCGTGCGCGTGGGACTGGCGCCCGCCATCAGCCGGGCGGTGGCTTCGTGAAGAAACAACTGGAGACGGCGAGAGAAGACGACGCACCAAAGTGAGCGACGATGACTCATAGCAAACAAGCTGGCTCAGCTTTGCCAGCAGCACGGCCAAACATTTGCACAAAAAGTGCCAGGCAAGATTTCAGCTAATTACGACACTTCTACACAACCAGTCCGCAAACATTAAGCGAGCTCGTCTTTGAAAGAACATAAAACTCTTTTATGACTTGTTGTACGAGGCCGTCAGGACACTGACGGTTCCCGTTCGATACCGCCGGCAGAATACGTTTCAATACGGCAAGGGTGCGCGCTAGATGTGGTAAATGGTATACATTTGGCCCACGGTATTGATTTGGACTCCATAGGCCAATCACGAAACCGCTTGTTGATGACATCATCTGTCGGCGCTATTTTGTTAACTGGCTTGAGCTGGTTAAACCACCACCACCACCACCAACAACAACAGCAGCAGCAGCAGCCACATGGAACGGTCGTCCATCCTCCCTGCTTTCTTCGCTGCTCGGGAACTGCCGGAGGAATGCTAAGCGCTAAGCTAACTCTGTCCTCACGAGCCGCGGTTGGCTAAGGCGTCTTTTTGCGGCTCGTCTCAAGGCTTCTTTATACTCTCGCGGACATCACTGCGGCTGTCCCGCGCGTGGTTTGCACTCAAGTATAAAGGCAAACAGTTTTGAAAATGTACTGCAGTCCACCTCCAAGTCGGGGGTGTCGCTTCGGCTGCTATTGGCTAGGGCGCCACAGGGTATGCATAATCCCGCATGCTCGCAAAAGAGGTCACAAAAACAGAAGAACGCATTTGTACGTACTCTTCGCATGGCCGGCCGGAAGCTCTGCGCCAGCTTGCGCAAGGAGCTGAGGTCTTGCTGAAATCCTTGGAGCTCGGGCGGCGAGGCCTGCTGGACCCCCACGGGGCCGGCGACGGGACCCGCGACGGGGCCGGCGACGGGACCCGCGACGGGACCCGCGGGGCACGGCCCGGCCGCGCCCGCTCCCTGCTGCTGCTGAAGATGCCACACGTTGGTCCTCATCACTAGCAGCAGGTCACAAAGCAGCAACTGGACAACCTAAAAAAAAATAATAATAATTTTAAAACAAGATTTACACAGATTAAACATTAGAAAAGGGGAAAATCCATCCATCCATTTTCCATACAGAGAACCCTCACATATTTGTCGCTGAATGCCGTCGGGTAGAATCTCCAAAATGACTACTTCGAAGGATTTTATTAAAAATGCTCTCTTGCTCGAGTTACCAAACACTGCATCATTCAAGTTGCCATTCGCGCCGTTGGGCACTAACATCAACGCAGCATTCAATTGCGCTTAAAATTTGTATTTATTATTATTATTTTTTTTTTTTTTTAAATCACTAAGCCAAGCCGTGGCCTCAGATCTTCGGGTGAGGCCCTTCTGGTTGTTCCAAAGTGGAGTCTGAAAACAAAAGCTGATCGAGCGTTCTCCAGCACGGCGCCTCGACTTTGGAACAAATCGCTTTTCGTATGATTACAGGATCGTGACGTTTGGGATGCCTTCTGCTCGGTCCGTCAACGCACTTAGTGAACAAGTGTTTTTCAAGTGGTATTGGGCTTTGGTCCCCCTTGCTGTCGGAGGCTCGGCTCTGTGTTGCACTGCAGGACCATTGCACTTCGCGTTCACACATGCAATGCAACTACAATGCACCACAGCTCAGGCCATAAAAAGGCGCATTAACACACACGTTCTGTGTGAGACAATGTGTTCGTGCAGGCAATTTCCCCGTGTTTACAACTTAACGCACGGCCATGTGCGAGCGCATCTGCCACCGAGTATTTGCGGGCGTGCTAGAACGTGTTTTTTTATTTTGAAGACAGACGCCGTCGCACACACGCAGAGTGCCCTCTCGGGGGTGATAAGCAACAACTTTTATGGGAAACAAGTTTGCACGCTTGGAAGTGTGCGTGCGCGGACGTGCACCTTGTCTAAAGCGGAGCTGTGGGAGTGCGGACCCAAGTTGAGGCCGTCTCGGAGCAGGGCGCCGGCCTTGTCGCTGTGGCTCAGACTCAGCTGGCAGTTTTCCGGCTTGGACAGCAGAGCCCGTACGGCTCGGAAGGTGTTGAGGCAAGCCTTGGGCAGGAGACTCCTGCCGGTGCGAGAGGAGGTACAGACAGAGAAGGCGGGTCAGCGCCACGGGGGCCGCGCGGTGCCCGGGGATACGTGAGGCGAGCGCCCACTCACTCCGCGCTCTGCAGAGTGCGCGGCAGGCGCTCGACGGTCGGATACAGCCTCTCCGCGGCCGCGTCGTCCCCTTGGAGCCAGTTGATGATCACCACGGCGACAGAGGACCACCACTTGGAGTGGGGGTCGCAGCCTAGACGACGGGACAAAAGCAGCCCAAGGTCAAGAGAGTTAAAGTGGCGATAGCGCAGGAACGAATACTGAAAGAGGTTTGCGATTCCTCACCGATGCCACAAGATGGCATTAAAGCACTTAAAACAGAGAGGATCATAAAGCACCAACGCCTGCCATATACAGCTAGCGTGTACACAATCATGAATCAGTGTTACATAAGCAACTGTTAAAGCAGTTTAATTATGCAAAACAAACAAAGCACCTTCACATGAGGCTCATCAGTAGCATTAGCTAGCATACTAGCCTAAATAACACACCAGCACAAAGTGACATAAATGTCAGACATGGGCAAACAAATACGCCCACGGCAAAGTAGATGACACCTGCTGCATCGGGACACAAACATCTTTCACTTTTGATACCGCACGAGGTGCATTCAAGGACAGGCAATAAAACAGGGCATTTCAAATGTGGATTAAAAAAAACACAAGCAATAACTAAAACAACAACACCACCAATATTCCACCAGATGGCGCCAACGTTACAACTTTATTACTTTGGCTTGGCCTGAGCACAAAAACAGCAGCTAGATGAACTTTTCTGAAAATAACAGCGAACAGATCCCCCCCCCAAAATATGCATGATATGCAAATATTGAACTGAGAATATGCGGGCTTTCACTTAAATTGGCTGTTTTTTCCCCAAAAATAAGTATTCATTTCAAATTAAATTATTGGTAAATTTATTAATTGCAAATAATGAAATAAAACAAGATCAAATAAACGATTTTACAATTTTTAATAATTGAAAAATTAAAATTTGAACTTTTATCATTTGAAAGTATGCCAGACTCATTGTCCTGCTGAAAGATGAAATTCCTCAAAATTAAGAACTACTTGGAACTGTTGCTCAGCGACAGCTTGACTAACAACAATAACAATTGCGACGCATAACGCCGCCTCCCGGCACGTCTCGACCGTGGCGACGGCATTGGAGTCCCTCGGCGCCCAGGGTGGACTTGCACACGGCCGACAGGGGAGACGGACGGACATCTGCTGTCCGTGTTTGAGCTCTGTCTGACAGCTCGATCTGTCAGAGCTGTCCATTTAACTTACGACATGATGAGGCCGGAGAGCATTCTAACGACTCGGTTATGAGAGGAAAAGGATTTTGTTTACACGCGGGGCCAACACGCGCCCAATACCGGCACTAACTCAGTGCCAAGAACGTCTGCCGTTAAGATCCCCGCCGCCCTCTGTGCCTCCCCCTCTCAACGTGATCACTGATTTGACAGGCCTGAAGATGGATGAAGCAATCCAGCGGATGACTCCCGTTTGGCGAGCCAGCCTCCGCCCCCCTACCCTTTTCTTCTTTCACCAGATGAGCGATCAGTAAGTAGAATGTGAAGCGGTAGGAGGGTGGAAATCAGTCCACTCAATCTCTGTAATGTGAAAATCAACATTATCTCGCAGCTTCTATTAGGAATATTAAGGAAAACCCAATCCGGCAGAGCAGGAAGAGAAGAGAAGAAAACGGTGTTATTTTGCACCATTTTCTATATCGCTCATCCTCATTCAGCTCGCAGGTGAGCTGCAGCCTATCCCAGATGGTTTTGGACACGAGGCGATTCACACCTGTGGATAATTTATAGTAGTGATTCTCTGGTGGTACGGGAGGAAATTACAGCCCAAGTACTGTTCAGTTGTATTTAACGTTTAAGTTCAAAATACTTGCATTGAATCTTGAAGAACTGTTTGTCATCATTTATTAAGGTACAATTTTTGCTTACATTAGATTTGAAATACATTTTAATGCAATCATTGAGTGCAGTTTTTTATTTTCTTGCATTTATTGAGGTGGTACTGATTTAGAGTATTCACACTATTGACGGCAGGCCTCGGTCCCGAAGCCGCGCACATCGCACATAGGGAGGGTTCACTGTATCATTAGTAGTAGTACTGTATTAGGATTAGTAGTAGCGGTAGAAGTGATTTACCCGTCACAGTGGCCATGTTGGAGCCGATAGCAAAGGAGTGGGACGTGGCACCAGCTGCATCGGAGGCGCTAATCAGCAGCTGCAGGTACTCCAGGGCGTCGGCGTACTCCCTGAGGACGGATGAACCAGGAAGTCAAACAGAACATTTGCCACAACAGCACCACATATCATCTGGTGTACATGTCTCGATGTTTTCCGCGTGGAAAAGAATAGTAATTATCTACTTTGTTTAATCATGTTCACACGACAAATCACAGATGCTAAACATGGATGCATTTCAATGTAAATCCTAAGCAGCATCTTTTTGGTAGCCCAGCCGTCTTTCATTTTTTTTAACTGAGAGGAAAAAAAGAATTTCAAAAATGGATGGACGGATGTCATCTTTAAGACAACTCGTCGTCGAAGTCCATCTAAAAGCCTGTCAACATAAATGCAAATATTGATACCGACCCGTTATTACCTTGGTAAAGGCAGATGTTTTAATCTGGCTCTTGTATTGGGTTATGATTTTTTGGGAATCATCATGTTGTGGCTCAACGGCGCACTGCATACTTTTTTTTTGGTCAAGCATATCTATTTGTATTTTGCTCACCCGTCGCCCTGACTGGGGCTTTTCTCTCCTTTGGGCTGGGCCACGCAGTAAAGAGCCTTTTCCAGCAGGTGTTCTCTGAAGGCTTGAGTCACCTGAGCCAGAGGGTCCACTGTAAAGAGCAGCAGCGACAAACCCTTAACATCACATCACAACAGTCAACAACTTAGCAATAAACACCAGATGTTTCATCGGCGATTTAACCTGAAAATAGAATCCCTGAATTTTTTCCCCCAGCAAAAAAATAAATAAATAAATAAAAATTAAAAATACAAATCAATAAGCACATCACGTGTATTTTGTACAAGTACTGTTGTTTAATAATGGACAATTTCTATAATGTAAACAGATTACTCGATTAATCGATAGGACAATCGGTAGGATAATTGACTTAACTTAACATAAAACGAGCCATCAAACTGCATGGCTCGGCCGGTTAATATGATAAAAATGGATTCATGGGGCCTAGCCCTCGATGATGATGATGATGATGATGATGATGATGTGTCTCCTCACCAGTGTTGCCAGCCTGACTGTAGATGCTCTCTTTGGGGATGCTGCGGATGGCCCAGTCTCCGTCCACGAAGAAGCGGTGGCCGAGAGGGTGACAGAGCCACTGCATGGCGGGGGGCACGTTGCCGCTGGACGACAGGCACGCCTGACGCGCACTGCTCAGGAAAACACGCTAGATCAAAAGACAAAACACCAAAATATTACCCAGCACAAAATCTTGCAGTTGTGCTTTGATTGATTGTATTATTAACTCCCTCAGAAATACTTACTACACCGCTTTAAAAACTGTGCAGGTACACAAAGTGTCACAAGCAAGTAGGCAAAAAAACATTTGCTGACATTAGCACGAGCTAAACGAACAATTGCTGACTAAAGGGCACTCACAGAGGTGAAGTGCAGGATCTTCGGCAGGCTGGCCTTGACTCGGAGCGCCGCGGAGACGTAGACCTCGGCCAGCGAAGCGACGGTCAGACAGGAGCCGGCGCACTCTGCCAGGTTGACTGCGCTGAGGGCCATGTGCACGGCCGACAGGTGGCTGCCGTTCAGCTTACCTGCACGCAAGTTACAAGACAGGAGAATCAATATTGCCGTACGTTACTTCAAGCTAACAAGCGCGTCCTTAAATCATCCTGGAGTGCGGCGCGGCACGTCACCACAAACACACTTCCAACACGGTCTCACGTTTATGCTCTAAGTGACGTTAATGTGTCAATATTACGTTTTCTTGAAAGGAAGGTGTGCAACCAGAGTTCGAGAACGAGAGTTCACGTGTCTACAATTGGTGAACTAAATCCCGATGACTGGCGACCGAGGCAGAGCAAGCGTAACCAACGTAACCAAACGTACCAAATAACATTGTGTAATGTATAAAAATAAATTACATTTGGTTAAATGGAAAAAAGTTATTGATACATTTCAGAGCTCTAATTGCAATACCGTGATATTTTTGCTCAAGCTTATAATACTAATCAGAATCAGATGTTCGTGGAAGTACAAATGCATATATAAAAACAGCCTCTGGTAAATCTACAAGTACAGATTAAACTTAAACTGTAAAACAGACAGACCAGGAGTAGAAAGTAAAGATATCCGTTTTCAAATGTAGGGGGTAAAATAAATACTCAAGCACTAATACCTGAAAAAAATCTACTTGAGTACCGTAAGAAAGTATTTGCAGTCTGTTACTTGCCAGCCCTGCCCTACACATGGGCAAGCGCGGCGAAGCCGACCTGTCATGTGCAGCTGGTGCAGGCGGTGGTACACCAGGGCGGCGTCTCGGCTGCTCTTGCAAGCGTCTTCCTGCAGGGGGCGGTCCGAACGCAGCCCTCCCGCCCGGGCGGCCAGCCAGCGGCCCACCCACAGGCGCTGAAGGCAGAATCTGAGGAGCGACCACAGCGAGGCGCAGGCCAAGTCCAGCTGGGAGGTGGGTAAGGGACGACCCAGAGCTTTCAGACAAGTCCAAAGGTTCTGACTGGCCTGGGCAAAATCCCCCTGTCAAACAAAAACCATTATCGGGTCTGGAGGGGAATGCAACCCGCAGGCCCCACTTCCCGATGGGATTCTATTATTTCATCTTTTTCAACTAGACATACTCTTGCCAGGTCCAGGTCTGCCTGCTTGCGGTGCCTCCAGAACAAGACGGAAGATCCAGAATGAGGTCTGGTTACGGGCTCTCCGTACACCAGAAGTCGGATCAGAACTCCCGACACCAAGATGCCGTTCAGAAGCCACACCAGAATTGTCGGGAGCATCCAGTCCATCCAGCGCCACGAGTCAGCTGCAAGGAAGGTTTTGCTAAATAGGACGGCAGCAACCCAAGTGGGTTTCCTCAATTACAAGCCCCCCTCTAATGAACTCTATTCCTCAAGTCGCCGTCAGACGGGTGGCCCGTGGTGACCATAATAAGATACAGTATTTCCCCACGTAACTGAGATCCACTATTCACAAATGTGTGACTTTTCCGACGCTCTTTCTGGAATGCCCGAAGATGGCGCCAAAGCCATGTGAACAGGGCGTGGTACCATATTTGGTGTCAAGACTGAGCGACAAGCTTCGTATGTTGGGGTGGAGCTAACCTTAGCCTGGAAGTGACAGAGACTCTTTTCTGCATGTGCAGGCACACAACTTCCGTTGCATTTTTTGTTTTTCATCAAATCATCTGTAAATCATTTTATTTTTCAGTGTAACTTTGTATGATGGGCGGCACGGTGGGCGACTGGTCAGCACATCGGCCTCACAGTTCTGCGGTTGCGGGTTCAAATCCGGCCTGGCCCGTGCGGAGTTTGCGTGTTCTCCCCGTGCCTGCGTGGGTTTTCTCCGGGTACTCCGGTTTCCTCCCACATCCCAGAAACACGCATGCTAGGTTCACTGAAGACTAAATTGTCCGTAAGTAGTGCGAATGGTTGTTTGTTACTATGTGCCCTGCGATTGGCTGGCGACCGGTTCAGGGTGTACCTCTCGCCCGAAGATAGTTGGGAGAGGAAAAGCGGAAATGTATATATATTCCAGTGTTTTGGGATCACAATTTGTGCTATATTTACAGTTGAAACTATGAAAATAGACAAACAAATTTGGGGTGGGCTTATCCTCAGTGGGGCTCGTTATTCGCGGCGGATAACTGTACACTATAGAATATAAATGATTAATATTATTGCTTATTCACAGAAAATGTATCCAAAAATATCTAACATTATCATAAAACTGCATTTTCGACATTTGGCTGCAGTTGACGAGCCCTTGGAAATACTTTCTGGTCACGCCGTCTTGTCTTACCTGCGATGTCCAAGCCCAGAACGCTCCTGCCCGCGTGGTGGGCGGCGCCGGCCGCGCTGCCCGCCGTGCCGCCGCCGGGTGAGCACAGCAGGTTGGCCAAGGGGTTGAGGGAGAGGAAGAGGAAGGTGAAAGTGCAGAGCGCCATGCGGGAGCGGTCCAGCATGCCACCGGCGCTGCTGTCGCCTGTCGCCGACGGGTCCAGCGTGCCCATGTTTGGCTGGTGACCAGGAGAAGACAAGTTAGCCAAAAAAGGAAAAGAAGGTTGAGACGCATTTTTCACGTAGGCTGCTTCGATGGAGAGCTGACTCATTTATTGAAACTAAGGTGAATTTTACATTCAAACCTTCCATCCCACTAAGATTTATGACTTTCTGAAGTCTATGACAAGGCTACTTTAAATGCATTATGTTTGTATTCAAAGCACAAGATTCCAAGATGCTCTTCAATATTTAAAGCCAAGTCTTTTTTTCCTGTGATGTTGTTCATCAACTTCCTATTAAATGGGCATATCGTGCAAAACGGCCCGCACGCGCACATGGCAAAAATGACATTGGAATAAATTGAAATGCCATAAGTTGAAGGCGCCATACCTTGGCGTCCTCTCCCATGGGGCTGTCGGGTTCCGAATCACTGGCACAATGCGAGAAAGAAGAGGGCGAGCCCACGTCCGACGCGGGCGGGGTGGGCAGCTCGGTCTTCACGTCGGCCGGCGCGTCCACCTCCATGGCGACCAGGTCCTTGAGCGACTCTGCGGAAAAGTTCAAGGGTCAATCGCACGCACGGGGGTAAAGGCGAGCCTCTCCACTTGGAGTTGCTCATGAAAAGGTCGAGCGCTACAAATTGCAGGGAAACTTGGAAAGAATTTCGCCACGGGTAAAGGGCAGGAAGATGGCCTACTGTTCTTCTGGGCTGCCATTTTCAGCGCCATGTTCTCCTGCTTCAGCTTCTGATTGGACTGCTGCAGGAAACGGATGACGTCGATGGCTTTCCTCAACACGGCTGACTTATTCAGCTAGTAGGGCACAGAAGAAAAGAATCACATGAAAAATGTTGCTGACAATTAAAAGCAGTGACTGGTTTGCTCTCCACCTTTTCAGTCACACAGCTAACGACGGCGTATCAGCGTCACCAATTACGAAGGGTGGGGGGAAAAAAGCTGAGACTTTATTTAAAGCAGTCATGACGACATGTCAAGTTGACAGGACGTGATTTTAAAGTCCTCGTGAAGAGATAGAGTCGCTCCCAGTTAACATAGCGTCAACATATATATATATATATATTTATTTATTTATTTATTTTTTTAAACTGACGATAGCGTATCCTGCCGTAGCAATCGAGTCCCACGTGACCGCCCGTCGTTAATTGTGGATGTTATACGTTAACTCGATATTAAACGGGATCCTCATGTCAAATGTTGACTTTCTATCTCATCCTGACGACTTTATATGTCGTCATGAAGACGTTGAATCCAGTCGTGACGACTTAAAATGACGTCTCTCACTAGGTGACCCTAATACGCCGTCGTACATAGGACGACGACCAGACATCCCTTTTAAAAAGTATACTACATTAAACAAGGGATAACACCATTGTTGTGAATATACTGCAACGATAAAAAAACAAAAACAACTCAATGCGGTTGAGTCATAGCACTGCATTATCCAGCTCTTTGACTTCTTGTTGGTAGTATTTTTTGTAGACCAAGGAATTTTTGCTTCAACATTTTAGACAACTTATGCATAGTTTTAGGATATCTTCATAACAAATGACGCCAATAGTTGGGACGCACTGATACTGCTTTCTTTTTCAGACAGCGTAAGAGTAGAAGGACCCGCCGACACGGAGTACCAATCCAATTTCATCTTGCAATTGTGACGAAAATGTGTTTCATTTTGATCCAATATTGTTCAAACACACGAGACATAAGTGTTACTCAAACATAACACTCTTCAAACTAACAACTTGTCATTTCTGACATTTTAACATCCGACTGCATCTTTTTCTAACAGTCTTGCCCCGTTTCGCTTCAAAGTAGCCTGTAACACAAGGTAATTCAGTTATGTAGTGTCTCACTCTGAACACTAGGGGGCACTTTGTAAAAAGCGTGCATACAGTAGATAAGAACATAGAGTCTGTTACATATACACATCAGATACCGTGTTAACAACAAAATAAAGTAAGTAAAAAGAAATACAAGACTGCTTCATGAGAATAGCACAAGTTAGAAAATCAAACTGTGACAGGACAACTGAAGTGACACTTTATCACACCGTCATCCATTTTGCAGCGCATAATTTGCAGTCGGCGGTATCGATGTGTAGTATCGGAACATTTTCTTCGAGTCCCAGTACATAGACGTAGCGTATGGCCTCATCCCAGGCTAATAAGCACACATACGGATTCCAAAGACGTAAATGGCAAATCCTTATCGATTATAGATTAGACTTATATTATTATTATTATTTATTATTATATTTTACCATTTGCCATGGAAATCTGGCCACTGATGTTTGTTGTTGGCCAAGTAACTGATTAAAATTAACTCTTCTCAAATGTCTTCTATCTTACGGCTTCACATGTAATCATAGTCGCTAAGATGGGCAAGATGACCCACCTTGGCCTCGGTGCCCGCCACCAAGTCTTTGAGCTCGATGATTTTGTCGTTGATGGACGAGCGGTAGCGCTTCTCGATGGCGTTGTGAGCCGTGCGCTTCTCGCCCTTGGGCGGGAAGCCGCACGTCTTGCCGTTGTTGATGATGCGGTTGATCGGCAGCTTCTCGGCATCCACCATGACGGGCACGGTAGTCAAGAAGGTGCCCCCGCCCACAAAAGCCTGGGAATATATGCAACGCATTTGATATTCACCAACCTATGTCATAAGATTTCCATGTTGAGAAAGCACGTGCTGTGTAATTTTGGACTGTGAGCTACTTTTCTAGTACCGGTATACGGTGCAACCCTGGTATTATCAAGGTGACAAGTGGCTGCCATCTTTGTGGAATTTTCGCAAAAAAAGTGAGCACTTTAAAATCCTCCATAACAAATACATTTACAAAATCAAACTATCACTAGTTGAAGTACAGGACCTATTCTACTGCTCGTCTCACCAATAATATCGCATTTACGCTAATTAAGTTGAGTTGTTTGGGCAAATGACGCCACTTGAAACATCAGAGGAATTTTGACGCGACGACGTCTCCGAATTTTGGGCCATACGAGCGACCGCTGGATATTTTTCACTCAAAGTCGTCAGCCAATGTGAGAACGGGTTAGGATTGGCGCCAGCACGCCCGCGACCCCTGTGAGGATAAAGCGGTACAGAAAATGGATGGATGGAGGCAGGCATTCTTTGACCACATTTATCGTCCAAAAATCGACAAAACTCAATTTCTCCGGCAAATCTTGCCACGTTGCTACTAGCGTGTGCCTTGGCTCAATCAAGCTTGCGAATGCGCTTACCTGCAGCGACGTGCTCTGAACCGGCGTGGTGGTGACCAGGGATGTGGGCGACGCCACGGTGGCCACCATGCAGGGGTCGTGTTTCAGCGTGGTCAACAGCACAGACTCCGCTTTGATAAAGTGCGGTTGCAATATCAGCTGAGAAACACAGTTGGAACAAAAAACAAAGCAAAATAAGTTGAACATTTTAAATAAACAAAGATAAACACTGTTAATTATGTTTTCCCATCCGTCTCCTCAAACAAGTGTGAATGGACTGGAGTACACTGGCCTCTTGTCCACTTACAGGTACTGGTTGCACGTGAGATGCGAGCGTCTGAGCGGGCGGGCTTCCTGTCGCGGCCGGCGGAGGCGAGGCGGCGCTCACCCCTTGCGGCGGAGTCTGAACGGCCACAGGCTGAACCTTCGGAGGCGAGGACGACAAGGTGGCGGCCGGTTGGCTCACGCTGCCGGCTGAAAATGTGTCAAGCGCAGACGGTCGCAAGTTCATGGTTCCAGGTTTGTAGAGCATGACGTCAACTGTTATCGAAGTGTGAGGAAGTGATAGCAAAAATGTTCACAGCATCCGTAAACGTACCTACGTAGCTGTTCTGGCCTCTGCTCGGAGTCTGAGTCTGAAGTTGCGCCTGCAGCTGGTTCGGAGGTCGGGGCGCTTTTGGGGGGGCGCTGCCGAATGCGGGGGTCGGTAGCGGCGAGCCATGAGGTGACGCTCCGAGGGCGGGAGCGGTCTGAGCCACGACGGCTTGGGACGGTTCCGCTTCGGAGGTTCTGAGGCTGCGAGCTTGCTGCTGTGGCGGCGGGGAGGGGATGTGCACCTGGGCCAGCGGGCACTGCTGAAAGGTGGGAGGCTGGAAGGCCTTGTCTGGGCTGGATGAGCTGCGGGTGATGGGGGGGCCCAGGAGTGCATCCAGGTGGGGGCTGTTGCTGAGGATGGAGGAGGAAGAAGTGGGTGGAGCTGTGGCGGTCGGGAGGGGGGCGGACGACGGCGGGCACGAAAGGTCCGGATTGGTGGCGGCTCCTGCGAATGGGGGGGTGTCAAAGAGGCCTCCGAGTTCCTCTTCCTGGTGGATGAGGAGCTTCAGCATGTCTGAAAATCACATTAAGCATTATAAAAACTGAAAGGAGGACTGAACATGATAACAAAGTACATTTGAAATGATATTCATTATAATCGGGGAAATTCCACTTACACTCTGCTATACTGCGCAAGTGTTTCGTTGCACATTACACAGAGAGTTCAATCCCACACATGCAGGCATGCAAGCAGATAGCGTGGAAGAAGTCAGTGCCTGGCTCAATGGCACCTGGACAGTGGTCAGGAAGCAGACTAGCATCCGTCAAACAAGGAGTTATTTTTGTCCACAACAGGACTCGAGTTAGAACCCTGTAGTTCTGAAGTCTCGCAGAACTACTGCAACCCCAACAAGTACGTAGATGTAGTAAGCAGATCTTGTGGGTACTGGACAAAAGCATGCTAAAAAGAAACCAATCGCTCTTGAGCAACACGGTAGTTACCATAAAGTTTGTGATAATGAGTGCATTTGGGAATCTTCTGTTTTCCAATGTGAAAACAATACAGAATTTGCATAGTGAGGCACCGCACCGTGAGAATGAGGCAAATATTCTGTGGGGAAAAGTGCCTCAAAATGATCATTCATGATGATAACAGACCATTGCTGCGGATTATTATTTTTGTGTCTGCGAGCAGGCTCGGTCAACCTAAAAAAAAAACGAGTGTTTTGGATGAGGTGATCGCTCTTGACCAATGAGAGCGCGTCTCGTCCAAGACGGGAAAGTGCATTAGTGAGAGGTTACTAGCGGTCACATGTGGGGCGTGGGAAACACCAGCCGACGTCTACACACGCTAAACTCTTCGTGTAGCCATCGCTAAATAACAAAGACTCCAACTGTGAAAATAATAGTTGGGACTACAAACGACATATTGGTGGCTCGTTTAATGACGGTTAGCCGTTTTACAAAGGAGCGCCGACACAACAACATGCTCATAAACGAAAAATAAAATGCTGTAGGTTTTCCCAAGCATGTTTTGTTCTTGTTTAATGGACTTGCGTGCAATTTCGGTGCAATGAGGCCCCGCGAACCCCAGCGAGGAGGAAACGAACGGAAGTAACCTCCGCCTGGCCAGGCGGCTGGGTTCGCCTGGCCCGTTTGAGACATTTCCCCCTTTTGCAAAGCAGCCCATACACATGCATTCTAGTGCACGACATAATCATGCTCTTCAGACTATGGACAAAAGGACACAGCCCCAGCCAAATGCTCCGAATCGCCCATGTCAATAGCTAGCTGGGACAAAGACGCACTGAAGACTTTGTTGAGGTGTTTTGATGGAAAATCTGAAGCGTTTCAAAGATTTGGCCCAGAAGAAGAAGCTATTTTATACCGGCTCGTCATTATAATGGCGAAGTTGTTAGTAAACGGGATTCTGTTCGCTTGGATGAAAAAAACCAAGCTCTTCTTACCGTCAATGTCGCTTAAGAGGGCCGTGTCAATATCGCTGGGGTCATTCAGCGACAATGTCGGATCCAGATTATCCAGCGTAGGATCGTCAAACGACAAGCTGTTCATCTCTGCTCTTCTTGGGTTTTGAGGCTATCCCAGTGTAAAATGCTGAAAAATATCGAATCTTCGGAAGCTTCTCGTGCGGCTACATTTGCCAAAGTACACCCAAAACAGGCGGTCGAGAGCTTTAGGTGTGTTTTTGTTTTTGCCGATCAGTCAACTAACCGGTCTGCGTTTGCCCCATGCTGTCTCAGGCAAACACTGAAGCCCATTCACCACTCCGTGCCCAGCCAAAGGACCCTCCTCGCTTGATGATGACGGGCAGGTCATGCAGCCAATCATAGCCGAGGATATTCCAATCACTTCCGTATTCACCCCGTGCCAGTGCCCCACCGGGTTGTTTTGATTGTTTCCTGAGATTTTGTGAACAAAAATAGACTCCCGCTTCACAGGACATGATGTAAACTACATACCATAATGTAACCGCGGCACTGTTTACTGCAACCATGTCAATTCATCAATTTAGCCACAACTTATTTAAACACAATCCCACAGCATGGGCGTCTATCAAATAGGCTTGTCTCCTGAGAGCCAATAGGGAACGAGCGTGTAAATGGAAATAAGCGTCAGTTTGCTTGACTCGCATTCGCGGCCCCGCCTGTAGAACCAGCAGAATTGTCCAATGGGAAGCGGAGGAGCGGAGTGGGGTGACATGCCGTCACAACTGCGCGTCTGCGATGACATCATGCGTTTCGCGGTTTCAAGAGCGCCGCGCCAAGGAAATAACCTGATGCCAAAACGTAATGGCACTGAAATGCTCCTCCCTCCCTCCAGATGCATCACAATTGTTGCATCATGTATTGGAAACAAGTGAGGAAGAAAACCTTTTCAGCACAAAAGCCTCAACGAAATGAAACTCCATTCAGTGTCACGTGGACACAAAGTTGCGCTCTACTCAGGCGTGGTGGGGAAATAGGTCACTGACCTGGAGTAGTGCGACTTCAAAGTCCTTCTTGTCATGGGGAAATAAGACAAACATGCCTTTTTGGAACTTATGCCAGACAAATAAATACACACATGATTACAATTTTTAGTTACACTTGAAAAAGAGCCACAGCTCCAATTTTTTCCCCCCATATCACTTTCTCCTTTTATAGCCAACACTTGTGATTGGTTCTCTTTGGTCATGTGCCATTCTTCACTCTCAAACATGACCTATTTTCCCAAAATGACCTCAAATCTATTAGCTTGTGTGAGAAAAGGTTCGACTCATAGTTTCACTTTTGAACACATAAAAGATCTTGTAATTTGGGACTTTATTAATGGAACATTGACTTATCTGGTTTATCATATGAAGGGATATTGTCTCAATTGTGAACATTTGTCAAAAGGTCAACGGGGTATGTGGTTTTCCACATGTACACAAATCACACAACAAACATTGAATTATGTATTTACATTTCATCATGTTTATTGTGTGAAGAAATAAATATGTGGGTAATTCCAAATGACGCCCAAATCCTTTCCTGGTTTTTAACCAATTCTCAATCCAACAAAAAAATGGTACAAAAACATTTAATGGTCATGAAAATTCATTGTGAGTATTCACACCTGCCAGATTTGGTCAAACTTTAAACAAAGCAGAGTTCGTTTCCCCCTTTTGTGCATCGGTGAATGCACACGAGCCAATCGTGGTGCGAACCAAACAACTGCTCAAGAGCTTTTTGAGGTGGTCTTGCTTTTCCAAACAGACTCGATGGGGTTCGTTTGTCGTTTGAATAAAAACCGGCCATGATCCGAGCCAACGAGCGGCTATCCATATCTTCTAATGTTGCACGTTGCACCTGATCCGCCGTCTTCTGCTGAGCAACCCTAAGCTTGCATGTTGTGGCTCAGGGCGATACATGCTTCGGTTTGCAGGGCGCAGTTGCCCAAAGTGAGAAATAGAACGTCGCAAAGCTTGCGTTGAATGAGCTGCTCATTGTTATGTTAGTGAGGCTGCCTGTATTATTTTAACAGGAACGACAGCCGCCGCATGTCAGCCAACTCCGTCCTTTATTATTGGTCCTCCAGACCCTGCTACACAGTTCCTTATACAAGGTTCCCACTCTTGGATAGGACCTAATACCACAGTCGAGGCCCCAAATGGTTTTGCAGCTTTAATAAGACCGCAAACTTGCAGAAGCGATGCAATGCAGCGCGCATTTGCGGGTGTGTGGTTTGTCCCGCCCTCGTCAATTTTGTCCAATGGGAGCAATGATATAATTTAAAAATATCATTTGTTGACAAATTATGGATCGCTTGCAAAATGTAAAATGTGGAACGTGAAGTTCACCAAGCGAAAAAAATCAAGTCCACTTTCGCTCCGAACCAAAGCACTTTCCTGGTTGTCATTCTGTATCAATCACAATGACCAAAACATAGCGGTATGGAAATCGGCAATACTGGCCTGGTATTTACTTGGTATTGGATCGGAGTATGGCACACCGCTAGCTTGCAGCCAACGCGAATGATGTCACACACAAATAAGCACAAACCGTGTGAGGTAGCGGTCTCACGTGTGTTTTATTGGGCAGGTACATAACGTGCATCAAGTCACACACAGACCCGACAGTCAGCGGGGGCAGCAGATGGCCCCGCCCAAACGGACACAGAACGTTCCAAAACGTTCCGGAATTTTGAAGAGTCCAGGCAGCAATCAACACGTAAGCTCCATGAAAACACTCTTGTTACGAGGTCCAGAAAGCCAGAAAGACAACATGAAAATAACCTCGGGCCACATTTCCTGTTATCGGTTTCACCACGACTGACCGTTAAATCTCAACTTATTGGAACCTCGTCCTAGATATGTATAAAACAAAGTTAAGAGCAACAAAAATATATAATATCTTAGCGTTTTGCGGATTATGTAGGCACATTTATTTTTCAATGCGTCTACAGAGCAGTGGCGTATCCAGACAATAATGTGTCTGGGTTTTGGTCTTCAGCTAAAAAAGCATAAATTAGAAGTGCAGAGCTAAATTAGACAAAAAAACAATGTTCAAAGTGCTGGAATTTAAGACAGAATTGACTTTTGGGATCTTGGAAATAACCATAGACAGACTTAGTTGAAGGAGAGCAGATGAATGAGTTAAAAAAAAAAATAATAATAATAATAATAATAAAATAAAGTAGAAATTGTGCCGACTTTAATGAATGGTAAATATTTTGTTTCTCAAAAATGTAAAAACTTACAAATATATACACTACCAGGGGAAGAAATAATATGCACAGTGCCCTTCTTTCTGCATAGCACAATTAAAAACATTTGACTAATATTTTTGTCGTTGAAGCTATATATTTGTTACACAACATAATGACTAGCCAATGATGTATCCTTCATAATACCATTAGTTTACATTTATTGTCCTGTAGGTAGTTGATTACAATAGTTTGGCGCAATAGTTTAAATCTCTCTTGTATAGTCCACAGTTCTTGTCATTTCTATTCTAGTCTATAGCTAAGTTTTAAAAAAAGTTATGTGCAAAATGAAGTCACTCAGAAGAATATTTCCCTTTCCCTAGAAAAATAGGAGCCGTCTTGTAAACACACAGAACAACAAAGAGATGAGTTTTTCCCCCTTCAAAGTGTCCAATGAAATCCCGATGAGGCCTCGTCACTGATGGGAAGAACAAATGAAATAATTCCGCATATTCAATCGGGCTCTTCCGAACAAACAGTACTCAATGGCCATATTAGGTACTCTTTGCATTTAGATTTGAACAAAAAAGAGATTTTCCAATCCAGTGGTGCCTCGTTATAAGAGTTCAATTTGTTCTGTGATCACACATATACTGTACATAATATTGAGGTACCACAGTATTTGCGATGTTTTGATGCCCTTTGGTTAGAAGGTTGCTGACATACACAGCTTATTAAGAGGAGTTATTTCAAACAGCCCATGTTGTTTTTTCTTCGCAGTCTGGTCAAATTCCGATGAAAGCGTTACAAGACTGGCGTAAACACTTCGTAGCATCTTAATGTTAGCAGGATCGTACGCTCCACTTAACTGTTACTGGAACTACTACTAGACCAGAAGCACAGCACTTGTGCACACTACAGCCCAAACCATTGAAACAATAAATGCATACATTAGCAATTAGCCTGTGTTATGACCACTTTACCATGAGTGATGTTTGTCTCGAATAATGTTTGTCAACCCTCTTTTATTTCTAAAGCCCGTCTAGTAAGTTAGGCTGTCATCCTTTGGTGGAGAATTATGAATGTGAAGTAAGGCCCGGTACACACAAAGACAATCGGGCTGTTTTGGTGCCAATTTTGCCCCTTCCTTACCAAGCATGTCAAACGGCAGAAAATCTTACGTCTTATGAGATTATCCCATACGATGAGGAATCTGAGGTGTGTTAAGAGTGGATTTGTCCCGGTTTTAGGGTCCAAAGCAGATCGGGGGCCGACAATCTTAATGAACACGTTCAATATTTACGACCAACAATCTTCACGTCCCGAGTCACGACGCTGACTATTGTGGCATGGAACGGACAAAAGGTTTAAATCCTGATTATTTATTTGTTTTTATCTTCATGTGCGGTGTCTGTCACAGATTAAAAAAAATAAATAAATAAAAACTTGGAATATTTGAAAAATCCTTCTGTGTGTACCAGGCCTAAGGCGTCGCTACCTCCCACACACGAAGGCATCAAATACATTCACAAATGGAATTGTACAACTCGCGGCTGTCCGTATGTTCGAGCGACACGGCGGCAGGAGGCAAGAGGATGAACTGGGACTGAAGGAGCATTTTCACGGGGGAATCATTCAGGGTGCTGACCTTCAGACGACCCCGAGAGAGCGACGGAGATGCTCGGCCGCGACTCTACAAGGCAAAGAGGGCGTCTTCCGTCCGCTGGGCTTTCTTGTGAGCGCGGGCAGGATGGGCCGCGTCGTCGCCGGGGGGAGACGTGTCTGACGCTTTCGCTCGCTCCTCCAGAAACTTGTCAAACTCTGAGAGAAACAAAACGAGTCTTCAAAAAAAATGGAAAAATGCTAAATTGATTGGCTGTGCATTCTTTTCTTTTTTTTAGAAAATGGGTAAAAAATGCTTTAGTGTACCTTCACTGGTTACGCCTTCATCTGGAGGATCACCTTTCTACAAAAGTAAACAATGGCGGTTATTGATGCTTTTGTGAAACTATCTTTCCGTATTTTCTCAAATAAAAATGCCTCCAGTCAAATAAACACCTTGCCACAAGTAACTGCTGAGTGTCTTCCACGTGGACAAATAAAGGCCTCACTAGGGCTGCAGCCATCCAATATTTGTAGAACTGAGGATTCTACCGATCGGATAAGAATTGATATTGCATTATTTAATGTGAGGCGCAGGTATTATTTATGTCCACTTGGGGTCACCATCGTGTTCTCCTGTAGTATCTGTGACCTTGAGTGTGTTGGCTTTAAAAGGCGGGGCCTGGCCTGGGGAGTGACGTGGGTGTCAGCGAATGAGCGCTCGTGGATAAACGTGTTTATCAAGTTTGTTTTTTTAATTGTTTGTTCAATAAAACGTCATCGGCAGCTGTGTGTATCCTTGACTACTTGCGGGGGCATTACAATATGTGCAAACTAGCCGTTGTAGCCACAGTAAACCCTCGTATAGCGCGGGGGTTACGTTCCAGTAAATGAGGCAGAGATTTTGTACTTCAATAATGTGAGTTATTCGATTAATTGTTGCAGCCCTCTCGCTACGCCTTACCTCAAATAAACACCATAAAAGCAGATGTCATCATTACTAAATTAGCAAAGTGACGGTTTCATTCAGTCTGACCCATTTGCAGCAATATTCTTGAGCTATCATACAGATAAAGTGTGCATTTTGCAGAAAAGATATTGAAGAAAATGATTTTAGTATTCACTATTTGAGGTATTGAGGTACTCGCCTGCCATAAAATGACCACAGTAATAATTAACTAAGCCACTGCATAAGACAACAAGACCTCCAAAGACATATTTTGAATAAAATACAGAATGTTTTCAGTCCATAGACACAAACCCAACATGCATAAAGCCATAGTAAATATTACTACTACTACATTAGCATAAAGTATATACACATTACCGGACACTTTATTAGGTCCACATGCATTTTCTAATGTGCCGTCTTGCCAAATGTATCTTATTCAGCTCTTTTTTACACTTTATACAGTTACCTGCAGTGCAGTTTGACACCACTGCAAACTACAACCACGATAATAAATATTGTTAAACTAATACCTCTCTGGCCGTTTCAACATTGAACATTACGTTGTGCATGTGTTCCCAATGAAGTGTCCTGGTGAGTAAAGCCTCACGCTCATCTGTGATGTCAGTCATCGGTGGAAATAAAGTAAGATTCGCGAGAAGAAAAAGGAACGTGAAGTTAGAGGAAAAATGGATGGGGTCGGAAAAATAAAAAGTGAGGCACAGAAGAAAAGATGAGATTTGTTTTTAATCAAGGTAAATCGAGTCTCACCACATCAGCACAGAGCCACTCCTCTATGTCATCCATGACAGACGACTGCGATACAGGGATCTACGGAGCAAAGCCACGCACAAGCCAGGAAGCAGCCCCGACCGACAAAGCAACACAATGGAAACAAATATCACAACACACAAATCAAAAGAAGAGGAATCACTCATAGCGCAGAAATGAAGACAATAAATGAAACGGCACCAAAAAGGCAAACGCCAACCAACTCTCAAGTCTGCGCTGTCATTTTTGCCAGCGAGCTGCTGACCTCGACAACGCAAGTTCCCAGTTTTCTCGTCAGCTGCGTGGCGCTGACACGGCCCAACGGCTGCCGCCGAATGTCACGCAGCAGCGTTAATTATTCCACATCATCGGGGAATTAGCAAATGACTTCGCCATGATTAAGAGGCGGATTGGAGGAGAAAAGCGGGAAGGCTGTGGAGAGGCATCCGCACGCGTGGGCTGTGATGCTGAGTGACATTGAGAGGCAGCAAATATTTAGCGTGACCTTCATCCCAAGACAGCTCACGATGACCCACAAGTTGTTCGAAGACGCTGGCCATTACTTGTTTTCAAATACAAGGCAGAGTTGTTCTTTTTTTTTTTTTTTAATTATTCTTTTACACGTGTGTGTGTGTGTGTGTGTGTGTGCGTGTGTGACAAATGAAGCATGAAAAAACGTGTGAGAGCCTAGACGTGTTGCATATTGTCTTCATCATCTGTTATTAAAGAGTGCTTTATTGTTTTTGGGCCTCAATATAACCAGTAGTTATCTTATGTTTATCTTCGTAGGAGAGCTGAGAATGTAAAAATCATCTATAGCAGTGATTCTCAAAGTGCGATCAGGGTTTGGCAGAGGCTCACCTGCAATCATGAAGAGTAAAAAAGAAACAAATAATGATTAAATGCAATTCTTTTCAATATTAGTTCTCTGGTCTGTGCTTTACTGATTCTTTTGAAATCCAAGAACGTCCATGATTTCATTGTCAAAACTGCTGAATTTGCATATTTCCTGTCCATGTGAGCGAGATGCGAAGTGAGGCAGCAAATAGTCTCACCTCACCTCAGATTGCGCAATCCATCACTAAGTGGGTTGAGGAGGCTTGTGACTGGCATTGCCCGTTTTTGTCTCTCTTCATGTGTCCAATATAATGTTTTCAGACACATTCCGAATGAAAGCCAAACATGGAAGATGATATGACTAAAGTTACACAATTCTCAAAACTGGGCTAGCAATTTGCACGTGATCTAATTAAGAACGGACGACCAACAACGGATATGAAAGATCTACATCAAAGATCAGGTCAGAGAATATCAGCTTACCTGTTTTTAATGTCAGGCTGCTAATTTATAACTTTTTTTTGTAAATCTGACTTTGTCAGTGCCTCACCAGCCATGAACCTCGCCATACGGAAGTGACGAGAAGCACTCAAAAGGTTCTTATTCCAACATTTCCAGAGATAACCCCAACTTCCTTGTTACTCCATTCAAAACCTTACAGCTACAGAGTTCAAGTGTTAGTTGACGGGTCAACGTCACCTTGGACTGGGACGTGCGAGGCGGCGGCTATCTTAGGTCTTGTTTATCTACACCTCAACACGCGACTGCCAGACGGACATTTTGCAGTAACCGATACGCAGCATGGCTAACAAGGGAACGATAACCATGACTTTACTTTATTTGGACAAAGGTGATGTGACACGTGCAGGAAGTAAACATTGTCCCTAATCTGCGAATATATGTTGCGGCTGAGCAAGATCCTATTTTTGCCACAGTAACTTGGGACTTGTTGGAAACTTGACAGTCAAGACTTGAGACGTACAGTGTATATCGAAAGTCTACACACCCTTTTTCAAATGTCCGTTTTTTGTGATCTAAACAAAAACGGGACCAAGATAAATTTTTGTCAATACTGAAATGACAACATGGAACTCTAGCTAAAAGAGGACATTCCTTTGCACATTTCCTTTTCTATGTTGCGGTGGTATTTTTAGTCTACTGTCATTTTAGTGTGCTTATGAAACACGATGAATTGAGCTTATGAAAGAATGTTAAGGTTCAAGTAAGGCCCACTTGTCCGAAGGTCAGTGCGGGGATTAAGGTGAAAGGTGTCAGTAAGTGTTCAGAGTTTAGCAGCTACTATGTCAGTAGAATACAACAGTGGTGGGCAATATGACGAAAACTCTTTCGGTATGTATATATAGTTTTGGAAATGGAGTTGGCATGTAGCTTAAATAGTCATCCAGGCTTTAACTTAATGCAGCCAAATAAATACCTGAGCAAACACGATGCTCTGCCAAGTAAAATATTCAACACCAACGCTGGCGCAAAGCCATCCTGTTTATCGATCTGCAACATTTCCAAAGCGGCTCCGTCAGCTAAAAACAGCAGAGCCAAATTTGCGGCCGTAGACAAAACGTTGTCCTTAATGTGTGCATCTTCATATTAGCCATCACTGAAGTATCACACCCGTCCGTATTAGACATGGCGTTGGGATGGGGAACGTTTGCCGCTATGAGCTTTTATTGTCGCAGCCTAGGAGAGAGTGGCGTGAGACTAAAAACGAAGAGCGGTGGATAATGGATGAGGCCGGATGAAGCGGGCGGTGGGGTCAAACGAGGACACACTGAGGATGCAGTCCTCACCATTCCTTGGGTAATAAGCCAGCTGTCTATGGGCAGCTCCTGATCTGCTGGGTTTTCATCCCCTTCTACCCTCAGCTGAATCGACAACAGAAATACACCTTACTCCAGAGAAGACAGCTCACAGGGCGCAGCACAGACAGCCAAGTCAAATACAGTATGGGAGAAGCGTCTCTTTGAGGAGGGCAAAGACAGAATGAAAGAACGGAGTGAGAGGAAGAGGAAAATATGGGGAAAAATATGGGAAAAGGAAAAAAACAATCGGCACCGTCTATGTATGGACGCTCAGGATTTTCGAACGATCTGCGTGCACAGCGATACGGCACATGGACAAAGGTATTGGGACACCCTGCCATTACACCTACAGGACGTGAAATGGGAATGGTACGGAACTAACGGACCCTCCATTTGAAGCTTACAGCAGCAATCGCCGTATTTGTTCATCATCATCATGTATTTCAGCGGGTAGCAAGTTTAGGCACCTCACACTCGACCACAGTATGTGTACGTGTATGGTACAAACGGGGTATGCGTCGCGGGCGGGAGTAGAAAGTGTTGTTGCGATCGTAACAGACGACCACGCGGTTCATGCAGTGAATGAGGAACAAGTAAAAAAGCCACTGACAACCCAGTCGAGTGTTCCGGTGAAAGAACAGAGTCAATGTTTCCTTTCGGCAGGGTTTGGCGCGATTGTCACGGGACACAATATTCCGTGGGCCTTGAAAGATGGAAAGAAGGGGAAAACGGCTGGCAGCGAATGACTTAATTGATTAACACCTTTGTCCATATGGTGTCTTTTTCGATGTGTTCGCACAGAGAACATAATCTATCCAAAATGTGTTAATTGTGCAAACAAGTGTCGGTTCACTTTTGAGTGCTGAATTGAATCATGCATCTTTGAGTTTGTATCAATGCACACAGATGGCCCGGTGAATGCGTGTGTTGCGGACCGTCATCACAAGACAGACACACAGACAGACACACAGACAGACAGACAGACGCTTGCCGCGTCCGAGCAAAAGTCGCCTCCCCCGACGCGGTCGAGCGCACTCACCCCTCCCGCGTTGTGCTGTCGAACGTCCAAAGCTGAGGCCAGACCACCCAGAGCCTGAGGAGCTTCGTACTTGACGCTGTGCACGACAAACGCGTCAACAAGACACAAAGGAACCAACTGCCAATGTTGCGTTGCTTCTGCAGTCACCCAAATATTATTTTGAAGTTTACAAACATGGAATTGAAACAATTTAACCAGTTTTCAGTTGATCAAAGCATCAGTACAAACCAGTGTATTTTTATGGCTTAGTAGGGAGAATGAATCGTTTTTGGCCACACTGACGTTTGGATAACAGGACGCACAAGAATGGTGAAGACTCACTATAGTGTGGCGAGTTTTTTTGAGATACGAGCCACCGTTTGGACAATTCTTTGCTTTGACTTGCGAGCAAAAACTTGAGATACGAGTTCTGTATGGTGGTAGTGATTAGCAGCAGTTTGGCAGATAGTGAACAATTCTTGAACAAAAAAAAAAAAAGAGGAACATATTCTTTATCCTCTGCCAAGAACGATTCATATGAATGCAGCTTACCGAGGAGCCGAGACCGCCCCCGTATATATGTACGGCTGTATTAAACTTGCCCCAGGTGGCCGAGGCGCACACGCCAGAAGGAGCAGCACAATGTCCATTGAGTTGAAGCAAAACGTTACAAAAACTGTTGCATTTCTTTATATTCTATTTCATGATATGATTACTGCATGTTTTTGTAAAGTACAATATTACAGATGGAGTGCTAGTTTCTTCTTAAAAACAAAAAAAATTTTTAAGTTTTGGGTGGGAGGATGGAACAAGTGAACAGCAGTTGAAATAGTTGAAATGTATGTGATGATACTCCCAGCCCCAACACCATAATTAAATGCCAATTCTGTGAATCTTGACTATTTCTTACCAATGGATAGACATTAGGTCATCCAAATTTGGATTCATTAGTTATTGGCTGACTATCTAAACAACAAATCTTTTTGTTCTAAATTTGTATAAATAAATACCTCTCACATGTATAAGCTTTATAAAGTTTCAAAGATATATATATTTTCTCAACTTGCATTGCAACGAAGCCTAAAAACCACGTCGACATACTTTTTGCGCTGCTCAGCCAGAGAGCTGCTCCGAGTCTGGGCAAACATGTCAAAGTCGTCCTGGTTGCGGTTTGGTCGACTTGCGGGACTCACATCTGGCACGAGGTGGGATCCCGGTGGCAAGGAGAACAAGAAGGACAAAGCAGACATGGAGCTCGTTACGGAAACATGGACATCATCGGAACAAAACAGCATGATTGCCATCGTGTCGCGAAGGACGACTGTAAATATCACAGTGCTAGCTAGTAAATAAATATCATCTTTCCTGATGCTTTGTACTAATACTTGGTGATGTTGAGCTGACATTAGGTGTGATAATGACAGGTTCCTTTAGGACAAGGTAGCAATTATTTGCGTAATCCTGCTTGCATTCTAATTGCTGCGACATTTTAGTTGAAAAGCTGCAACTAGTCCCTAATTGACAGTTCCTAGTAGCCACTCTGAACCGAGTCCCAGGGCAGAGGCAGACACCTCCGGTGCGTCGATCGGGCCACGCGGATTCTGCTCTCTTCTTCTTACCGAGGCCGGCCAGCGCTGAGGACAGCGAGGCCGCGGCGGGGTTTGGGGCCGGCGAGGCCGCGGCCGCTGCGGTGCCGTGACGTGGCGGGCTGGACGGGACTCTGGGCGTGACCACGGCAGGGGAGCCGGGACCCAAGTCTATCAGGTTGTCATCGGTGGCCTCGCCCAAAATCTGGGAGAAGGCAAATGCAGTTTTTCAATTCCACTAGAAAATGTTACATGCACTCACATTACAGAAAACCCCCACAATAAATGAAAGTGACCAATTATTTATCATTTTACTACATAAATTCATCCGTTTCATGGTTGCGTTTCAATTCCAATTGGTGAATCTGCACTTTAACGAGAGTTGCAGGTAATTAATTCGTCCACTTGAGGTCGCCATCCACGCGTACAACCCAAGCGCATGCTTATGAGGCACGCCCTGCTTGCATGTCGACATGGTGTTAAAATGCCATTTCCTGGGTTAAGCCTTTGCTCAGTTCCTAACACTCACGTCCTGGCAATGTAGTCAGAAAATAGCATTATGGGTACTCAGAATTCATTGTGGTGATATTTTGAACTAAAGTAAGAGATGGAAGAAAAAAACAATCAAAATCAAGCTAAACGTAGCTGTTTACTTGCGACAGGAACAAATTCCTGCCGATATTGTTGAGTGTGTGCATTAGCTATTCGTCGGGCGAAGGTTGCTATTTGTGAATTTAGTTCATAAAATTCTGACTGTGGCTTTTGTTTAAAACAGGTAATGTACTCAGTAAGGTTTCTTGTTCTGCTTTGCACTACACTGACCTTTAAAAGTAATGTTGCGAGGCACTGAATCCAAAATAAATTAACGAGGGATTACTGTCGGTGATTTTGTGACTAGCAAATCGCGAGGGTTCGCCGTTGCACTGAGGGGCACGTGGACAGAAAACAAGGAAAGGTTGAGAGGATCAAATATGCTTTGTTACGTTTACTCATGGCAATGTTCATCCCTAGAACTTCGTCTGGGACTGAACATGGCAGCAAAGTCATACTTGCCTCCGTCAGCGAGCCGCAATACAAAGAGACCGAGCGCGCAGACGCATCAACAGAACGCAAACACAAACAGCTACGCGAGAGACGCCCCACTCCGCTCACGCATGACAAGCGTAAACTCTAAAAAAAAACGTACAATGACAGCACATCCAAATGAATTGCTGTGGATTGGGCTCTCCGACGCTGATTTAGGGCTGAATTATCTCTCGAGGCATCTGTATTTCCACACAGTCAATTTGCAAATAGCTTCGCATTCAAACAGCTGACTTTCTCTAACCACAAATATCAACGACAATAAACGCATTCAGAGTAGTGACTGGCAATACTCACTCACCCCTTTGTTCTGAGCGCCTCTCCCCGACCTGTACCTCTCGAACCTGTAAGCAACACAACCCAGTCGGAATGTTGCATGGAATTCATTTAACGGCATGTTTTTCATCAAAAAATAGCCAGAATTATGGACCGCGTTGACCGCAGATTAGCAGAAGACGCGTTCTTTCCGGCTGAACGCACCTCTCGTATCGGAGGAATACGTTGTTGAGGTCGTCGTTGACGTGCAGCAGCTCCTCGGTCACTTCCTCGTTGGACACGCGCGAGATGAGTTCCACCACTCTCTGCTGCATTGCTCTGCATGTCCTGTGCAGCTCCTAAACGGCAGCCAGACAATGAGTTGAAAACATTTTTAATAAAATATATGGATCTGATTCTATATGGTGAACATAGTTGTAAAAAAAAAAAAAAAAAAAAAGCATATTGTAATCTGCATCCTCCATCAAACCTGGAGCAGTTCGAGATCGGATCCATCTTCCTGGCCGGGGACCATCTCGGTGAGCATCTCCGACAAGACTTTAACGTTGCCTCTCACGATGTCCAACTCGCTGCGCAACCGTGCCACCTGCGAGCAAAGGTGCTCCAAAATCATTTGCAAGCATCAATGAATGAAGAGAAGCAACGGACAAAGGTGGGACTCACCTGTTGGGGAGTTGCTGTGATGGGCCCGCGTGGCGAGACCTGTGTGGCAGGTGAGTTGCTGGCAGGTTTTGGAGATGCAGCAGCAGTGCTGCTCGCCCCCGGGGTGAGGTACTTGATCATGGCCGGGTCCACCTCTGGTGTGCCCTGGGAGGAGAAAGATGCGTCAATTATATGTCGTTTATGAATGCATCTTTCCAAACGTAGGTGTGATTCTTTACACGCTGCGGTGTGTGGATGGGGGACAGTGCATCCAAATCTGCCATGGGGAACTCCATGCCCTTCCTCTTCAGTTCCTCGTAGATGTGCACCACCCCAGTGAGATCAGGACTACTTCGGAACGCGTCGGCCCAGGCCTACCACACGCACACGTGCAATTATTCGCTCGTTAGAATTTTTGGAAAGCTAGTGCAAGATCAAGATCAAGATCTTACAATTTGAAGGATCCTCTAATTGCTTTCTATGAACTCATTCACCGCCGTAGACATTTATGAGCTCATTTTCTCTGCTTCTTGGGCAGAACCCTAACCCATGACTACGAAAGAAAGGAACAAGCTAGAAGAGAAGAGAGTCTACTCTTTCTTTTGCCAGGTTCGGTGCTTCTATTGTCACAGAACACAATGCTCCAATATTCGAGACAAAATGCTCGAAAACTCAACGAGTTAACAGCGAATGGTGATCCATTCCCTGATGATTCCACAAAACGTATTTGCCATTTTATAGCGTAATTGGATCCTTGCCAGAAATCAACACAAGACGAGGCAGGGTTTTTTTTTTTTTTTTTTAATAATACATTTGTATGATTCAGTCTAAACGAATGAAATCATTACCTTTCAATCATTTTGGCCAACTTGTCTTTTCATAACGCAATGTTTTGTACATTGATAAGTGTGTGTGTGCTTTTTGACCCCAATACAAATGCACGAGGTACCTGTATGAGCGACAGCACTTTGTCCTGCACGACGCTTGGCGGATTCGCTTTGGGGGAGATGATTTTGACCAAAACGCCATCGATGAAATCTCGGTTGGCTACCTGAACGTGAAACCTGTGGCCGCAGTTCTTCACACACGTCTCCACGACCTGCAGAGTCAGAAGATGAATGAAATGGGTGGAGGAAAAAGAGAGGAAAAAAAAAAAAAAAGTCTGCTGATGTGTTTCACCGTAAGCGCCAGCATGACTTCTCGGTAATTCTTGTTGCCACCGAGTCGTTTCTTCAGCGCCCGCGTGGCGTCTTTTGGCCTAATGGGAAAGAAGAAACGCATGAACACCCGAAAGAAGGGACTCCTGCTGCAAAGAGACATTGACGTCTTACGCTGTATTTTAAAAATGAAACCACTTCCATTCATCTGAGATGCGTCAGTTTAATTGAAAATTGTGGTTTTCATTTCCAATCTACTCTCTTCACTTTGACTGAAAGCACACTTGACTCCACACAAAGCAAATCAAAAGTTGTGTTTTATTTAAATGTCTCACTCTTATACTAGAGAGCATAATAATAATAATAATATCTTTGTATTTCCTTTCCATATAATCCGAGACAGACGAATGAATACATTTAGCTGTAAGAAATTAGCGTATTTCTTGAAGCCGTTCCAAAGTATCATTTTTGTCAGTGTCGACTGTGCGGGTGATGAATTGTTTTTCATGGCACGAAAACAGATGAGCGTCCGCCTGTGGGTGGAGGTGTGCGACTGCGACGGAGTCAAGCCAGCTGCCATTTCGTCGCCCGCGTGAAGACTTCAGCTGCCTGTGTCGCCGCTGCACACGAGAAGCCGTTGCGGCTTGACTGCGCCGCGTTACGATTCGCCGCCGCTGCATGCATGTTGCACTGTCGCACGTTAACACTTGCAGCTTAAAATCTCCCCAATTGCATTGACAAACTGGCCGAATATTTGTGTCGCATGTACGAGAGCCTCGACGACGATTTTGTGTGTCGGGATGAGGAATGCCAAAAGAAGGCAAGAACACAAGAGCAGCGGGGGGAAGAAACAAGGAAGCATTTTGAACATTCCTCATCCTGATGATTTATCTAAGTGAGGAAGTGATGAGCTCAGTACAAATTCCTGCATATGGGCGTTCCTACCAGAAGTAAATGGAGAAGCACTTTCGGTGACAGCTCGAAAAGCTAACAAAAGGCTTTTTGTGGTGGCCGACCGCAGATTATTGCTCGAGTCGGCCAGGAAAACAAAGAGAGCTCCGTGACCAACCGGCGTGGGCGCAACCAACACGGGAAGCAGAATTCTTTCCACCGACCCTCCGCACTGGCGCTGGCTCATTTGCGCTACGATAACTCACCCCTCATCGGTCTCGTTGATGATGTCGCAGATCTCCATGTTGAGGGCCCAGTCCTCATTCTGGAGGCCTCCGTCGGTGGCCCTCTCTGGAAGAAGAAATGCAAACGCTTACCAACGTATTCGCCGCCAAAAGTTTGCAAAAAGCGGCGTTCCCCGTTTCGCCAAACGTTTTCGAGCATTTTCAGAACCGTAGAACATTCTGTTCTGTGAGCCCCGAAACCTACCAAAAGAAAGAATAACACACTGTTCTTTCAGAGCGGTTTACAAAAAGCTGGACGAGATCCACCTCCACACCTAACGTATAAATATGTCGATGACAACGAGTTAAAAGACAAAAAACACACACACACACACACACAAACTTTCATTTCATCTTTAAATGTAAAACTTGGTATATATTTGTCCGAAAAGTCGCGAGAAGGCAAATCCAATACCGGATCCATTTTTAAGGAACTAACAATAACAAAGGGCGTCATTCACTAACCATCTTGTGCTCTTTTGAAGAATGAAAAGGCGGTATTCAACAATGTACATTTTCTTAAGAACACTCACAACAGCTTCTTGCATTTTCTTTGATTCTGCAATAATATCATATTAAACGATCTAAAAGGCCATTAAAGTGTATATTCCTCACGATGACTTTATTATTTGTTTCCAAGAACAAATGGAGGCTCCTTGTTATCGCGCTAACGGCTGCGTGCGTGAAATGACGGCGCATTTTATCCAACGGCACTTCAAAGTCGACTTCAAACGGACAAGACTTAACGCATCACACGCTTCGCTCAAAGTCAAAACTGTTGCGTAAGCAAAACAGCACGCAGCGGCAAACTCTAATGCGGATAAGTGCAAGATGAAAAGTGGGCTTAAACGGTGGATTAGACGCTTTTGAGGGCTTGGAGAGGAAGAAGCGTCTTCTTCGAAACCCGCAGCCCTCGAGCAAGATGTCATGGCCAGGCCAAGAGCCTCTCACTGGGCTGCATTTTGAAACACCGCCACCGCTGACTTTGAAAGAATTAACCCGCCCGTCTACGTCGACTGCCGTCTCTTGGAATCTCGAATCATTTGTGGTGTCAAACTGTCAATGCCTCCCCGCTCCCAGCCCAGCCCTGGGAAACCAGACCCCACCGGCAGGGTCTGGCGATTACGAGGCAGGCGGTGCCATGCCGTGCCAACGAGGAAGCTGGCCCTCTCTAAATCCTGCCATCCACACAGGGTTCCGCTTTTCAGTGCCATCACCAGTCCTCTCTTTGCTCAGTGGCACACATCCAACTTGTCCTTTGTGACAAGCACGCTGAGAAAAATGAGCAAACAAGAGGGGCGAGTTTGCGGAATTCAATCAACTTTTGTACAAAAGCTTGCTGAACTATTATCAGTTTAAAAAACAATTCCCCCCAAAACAGGCTTCAATTTAATTTTCTGTAATATTCAATTACTTTGAGAGGAACATTATATTTAGTTGATGTCTCTAACGGCTGAGTGTAACGTTTCCGAAAAAAGGAAATGCCAGTAAGTAAGGAAGACCGCTCCCTTCAGATTTCATGATTACCTCCAGCAAGGCAGGCGTCTCCTTTTCACCCCCCGTAATGAATAAATGAAATAACAGCAAGTCAGGGTTTTCAAGCTTTGTTTCCTTAAAAGGGCGAAACCTGCTGCGGTTCTGAAAGGGTTTCGTCTTGGAGCATCTTGCAAACACCCAAAAACCGAGCGGGACGCAAGCGCACCGTGCGCGAAGGGTCAAAGGCCACTACATTAGGTACACTTGCACAACACCGCCTTTGCGTACAGAACAATGCTCCGTTTGTTTTGACTCAATGAATGAGGTATTCATTTCGTATCGTTATCATGGTGGTCGTTGGTTGCAGTGGCGTCGAACTACACCGCATCGTACTGACAGCGGTTTCTAATATTAGTTGTAGTCTATTAATATATTAACTGTTTACATTTTGTGATTCTGTATTTGATTTTCGGCATCTGCGAGTCTTCCCTGTAAGAAGAGCTGTGCGAGATTTGTCAAAAAGGCTCCATGACTGGTGTCACATAAGATGTATTTCAAACCCAGACTAGAAACCAGAAGTGTTCCCCTCGTAAGTAACCCCCCCGGAGCCTCCCGCGCTTTTTCAGCTTTCGACGCCACGCCTTCTTCCAGGGTCCTCCGCAGCTTTGTCGTCACGGTCACCTTGACGTCGGGCCTCGAGCTTGGGTAAGAGCGACAAAAAAGGTGGAGCGCGGAGGGACGTCGCTCCAGCACGGCCATCTTCTTCTGGTTCGCTCAGGGCATGTGAGTTGCCGCGTCACAACTCTCACCTCTTCTCGCGCACTGAAGCGGGAGGTTTTTCCGAGAGCTGCTGGGACGGGGAAAACTCTCAGTCTGTCGTGTGGCTTTGAAATGGAAGTTGATGTGACACCGGTTCACACACACCCTGTATGAATCAAATGTACTGACTTCATGTTTTGGCCTCTCATACTGCATTGCTACAAAAGGCAACCAACATATTGGAAACACCTCCCATGAATTACAAGTTCTGCACACAGCTTTTAGTGCTGCAAGCGTATACACTTACATTATTATGAATGTCTATGGACGTCAACTCGAAAAAACGTACGTTCTTGCTTCATACTTTCAGCAACTTTTCATATCTAAAGTTAGAATTCACCACTTGAAGGCACAGGCTGCTGTCGAAATGTAAGTAGTTTTCGCAAATGAATGTACTTATAAGGCAATATATGTCGCTCGACGTTGGCCCGCAGCAAGGATGCTAGCTGGCGCCTCTCGCCAACATGTTCGCCCGCGGATTATGTCGTCAAGCCCACCGCATAGCATACTTGTCATTTTAAAAGAGGACGTACCGATACATTGGCCCACGGGAGTGCTGTAGGGATTTCCGAGTAAGAACTCCATTTTGACAGCAAACAATAACAACAATAAAGGAGGAAAGGCGGAGGCCCGCGGGCTGTACGCAGAAGCCCCGCCTCCAAAGCGATCCGATTGGACACAGCACTTGCACAACTTCAATGTGTATGCTTGATAATGCTGTCAGTCACGGTAAGCTTCCCTTGGTCTCGACATGCATTTTCATCGGCCGAAATTAATTGCAGTGACGTTTTAAACTGTGTCCCCAGTGTCGTGACTTACATTCCCAAAAACGATACTAGTCAGAGATCGCAGTTGGGAGCTCCGAAAGTGCAATATACGCTTCGTCGACGTGTACCTTTTTATTGTCGAGCGTACCTGAACGCAGCACGCAGTTGCTATGTGACAGCCTGTAAACATTGACAGGCGGAAGTGGAACGTGATTTATTGTGACATACATCTAGGCGGCTGTGCTACCACAGGTAACCCGTATCATCAATTGCAGTCAGGCGAACCGTAACAAATGTTGATAATGCCAAATGGGATCACTTTCACGCCAAATGACCACGCCTTTTGTACATTAAAAGTACAAAATGCAACGTTACATGCAGTATACGACACATTATGAGATGCAGTACGTGTATAGGTTTTGTGTGTGTGTTTTTTAAAAACAATTTCAATTAAGTACAGTATTACATTTAAGCTCATGATAGTTAGCAGTTATCCAAATGTCTATCCCTGCATTATCATTTGACCTGGAAAAATCGGGATGCAGATGATCTTTTTCTATCTTTTGAACAGGCTGTAACGTCAAGTGATGTCTACCACCCAGGAAACATCCAACATCAGCGGTTATCATGATAAAACCCCCATTTACATAGATGAGGAGATTCTGCAGGAGGCAGTACTAGAGCAAGGTCTTCAAGATCAAGCTGAACGCATTGCCAAGAAAGAGGGAATCCGCTTCAACGAGGCCCTCAGACTGAGTCTGGAATACAGAAGTGAGTGGGGAAATGCAGGCTTCGTTCGTGCTATTGAACGTGTTTGTGTGTACAACGATGGTTTTCCTTCCAAGACATCCAGAAGATTGACCACCTATGGGAGTTCTCTTCGTTAACCAAGTTGAATCTGAACAACAACTTCATCAAGAAGATCGAAGGATTGGACCACCTCGTTAATCTGACATGGCTCAGTGAGAAAACTGTTTATATATTCCTTAAAGGCAATCCAGACTGACCGTCACGGGTTGATATCAAAATGTCGGTCGTCAATTCGGCCGAGTCGGGTGAGCTTGTTGCCATGGCGATCACTCTTTCGGTGCACCGACAGGGAGACCAGACAAACAGCAAACTTGAACTAATAATGCCAATTGTTTGGTTTTTTAGATCTGTCATTTAACAACATCAAGAAAATGGAGGGTCTGAATGGTCTCCGTAAGCTGGAAGTGCTGAATTTGTCCAACAACAGAATTGCTCTCATCGAAAACATGGACAGCCTTATGGAGCTAACCATTCTATGCATTGCGAACAACAAACTCCATCAACTCAACAATGTAACTAAATGTACAAATGAAAATCGAGCCCTTTTTGGGCAACGGTTTTCTAACCCAAAGTCACTGCGCTGCAATTTGAAGGTGGTCTACCTCCGCAAGTTCAAGAAACTCTTCACCCTCAATATAGATGGCAATCCTATCCCTGAGGAGAACAACGAGGAAAAGTACACCCTTTTCCTCGCTGCCTATTTCCAGCAATTGAAGTTCCTGAACAACATATTTCTTAATGAGGATATAGTAAGTGACACCGAGGGCAACTCGTTGACATTCATTCATTCACCTGCCGTGAGATTGGAACGTCGTGAGATTTGCATGTATGACTTGTATGCGCGTGCAGAGAAATAGGGCCTCGGCCAAGTACAACCTGGACATCGAGGAGATGAACCAAGGAGAGTTGCAGGCGCAACAAGCGGCTGAGGAAAAGCGAAGGCAGGAAGCTATACTGCAAATGCATGAGGTGGGTTCAATAAATGGATTTTGTCGGTCATCGGAATATCTCCTGATGTCGCCGTTCTCATTTGTCATCCAGGATGCGTTCGTGGAGCAGTTGAATGGAGATTATTTGTACAACAACATCATCCAAAATGACACCGAGTTAAGCAAACTCCACTGCCTGCCGGGGGTGGACGAGTTACTCGAGGCATATCCTTTGTCGTACTGGAGTCAAATCTGTTGTAACTACGGTTGGCAAGTGTTCGTACCGATACCTTGACCCTCGCCATTTACATTCGAGCGCCAGCTCACCGACCTGTGCAACCAGCTGTTTGAAGTCGGCTTGACCGAGTACAAGCGAAGAGACGCCGAGGTGAACTTATTCTTCAGTCGACTCAATGCGGACGTGACGGACAGGCAGCGAAGAGCATCCGAAGTACTGGCTGATTTTCAGATGCGACATAAGCGGGTGGGCTACGCAGATGTCCGAACCTCGACATCAACTCGGACAGCTGAATCGCGACGATGTTCATTCAGTTCCCAATTGAAGAATGTGTTTATTATTGGGTGGAGTGTATTGGCGATGTCAAAGTATTTGAACTCTCAGTATGATGCCGGGAAAAAAAAAAAAGTGTCCGTCAAACTCGAGCCTTACCGTCAGAAGGCTTGGAAACAGCTCTTGTATTGGATCTGCTGCCGCCGATGTATTTGGGTGCTGCGCTCTTCTGCAAAGTAAAAAGTATGTGGCTGCATCGACTGCTTTTCTAGAGAACGGTGGATTTGCAGGAGGCCCCAGAGAGTGAAAAGAAGAGCAAGACGGACGTCTGCCTCCAAGAAATCAAGGTTTTGTGTTATAACCTGATGGCAGTGGAATTTCAACTATACAGCTACCTGGAGGTACGTGCCTTGTGAGATATTATCAATCTATCTTTTGTTATTTGAAGTGCAGTATATGCAGATGATGAGGTGTGCAAAAGTGAACTTGTAAGTGAAGCGATGCTCCTTCCAGGAAACGGTCCGAAGGTTCGACAACAACATCTCCGAGATGACCGCCAGCTTCAGCGAAACCGCTCAAGGCATATATCCTTTACACGTCCACGCCGCTACTCGTCGGGTTGATGGGATTTGGATTCCAAACACTCACTGCTCTTGCGCTGAACTCGAACAGTGGAAGCTCCAGAAAAAGAATGATCGTAATCCTGACTTCCTTGTCATTTCCAAATAAGGTTTCCCGTGGGAAATGGTGTGAAGTCCATTTCAGTGAGTGATTCTTTCACACACCGCTAGAGTGAGCCTCTGTACCACTCTTTGACTTTAGATAGCCGGTGGGCTGAACTCACACTCGTCTAGAAATTCTGTGACATCCCACCTGAGAGCGGCTTCGACTCCACATGGTGTTTGGCTTTTGAGGGCTCACTTTGCTTTTCCAGGCCTCCCTTGACTCGATCGAACATTCGTCCACTGTCGAGAGCTGGAGGACAGCCACCATCAGAAGATAACGCAAATCGCTGTCACCACGCTGGAGGTGGTGGCCAAGGGCGAGGCCGAAGATGATTTGCCAGATGATGTTAGAATGGTCGGTCTCCCTAATTAGAAATGTGTCTCGGAGCTTTGGACAGCCGCGGCGTCCTGTCGCCGGTCACCTCAATAACGTTTGACGCCTTTGTTGCTCGATGTAGTTGTTCTTGGACAAAAACACAGTGATGGACACCCTGGCCGCCAGCCACGATAACCATCTGCAGACCATCAACGACAGGGAAACTCAGTTGGTTACACGCGCCGAAGCCTGGAAAGTGGCCCTCATTAAAGGGGTAAGAAGCTGAAATGACAGAAGATTGTGTTGCACGTGTGCAGGCGGCTCATGTTGTTCCTCTGCGATGGCGCAGATCGAAGACACCGAACTGAAGAGGAACCGAATGCGCATCGCAGATCTCCACAGATACGCCGACTATTTGAGGGCGCAGCTGAAAGAGTTGATGTAGTGCAAAGCCAATGATTGCAGCCATTTTGAATGGATATGTGAGAACAATTACAAGCGATGTTATTTTGTCCAAAGATCTGGTTTTTCCACAACAAATACATATGTGTCCATTTGACTAGTTTTTCCTCTTGCAATGTTGTCAAATCATAGTACCGGTGCTCTCTCTTGTAAAGAAACCTTTACAAGAGAGTTTCCCAACCCGTATTTAGCCAAGGCGCTCACTTTACAGTGGAGAAATCTCACAGCGCACTTGACCAAAAACAAAATGTCACAAAAACTCACGATGAGCTCATCTGAATTGACTCACAAACTGTTTAGTTGAACACATAAAGTTTTTATTCTGCTGTATGAATGGCAACAGGTTTATAAACGGATGAATTGTACATTCTGCCATCCAGTGGAAGAGCATTCAGCACCACATCTATTGATTCTGCTAATAACTACACGTCACAGGCAGAGGTAGACCAACAATTTAATGAAATCCAATTTCATCCTCTTATTTATTTACTAATTATGAATAATAAATGACTAGAAATTCTAAAGCCATACGGTTACTGCAGCATTCTTACTGGTGCTTTTCCGCACACATTTCTTCAACAGAAGACTTTGGATCTCCTTGTTTATTTTTTGTTTTGCAAATAAAGTTGTCGCATCCGTATTTCTCCAACGTTTGTGGAAAAAAAGAGTTACAAACTATGGCGTCAACAAAGAAATGTTGTCCAAGGTACGAGAAGGAGAAACGTATTTCACCGTCACGTGTTTCTGTGTCATCTATCGCCCTATTACTACATGTCCCAGAATGCCTTGCGGCGCCAGCGCGCCCAATAAATTGCTCTTCGACCAATGAGATTTCGGCAACCTGACGCCTCCGTTCAGTTTCCTGCCGAGGTCGCCAGTCGAAAGAAATTGTTCCAACTTTTCCTTCGTTTTGTGCGGTGCCGGCGAGCCCTCCTCCCCCGCTGCGAAGTTCATGACGGTAGCCCACGGTGACACGTTACCGCCGCTCGTCATGCCCGTCCCAGCCGAGCGCCGCCCGAGCTCCGCCGCGGCCTGCGCGTCCCCGGGCTCGCTTACTCCGCCCGCCCCGATCAACGGGCAGCAGCCCGGCGTGGCCACGTCGCTGCTGTACAGCGGCTCCCAGTTTCGGGGCCACCAGAAGAGCAAAGGCAACGCCTACGACGTGCATGTTGTTCTGCAGGTACATGCAAAGTTCACTTTTAGTTGTACTTTTACTTTTACTTTTACTTTCAGCTTCAGTCGCTACGTAGCTTGCTCGGCGCGCCGACACATTTAACACGCTGGCCTCATTTTATTAGTTGGACCGGTCGAATGCAAGCGTGACATTTGAAATGTCCGCCGCCTCAGTAAGTGTGCAATACAGCTTCTTGTCATTGACCTCCAACTGAGCAATGTCCTTGATTTACAACGTGTCATTATTTTAGGTTTGTTATTATTGTCCCAAGCGAGGCGAGTTGGTTTGCATTGCACCAGTCATGCAGAAGACGAACGAGCGAGACAACGAGGTGAAAATCAAGATATAAAATCACAACAGTCAAGTAGTGACAAATTAAAAGAGGAAGAAATAGTTACGATTTTGGAGTTTTCATCCCAGAGTTAAATGTACAGACTAGACAATTCATTGATTAACGGACTGCTAATCGATGATCAACTCTCTGCTCGATTAATCGTTCACCGACAACGTCAGTCAACTTCGTATTGTTATATTTCAGCCTCTCAACAGCAAATATGTTCAGATTTCGGCGGATTATCTTTGTGATTTGCAAACATCTGCTTTTACCTTGGGAAAACAATGATCAACATTTGTGCTGATTTTCTGGCAAATGTTGCGGACTGAATAACAATCAATCTTTGTTTCTGCACTGCCAAATTGAAATAATGTCCTTTTTATTAATAAAGGGATGAAAATTCAAATGTTTTTTTTTTTTTTTTTTTTTTTAATGCGATTCATCAATGAATCAACCCATTAATTGATTATTAGAATAATAGCTAGTTGCAGCCCTAGAAGCAAGTGTAAGCAGATCTCGGGTGTTCGGGAAGTTTGTTCCACAGTTGAGGAGCGTAGAAATAAAACCGCTGCTTCACTTACTTGATTCGCGAGCACTGAAATGACGAAAGATTCTTGCAGCGTTTTGTGCAGAAATCAGTTGGCACGACGGTGGCGAGCAGGGAGGAAAGCCGCCCTAAAAGACCGATTCCCATCGCTTTATTGACCGAATGGTAACAAAATGGTCACGTAACAAGCGCATCCACAAACCGGGCTGCTGCGCTCTCATTGGCTGACGACAGGCCGAGCTCCGCTCCCCATTTTGCCTCGTTCCACGTCCATCGAGTGAACGTATGTCACCTTTAAAGCCACCACGCTCAAAAGTCAAAGATATGATGGCGGACATCGCATAGTCGGTAGACTAAAAGTATTTAATAGCTGCAGCCCTAATTTGTTGATTCTTCATGTCCAACTTCACAAATGTTTCTTTCTTTTTTTTTACAGCATGTGACTCCGGAGGACTCGTATTTGTGCGGATATCTGAAGATCAGCGGCCTGACTGAGGTGAGTGAGTGGGAACAATCGTTTTTTTTCACGGCAGGCTAGTTGAGAGACGCCGGCCGAGACGAATCCCTGTCTCGAGCGCTGCACGCTCGACCCAAACGTGTGTATCCCTATTTTTTTTGGGGGGGGGGGTGAAGCCGAGTGTCGCGCAAACACGACGTCAGCGGGACATGTCGCGGATCCGCTTTGACGCGGTGTCTTTAGTGGCACGAAGAGAGAGAATAGTTTTTTTGCTGTAATTTCCCGAGCATCGTCCTTCCTGTTGTTGGAATGAATACGCTGAACGGGTGCATTCGGGTACCCGCACGCCTTCACCGTATATTTTATTCCCTTTTGTGCTAACAGGAGTATCCGACGCTCACCACATTTTTTGCGGGTGAAATCATAAGTCGAAAGAGGCCTTTTTTAACGAGGAAGTGGGACGCTGACGAGGACGTGGACAGGAAGCACTGGGTATGTCTTCGTTCTCCCGTTACCTCCAGCGAGGAGCTCACGCTTTCGTCAACTTTCGTCGAATGAACTTTCCTCAGAGCAAATTTCAGCCGTTTTATAAAGTTGCCAAAAGCTTCAACTCGGACGACTTTGACTATGAGGCGCTGGAAAACAGCGATTACGTTTTCATGAGATGGAAGGTCAGTCCCAAGTTTTTTTTTCCGCTGACCCCTAATTGGGAACTTTGAACCCTGAGCTTGTATGCGTTTGTGTTCCACGGCCGAAGGAGCAGTTCCTTGTTCCCGATCACACCATCAAGGACATCAGCGGGGCGTCGTTTGCAGGCTTTTACTACATCTGCTTCCAGAAGTCCACGGCCACTATTGAGGGTTACTACTACCACAGGAGCTCGGAATGGTCAGTCGCGACACTTTTTTTTTTTTTTTTGCGTTATTTTATTTCAAACATGTATGAAAATAATCATCAATTAGGATGGATGGATACTCTACTTGGGATGGTACAGTAATGCAAGCACGGGTCGCCATGCCAACTCCAGACAGGAATTTGCACCCCGAACAGAACTGTGAAGCGGACGTGCTAACCGCTACTCCGCCGTGCTCCTCCCATAAACAAACGGAAATGAAGAGTAGTACAATATTTCGTGATTTCCCAAAATGGTCCCGCTACAAACCCCTTCCCATTTACATTTTGTTTTACAAACCTAATTAGGCAACAAAGTAGTCGGGCCTGAATTAACAATATACAACTATACGCTAACTGTGTTCATAGAACTGTTTGTTTGTTAGTTTGAAATCAACCTGAGTGATACCATTTTATAAATAACATAAAATAAATAAAAAATCCTCATGCTCATCACTGTTCGTAATTCAGCTGCCGTTTTCTTGTCACATATCGTCGCCGTCGGGTAGAAACCTCGTATGTTCAAATATGGTCAGTTTCATATTTGTTCAAAAATGGATCCTATCTTCCTTCATTCTGCGGGAGCCGTGTGGAATTTTGTTGCCTCAAGATTGAAAATCTGGAGGCTATTTAGACAATAAGTGAAAATATTGAGGTTAGTTACATTTGAGTGAGCCTGTTTCGTTAAAACGGGACTGCAGTAATGCTTCTGCCGGTCAATGAACGTGCTGATTAATTTCCGTCTATTGGAAGTGCTTCGCTAGCTCATCGTTTTATTGATTGCATCACTCGTGGCTCGAAGACGTTTGCAATAGTTTGTCGGTGTAAAGCATGAATTCTTGTTCCCTTGCAGGTATCAGTCACTCAACCTGAGCCATGTCCGAGAGCACAGTATGTCCATTTATGAATTCCGCTGAACAAGATGCCGCGCAGGTGTTTGTCAAGGAGGGGTCGGCTCATGCGGCTCACGCGGCTCATGCGGCTCTGCTCTTAAACGGGATGCAAAAAAAGACACAAATCAGGCCGAAGAGGGAGCCGCTCTCTGCGCAGAACGGCGCCCGGAGCCCACTCGGCATCCCCACGCTCGCTCCTGTGGAAGACTCAAACGAAGACCAGAAGACCATCGGGCACGAAGAACTGGTCTCGCAGTGACGGAAAGACGCCATGTTCGCCTTTAATTTGTCGTCATGGCTTGAGTTGGTTTTATATTTTACATGATCGACTTTTACTCGCACAAACACAACTTTGCCTTGGAGTTGACGGTAGCGAGCCATCAGAAGACGTTTTCAGTCAAATCACAGTTTATTTTTTCCTCCTTTCTTCGCCCCTCTCTGATAGGCAATATACAAGAACACGATTTGTGTGGAAATATCAATCAACAACCATCATGTGCCATTGATGATCAATAACTTAGTCTGTCCAAATTGTCTACAATTGATACAGCAAATAGTTTTACAATTGCTTCAACTGTTTTTGTTGTACCCTATGCAAGCTTAAGTTCCTTTTGAAATCATTTTGTACAAAAGTGAACTGTGGAAAAACATGTTCGAAGATGCCTTTTAAAAAAAACTAATAATAATAATAATTGATAGCACCATTTTGAAATTCTATAATGCAATGTCACTTTCCAGTTGCATCATTGTTTTTGAGCCGCGGAACTTATTGGCACATCGATAATGTGAGTGTAAAGCAATTTTACTCCAGTTGGTGCATCCGCATGGCAAGCAATTGCAAGCAGCAAACAATGGCTGTCCGGCTGGGAAGAAGACGTAGATCGATCTCTTCAGTGCTCTGAAAGCTGCACTTAAACAAGATTTGGCTCGGATTGTATTTGGAAAAATGAAAGCATCTGGGACGAGCTGATGGTTTCATACTTTTTATAAAAGTGTAATGAATTTAAAAAAATATTTCCAACTTCCTGGTGTCTTGCAACACAATGCATTTTCTTTTCTTCAGAATTTGAAAATATTGCTGCAATTCTAACTGGTAGCAGAATGCACATTTCGTTGACATAACACCACATTGCAAAATGGCGGATTAACCTGTAGCAAGTTTGAGAATAAACTAAAACACGAACTTGTTCTTTTCTTTTAACGTTCCGTCGCTTCCTCGAACTGACTGACTTTCACCGCAGTGTCCACTAGATGGCAGCAACTCTACGTTGCGGGTGGTTAGTTGGAATCCCGGCTCCGCCCATCCGCATGTTGAGGCGTCCCTAATTTGCCGCCCGTTGGTGTGTGAATGTGTGTGCGCGTAAAGCTGGTGGTGTAGATGAGGTGCACGCCATTTACACACACACTTCGCATTTTGAAAGTGCAGCGAGAGTTTGGAAGGCGGAAAAAACAAACGCTTTCATGTTGTCATTCCAATGTATTTGCACACGCCCAAAATTGGCCCTTAATCAATGTTTGAAAACAAAACGCCGGAGTTCTGAAACATGAAAGGCAAATCTATTGTGCTTAAAAGTTCAATACAAATGATTTAAAATGATGCGGTTGCAACATTTCATTCAGCGATTCTGCCAGGGACTCCGAGAGGGAAGCCATCGTACCAGACTGCTAAAGGCTACATACAGCACTTGACCTCAAAATGAAAAAGGTCAAATACGGGTGCATCTGAATATGGTGAAAAATAAGTTGAATTCAAAAACTGAGATTCGTATCATCACTGAACAGAAATATTTCATGATTCTATTGTTATTCTTGTGATGATTGTAGCTTACTGTGGAAAACAAATCCCAACTTTACCATCTCCTAAATTCGAACATTGCACTCCCGATCCTGGGCCGAAAATGTATTTTTTGGAATTTTTTTTAGTCACCCTTTTTTCTAAAGGGTTATTGCCATGAAATTGTCACCAGATGTTGGAAACAACCCAAGTAATCCATACATGCAAAGAGAGTAGAACAAATAAGATCAGAAATTAACTTGTGTGTGTGTGTGTGTGAAAATGTGAAATGACACAGGGAAAAAGTATTGAATACATGAAGAAAGGGAGGTGCAAAAAGTCACCGGAAGCCGAGACAACACCTAAAATCGATCAATAATCAAACAGCAATCCAGCCCCTTGTCAGTGCAAATGAATATCAGCTGGTTGAGTCCTAATTGATGGCCTACGAAAAGGTCTCATTGCCAAGGTGTAACTCTCAATCGGTTTCAAAGAAAAACCATAAAGCTGCGAAAATGGCCCAGCCAATCACCTGACTTGAATCCAATCGAAAATCTATGGAAAGAACTGAAACTCGAGGTCCATAAAAGAAGCCCACGGAACCTTCAAGATTTGAAGGCGGCTTGTGTGGAGGAATGGGCCAAAGTCACACCGGAGCGATGCATGCGACTAGTTTCTCCATACAGGAGGCGTCATTGCAAACAAAGGCTTTTGTTCAAAGTGTGAAATAACTACCAGTTGGCGTGTTCAATACTTTTTTCCCTGTGTCATTTCACATTATGAAACACAACTTAATTTCGGAGCTTTCTTTGTATGTTTGGATGACTTGGGTTGTCCCCAACATCTGGTGAAATTTCCATGTCGATACCAGCCGTGGAAATGTATTCCATGAGAAAAATGGTGACGCGTTAAATACTTATTTCAGCCGCTGCATAAAACAACACGGTGAAATGTGAACTGCTTTGCCGCTGCGCTGCCTGTGAGTGCGAGCGGGTGAAAAGCAGGCCAGCGTTTCACAAAGCTGATGATTAACGAGCCTTTCAGCACACACGGCGGCGACTCGGACGCTCGAAGAGTCCCGAACAACGAGAGCCACCCACGAAGCCATGGAAACACGCCAAGGGGGAAACCAACATCGCTTCAACGCTTCACTGCATGCAAGTGACTCCTTATTTCTGCGGAAAATTCTCTTGTCAGAAGTCCTCACCTTGATTACAGCGTGACTCAACGATGGCAAACACACGATCTGCCATCTAATTTTGCGCGCGCGGCAAATAAATGGGTGGCGCTCATGACAGGGTTATTTCTAGCTGCATCTTCATGCAAATTCAAGCAGGTACTATTTCACGCACATGAAGGGAGACGTCGCTTTTGATGAAACTTTTATTAGTCATAGCTGAATCATTACGCTCGGGTACCTTTCCAACCGCACGGAAATCCAATCGAACGTCCGCTGCTGAGGAGGGTTTGGGCTGTTTTTTTCTTTTTTCTTGGGAGTCGCGCACCAGATGATTTCACAAAAGTCAGCCAAGTTGATCTATCAAAGAGTGAGAGAAACAAAGGTGTGCTTGTTGCGGACACGTGCTTCGTTGTTATCTTTTGTCTGGCGTTATGTAACCTCTGTTGTGGCCCAAAAAAAACCTACACCAAGAGCTGTCTTGTTTTATGCCTTGGCACAAAAATAGTATTTTTGTCGAAATGAAGCTCCTCAACTTACTTCAACATAGTTCCTTGGCAACGAAATGCCAGATGATAGCACCAAAGCACTACTTTTGAAGCTCCTAAACTCACAGTTCAACAGATTTCTTTGGTGTCATGATGGTGCCAAAGCAACACCTACGTCTAAATGATGCACTCAACTCACTTCAACATAGTTCCTTGGCACCGAGATGCCACATGACGCCAAAGCATCACTTCAAAGCAACTGTGTTTAAACACAGTTAAATACAACTCAACTTTACTTGAAAAATGCAGTGTACATGAAAAGTGAAAAATGTATTGTACTGGATTAAACAAAAGTTTCATACATGTTTTAAAATGTTGGTTTGTCTTTTGTGGTGCGGTCCATTTGATCTGCACTTCATTCGCTAATTCTTTTGCATACCACCAGAGGCGCTCCTATTACAATTTTCAGTATGCAATTTTGACTCCACTTTAAGCATCAATGTGCCGTATGCGCTGAATAAAGACAACTTTCTGAACATGCAATAGATTTCTTCAGTCAAATTCGACCGGTTCAAAGTCCCGTTTATTGATTTTCTTTTGTAATGATACAGTTCACCCAACAATTAAGTTAACTAAACTTCCAGTGATGAAATTAAGAGTGTGGCCTTTCTGTTTGGCCCCCCCAAAAAAATGCAGCCGCATATTTTCTCGGTCTTTTGGCTTAATTGGCTTGTTAGTGACGTTCTGCGGGTTTGGAGCAAGGTTGGACTTTCCCGTCAGTGTGACAAATGCCGCTGTCGTATGGTGGAGCCACACCTGCGCAGGCGGCGCGGGTGTATAAATGCAGCCGCAGAGTATCTGTGTGTTGCACTGCCAAACGGTAAGCGGACGCCTTCTCACTTCGCTGCTCGTGGACGAGTTGTCGGACTTTGGACTTGTCATGTCGCAGAGGTACCCCATCAGTATCCGTGTAACCGGAGTCATGGAGAAGGACAAGAAAAAAGTAAGACATCTGTTTTTGCTCAGAGGATCTTCTCATTTTAAGACAAACGTAACGCTTGTGTGATGTTTTCCTCGTCCAGATGTACATCGCCTCGGTGCTTTGGTCAGACGAGGAAGACATTGTCATCTACAGGACTCTTGAGGACTTTAAGAAAATGCATGTAAGTGTAAAAAAAAAAAAACAACAACAACATTTATCTTTATTATCGCAAAACACTTCAGAGCTAAATGTATCACTTTGACTTGTTTCGCAGAAGCTCCTAAAGAAAGCATTCCCTGGCGTGAAAAAATCGGAGAGAATCGTGCCTAAATTTCACGGTATGCACTCATCGCCGCGTGCGCTCGGCCTTGCTGCCGATGTTTAAGATGAGTAACCTGAGCGTCACGTACGCTTCTAGTCGCAAAGAAGGCCAAAGCTGGGCAGAAGAACGGCAGCACCAAGTCCCTCAATTACCTGAAGCCCTTGCAGAAGTACTGCAACCAACTGCTGAGCTGCGATCCGCAGGTCAACCAGTCGGTGCACCTCATCCAGTTTCTCCACCCCAAAAATGAGGAACTGCAGCCAGAGTACTCCAGGAACGGGTACGTTTGTTCTTCATTGACACACACACACACACACACACAAGGCTGTCTGATAAAGTGTGTGCCCCAGCTGAACTGAAAGTCACGATTAATTAGTAACTTTTGACATTTGGAGCCATCCAAAGAGAAAGACTGATTATGAGAGCGTTGGCTGCCAAATTCAATGCCAATTAAAAGTCACACCTTTTCCCAAAGTTCAATTTTGAACATCTTTCACAATCATCATTATTGGCCGAGTATGTTAAAACCCACAAGGAAGTTGCAGCCACAAAATGTCCATTATGAGAAATTGACTGTGACAGAATATACATATTTACCAAAAAAAAAGATCATCTATTATGAAAGAATCACTGCCCAACTACAGTTTAACTTCAGTTTCATGCATTTAATCTCTCAGAAGTGTTTGGTTTTTAACATTTATCTCGGTACAAATTTGATTTCTTGATGGGGACGATGCAAATCCCATATCGGACGGAGCTTCAAACAAGCTTCAAGTGACTGATGTTCGCGTTTGCGAGTTTCCGTCTCCTGCCCTCAGTTGGGCTTTTAGGAAGCGAAAAGGGGGCTCAAAGCAGACGCGGCAATTTTGCATGGAAACACAATTCAAATCTTACATCATAGTTATATGAAATTACAGAGGAGTCAAAAGTGCTCAAATGTCTTTTAACACCGTTTAATTGAATCATTAGTTGGGTAGTTACTTCAATTTAAAATTGCAGCACATTTTAAACATTGAGCATTTCGAGCACGTTACAGAATTCCAAGGACTCACTGGAACGGACGTTGTTGCGCAACTGCAGGCACGCTTCCAAGCCTTAGTTGACAAGTGAACCGGCAGGATGCTAGCGCAGCTTCGACCCGAGCTCCGTTTCCATCTGTCCTCTCTTTATGCCACTGGAGATGATGCCGTCCGACTTTGAGCTCAAGGCGAGGCACACACGGGACCGGACGACAGCCGATTGCAAGGGCGCATTATTGACAAATAAGGCTGAACACCTCCAGACAATTTAGAGTCTTAGCTAAATTTTTGGGCCTGGTTCTGCACTGTATTTACATCAAGTTTTCATTTTCCTCTTAGCATCATAATTACGCCCCCCGAAACGCAAGCCCAGCAGGAGCAAATTCTCAGCCAGGGTGGCAACGTGACCCAGCCCTTTAGCACGGAGACTTACAGGTGCGTGGCCCCCTACGAGACCAAGGACACCAAGAACAAGCCGTTCAAAGTCTCGCTGGATGAAAAAGTCGACGTGCTCATCAAGGACAAAGCAGGTGAGCCGAGCAGCTTTGTCAACTTCGGGCCGAAACACTCACAAAGTAGCGTCCGGTTCTAATGTTTTGGCTGCATGGCTGGCTTCAGGCTGGTGGCTTGTGGAGAATGAAGACAAGTGCTTGGCCTGGTTTCCGGCACCGTACCTGGAGAGAACGGACGATGAACCGGAAGAGGACAACATCGATGGACTTCCCGAAAGAGGTACAGAACATAAGCACCGCCAACCTCTGCTCCTTTCTCAAGATGTTGAACACATCACCAAAGTGATCTCTATCTCCGTCAGGATTGTTTTACACCGTGACCAAGAGCTACAAAGCCACCAACAATGACGAAATAACAGTGAGCATCGGCGCCTCAGTGGAGGTGCTGCAGAAGTCGGAAAACGGCTGGTGGCTCATCAGGTATTCTAAACCTTCCAACCTTTATGGCGAGAATATCAACGGGGTTAGGGTTTTGTACCTTTAGGGGGTAAAATGGCTTGTCACAGGGTCGGTAGTGCTATAATGGAACCGTTGGCATTTTGGAGTTTGAAGGGTAGCGATGGACTCCGATCATTGTCCCCGTAGAGGTACAGATCGGCACACCTTCAAAAGGTACCGCTACTTGACTTTTACAGTTTATAGTTTGGGGACATACGTATCTGTCTCTTTTTGGTTCTGGTGAAGATAAAAGGTTCCTCCATTAGACTAAAATCTTAGACACATTACAGAATACATCAGTGTAGGGTTAGCGTTCAGGGTTATCACTGTATCTGCAACCTATACCCAATACCTTTGACCATGTCCAGACAGTCATCTCAGAGTCCAACAATTACTTTGAATCCCAGGTCCATTGGTGTAGATTGATTGTATTGTCAGTGAGACAAAGTGTCCAATCTTTTCAGATATTAACCCAACCTTTGGTTTCCGCAGACACCAAGGCAAGGCCGGCTACATCCCCAGCATGTACCTGAAGCCCCCGAGCCACGGCCGCATGGCAGGAGGCCACCACAAGCGCAGCAGTCCCATCCTTCTGTCCCCTTCCAACCTGGCAGTGCAGTCACAGTTGATGAGCCACTCTCAAGAAAACCTGCAAAAACCGAACCCCGCCAGGCCCGTCTCACCCAATCTCCTTCGGCCCCAAAGCAAGCAATTGTCTAAATCCGTTGAGGTCCTGAGCCCACCTGCGTCGGCCACCGCCTCACTTCCCAAGCAGAGACCTGTCCCACCTCCGAATCCAAGACGCGCCACATCTCCCAATCCAGGACGCGCCCCATCTCCCAATCCAGGACGCGCCCCATCTCCCAATCCAGGACGCGCCCCGTCTCCCAATCCAGGACGCGCCCCGTCTCCCAATACAGGAGGCATCCCATCTTCTAATACAAGACACGCCTCACCTCCCAACGCAAGCTACGTCCCTACGCCCATCATCATGGTGGAGAACGACGCGGATAACGATCTTCCGATTAGCCTGACCGGGGACAGCGAGGGAGAGTTCACAAGTGACAGCGAATTCAGCAGTGACGAATTCAGCTCGCCCTCGACCAGCACGACCACGAGCCTGAGCATGAGCTACGACGACTACCGCCTGCGCCACAGCCGCACTCCTCCGCCGCCGGCTAAGCAGAACCTGAATCCGGAAAGCGCCATGGGGGGCAAAATGACGCCCGCCATATCCGACCCCAACATCTTCAAGAGCGTCTCAGCGCCCAAGATGCCGCCCAGGCCGGAGGCCAAAGAGATCCTCAGCCGATGCACCACCATCACTCGCAAGAACGCAAACAGATCTCAGAGCCCGACGCCCATACAGAGTCATTAGAAGTCGCCGAAGTCGGACAATTCAGATCAGTCAATTACAATGCAGCAGAATGAGTTCAGCTGGACCTAGACTTCTCAAACAAACTTGTTCAAATGTATTTACGGTTTTATACTAGAAAGATTGCTAGCACCTTTGCAGCTAGAAACGCATCACTCAACTCTTTCCAGTCTCTTCAGGGTATATTTTCCATACTGGAAAACGTTTGTTGAGCCTTATATGCATTTAGACGTGGAGCTCATTTTTACATGTACCCAAAGATATTTGTTTGTGTGTCAAGAATGCTAGAAATGGAAATAGCCTCTGGGTGTGTTGTGGTTTGTTTGCTTTGGACCGAATAAAAGCATGCCGATCAATTGTGCAGTGGTGCAACGTGGCTTAAACAAAGACAGCGATGACAAAGCACAGGGAGTAACGCTGCTTCCAACAATTTCTTCATTTCAGTTCTCCATGGTGAAAGTTTTAAGTCATTTCAGTGCGAACCGGCCTCATGCAGAAGTACAAGTAAGCAACGTGAGCCACTTCACTAGCAATGGTCACTAATCATCATTTCCCTGATATTTGATTGGAAATCAGCTTCATGAACCACTACAGCTACCAGTGGCCCCGTTATTTTCCCTATTCAACCATTCTCACGCCAGCTTCACAAAATTCAGTTTCATGCACCACTACACCAACAATGGTCGCATAATATTACTTTTCCTGGAATTGTTGTGGACTTCTCCCCATCTCACACCAGCCGCACAAAGGGTCAGATATGTGAACCACTCCACTATCAACAGTCCCATTAGTAGACTTGACTATTGTAATGGTCTTCTGACTGGATTCCCCCAAAAGAGCGTTAAACAGCTGCAGTGCATTCAGAACGCTGCAGCTCGGTTTCTGACCAGAACGAAGAGGTCCGAACAAGTCTTTACACTGTCCCTGGTCAGCCTTAGAATAGATTTTAAAGTTCTGCTACTGGTCTATAAATCACTAAATGGTTTAGGTTCTGAATACACAAAGGAAATGCTAATGGAATATAAACCGAGTAGGGCTCCGAGATCGACAGACTCGGGTCAAATAGTGGAGCACAGAGTCCAAAGCAAACGTGGTGAAGCAGCATGTGGCTATTATGCTGCACACAAATGGAATAAGTTGCCAACAGAAGTGACGTCGGCCCCGAGTGTGAATGTTTTTCCAGGTTAGTCCAGGTTAAAACCTCTTATTCTCATGCTTTATAGGGACTTTCCACTTTAAATAGGTCTTGCAACTGTACGCCGTTTTAATTGTACTTTTATTTTCCCCTTTGTTTGAAATGTTCATAAGCTGTTTTCTTTATTTTTAAATGCTTGTAATCATGTAAAGCACATTGAGTTACCTTGTGTATGAAATGCGCTGCATAAATAAATTTGCTTTGCTTAGTCATGACATTCTTTTCTTCTTATTATATTGCTTTTTCTGACATTGCCTTGAGATCCTTAACACCCAATCCTATGGCAGCTGCACAAGGGTCAGATGCGTGAATGACTACACTATCATCGGTCCCTTTATCCATCATTTTCCCCTGGATTGTGTTGTATACATCTTCTCCTCATCCCAGACCAGTTAACCAAAGTTCAAATATGTGAACCACTGCATAAAATACCTCATTAGATGAATTTTCCTGGCATTCCTGGTGTTCAAATCCCGGCCCCGCCTCTCTGGAGTTTGCATGTTCCCCCCGTGCCTGGGTGGGTTGTCTCCGGGCCCTCCGGTTTCCTCCCACTTCCCAGAAACATGCGTGCGAGGTTGATTGAAGACTCTAAATTGCCCGTAGGTTGGTAGTTGTTTCCATGTGCCCTGCGATTGGCTGGGGGACTGCTCGAAGATAGCTCGTGAGGATAAGCGGTAACGAAAATGGATGGAACTTTCTTGCCTGATGCCACATCAGCTGCAGCAGTGCAAGAGACAAGAGTGATGCTCATTCATGTCAAAATGTCACATTCCCGTCCTCGTTATGGATGAAGAAAATTGAAAGACAGTGATCCACTTCTGTATATAAATACAACCGCTTTGATTTTAATTAGAAAGTACAAGATGGTTATTTCCGAATCATGACAAAGAAAAAAACAAAACATGCTTATCTCGCATGACTGCAGAGGAACCCGGCGATTGGGAGGAACAAAACCGCCATGGTTGATATCTGCCGCGGGAGGCAGCGTACAGTCGAGATGTTGGAGTCGGTTCTTCTTCCTGCTTTTTTACTCGCGGCACGCTTAATGCGTAAACGCATAACCATCCCCCTTGCTTCCTCAATGGCTCGCTGGATCCATTGAATGAGCAACGCTGACCGCGGGTGCGAGCTTCATGAAGTCGGTCAGCTGGTGAGAGGCGAGCATTTTGCAGCGTTCACTGTCATTTGATCCGGCTCCTCGTCTTCCTCAGAACTCTCCTCAGTCTCTTCCTCTGGTCGGTGGTTGCCGTTTGTGGCGCTTTTCTCGGTGGCGCTCACCTCGTCGGCGTCGGCGTGCCCTTCCTCCTCAGCGGGACAATTTGGATCTCCATCGTTTCCGCTACCTTCTTTGCCGGTCCCCGTCGCCGCCTCCTTGTCGATCATACAGACGGGCTCAGAGCCAAGAGGCGAAGTGTCCATTTCTTCAACGCTAATAGGGAGGATGCGTCGTTAGGATTAGACTGATATGCATCGCGGGCATTTGGCGTATGTTAAAAGATACAGCACCGTAAGCCGCAACCTTTTCCTGTTCTAACAAAGGTGTTTTCAAATCAAATCCGCACACTTTGGAGCATTCCGACTGGTATTCCGATCTACTTTGGTCAAGCGCACACCCTCGTCATCTTAAAAATGAGACCCTTTGTTTTTGCTGTGCATATTTTGTTGTGGCACCGGCAGTATGTTGGTTTCTGTGTCGCTTTTAGCGGTTTCCACTTATTTCCTACAAAAAGATTGGCAGTTTTTGTTTTCTCTCCTATTTGTCTGTATTTTGCTCTCCTTGTATTTGGAAGATAACTAACATTTCTCCAAATGAGAGGCAGTCTTCTTGCTTTTAACTGTTTGTCATAAATGTTCCTTCAAAGTACATTCGACACAGCATTACTGCCATTATCCTTAGGCCAACATGAGGTTAGCTAGCTTAATGCTAACATGCAATGAGGAACGCCATAGACAAGCTAGCAAAGATTTGCATACTTTAGCATAAACACTGCAGTAACACATACAAATAGAAGATCCCGCAACACTCACCAACATATCGTATCTCTGTTCTTCGGAAACAACTCGAACTGGCAGAATTCAGCTTGAGTTTAAGTTTACTTAGCAGACCGTCTACTTCTTCTTGACATCAACCAAGTCTACCGGCGCCTCACTACTGCCACCGTCAGGATAAGGCGTGTACACCAGAGAGGCTAGCACTGGACATACGACGGTACGTGTATAATGTGTAAACTTTTGGAATTCATTTAGGGTGCGGCTTCTATACAGGTGTGCGCAATAGACTGAATTTGATTGTCATTTTATCAGCTAGAATTAAGACGTGCGGCCGTAGCCTCAGCTTGATGATTTCACGGTCACGGCGGGCGAGCGTCCCTCACCAGGATGGCGCTCCGGCCACTCTCATCTTCTGCCACATGTAGTTCAGGAACATGGACGCCTGCAGCAGACGGCCGATCCTCTGCATGTGTCTCTCTGAGGGCGGCAACAGAAGTGAAATTGTATTCTTGTGGCGTCCATTTGTTCCGCCGGTCTTCCATCAAACACATGAGTGTTACTTACACAGGTACGAAACCATTATCTCAGATGCCGGTATCTTCACTGCTTAAACTCAATTAAAGGTACATTTTCTTGCCAGAGCCATAAACTCATGACATGTCACATGGTCCACCAGGTCGCCACATTTACCTTTTAAATGTAAATGCTACGGATGAGGTTTTGACTCCATTTCCTTGCTCAACTATGGGGAAAATCAACAAGAGAATGCAGTCTCTATTTGTGCTCCAGTACTCTGGAATGCCCTCCCTGCAGAAAGTAGAGTGGCTACCTCTATAGAAAGGTTATAGACTTATTTTGACACTCTTGCAGTTGGCTAAACCACACCTAGTATGAAACGAGTCTCTTGCCCTCGGCCCTTGACATCTGGAATTTGGCCTGTTTGACTGCCGCTTCTCCCACACTCCCCAACTTTCGTCATGTTATGAGATAAATACTGATTGTGAAGTGCGCCACATGGTGTCCGTGGCACAGTTGTATATTGTGTTTTTTTGTATCGTATCCATGGTTTCTATAATTGTGATGTGATAGTGGCGGAATCAAGAGGTGGATCAAGTCCCCACTGAAGGCCAAGGTACCAATGCACTGCCCACCCCTGGAAATTGGCTGACCTGTGTACGGTATGAGGCCCTCCAGGACGGCGCGGGCGCCCTGGTACTGCAGCAGCTCGTCAGGCGGGAGATGCGTGAGCAGAACCTTGAGGACAGCCTGGGCATCCAGACAATTCCTGGCGTTCGTGTTCCACACCCCACAGTAGCGCAGCAGCGACTCTGAGCAAAGAGCACAGCAGCAAAAGTCGGATTCCATTTTATTTCCGCACCTTGGAAACGTTGCATTCGTGTAACGTGTTCCAGTGTTCATTTGTGCTCGTCTTTGAAAAACACTGTTGTCTGTCAAGGTTTTCTACTGAAATTCACGTTGCATTTGCATTTTTCAGGTAGTACCGAGGACTACTGGAAGTGATGGAACATAATTAAGAGTAAGAAGAATAGGTAGAGAAGGTCCCCTACTAGCAACAGTAGTTGTTCCAACAACAGAGCAGAGAACATATATGCCTGGGAGTATTCTTGGATGCTCTGTTTGTAAACGTTACTGCTCTATGTGCGTGTTAAAAAATCAGTTGCTCAAAGGTTCATAATTGCCGTAACTTCTATGCTCATTTCCATTAGCCCATCTATGGTGTTTTTCCATTATGTTAGCATGAAGCTGGTGGACTTTCGTTAGATGAAATTATATGGTTTGGTTGAGCATTTTGGTGTTTACATGTAAAATGTTCAATTCTCTTTTCTTTTATGTGTCGGTTTCACGGTAAACTGAAACTGGGAGTGACAAATAAACAAGTACGCTGTGCCTCTTATTTGTGCGAAGAGGCACAAAGGAATACTTCCAAATGTGCGTTTTAACAAGTTTAAAGTGAATAAAATAAATCATACGGTCTCTCTATATCACAGATTTTCCTCTCTCTCAGTGGGTGTGGAACATTCCCCCCCGATAAACGGGTTCAGTGCACATGGAAGATTTTGCACAAATTGCCGGCTACCTTTCTGATCCACTCGAAGTTTCAAAACGGTCTTCTCCAGAAGCTCACTACTGTCTCCTGTTTGACGGATTGCTGCAAGGAACAGAGGTTGGAACGTGTCAATTACGACAACGGCAAAGGAGGACCTTTCCATATTTCCAATGCCGTCGTCTGGCGCATTAGCGTTTGTGCTGCAGTGTTACGCGACGCCACGCACTGAACATAACGCAGCGGCAGGACATTAAAGTAATGACACAGTACTTTGCAACCAGATTGTTACTAAAGTGGACGTGACAAAGCGAAACAAATCAAATATAGCCAGAACATCACAGCAGCCATCAAAGTACACATTTGGCCCAAGCATGTCGTCCTTGTCCCCGATGATGTCCAAGGCCACACAAACAACTCGGCTTGTTTCAGTATCGTCTCGTTACCGACGCAGCCGTCAACAATGAGCGGTGACAGTGAATGATTCATTCCATACATTTCTTGGAAGAGAATTATGTAAACTGCAGGATTTCAGTTTTACCTGAGTGCAAGACAAACCGCGCAAAGAGCTTTGAATAGGTTGAGTACCTTTAATTACAGACAGCACAGTGTGCGGCTGGTCCAACGAGATGGCGAGGCCCAGAGCTTTCAGGTATTTCTTCTCATGGAGCAGGTTGGACAACTTCTGCTGCCTTCACACAAACAGGGAAGGACACAAAACAAATAGTATTTCAACAAGGGAGCACAGCCAAGCTTTCCCCGATACAAGATTTGTCAACCACTATCAGTTGACCTTGACGGATTATTTCCTCTTTCATTTAACTGCGGGTTTCTCCCCCTCGTGGGGGGGGGGGAAAAAATGCTTCTTCTGAATTCCTGAAATAAATGCTTGAAGTAACTTGTGCAGTGTATTATCTTTGCAAAGAGCCGAGAGGAGGGTCGCAGAGCCGGATTTCTATACGCTCTTGTATGTATGTATGTATGTATACGATCCGATCAATACGGCATACTACAGACAGACACAGTCAGCTCGTCGGAAAAAAGGAAGAAAGAAAGAGCGTGTGGCCGATCAGGGAGGTCTGGGAGGGGGCTTCGTTCTCCTCCTGGGGTGCATGTCGGCCTCGCGCCGCCTTTCGCTGTTGTCCTTTAGCAGACGAAATGGACTTCTTCTTGTGTATTTCAGTTAAACCAACTGTTGTGAATCGCTACGGAAGGTTTCAAAACAAACTAAATCCAGTCATACAATACCAAATGTCACATTTTCCATCACAAGACTTTGTCATCATTATTCAACGTCAAGACACCGATGTGAACGCATGTTAAGGCGAAGACCAGGAAGTCATTCTACCTCTGAGGGCTGATATAGATCACATCCCCCGCTGGTATTGTTTGCACGCTTTGTTATAAGAAAAGGCTTCCTCTTACGAAACCGTTTTTTTTTTAAGCTTACGTAACCTAAACACTGAGCGCATGCAAGCGTGTTATTGGAAGGCACGCAGGCAGGCGACCGGTTTCGTTCACAGCGCAAGGTATTGTCCCGTTCAACAGACGAGCAGCACCCGTGACTCCGTAATTGGTGTCTTTGGCGAACGGGTTACGCAACGGCTGTCCTTTGCAAAGAAGACGGGAACCGGACCGTTTGCAATTTTGTGCGACCGATCTGGTGACTTACTCGATGATCTGATCCTCCCGCTTGGCCTGCTCCTCGGCAAGCTCCACTTCCGTCACATCCTGGTAACGGACACAAGGCCACATTCATTCTGATTCTTAAAAAAAAAGTCTCGGGACAACAGAGGTTAGGTGGAAAGGTAAAAAAAAATAATAAATAACTTCTTTAGTTTGTTAAGTTTTTTTTGGCACTCTAAGTTATCTTACTTATATTCATTTGATTTTTGTTTTTATATTTCTGGTCGAGCAGTGTTTTTCATACAAATATAGTGGCGAGGTCAATTTACCGATCTATGAATTGATTAATTTTAGATGGCAGAAAATACTAAGTGTGACTTTTTTAAAAACTCGCAAACTTACAACACTAAATACGTCTCAATCAAATCAAACTCCTTGAGCTTAGAGAAGTCAAACGGAACTCTATACATGATTCAAGTGACCGACTTCTTTTTTTTTTTCTTCCATGTGACCCAGTTCACCTATGCATCTTTCTTGAGTAAGCAGCGAAATGCGTTGAAACGAGCACAATGATCTTTAATTTGGGTCATTTGAAGTAAATCGATACGATGAGGACCTCCATCCATCCCTCCCTCCCTCCCTCCCTCCCTCACCATCCATACGGTGATGATGGAGTCGGCCGACCCGGTCACCATCTTGTCGTCTTTCCTGCCGCTGTGGAGCCCCCACACTTTGTCCTGGTGGGCGTCCAGCGTCTTCACACACTCGTTGGTCTTGATGGTCCACAGCTTCACCAAACCGTCCGAGCCGCTACGGAGGGAGCACGCTTGGAATTGTTACAACTGTGAGCTGAACGATTTGGTAACTTCGATACGTACAGTCAGTTGAAACTGTGTGAATCTGCCCAGCCAAAATTGAAAAATTGAAAAGAAAGACTGTACAATATTATTATACTGGCATATTTGTTCACGCGGGCCGGGGGCGTGCTGGGCGACAGGGAGGGTACACCCTGAACTGGTCGCCAGCCAATCGCAGGGCACATAGAAACAAACAAGCATTCGCACTCACGTTCACACCTGCGGGCAATTTAGAGTCTTCAATCAAGCTAGCGCGCATATTTTTGGGATGTGCCCGGAGGAAAGCCACGCGGGCACGGGGAGGACATGCAAACTCCACACAGGCCAGGCCGGATTTGAACCCGCAACCGCACAACTGTATTAAAATAATTAAAAGATTTGAGGAAAACTTGGCAAAGCCACAATCATTTTCTAGGGTTACCATTTTATATTTCCAATGATTTCCTGTGAGATACCTCAATTTGAAAAATATTTGCATTAAAAGCATCATTTTTGTTGAACTGCAAGCGCAAAAAGACACTTTTTGGTGTTCAAAATGTAGCAACGGCTTGCGGCCATGTGAAAAGGTGTCAAGATTTACCTGCTGAGCAGCTGAGTGCCTCGGCTCACAAAGATGACCTTCAACACGGATGCGTCGTGCCCTTCGAATGTCTAATTAAAACAGTCAAACACGTATTTTTACTTCAGGACCCAAAATAATCTGTAACAAAGTGCTCATGTACACGACTCGGAAAAAATCAGGGCAATTGGACTTTGGTGTGGATTTTCATCTTGAACCTCAAATGCCCGAGAACCTTTCCAACTTGATTTGACCTTTGACCTGTCCTCATCCCTAACTTTTGGCGAGTGGCGCAAGTGAGCCGCGGCCTACCTTGAGACAGCTGAAGTCCTGCAGGCTCCACAGCTTGGCGGCGCCGTCCGCGGAGGAGGTGGCCAGCACCTGGTCGACGGGCGAGAAGCAGACGGCCCAGACGCTGCGGCGGTGGCCCCGGAACACGCCCAGCAGGTCCACCGTCCCCTCCCCCGCCAGGGACCACAGCTTGGCCGTGCGGTCCTGGGAGCCGGACGCCAGCAGCTTGTCGTTGGGCGAAACGGCCACGCTGTTGACATCCTGGAGAGACAGAATTTCTATTCAAATTTGTCTAACGGCCATTAGAAAAGCTCTTACGAGGAAGTCAAGTCTGCAATGCATCAATGTGTAGCAGACGAGCAGTGGTGGGAAGTCACTGAGTGCAAATACTTTGGGACTGCAATTAAGTCGATCTCTCTGGCAGTTTCACTTTGCAGCAATATGGAGGAGCATTAACGACAAATACAGTTCATGTGTTCTAGGAGGCTTTTTCAGACATTTTTGTCGTCCAAAATGTATAATACAGAAATGAGGTAGTAGGTATAATATATTGGTTTTTAATTCAGAAGTACCTGCATATGCAGTGGAGTGTACACTGAATTTCCCCGTGAGGGATCATAATGAGTACGTAAAATTACAATAATAGAAAATCCCCCATCAAGCAGAATGGAGCCCGCTAATTAAGGACAAAAATATGCTGCTCTATTCACTCTTCGACACTTTTCTCAAGGGACGCCTTGGGTGAGATCTGCTCAATATGATTGAATGATATTGTGACGGCGTTACAATCCTTTGTTGCATATGTTGAAGTGAAATGCCACCCACTGACGTTTCGGTGTCTGCCACCGCGAGCGTCCGTGCGGCAAAAAAAGCCCGTTGCATTTTCACTTGATTGATATTTGAAACTTAAATGAGATTGAGTCCATTCTTAACGCTCAAAAATGTTATGCATGCGACATCATTTGTCGCCTGCGGCTTAGCTTTTACATTTTTCTTTCAGTCTCAGGAAGGCGAAAAAATTGAAAACGCCTTCATCTCATGGAATCTTGTTTGATGACGTTGCCAAGTTCATTCATTCGAGGAAGTCTACAACGTGCAGTACGGAAAATCGATGTTGTAATGTGAACGTATCAGGTCAAACAAATAAACCAAACGTTCCTGTCTTACAACATCATGACTTCAAATATGTAAACATACAGCACATTGTCTAAAGCACACGCAACCGGCAACCAGGGTGTAGTTCGGGGTGCAGCCCCCGCCTCCTGCCCGATGACAGCTGGGATAGGCTCCAGCACGCCCGCGACCCGCGTGAGGAGAAAATGGATGGAAATTGTCACTGTGGTCGATACCAAAACATCAGTGGGTGGCGGTCGAATTTTTGGGGTGGAGCAAATGGTCTTCGTACTAGACAGAAAATACTTGTAATGCTGCAATTATTTAGTTTCTACCTCCAAGTAATTCTCCAGTTGAGCTTTTCTGCTTGTAATTTATTCCAGAATCCGCTGTCAGCAGCACGTTCGATGACTGCGCTTAACTTGATTTCGAGCTCAAACTCTGAAATTGAGCCAGTGGACAGAAAAGGTCGACACACCCATGTTAAATTGCCAGGTTTTTGGGATATATAACAACAAATACATAAAATGCAACCGAGTTAAATCATTTCAAAACTTTTTCCACCATTGGTGACCTGTAACTTGGACAAATCAATCGGTGGGGGAGAAAAGGAAAACTTTATGTCCCAATGGCTCGTATTAGACTCATTTCCACGCTATCCGTTGAATTCTGCACTTCGCCACCTAAAGAAATATGAATGACAACAATTTGAATTCTAGTGAAATTTTATGGAACTAAAAGCCGTGGTAATTACCAAAAAATGTTCTGTTTCTGTTATAGTGTTATTATCATGTCTCCATCAATTCTCCAATGTACTGTTTTACAAAAATCAAATAGTAAAGCATATTATTTCATTGATCCATATGGTCATCCATTTTGTCCTCATTTGGGTGGCACGAGCATGTTTTGGACGTGGAAGGAAGCCGGCGCACCCGGAGAAAAATTGTCACACAAATTGAACATACAAATTCCAAAGACAAATGCCCGAGCTGAGCAGAACTGTGTGGCAGACGTTCCTTGATCCAAACAATAGTTGTTTACTTGAACTCCAAATGAGCGAAATAGTTGGCAGGGCTGAAGAATGATGCTTGCAACATCAACACAAAGTGACAAGTCAACGCCCGGGCAGGGATGCCAACGCACCCCGAGCAATTGAAGAAATCGACCCAACGCAATTGCAGTTGTCTTTGTTCTCACGTCTGCCTTCGATCTTCTCTTCTTGTTCATTGTCTTGGGCGTACCTTATCGTGTGCCTTCTCTGTGGCCCGTGCAGCCAGCTGGTGCAAGTCCGTTTCTGCGGCGAGCAAGTCTGCAGGGAGATCCCACACCTTGACTGTACAGTCCTGACTGCCGGACACGATGAAGGACGCTTTCATCCTGCGCACACACAAAAAACATACATCAATGTCAAATAAGTCAAAAAAACACTGTGTTCCAAATTATTAGGCATATGCAGTATTTTCATTCTCCTAAATAGTCTTGGCCACAGGCACAAATCATTTTATGTGACCAACTAATTGTCTATTGTCTACTTCATGTTTCTTGCAATTCTTCTTCACTTATAACAGATGTTAAAAGCAATTTTCCCCATCAAATCCTTAACATTACATTTTGGATTTGGGCACATTTGTTTAGCAAATAATTCAAACATACATTTAGATGGTTTTGAAAGTCATAATGGTCCACTGACGGAAATCATAACTACAAGCCCAATTCCAATGACGTTGGGACGTTGTGTTAAACATCAATAAAAACAGAATACAAGGATTTGCAAATCATGTTCAACCTATATTTCATTGAATACACAAGATATTTAAAGTTCAAACTGATCAACTTAATTGTTTTTAGCAAATAATCATGAACCTCGAATTTGACGGCTGCAACACGTTCCAAAAAAGCTGAGAAAGTTGAGGAATGCTCATCAAACACCTGTTTGGAATGAACATCCCACAGGTGAACAGGCCAATTGGCAACAGAAAACAATTGCTCAGTCATTCACAAGCAAAGATGGGGCGAGGTTCACCTCTTTGTGAACAAGTGCTGGAGAAAATAGTCCAACAGTTGAAGGACAATGTTCCTCAACGGACAATTGCAAGGAATTGAGGGATTTCCTCATCTCCGGTCCTGAATATCATCAAAAGGTTCAGAGAATCCGGAGAAATCGCTGCACGTAAGCGGCGAGGCCGAAAAACCGACATTGAATGCCCGTGACCTTGCATCCCTCAGGCGGCACTGCATCAAAAACCGACATCGATGCGTGAAGGATATCGCCCCGTGGGCTCAGGAACACTTCAGAAAAACATATGTGCAACGGAAGTGCAACTTGAAACTCTACTATGCAAAGCAAAAGCCATTTATCAACAACACCCAGAAACACCGCCGGCTTCTCCTAAGGTGGCAGGAATTATGAACAGTTCAGTGTTAGCTCTAAACTTTCAGGCTCCAGCAAGAAAGAAAGAAATGTCAGGAAAAGCCTACTAGAACATCTTAACTTTATTTGTGGTTAATCCGAGGCACTTTAAATGGTGGCAGGTGTGTGCTGACCCCTATTTAACATGATTTGGTCAATTCTGAACATAACCAGTTATAAGAGCGTGTATGCACAGATGCAAGCACGTTATTTCAGTGTTCTGTTGTACTAGATAGAGCGGCTCCGAAACTACCGGAGACAAATTCCTTGTGTGTTTTGGACATACTTGGCAAATAAAGATGATTCTGATTCTGATTCTTTTTACTTCCCACCTCTTGAAAAAGATTTTAAAAATAGTAAGAAGAATTGAGTCACAATGGTGGAAAAAGATTTGAAATGATCTTCACATAAATTTGGCATTTGAACCGGGTTGTGTAGACTTTTTATATCCACTGGAGGAGCCCCTCTTCGATACACTTATCACCTTAACAATGCTCATTTGTTCATTTCAGAATTGTTAATTGTTGGAGCTATACTGCCGTCCACTCTCATACAGTCGTGCTATAAAATATTGGCACCCCTGGGGGTGTGTGTGTGTGTGTAAATCAATAAATACACACAGTGCATATATAATATGTGTAGTACATATGTACATTATACATTTCATGCTAAAAATATTGGCACCCCTGAGTGTGTGTGTAGAAATAAATAAATACATAAATTACACACACACACACCTATTTTTTAGCTCGGCTGTACGCTTTTAAAGACTTTTAAAGACGTGGCACGGGTTCTCAATAGGGTTGGGGTCAGGGTGATGATGGTGACTTTTTCTCCTTTCACACCCATTGAAGCTACAACTCAAATGTGTACATAACTCACCCGTCATGCGTGATCATTTTGAACAGTGTATAAAGGGGATGCGTGTTACCTGGAACAGGAAATGGAGCCCACAGCGTTTGTGTGGCCGGTGCCGTATGCCACGCAGCGAACGTGGCCGCTGTCAGCGTCCATGTGCCACACACGCACTGACCTGTCCTGTGGAATGGACACAGTACGTGACAAGCACAAGCACGTTACGGTCGTGCGCGTGACTTGCTGGAAAAGTGGCATTGTGTCACACACAGGTCCTCACCTTTGCGCAGCTCGCAAAGACACAGTCTTTTTTAAAGACGTCCAACGACAGCACAGTATCTGTGAGGGAGGAAATGTGACAGAAAAAGATAACAAACATTCCATCAACCAGCTCATTAAGCAGTCAATCATCACGGCATAATCTTCATTGTTAAGACCGATATTGTGTAAAATAGTAGATGTGTCCCAGCCCGCGCAGGTACCGTCTTCAGAGGGACATATCTACAACCCACGTCAAGATTTTTTACATACCGGTAATTACACCTTCAGATTTCTTGGTCGGGTAATGTTTCCACTCTTACGGCACCAGCCTTATTGTTAAATAACTTTTAATAGGAACGGGAAATGTACAATAAATGTTCTCTGTAAAACAGTGGTGCTTTGAGATTCCAGTTGAATCTTCCATAAACACGCACGTCCTATAAAATTACTCCATTCGAAAAAAAACACAACACATTTTGTGTGTGTGCGTTTTAATAAAGACAAATACCACTCTTTAATAGTTTACTTTACAGAACATACATGTAGAATGTAAAGAAGTGAACAGCTGTCTCCACAATTTTTGCTTCAATTCCGTGGTCATTGTGCTACTCCTTCTGGTATGCCAGTCTTGACCACCACTACAGTTTCAGGCAATTTAGTGGGGTGGACACGAGATAAATTGCTGGCCAGGGTTGGGGGGGGCTGATGGAATTTTTTGCCCCTAAATTGGGCTCAAACTAGGCTAGGTGGGAGCTAGATTATGCGGAAGATTGGATAGGTGGAAACTTTGATCGGTAGAAAACAGATTAGGCTAGGATGAGCTAAAATAGACGGAAGCAAGGACAGCTAGAAGCTAGGCTAAGGGAACGCTAGGATAGGTGGTAGCTTGGCTACGTAATCAGAAGCTAAGCTAGGAGGAAGCAAGGATGGATGGTAGCTAGTATTGGGCTCATCTCACGTTTACTGCATCGCAATGTGGAAGCACACACTGCCATCTGCTGGCGCCTCACCCGAGTGCCCGTAGAGGATCTGGCAGCTGTTGGCGAGCAGCTCAAACACTTTGAGCTGGCAGCTGTTGGTCGCCACCACAATGTGGCTGTCGTTTGGACCCAGGAACTTTACGTCCAGCACCTCATCACTGTAACCCACAAACTGCAAGAAGGAACTCATATTAGATGAGTGGGGTTTTTTTTTTGTAGGTTACCATTTGAAATTAATAGGGTTCTTACTTTAAGAAGAACCTAAATAAATTAGGTTGGGCAATGAGACCGCTCAACCACAATTAAGTGACTATTTGAAAGCAAACAGTCACTGGACATAATTATTACACGTTACACTCTAATGAGATCCAATAGCCCCGTCAGATTTAGATCCTGAGCATTAGCGACTGAAAGGCAGACTTTGTGCACACTTTGTGTACTGTATTGCTCTACAGCTAATGAGATTCATTACATATCTTGCTCAGAAGCATTCAAAGAAGTATCCGGATACACGTCATTCATGGCTCACCTGCTGCTGTGTGCTGAGATCAGGCAGCTGGTAGAGCACGATGTTGTGCTCCGCAGTGACGGTGGCAAGCCTGGCGGAGGCGGGCAGGTGAAGCAAGTACGTCAGACTGCGGGGGTCGTCGTCGTCCTTCTCCTCCTCATCCTCGGAGGACGGGCCGAGCGTGGACGGGAGGGGCTGGTTGTAGACACAGCGGCCCGTGCTGCCCTCCCACACTCTCAACAGCCCTGCATGCGCCAGTTGGGAAGAGTTTTGATGGAGCACAAAGTGAGAATATATTGCTAGGACATTTGGGACCGGGTCAAAGTTGAACCTTTGCTGCCAGCTGTGATGAAATGCAAGTCTCTGTTCTTGACTCCAATTTGAGAGAGGTTTGTTTTGGCAGGCAGGATCACAACACCCTCCACAGCCTGCACACAAAGGTAAAAACACACTTAAATGAATGCACTATGCTTATTATTATTATTTTTACATATAATAACTGTCGTAGTCTTACCTCATAGATGGGTACTGTTCTCTTAGCTGTCTGGCTCTTCAGATCCCACACTGTGCAGATCTTATCTCTCCCTGAACTACAATCAAACAAGGGCACAACATAAAAACGTGAGACATTTAACACATGGCAGAAAAATGTCTTCAAGCTGAGGTCCTTCATACATCCTAATGTATGAAATGCATTAGAATTCAGACACAATGCTGAAATAATCCAACAATATGACTTTATTTTACAACTTTATGGGCCTGGAAATGGAGAAATAAGTAAATATTAAAGGTCCCACGCCACCCCGAAAAACTCATTGGATCTATACGATTCACATTAATGGCCTATTTTGAGTTCAAAACGGCGAATTTCGCCAACTGATTTTCATGTATGAATATCGGAAGTGTAAATTAGCTTTGCTCTGATTGCATCGCTCTTATTCTCAACTTAAATACGGAAAACAGCTTTGCTCTGATCGGTCCAGAGTTCCATTTGTACCTGATCATGGTGTCACCGTCAGGGCTGAAGCTGAGGGAAGTGACGGCGCTGTAGTGGCTCTGAAGCACAAACACACACTGGCTGGTGCGCAGGTCCCACAGCCGGATGCCGCAGTCCAGAGAGGACGAGAAGAGCTGCAGACGCTCGCTGTCTGGGTGGAACTCAACCAGGCTGCGCACAAATGATTGATTGACATGAAGGCAATGCCAAGTGTATCTGGGAACCTAAAAGAAAATAAACATTTGTAACATTCTCACTTACTGTACAACACCTGAAGAGCCTTTCAGGTTGTGAGTGCAGTACTGCTTCACCACATCCCAGAGTTTGATAGTGCCGTCACAACCGCCTACAAGCAAACAATATGCAAATCGTTTTGAACGGGGAAAGTAGTACAACAGGAAAAATAACAGCTGCTTATTATTCATGCTGACCTGTGGCCAAGAGCGTGGAGGTGGAGTCAAACGTCAGGCTGGCTATAGGAATAGTGTGTATGGCCTTCCAGGAGCGAGTACACTGCGCTTGCCTCCAGTCCCACTGCTTGAGAAGGAGCGCTCTGCTGGCTGTTACCAGCATCTGTGGGAGGATGCGAAACGATAACACTGACTGAACACTTCCACACAGGCAGAAACTAATGTTGTTGTCCACGATCGATGCCCAAAAAGTATATGCAAGCTTACCTCGTCATCACAGCTTAGCGCAAACGATGTGATGTCCTCTTGATCATCCTGCAGACACGAGATGGAATGGACTTAACGATAAGCAAATGTCCGATCACTGTGGTGTCGCTGTCTGGCTGCGATTTGGCCTTACGTGCTCAATGCTGTGGACGATCTTCCCTGTGCTGATTTCCAAAACATTGACACGAGAGCCACAGGTGCAAAAGATGTATTGCTCATCCTTGCTGATCTGTCGAAGAAAATCAAGCATAAGGTTAATGGGCTTATTTTTACGCGTAAACATGGAAAACATGTTTATGAATTTGGAAAAAATACAACTTGACAGTATACCTGCACTTTTCCTCCTTTATAGAATGGCTCGATCTTACTCGAAACAACATAACTGTAAAAGGATGACACAATTATGAGTTGTTGCTACAATTAGCTTAGCTAGACTCATCGAGTTAAGTCACCAGCTCGTGCCACGGGACTCAAACTTACTTCGTTTTGAAGTGAAAGTTAATATTCGCCATGATGCTCGCGACACCAGCTCAACTTTTTAGTATTTGTCGATTTCGTTCAGTGAATGTGATGTTTTGTTAGTCCGCACGTTGGCTCCAGTCAACGCATCTTCCCCGCATGTTGTTAGGTGAGTCGCATATATCTGACGTCATCACAGCCTACGCTGCTGATTGGCCAAATCGGGTTCACTAGTTTCCACTCTATATGACGTCATATTCAGTGCGTGTCAATTGCAGTTTTTAAAATATCCTCACGTATACTGCATAGCCATCGCAGCACAATTAATAAGATGGTAATTATATTTTTAGCAATGTTTTGAACAACTTTTGTCCATACCAAATGGCGTATGTTAGATTTAAATACTGTAGTTTTCATTGCGTCTTTGTGGTCAATATATATATATATATATATATATATATATATATATATATATATATATATATATATATATATATATATATATATATTATTATTATTTTTTATGGAGGTCATGATTGTGTGGTGACATACGTAACGGTTTAGTTAAGGTTGTTTTGTGATTTATTTGTCCAACTCGGTGTTTGCGTTCTGCAATATTCTAGAATCTTTTTCCATTGTGACGTCCAGAAGTCTGAGATCCGAGTTGGAACGTTAACGCACTATTGTTCAATAATCAACGTTACCTGAGTATTTATTTGGCGTTATTTGGAGTAGCTTACCGTATTAGAACACTTAAAATGTCTTTGTGTGTTAATGTGAATGTATAATCAAATGTCAGGCGGGGAATGTTGGTCATTCCACAACGGAGTTCATTCCCGTCATTCGCGTTCAGTTTGCTTGCTGCTAGAACGGCAGGGAAAGGAAAGAACGCGCCGCAAAAAAAAAAAGAAAGAAAGATGAGGGCCAGGTTGTCGCTATTGACTGTTCAGTTGTTCACTGTTGTCATTTGTATGCACGTTTTGTCAGGAATGTTCACGTATGCGTGTTTTGTCACGATAACACGGGTGTGAACGCAACGCCGTGACGTGAGCCGAGCGGGAGTGAAGCTGCTGTCCGGGAATGGAAACATAACGGCGTGGAGAGCAACAACATGGTGAGGAAAGGCCCTTTTAATCACTTTAATCGATGATGTTTGAAAGATGTCCTTACAATTCAATTGAGCTTAAATTGACTTCTTAAATACAACAATGTGTGATTTATTTATTTATCCATTTGTTTGATGAGGCTCGTGAAATCCATGACCATCACTCTTCTAACGAATTTTGTGACACGTCTATTCAACATGTAGACGTGTCTTATAATGAAATGAAGAACATTGACGGTTGACAGTCACGTGCCTTTCCAGAACAATTCCATTTGGTCACCAGCTTTTATATTGAAAATTCTAACGTAGCCCAGGGATGGGAAAGCGTTGGCCTGTGGGCCATTTGGGCTGGAGGAGACCTGTGCGTCTGCTCTCAACTCCTCGAATGTCCGACACGGTCAATGGGATTGAATTTCCACGGAGGATAAAATATCCTTTCGGAGAAACTGAATACAATTTCATAATCTTACAGTCAGTTTCAAGTTGGCCTTCCATTCCTAACAAATACTGTCAATTCAATTTCAACTGCAGTTCAGTTTTGGCACTACTGGTTACAAACATTGCAAACAAACAATATACATTCAAATTATGTGATTCAAATTCTGTTTTTTAATGCATTTATCCAAGATTAGCAGTTGAAATTGAATTATATGTGGTTCAAATTCAACTTTGTTTTGTTGCCTACCCTCTTCCTGAAGCAAGTCTACACATGCACAGTGAGACGGACTAGTCCATTGCATGAGAAGAGAAGGGCGGGCAGTCGAAACGATCATGACGTATTAAGCATTGCGATGTGTTTTCAAGCACATGATTTAAGACTACAACAATAAGTGTTTTAAAATCAAAGAAATCTTTGTCAGTTTTTATGAGACGTTTGGAGGCCCCCTGGAAGTCTCGGGGCCCCAGGCAGTTGCATGTGTTTGCCAAACGGTAAGTCCGCCACTGTTTTCGACACGTGCAAGAACACACCGACGAGGCAAGTATCTCCCTAAAATCTGTCCGAACCTTCTAACGTTGATCTCGCGGCTCTCCAGACGGACGCAGATGCGCCATCTCAGAGCGGCGGCTACGACGTGGAGCGGTTTGTGGACACCCCGGACTACGACCTCATCTGCACCATATGCCAGGGGGTCCTGCGGTGTCCGGTTCGAGCGGCTTGCCACCACGTCTTCTGCAAGAAATGTATTCTGCAGTGGCTCAAGAGGTGCAACTAACTAAACACGGAATGCTGAAAATGTTTCCAAGCACCCGCTAAGTCACTGCTGTTTGTCCTCGTCAGACAGGAGACTTGCCCCTGCTGCCGAAAGCCGATTCACGCGGGCATGATCTTTGTCATGTTCAAACTGAGCAAGTCCATTGGACGCATGAAGATAAAGGTAAGCGTTTTAAAAGGACTCTTTGCCACGTATCACTCATTTACTGTTCTTCACTCACAAAGTAGTCGGGGGAGAAAGTTGTTCAAATGAAGTTTAGAATAAAGTTCATTCAAGGATTTATTTTTTTGCATTGTGATTATGATGGACGCTGCAAAATAAGCTTGATAAATTACTTAATACACCACACTACGCTATAAAAACAAGTATAATATGAAAATAAATATATACACTCAGTGGCGATGAACTGGGGGGGGGGGGGGAACTGTCCCAGGTCCCTGAGCATTTGGGGGACCCAATGCTAACACACAATGCAAAACGCCCTAGGTGGTCTTAAGTATAGCATCGCGTTAAAACCCTTTAAACAATGGAAATTTGAACACAAATGGTGCGTCAACACATGTAGAAAGTTTAACAATACTGACAAGCATATATTCTTTATCCTCTGCGAAAAACAAGTAATACTACTGCAGTTTACTGAATCACTTAACAGGAGTTGTGAAAGTCTTCTTCGTTTGTGTTTTCATGACTGTATTAGACTGTCTCCCATTGGCCAAGTCGCACACACCAGAAGGGGCTGCAATGAATTCATCAATGAAATACAAACTTTTTCATTCTTTCAATTTCAAAGGATGCGGTTGAATGTTTGATGGTGGTCAGAGGGCCGTAGGTGCAGAATGGCAGACATGCTACACAAGTAGCTTACTACCACTAGGTGGCACTGTGGAGTGAACCAATAGTAAATTTGAGTTACGAAATGAAATGTATGTGTATGAAATGTGCTACAGAAATACATTTGCTTTGCAATTGTAAAGCGTCGTTGAGTGCCCTGAAAAGTGCTTATTAAAATGCATTAGTCCTATTATTTCGTCACGTAAAGTCGAGCGTGCCTCATCTTTTCCAGTGTAAGAACGAGATCCGTGGCTGCGCGGCGACGCTTCCCCTCTCGGAGCAATACTCCCACAGCCTGAACTGCTTGTACGAGCTGGTACCTTGCCCGTACGCCGGGTGCCGGGCGCAGCTGCTCCGCCGCGACCTGGAGACTCACGCGCGCCACTGCGAGCACTGGCGCCAGCAGTGCCACATGGGCTGCGGCACCGTGCTGTGCCACCGCACGCGGGCGCAGCACAACTGCTACATGGAGCTCAAGCTGCAGTACCAGGCTAAGAGCAGGAACCACGGGGCCATCGCCGCCGCCCTGCAGCGCAAGATGAGGAGGATGCAGAACACCATGGCGCACATGAAGAGGCAAATGGGGCTAATATGCGAGAGTCTGCAGGTCACGGACGAGCTGCACAAGGTGAACGAGGACTCCGGGGAGGGCACCTCCAGATCCGCACGGACCAGATTCAGCAGCGACGGCTGACGGTCGAGGGAAGAACAATTCCTGCTGCCGCGTTTCTAAATGTGTTCATTTCAATTGATGTCGTGTGTTGGAATATGCAGCTCGGTTGATCATCACATTAAACTGAGTGAATTTGTAACATTTGTGTGCTCATATTGTAAATAAAACGAGGATTACTAAACATGCAACTATATGGACTAATGGACTAAAAATACAGTACATTTTTCACACAAAGTGTCCTTTTTCAAAAACTGAAATTGAAATATTTATTTTCATTGTAAAGAAAGCAAAATATGTTTACCTTCAAAGTTTGGGATGTCAATATTAACAGAAATGTCTTTCCCCCCATTTTTTATTCAAAAAAGTGTAAAAAAAAAAAAAAAAAAAGGACTACTGTACTGCAAACAAATGTACCTTTTCCATCAGTTATTTTTATGAAATAAGAAGTAACATTTTGATATATTAAATATATACACTGTATCATTTTTCAAGAACTTCTTGCGACTGCTGATGTGTTGTGCAGTGTGATCAAACTGCTCTTCTAGAGTGGCCTTTTATTGTGGGCAGCCAAAGGCACGCCTGTGCGATGATCATAGCGTCTCATCAGAATCTCGATATGTGAGGTGGATGGATTATCTTGGCAAAGAAGTGCTCACTTACACAGACCTGGACAGATTTGTGAGCCGTATTTGCGAAAAGTAGGACTTTGGGAATAAGAAAACATAGAAACATAGACAGACAACTCTAAATGGCCCGTAGGTGTGAATGTGAGTGCGACCGGTTGTTTGTTCCTATGTGCCCTGCGATTGGCTGGCAACCAGTTCAGGGTGAAACCCGCCTCCTGCCCGATGATGGCTGGGATTGGCTCCAGCACGCCCGCGTGAGGAGAAGCGGCTCAGAAAATGGATGGATGGACAAATAAGGGACGTTGTAGTGAAAAGTTGCCGCTCGGGGGCAGTATGTGTAGGGAGCTTGTATCCAAATATCGCGATGTTTCGTGTGACTAAAAGCCGGCGGGCCCGGAACTCGTCCTTCTTCTCGTGTTAGCGATCACGTAAGTACGACGTAGTGCACACATTTGAACGCAGAATCCTTCAAAATCTTACACATCCTCCTCCCTATCCTATCGCCAGCTGCCACAATACGTCGTTACAGCACATTATTTAGTGTAGCCGATGATATTGACGTGTGTTTTAATACATTTTGGACACAATTGTGTCGTCGCACTCCCGAATATGGCGGCGACGCTCGTGTTTTATTAAGAGTCGGTGAAGTCCCGAGTACTTGAAAGCGGGCCCGACCTTGATCGTGTTTAGGCTTCGTGTAATGCCTGGCGTTTGATTCCACAGCAAATGGCGGACGACGCCGGTGGTAGAGGAGGTTTTCGCGGAGGCTTTGGTGACCGTGGCCGCGGCCGGGGCCGTGGACGCGGCAGAGGCCGTGGGAGAGGCCGCGGTGCCCGGGGAGGCAAGGCCGAGGACAAGGAAGTGAGTGGAGCTTTTTGGACGCTCTTAAATGCGCCCAATCGCGTCGATATATACGAAGAAGGACTCCTTTTCATTGTTTTTGCGTTTTTAGTGGGTGCCCGTCACCAAGCTGGGTCGCCTGGTTAAGGACGTGAAGATCAAGTCACTGGAGGAGATCTATCTCTACTCGCTGCCCATCAAGGTGAGTTCCAGTTTAGGAAATAAACGCCTCCTCATTAGGGTTTCTCGAATATATTTTTTTATTTTCTCTTTCTGCCATTATGTTTCTCTTCTCATTGTCTGTTGTCTCATTCAACCAAAATGACTACTTGTATGTCTCTTTCGGCTGCATGGCTCGCATTTTAACTGTTTGCCGGCAAAAAAAAATGTCTAGAAAATATTTAATACAAAAGAAAAAACAATGCAATACAGTTCAAGCCTGAAAATACCCATCACACGCTGTAATCACTGAAAGTTTTCAACACGATACACTGCATTTCAATGCATTGTTTAACAGAGAAATCGGACAATCAAATTAAGTGTACTGATCTTTTATGGGAAGAAATTGTCATCTTGAATTGAAATGATCAGGTGTACTTAATTTCGTGACTGGTTATATGCATTTATTTATTTTCAGGCTTTATGCTCCTATGTAGAAACTTTAATCACAACCAACATCTTTTGTCACCTTCCAGGAGTCTGAAATCATCGATTTCTTCTTAGGTTCTGGTCTGAAAGATGAGGTGCTGAAGATCATGCCTGTCCAGAAGCAGACCAGAGCCGGTCAGCGCACCAGGTTCAAGGTGAGGTCAGATGTGACGCTCCCCACAATGGCGCTCCCGAAGTGAGCGGCGCTCGTCTTTCCAGGCCTTCGTTGCCATCGGTGACTACAACGGGCACGTGGGCCTGGGAGTCAAGTGCTCCAAGGAGGTGGCCACCGCCATCCGAGGCGCCATCATCCTGGCCAAGCTGTCCATCGTGCCTGTCAGACGGGGCTACTGGGGAAACAAGATCGGCAAGCCCCACACGGTGCCCTGCAAGGTAACGGGCCGCTGCGGTTCGGTGCTGGTGCGTCTCATCCCCGCGCCCCGTGGTACCGGCATCGTGTCGGCTCCTGTGCCCAAGAAGCTGCTCATGATGGCCGGAATTGACGACTGCTACACCTCCGCCAGGGGCTGCACCGCCACCCTCGGCAACTTTGGTAATTATGACCACAGTGAAGGCCCGTTTATGGGGCGTGGGGGGCTGCGATATCCAGTGGTGCCTCCTCGACTGCAGAGTTGAATCGTTTTTATGACCCAATCCTCTTTCCTTGTTCAAGTCAATGGAAATGCCATTCAACAAAAAAGTTTTTTTTTTTTTAATGATGTACTTAAAAATGTACAATAACATTTGATTAACTGAAAAATGTTCCAAATGCTTAGAATTTTGGCCTCTCAACAGTAAATATTCTCCGCTTGATGTAGTCCTCCATGAAAGCAGGCTGCTTTGTTTTATTTGCAAGCATTTGCGCTTACTTTTTAAAACCTTTTTTTGCTTACAAACAAAACCGTAACTAAATCCAAATCAATTGTTAGCATTTTCTGTAGTCAATTTGAAAGTCTTTTTTAAAATAAATGAAAAATGAAAAAATATTTCAAAATCCAATTCATCAGTGAATCAAATAATTGGAAGATTATCAAAATTGTTAGCTGCAGCCCTAAACCTAATGAAATGTAAAATGTAAAGTATTAAAAGGCGCATCGTGATAATTCAATGGGCATTGTGCCGCTCATTCTGGTGTGCTTGGCCAACAGGGGGCAGTATAATACACATGAAAAACAAGTTGTAGCACCAGAACTGCGACGACAGTTTTTTAGCACAGAATATATGCCTGTGAGCAAGTGCTACTGCTTGTGTTCAAATACATTTTTAATCTTGATTTCGCGAAACGTTGATGCTGATTTCGCTGGCACGTCTATGGCTTTTTGCTTTGTTAGCATGAAGCTAGGAGACTTTTGTAAGTTTCTGGGTTAATACAATTATTTTTGTTCAGTTTTAACACTCAACTCCTAAGTTTGGTTACTCGCAAGTCGAGGTACCACTGCAGCTGGGGAAGGCTTTTTAAATGTGGGTTGTGTGTGTGGGAGCTGCTCTTTCTCCTCACTCTGCTCAGCTTCACCTGCCCGTGGTGGTGTTGTCGTTAACTGGAGATACAGTAACGAGTGCCGTTTGTAATTTCCGGCCGAGAGACTCGCTGGGGTCTCTTCCGGTCCTCGGAGCGGCACGCGACACTTCTCACTAAATAAGCTGCTGCGGCTAAACTGTTCGAACTGGGTTTAAGAATTCTTCTCGCTCCTCCAGCCAAGGCCACCTTTGATGCAATCTCCAAGACTTACAGCTACCTGACCCCTGACCTCTGGAAGGAGACTGTCTTCACCAAGTCTCCCTACCAGGTCTGAAGGCTCAGCGCTCGTTTCATTGCCGACTTGTCGAGCAGCAAGTCTTAATTAAAGCGGACATTTTTCTTTTGTTTCAGGAGTTCACTGACCATCTGGCCAAGACTCACACACGAGTGTCCGTGCAGAGAGGCCAGCCCATCCAGCCGCCAACCTCCTAAACTTTTTGTACAGACCTACTGTTAAAATAAAAGTTGGAGAAAATGGCCTGTTCTTGTTCCTTGTCTGTCACCAAAACACTACAAGCTGGGATTCATTTAAGATGTATCAAAAATACTGAGCCAAGTCACAAAATAATGCTAGAGTGCAAGTAGCACCAACTTTTTTCAAACTGTTGCTTATTGGGTACTAATGTGAAGGACTACTAGTGTAGCAACACTGGACCAACACAAAAGCCACAATTTGTACTAAGGTCTGGCCCCACATCCTTTTATCTAGGTGAAGGCAATGATCATCGTATTGATTTTTCACAATTGAAAAAGTGATTAAACAAGGTAGGCATATGCAACACTTCCTATATCTTGTTTACAACTTCCTATGATCACTAATATTCCTAGGAAATTAGAATGCCCCATTTACTGGTGAGCTATTTTTAGAACAGCCCTGCAGACTACTTGTGATCCTTGGATTATACTTTGAACATACCAAGATTTTATATTTACTTGTTCAAGTACAAAAACTTTAAACCAACCGAAATTGTTTAAAATGCTTTTTTTTTTATACACTGGATGGTAAAACAAGAGACTAAAAAAGTATTTAGCTACTTTATTTTACAACTATTACACAGACAAGAGGATTTAAGCATTTTGCATCTGCGCTGCCATCATCCTCTCTTTTTGCTTCATGAGGCATTTTCTGCCGCTGGCATACGCACCCAGGTCGCCATCTGGGCCAAGAAGAAAACAATGACAGCCAAGGTCAAAAGTCTAATTGTAGTTGAGTGAAGCAATGAAGTGCAGAACTTACAGCGTAACTGGTAATTCTTGGTAACCTCATTGAACTGCTCTATCTCTTTAGAACAGTTCTGCTGGAAGCTGAAGCCTTCTCTCTGCTGGCAGGCCCGCATACGCTCCTGGACCACCTTCACGATCTCCTGGTCCACTTTGCTGAGGTAGAAAAACAATGATACAACTTTTGCATTGCATCTCATTAGCTTGTGCAAGTGTACCAGATGAAGTTTACAGTTGGTGTCCATTTTAGTGAATGCATGAAATCCTCTCACTAGTCTCTCCTCCACTGCATCTCAGCCTCGTAGTAGCACAGGTAGTCGCCGTGTTGGCACTGGGTCAGGTCGGGAACGCGGCGGAACTTCTGGTGGTAGTAGACGGACTTGTTTTTAGCCTGAATGCTGTCGACAACCTCTAGAAAGTGAAGAAAGCACATTTATAAAATGCATATATATATATATATATATAAATGTTTGAAACAAGGGAGGCCGTGTAGATGATAGTTTGATGCTAGCTCAGCGAACAAAACGCACAAGGGCTGTGTTGGGGATCATTCACTCATACAGTATACAGTAAAATTGTAATTTGTGTCATAGTTAACAATGTGCGTTTAATCGATAGTTGGTCGTTAGGCGTGTTGTTTGTTGTGCTAGCTGTGTTAGCTTGGGTTACCTCGAAATGTGGTGACAGGCAAGTCCACGGAGTAATAGAAGAGCTTGGAAACAATCACGGCTGGGTTTGGCAAAGCAGTCTGTTTGTTCACAGCCGGAGTCTGCCGAGGAGGCTCCGGATAGGCGTCCTTGTCAAAGTCGGACGGCATTTTGCCTTATTTCAATCAATGCAGGGGAAATCCTACAATTCGACCTCGACACTTCGCCTCTCGATGTGGCGCATGCGCACAGGCGACGGTTTAATGGCGAACTGGAGGTCAGCGAAAACTAGGATTTTATTTTTATGAAAACGTTTCACCTGAAGATACGATAGCCTTTTAAAAGCATTATGTCTGGACAATTGTATTATGTAGAATTCAGAAGACTATTCTCTACTAAACAAAAAGGTCGAAGAATAAAGGTCGGAGTTGAAAGTGCTATATTTTGAGCAACCAGCAGATGTCTCCAAAGAAGCTAAAAAAAAATCTATATTCATTCATTCATCTTGCGTTCCGTGTATCCTCACTAGGGTCGTATATCGATCTTAAAACGTGTATGAGGAGACCTCGGTTGCGCCAATCTCGACATACGGCGTTCCGAGGTTACGAAGGACGAGGCGCTAATACCCGTAGTGGGTTAAACCCTACTAAAGAGACACAGTCCTTCTACTAGTGCACCCGGGTCGTTCTACTAGTACTCTATATGAATTTAAGCTATTATTATAACTACATTTCTGCAAAATAAAATGTTACATTTGCGTGGTCTAAACCAAAAATAGACATAATTTCGTAGTCTAATAACAAAGCCAATTCTTGCTCAAATTAAGTCAAATTGTAATGCTTTGCGAAAAGTAATGTTCAAATTATGTTTAAGTTCAACGTTAAGTGAATGTTGTTTTTTAGAGTTAAAGGAAGGAAAAAAGGAAAATTTGTCGTGTCACGGGCAATATGCACATTGACCAATTTTTTTTCAATTTGGGGAAATTCTTTATCAAATCTCTACACATTTCAAGGTGTTGTTGGAATTTTGATAAAAACATTTTTTCATTTTCAAATTCAACTTTGTTTGCCTTGGACATGCAGTTGCTCTGATAGTCATATTTCAAATGATGAATGATTTTTGGAACTATTTTGGTGACATCCACTTATCTGGAATTGGTCATTTGTTGTCACCTTAATTTGAAAAATCAAATCAATTTCGTTGGCTCTCCTGGATATAATTATGAAGTTTGAAATGAGGTGATGAACTTGGCTCCCTGACAATGAAAGCTTTCCCTCTCTCCACTCCATTCTGGGTTAAACCGTTCCTCGCCGCTAGTTTTTGCATCAGCTTAAACTTGTGAGCGCCCCCTCCTTCCGTCTTATTCACTTTGGCAAAGAGTGCTTTGTTTGAAAGCGAACACGACTCCTCGGTGGGGCCAAACACCAAATTAGAGCCTCACACTGTGTGCCTTCCTACGTCAGGTTGTTCTTGCTAGCCCGCGCCTGATCAGCGTCTGCAGACATGGTCAGTGGTCTTTGTGTGGTGCTTTTATTCTACTTGAATGAAACCTCTACATGCCTGTTTTAGGATTTTTGTACAATGACTGAATTGTACATTAACGTGTGTTGCCTGTGGGTTACGACCTCTCTCCTCTAGTCACATCGCAAATTCCACGCTCCACGCCACGGACACTTGGGCTTTCTCCCTCGCAAGCGTAGCAAGAAGCACAGGGGCAGAGTGCGCACGTGGCCTAAAGATGACCCCGGCAAACCCGTGCACCTCACGGCCTTCCTGGGGTACAAGGCTGGCATGACCCACACCCTCAGAGAGGTGCACCGCGTTGGTCTCAGTATGTACATTATGCACGGTGGAGCATGTGGAAATTCCTTTCGGAAAAGCAATTCGGTTCAGATATTGTGTTGATTATTATACAAAAATACTATCGTGTTTGTGCACCTCTTTGAAATATACTGTACTTACTTGCCTTCCTACCTAGCTGTGCACCACCAATCCACCTACCTACCTACAGTAAGTCCCACTAAATGACCACCTACAGTGGATATAAAAAGTGCAGACCTGGTGCAAATGTCAGGAAACCCTCCGTGAACAGCTGAACTACCTACCTACACACCTAACATCCCATCCAGCCTGACCTGCCTATAGTTACCTATAGTTATAGTTACCTACCTAACCACCCACCCACTCAACTACCTACTTATTGACCTTATTATGTATCTACTCACCCATCCTACTTACAGGGGTAACCGTTTCTCTAAATCAGAAGGCTTGATGCGCATCCGTAGTCCAATAACGGCTCACAGATTTCAGATTCACTGTCCTTGATTTGTCAACTAACAAAACAATATAAAAAAAATATAGGGTTCAAAAGAATGGAGACTGTGGCCGACTCGGCTCCAGGTCAAGACAGGGGGGCCCGCCTCATTGTGCCCCTCCTTATATGGTCTCCTTCCATCAGCGATCGTGTCCCCTGGCGATGTCATCACCTCCTCTGTGATTTGAGTTCTCAGCTGCTAAATAACAATTTTTACCGGAATACAGTTTAAAAGAAAAAAAAGAATCCAAATGTACTAAAAAGTTCAATACGATTGATTTGGGCAGTGATTCTTTCACGTGCCACGAGAGGGAGCCCATGTACCACGAGTGGGACTAGTACCACACCGTGAGAATCACCGTTCTACTTCCTCCACAGAGCAAACGAAGCGCGAACAGGTGGAGGCGGTCACCATCATTGAGACCCCCCCGCTCATTGTGGTGGGTGTGGTGGGCTACATCCGCACCGTGCGAGGTCTGCGCGCCCTCAAGACCATCTTTGCTGAGCATCTCAGTGATGAGTGCAAGCGCAGATTCTACAAAAACTGGTAAGTGTGTGATGCGAACACTACAAAATGAGGTAGACTGCCACAGCTCTGTGCACGTTTCTATTTATTGCAGGCACAAGAGCAAGAAGAAGGCCTTCACTAAATACAGTCAAAAGTGGCAAGATGAGGCAGGAAAGAAAGAGCTGGACAAGGATTTTACTCGGATGAAAAAATATTCTTCAGTTATTCGGGTTATTGTTCACTCTCAGGTAAGACAGTGTTTCCATTTTGATGAGAACCTCTTCAAAAGCAACGTCTAGCTTTCACTGTGGCAAAAGGGCAACATCCACCTGACCACACGCAACAGAAAGATTCGATTTCACCTCTCGCAGCTGCTTTGTGCAAAACAAGCGTGGCTGTCGGGAGCGGGTGCTGTTTCAAATGACAGTTTAAAAATAACATTTTCAAGCACAACGCCCTCGACTTTGCCAGGGGAAAACCTTCATTTTGGCAGCGACCAAGACCACTTATAAGAGTGTGCGAAAGCTTCAACTCGGTAACACGATCAATACGCACTGATGTGATCTCACGTTCTTATCGCGGAGCGCTCAAACGTGTGTGTGTGTGTGTGTGTGTGTGTGTAAGACACACTTTTAGCGCTAAAAATGTGTCTTACTTCTTACTACGGGGTTCTACATTGGACTTCTTTGGTCTTTACTCATTTTCAGATGCGATTGCTGCCCATAAAGCAGAAGAAGGCGCACATCTTGGAGGTGCAGTTAAACGGGGGGAGCATTTTGGAAAAGGTGGATTGGGCAAAGGAGCGTCTGGAGCGAGCTGTTCCCGTGTCCGCTGTTTTCCACCAGGATGAGTTGATTGATGTCATCGGGGTCAGCAAGGGTCATGGCTTCAAAGGTTAGTTGCAAGTTGTCCAGAAAGTCATATATATTATTTAATCATAATGTCACACATACTTCCAGGTGGCAGCATCTTTACCCATCTGATCTCTGATGACAAACCTTCTTATTATGTCATCGTTCGACGATGGCAGAGCAATTGAATGAATGACTTTGGCCTTCGTCACTACTGCTCTACTTTGAATGTGTGACGTTTCAGTCGAGAGGAAGATGTCATGTGAGGTAAATTGCTTGGAAGGTAGACGAAACGCGAGCCGTGATTTACATTTCAGCAGGTGAGCGGATTCCAAAATTCAGAGTTGACATGATCATTCACTCATTCACTGCGGTGGACATTATATTCGTCAACTGGAATCCAACCGTGTACTGCCACCGCCGAATATTTTCGTCAAGTACATTTTTCATTGGATAGGTGTGGAAGAGGGTCATATATATATATATATATATATATATATATATATATATATATATATATATTAAAAGGGGAATAAATAGAGCAAAAACTACAAATAAAGGCCCAAAAACAACAATTGGAACCATATTCTTCTCAGCGTAGAGGACAATGCTTGGTGTAAGGCGCCTTTGGTAGCCCACTTCCAAATAACAATCTGCTGCAACCTGTGGGTGAGGAGGCCCTAAAGCCCAACAGTTTTAGGGCGGCTGTGGCTCAGTTGGTAGCGCGTCCACTGACCTGAGGGTAAGATCCCGGCTCCGACCGTCTCCTTGGGCAAGACACTGAACCCTAAATTGCCTCCAGGTTGGCATTGTAAATGAGAACCTGTTCTTAATTGGCTTTCCTGGTTCAACAACGGAAATGAATTCAAATTATTTTGAAGGACGTGGAAGTGTACAAGTTTTTGCTATCGTTTTCAGTTCCGGTCATCGGTATTATGTGTGTAAGGAATATTCATGAGCAGGACTCCGACTATCGAATATTTTTAGAATTGCGTATTCTACCGATTATCCTATCGATGACTTGGGGCTCACTGGCGTTCTGCCACCCGGATGTAGCCTGGCACCTATTGTTTATGAAAAGTTCTACAGGTGCACTCATTGGTCACGTGCTGATAGGTGTGACAAGCCGCTGGCACACAAAGAAGCTCCCCAGGAAGACCCACAAGGGTCTGCGGAAGGTGGCGTGCATCGGCGCGTGGCATCCGGCTCAAGTGGGATTCAGCATCGCGCGGGCCGGACAGAAGGGTTTTCACCACCGGACTGAGATCAACAAGAAGGTGACCTGCGGTGTAGCGAATACGCCAATGTATTATTGCCTTGCAACTAACTGCTGCTCTTCTCAGATCTATCGAATCGGTCGGGGGCTTCACATCCAGGATGGAAAGGTCGTCCGGAATAACGCCTCCACCGATTATGACATCAGCCAGAAGACCATCACACCCATGGTATTTCCATTTGGAGGCTGTAGAGCAGGGCTGCCTAGCACATTTGACCGCACGAGTTTTAATTCGTTCCGTGACCATTCTTTGAACTGAAAACACTCGTATCTCAAATCATCTTTCCCCATTGAAACAAATGAAAATGCCATTAATCCGTTCCAGGCAACCCCAAAAACCCAACCCATCCATCCATTTTCTGTACCGCTTTTCCTCACGCGGGTCGCAAGCGTGCTGGAGCCTAACCCAGCTATCTTCGGGCGAGAGGCGGGGTACACCCTCAACCGGTCGCCAGCCAATCGCAGGGCACATATAAACAAACAACCATTGGCACTCACATTCACACCGACGGGCAATTTAGAGTCTTCAGTTAACCGACCACGCATGTTTTTGGGATGTGGGAGGTAACCGGAGTCCCCGGAGAAAACCCACGCAGGAACGGGTGAGAACACTCCAACTCCACACAGCCGGCCGGGGCCGGCATTTGAACCCGGTCCTCAGAACTGTGATGCAGATGTGCTAACCAGTCGTCCAGTGTTATATACTTCGTAAAAACAATTAAACAAAATGGAATTCAAGTTTTGGCCCTATTTCTTGCTTCAATTCAATGGATGTTGTGCTCCTCTTTCTGGTGTGCACGCCTTGGCAGTGTAATACATGCAGATACACGGTCACAACTCCTCAGTAAGCTGCAGTAATATTCATTGTTATTTGCACATCATAAATAATATATCTTACATGTCTTAATATATCCGCTGCATTCGCAACTGCTCTTGCATTTGATTGTCATTATACATCCTAATATTTGTCGAGGCTTAAATTTTCCCCACCGTCAATGCTGTCGTGTCCTAATTTCCGCCGCAGGGAGGCTTCCCGCACTACGGCGACGTGAAGAATGATTTTGTCATGGTGAAAGGTTGCGTAGTCGGCGCCAAAAAACGTGCCCTCACCCTCCGGAAGGTAAGTCTGACCGGACCTTTTTTAAACGGAGCTTCATCACATGGAAAATTCACAGGCATCTTCCCGCTTTCCGCAAGTCTTTGCTGGTGCACACGTCTCGCAAATCGTTGGAAGCCATCGAGCTCAAGTTCATTGACACCACGTCCAAGTTTGGTCACGGTCGCTTCCAGACCGCGCAGGAGAAAAGCGCTTTTATGGTCACTGACTTCCTTCTTCTCGATTACACAACCGTGTTTGGATTTCTTCAATGGTTCTGCTGACCTCTGACCCGTGACTTACCTGCAGGGCCCACGAAAGATGGATGCCTTCAAGACTGTGCCGGAGCCTCAACCAGAAGAGATCTAAAAATTTGGAGTATTTGAACCAAAATGAAGCTTGCAGTTTTTCAGAAGGAAGGTGAAATGTATCATTACAAATAAAGGGTTTGAACACGTTTTGATTTAATCCACAGGAGACGCTTATGACATCAGCAACATTTTTATTTTGGGCATAGAAGACTAAGTGCTTGCAAAATTTGTCATTTTCGCATTAAGCGGACTAGAATAAACAGTAAACATGTACTTGAATACAGAGTTGAAATTTCATTCTCCTTCCATACATTTTCCATTGCGCTAATCTTGGTTCAACATCGGTGCTTGACACCAATATGCCACCAGGTGGCACCAAAGCTTGAGTGTATAGAAAGGCGCCTCGGATGCATTACACCAATGCCGTCACCAACATTACAATACGGTGTTGATCGAAACACTTTTATTTTATTTCAAAAAAAAAGAACATTTGATATTATTTAATATTTTGCAGTTTGAACATCAACACTGCATTTGAATATAGAGAAATGAAAAAAATGTATTCCACATAAAAATGAAAACTAAATAAATGTTCAATAACAACAAGTTTGTATTAAATAGGCAAATGTCTCTAACTCAAAAGTTAAATACAACTGAACGGAAGCTATGGTGGTTCTTTTGACTATCACACTTTGAGACTCATTGGTTTAAAAGGATTATAATAAACCAATTTCCCCCCCTTGATCATTTTTCTTCATTTTCTCAAAACGCAAAACTTCCTGTCTGCAGAATGTTCTGATTGTCAGATTTCACTTTGATGATGAGAACAGGGAAGATGCTCATTTTCAGTCTGCCTGCAAATTTGTGACCATCGTGAGCCCAAAGTCCCCTGACAAAACCTCCAATCGGCTTCGGTGGGAACATTTTGACACGTCACAGCGGCTGTCTGCATCAGATGCGTTTTCAGATTGGACGCCTGGCGAAGACGCGATTGCCTGGCGATCGTGAAAAATGAATAATACGAAGAGAATCGACCAGAAGTGGAGTCGAATGACGGCAAAACGCTCTCAAGATTTGTCATGAATTTGCTTTATCACTTGTGTGGAAGTTGAAAAATGAGCATGAATTACTACATCTAGTTTGAAAGAGTTGAGAATATTCAACTGGTTCGCTTCTTTTTTACATGTTTTTAGAATGTTACTTCAAACATTGCTGGGGGTTTGCCCATGTCATTTCCGGTTTTATTTTGAAAGTGGTTTGGTTTTAGGCCGGCCCGGAAGTTGTCGCGTACGCTTTGTTTCTCGCGTGTTGTACTTCTGAGCCAACACCGGTGGAAATGTCGTTCTGTTCCTTCTACGGTCGGGAGGTTTATAAAGACCATTTCACACCAGGTAACGTTACCGCTGACGACGCTTTACTTGGTGTTGTTTCTTAATCGGTTGTCATTTAATGGGCTTAACGTTCGACGTCAACGGTAGCTTGCTAGCTGGCTAGCCGGCTAGCCGGCTAGCCAAGCAGCAGCTTTTTTTCAAGTGTCTTTTTGTAAATATGTCGACTGCTGTGTAGTCAAATACAATCTTTCGGAGACATAACAACAAAAGTTGTCATTCCCTATTGGTGTTATTCAGGTGCTCACCATGTTGACTTTTCATTTGTACAGCAAAACTAAAAGCTTTCCACTTCATCCAATCCTAATGGGGGAATCTAAACGCTGTATTGTAACTTAGTGTCAGCGTCATCTCACTCTTCTCTCAACTTCTGTCATCCTTTAGGAATTTACGCATGCGCCAAGTGTGATCACCATCTGTTCTCCAGCCGCTCCAAGTACGAGCATTCGTCTCCCTGGCCGGCCTTCACGGAGACCGTCCGCCAAGACAGCGTGGCCAAACGCCAGGAGAGCCCTGGAGCCTTCAAGGTACAATCGCAAGAAAACCGCCATTTGTCTGTTAGAAAGCATTGATGGAATTTTGTCTTTGACTCTAGGTGTTGTGTGGCATGTGTGGAAATGGCCTCGGCCACGAGTTTGTCAACGACGGGCCTGCTAAAGGCTTGTCTCGTTTTTGAATATTCAGCAGCTCACTAAAGTTCATCCCTAAAGGTACAGTAGTAATAGAATCTGGAATTCCCTCTGAATGTTGAGAATTGCTGTCGCCGAGCGTAAATGTCAAAGAACTAAATGAACTGAGAACAATTGTGAACCCATCACAGCATTTTTCAAGAACTCTCTGGTCTGAACAGCAAAGATGACATAGGCAAAAGTCAATACTTTGCTTTTCTTGGACACGATGACAACATTGCTGTATCATCAATGAGCATTACTTTTTTTAATTGAGTTTAATTTGTTGAGAACTGGTGACGCTTTTGCAATTGTTAAAAAAAAAAAAAAAAAAAATTGGGGGTACGGAATACTTGGCTCAGTAGTCACACAATTTGCTCAACTTGTTCTTCAAAATGATACTTAGGTGCCCAGACTTGCGAGTAAAATTCATTCCATGGCCGTGCTCGGAATTTCTATGTCAAATCGTCTTTCCCCATTGAAATAAATGGAAATGGCATTATTCCGTTCCCGCCACACATTGCGCCTGGGCCACCAAAGGGAAGTGTAATACGGACACGAACGAAGAATTTCACAAGTTACTCGGTAAGCTGCAGTAATATATTTTTTTCGCAGAGGATAAATAATATATGCCTGTATTGTTATATTGTCTGTCTGCATGTGTTGCTGCGGTTTGTGTTCAAGTAATCGTTGCTTAAAGGGTTATAACACTACTGCATGGATGCTAGTTTCATTAACCTGTATGTGGTGTTTTGTATTGTGTGTTAGCAGTAAGCTAGCATACTTTATTAAGGCAAACGTATGTGAAAAGTCCACACGATGCCACCTCATGTTTTTGCTTCTCTTCACAGAAAAGGTTGATGGACAGTAAAGTGAGCGTTGAGGAGGAAGTTCAGCTTGACTTGTAAACATTCGCAGATGTTGATGATGCTCAGTAAGTGCGGACAGCGAATGACGCGCTCTGGGGAAAAAGCCCGACCCGGCAGCACCAGAGTTCTGATGGACCCTGGCCTCACTGGACAGCAACAGTAAAACAAACAAACAAAAAATACTTTTTTTTTGTCATGCAGTAATTGAGACTCAGGAAAGCCTTAGCTAACTTTTGCACTCGTTGAGTTTTTATCTTCTGGAACATCTTAGAAATTCATTGTTACGTTTTCATCCTCAGAATATTAACATGTAAACACAATGTTGGGTCTATTTTTGTCAATCAAGGAAATGTATGATAAAACAGATGTAACATATTTTAATATTTATTAAAATACTATCCATTATCTCGTGATGAAAAGAACCAGTACTTAGCCACTTAACTCCAGCGGCATGTTTAAGGAAACAAATCTAATAAATATATTTGAACGTACCTTTTTGTTCCGACTGAATATTTTGCCATATTGTCAATGGCGTAGCATGAAGCAGTGTCACATTTTCCAGTGAAGTTTAAGTAAAGCACATCAAGTCAACCTTTTACCTTTAACCAATCCATTTAACAGGTCACTCAAGTTCATCCTGGAGGTTAGCCTACGTAATGCATCAGCTGGGTTCTTTGGAGCCGTGGATGGAAGAAGCTGAGTTGCCAGAGTTGTGCTGGTAAAAGCTCGTAAAGGTGTGGATGCAAGATGAGGAGCTCTAGGACATATCTGAGTGGGACTCCGGAGCTCTGGTGCGAAATGTTTCCACACGACGGCGATGGCTTGTATGCGCGTATTTAAGCAACGCGTTTCAGATGGGTAACACTTTTAGCTGAGCCTTTTTGTCTTTGTGGTTGTGTTGAGTTGTTTTTGCCCACATTTAAAGCTGCAGCTGAGTGCGTTGTACAGGTCCCATATAATATAATAACACAAATGCAATTGCACCATTTCATCAGCAGGTGATGCTCTAAAACCTTCTAATCGCCCCCCATCTGAAGTCCCTTCTCAAGGTTTCTTCTTTTCTCCCCAAATGGGGTTTGGAATTTTGGGCAAGATTTTTGGCGTGTTTCTGTGGGTATGTTTGTCCAGAAGAAGATTTGTGAAGTAAGAGGGTGAGACACTGGCCCAGAATCTCGGTTTGATGATGTCTCTCAAGTTCTTCCACGGCAAACTCCTCCAAGCTGGCTTTTATGGAGCTTGTTTAGCTCATGCTGGAACACGAAGGGATCTTCCAGAAACTGCTCTCATAAAGTCGGTTACACGTCAATAAAATTCAGGGGAAACTTAAGCACCATAATTACGTGTCATCGGCCATGTTTGTTTGGTACCTTGATTGAGAGGAGCGTCCTTTTGACTTGCCCTCATGTTGGACGGGTTTAAAAAAAAAAAAAAAAAAAAAGCAATTGCACCATTTCACCAGCAGGTGATTCTATACGATCCTATCCTTTATGCGCCTTTATTCATGTCGACGAGAACCATCTACTGATTACAAACTGAGACTACAAATGCGAGTTAGAAGGCACCAGAATAGCTTGTAGATTGTAATTCTTGGGAAAATACCACTCGCTTGAGTGCGAAGGGTCTGCAAATGTGTTGCTCGTTTGGAATGTCGAAGTATACTCAAATCAAGGAAATGAACAGTCAGTGTCCTGACTGGGAGAAGGCAGCAAAGTAACATCCCCTCCTGTCACACAACATAGACTGCATTTACTGCATCCCATTCCATCCAATGGGTCTGCAAACCTATCCGAGTCAACCAGTAAGTCTTGACTTTTTTTATTTTAATAACATTTTGGTGCTATTTTACACATCGCGTTGGATTTCGGACAAATGTAGTGGAACAAACGACAGTGTAACCTCAAAAGTACAACCGAACTGAGAGCCATCGTCTTGTGTGATGAGAGAGAGAGATCTTGTGAAACTTTAGTTCTGCGAGCTTCTTCCACAAGTTGCGTCGAAAGCCGGCCTCCACACAAGCTCGATTCAACGGACGCTTCGGTGGGTGATATACATTGACGCGAACCGACTTCAGGTGGTCCAGCGTCATAATAGGACACTTAAAGCCTTTGAACAACCTGACGCCAAGATCCGGTGCAGCCCTTCGGGTAGACTTTCACTGGCTTTGAGTGAAGGCTCGGGTCAGGCCGTTCAGTGTTTTCATCAATGGCGGTGGAAGCTAGCAGGAACTTCCGCTACGTGGTTTGTCAAGAACAGATCCTGTTTCGAGAAACTTGCCATGAATAGTAGAAATTACAGTCGGCATGGGCGCAGCATGACGACTATGAAGCTTCTCAAACTGGCGCTGAACTGCAGGCTGAGAGCGAAAAACCTCTTGCCAGGAAGCAATTTTGCCAATCGGCGAGACTTGGGCAAGGAAATGAGATGCTAAGAAAAAGTGCAAAGCTTCAGCTGTCAAATGCTAATGGATTCACGTCAGTCTGATTGATCCCTGTAAGGAAATGGAAAAAAGAAGTGAACACTATGAGGACTTTTGGGACACCCTGTCTATTTATAGCATTATACGTTTCAGTCTGGTCTGTTGAGCGTCGTCACTTGATGGTCTACGCTCGTCCTCTCCGTCTTGCCCTAATTTTGCCCCGGAGCCCCTCGTTTATCCAGTAATACCTTCCTTGCCGCTGATTAGATGTCTCTGTTGTGGTTGCTCTTTAGTGTCGGCACACACAGCTGGCACGCAGACGGCGCGCCGTCCTCGGGGGTGAACAAACCCCGCAGACAAAAATACAAAATTCAACCAGATGTGAGAATGACAGATGGGGAGGGAAAAAGAAGGAGCGGGAGGACGCAATTAACGTGCGCTATCTGCAGCCGAACACGTTTTCCGGCCGGCGTCGGCACGGCAGCCGCGTGGCCGAGAGGAAGCGAACGGCAAACGGGAAGTGCTAATCCTCTGTTGGAAATCACCAGCCAGACTTGGACTGCGGACACACTTGGACTTTGTTTTCTTCCTCCACCGATCACAGCGGCTCATCCTGAATCTGGATCCGTAATTATGTCAAACCGGCGGTGGATTCCGGAAGGCCGAGGGCCGAGCTCGGAGGTCGCCGCTGAGCAACACAGTACGTTTTCATTGGAGCATTTTGAGCCGCTCGCGCCCGCCCGGGCTGCTTATGAGCGGCTGCACCTGCTTGCATTTCCAGTGTACAGTATACTGTCCCGCGCCACTCCAATTGATTTCAACTCAAACTGTCTCGTGGGCTCCGCCAGAGGAAGCCCAACACCTCCTCCTCTGTGAAGACTGTGCTGAAAATGTCCTCCGGATGGGTTTGGCGTAATGAAGAAAAAGATAAATGGGGCTTTTATACAGCGGGATTCTCGCTGTGGATCAAAGGAGATCCCTGGGTGCTCTTGAAAAGTTCTTAGCGTCTCTGTCAGGAGAAAAAAAAGGCCCTTCAAAATGAAATCATTGCAAAAGAAATGCTATTGCTGCTATTTCAGTACCAAGTCAACTGCTATCGTTAAGTGCTAGCTTCCGACAAGCTAGTTGCTATTTTGAATGAATAACCATGGTTTTTTTTTAACATAATGGTGGAAGTCAGAGGCAAGGCGCTCCAACTTCCAAGTTGTTCCGAGTTCTTGGTGTCTTTGTCAGGACAACAATTCTATTCAGTACCAAGTCAACCTCTACTGCTAGCTAGCTGCCGAGTAGCTTGCTGCCGTGTTCATTGAATGTTGAACATTACAGCGGAAGTCAAACGCAATCCGTTCAGTGCCTCTTGTTGACTTCCAAGTACCAATTTCATTAAAACAAAAATTCCCATTGTAAAATGAACCTCTCTCTCTCTCTCTCTCTCTCTCTCTCTCTCCCTACCTACCTACATATATCCATCCATCCATCCATTTTCTTTACTGCTTCTCCTCACGCGGGTCCCGGGCTGCTGAAGCCAATCGCAGCTATCTTCGGGCAGGAGGCGGGGTACACCCCGAACCGGTCGCCATACAAATCGCAGGGCACACATAGAAACAAATTCGCACACACATTCACACCTACGGGCAATTTATAGTCGTCAATTAACCTAGCGTGCGTGTTTTTGGGATGTGGGAGGAAAGCGGAGTGCCCGGAGAAAACGGTGAGAACATGCCAACTCCACACAGGCGGGGCCGGGGATTGAATCCCGGTCCTCGGAACTGTGAGGCAGACGGTCTAACCGGTCGCCCGCCGTGCCGCCTTCAAAGAAATGTTGTTGGTCGACGATTTCGATCTTCGCCAAACAAACTTTAGTGAGCGTATAAACCGATGTCACGGTACAGTCTCATAGGTTGTGTTTGCAATACACACTGTAAATATAAAAGTCTACCATATTGGATTTCTACCTTGTGTCCATTTCCAGCAACAAAATAAAGGCAAAAGATCGCCACTTAGCAAATAAACAACTTGATTCATTTCAAAGCTAGCGCATAGCTTCAGCGACCTCCGCCACCTTTTTGTCACTTCCCTCACATGATCACATTCCTTCTTCTGACCTCCAGCGTCTTGGGTAACACAGGCAGGTTTTGCACATCACGTATGTGTTTGCAAATGTCTCTCGCTATCTCCTCGCGCATCTGCTTTGGGAGATGACACCCCGCTTTATCCCCAGGTCCACTTGAGAGCTTCAAAGTGGCACCGGTATTGTTTAGGCGGGCTCTTATTTTCAGGACGGGACAAAAGTGGCTGATTGTGGGCCCCCCACGTTACCTTTTATCCTGGTCTCGTCGTAGACGACACAAGGATTTTGGGGGGCCGAGATAATCCTGAAAGAAACGTTCTTCTTTGTGCTTTTTGTCTTTGTCTGTAGAAGAAGAACAATCCCTCGCGGGGGCTGTTCTTCTTTTTTTGATTTTTTTTAAGACTGCATAAACAATCAGACTCATTTAAGGGGAACTTTTTAGAGGTTTGGGGTAAGGGAAGAAATAATGAAATGTTGGTGTACATCCAGAAGAATTGGACTTTTGTTCACTTGGCAAATGTTAGCACAAAACCTTCAGGCTTCTGCTTGAAAGCAACAACAACAAAAAAGAAGGCATGAAAAACAACGGAACTTTATTTGGGATTCATCAGAAGCTCTTGAAAAGATGGCTCCCGTTTAACATGTTTGAATCTGCTGGGTTAATTCTGAACGGAACCACATCCCAGTTAGAAGAGGGTGTGCGCACTTGTGCGACCACGTTCTTTCAGTTGTGTATTTATACTCCCCCTCTTGAAAAGATGATTTCCAAAATTCAGTGGAGTCGAACAGGTGATATGTCATTAATGGTGGAATAAGTTTCGAAATGATTTTTCTTGGTCTTCTTTTTTACATCACAAAAACCTGGCATTTGAACAGGGGTGTGTAGACTTTTTCTATCCACTGTACTTGTCTTCTCCATCTCATTCAAAAAAAATGGAACGCTTGGATTTTTTCCCCCTGCGCACACGCCCAGGCCACACAAATGGGCGTCGTCCCGCAACCCGGCCCGCCCGCGTCACACTTCAGCCGCCCACCGAGCCAACCCTGCAATTTGCTCATCCTCTCTCATCTTCTTGGGTCGTTATGCCAGAGTGTATGCCACAGGAGATGCTTCACATACCGAGAGAAAAAAAAAGAAAAAGGGAAGACAAGTGTGTGTTTTGGCAAAATTCGACCTAATTATCTTGAGTGTGTGTGTGTGTGCAACAGATGTGCACTTCGAGGTTTTGGCTTGGCCGGCCATGTCGGTTCTTGGCGCTTCTTTTATGGAACTGGCGCATTTGAAGTCTTGCAGGAACTTTGGGCGAATGCTGGAAATCGCTCGTGAGTGAGTTACGTCGCTCAACAAAGTCGGGAATTCATTATTCGGAAGCTGGCCAAATTACTACTGCGTATAAATACATCTATCCATCCATTTTCTTCAGCGCTTCTCCTCACGCGGGTCGCGGGCTGCCACGACGCCCATCCCGGCCGTCTTCGGGCGAGAGGCGGGGCACGCCCTGAACCCGTCGCCAGCCAATCGCAGGATTGTGAAGATGAAGATGTGAGCACTCCATCACCCAAAGACAAAGTCCTACAAGCATTCACGGTGTCCTTTATAATCCTTTGACGCTTCCTGACTGGAGGTGAGCGTGAGGAGATTATTAGCAAGATTGGACCTCGAAGTGTGTGACTTGCCCGCACAAATGCTGTGTTGCGTGTGCGTGTGTTTGTGCGCTGCCATGCAATAAAGTCCGACGGCAGCGTTTCCAAATGGCCGGCAGTCATCGACAGCGTCGGTGTTGCGGCACGAGCGCTTTAGACGCTTCCGTGGAAAACAGCAAGCGAGGCCTTCTCGTCGCGAGCTACCGAGCCGTGCCGTCCCACGAAAAGCGGTTAGCGTGTATTCCTTTGTAAAACGCAGAAGCGGTAGTTCCTCACGCTTGAGGACCGTTGAGGCCCATTGCGTTGACTCGTGGTCACACGGCGGGCTGAATCATCGAAGCAGTCGCTGGCGCGTTGCGTTCGGAAGAGATTCCGGCGCCGTCTTGCCCGCTGGCCGCTCGTGTTCATGAAAAGATTCTGAATCAACGAGGATCGAGGTCCTCCTCGGTAGAGTCCCCCAAAACTCGGATGCTTTCGTTTCATCAAAATTCAGTGAGGGCGCGCTACAAGTCTGACTTGGAACCTCTGCCACGCATGATGTCACTCAAAAAGTAACATTACAGCGGCGACGTGAGATAGGAGTTGAATTGGTTCCGTAACCGCGCTTGCAACTCAAAACACTCATCTGAAATCATCTTTCCCCACTGAAATGAATCACACACGTTTTTAACAAGAAAATAGCACTATAATATCGCACTTTATTCAAAACATAACGTCATGACATTATTAAATACAATGTGAAGAATTAACCATTTTTTGCGATTCTATTTGCATCAATTCAATGGCCATTGTGCTTGGCCACCAGGGGGCGGCGTAATACAGACAGAGACACACACGAAGAAGAGTTTCACAAAAGCTGCAGTAATAGTCTTCTTTTATCGCAGAGGATAATATGCCAAAGTGTTGCTTAAAGGGTTCTCAAGACTGTATTAGTTAGCCCATCTATGGCACTTCCCATTATGTGTTAGCATTAAGCTAGCAGACTTAAAGCAAGCCTATATGGTTGTTTTAAAAGGCACAACGTGTAATTCTTTGTATTTGATGTTGCGTTTGAACGTCAACTTCAAAGCGAACTGCCGAAGTGCCGAAGAAGAAACATCGCCCAAACAAGCGCTTGTAAAAAGTCGTCCTATCTGAAGGCAGCACTTTGCTAACGTCCGTTTGGTTGGTTGTGTTTGCAGAACTCTCCTGTTCTGGCACGATTCACAGATTGCCGGTTGATAATCCATTTGAGAGCGAAAGCCTCAACAGATAAGCTCTTTTTGATGCGGACAATGGAACACGTCCGCGCAAGTCAAAGGCGTGATTCTGAAGCTGGCTTTATTTCCCAGCAGGCCTGTCTTCCTTCCCCGCCGGTGGCTCCCATATTTGCTGCACCCGCGTTGCCTTTGGCCCAAAGCGCTGCCGGCACCCAAGCTGGTAGTTTGCTCGCCGGACTCGAACGGAATTTGGCATTCCTTTTGAAATGCAGACTCTTCCCACGGGCGAGAAGCGTGGAGCCGTTTGACACGCGCGCACACAAACTCCAACGCCAAAGCTGCCTCTCGTCTCCAAGATATTACAGGACAGTTGATGCTGGTCACGCTCGGGACTCTTCAAGGGGAGACTTTTCTTTTTTTGATCGTGGAGTGACAGCTCTCTCCTCTAACCTTGTGCATTCGACAGGCTGGAATGACCAAAACTTTGGGAAACCCCAGCGAGCGGCGACACCAAGTGCGGCCGTCCGATTGCCCGACACAATCGGGCGTAAAAGAGAGGCGCTTGTCCAAATGTGACGTCAGCCGCCGGTTTGCGGACTCGGCTTGAAACGTCCTCAAGGCCGCCGTGCTTGTTACGTTGGGAGCGGCGAGCGTCTTTGGGGGAAAAGTGTGGCAACGCGGCCTTCAAACACGCACCGACTGTACGGACGGTCTTTTCTGGAAACTTGACGTCAACCCCAGGCCTCGGCTGTCAGAAAAAAAAAAACGCAGATTTCATATTAACACCGCGTGCGAAAGATAATTGTCTTGTACATTTCACACACGGCGGAGAAAAGTTTGAACAACCCTGTCCAATTTGAATGATGAACAAAATCCTACGTAAAGTATAACAAATTATTTCAAATGAGGCTTCGAAATCATGAAGGATCAAGCCGTTCTCGCCACTCTCAAACACTGTGGGCGTGTCCCCCGAATGTCAATCGAATGCCTCTACAACCACCTGGCAAAATCGCTGCGACTTCATCTGGCATCTTTCTCATGTCTACGCATAATGATATGTTTGAAAATGTATATCCACTTAAAGCCTCAGGTGGCTGTCATATATGTCAAGCGCGAAGCCCCTGTCCGCGCGTTGGCTGTCAAGTAGGACGAAGACAACAAAAAAAAATCCTTCCTCCTCTCTCTTCCTCTGTTCTCTGCGTGACATGCGCGCAATCACGGCCGACCACGAGGCACTCTAAAGCCGCCACAATATCTGAAAGGGAAAAATGCATTTTTTGAGGTGTAGGGATAGCTAGCTAGCTATCGTCACTGGGCTCCGATTTAGCTACAGTCAAAAATAAGGAAAACGTCAATGACGAAAAATGACTCCCTTACTCCCTTTCACTCATTTGCGCACTGGAAAAAAAAAAAAAAGTGCTTTGGATTGATTTGATTCAAACGTGAGTCAAATGTGTCATATGATTTGATTGTTTTCAAGGGAAAGAGGGGGACGTGACTTGAGTTTAGTACATCGGAATCACGCACACGCCTTCAAACTCCGGATCCCGCTTCTCACCGCAAAAAAAAAAAAAGCCCGAGATTTCCCAAATGTTCTTCAGCTCGTGCGACCACACGATTGCCATTCGGCTCGATTCCCTTCGAACGCTTTCAAAGATAGGGCCTGGGAAGTGGGAAGGTAAATAGCAGTTTGAAGTTTGGGAAAAAAAAAGAAAAGCAAAATGGTGCCCCCGCCCAGACTTGCTCTCTGGAAAGGCATTTCATTTTTTTTTTTTTTACTGCTGACATCATACACGTCTGAAAATTGCTGGAGCGCAGCTGGTTTCGATGGCGGTCGACATATTTTTGTTTATGAGTCGCACGGCCGCTCGCGTGGATCCGCGCCTGCTTTCGGGCCGTCCCGACGGCAGCAAACTCTTCTTTCGACTGAAATTGCTTCCATGCCGAATGAGAGCTTCGCTCACTTATGTGGCTTTTTGCTGCGGTTGAATACTTTCAAGGCTGTTAATGGTTTGTTTTTTTCTCTCCTCTTCTTCTTCTCCAGTGAGCAAATGTCTTTGGTGCAGTGCCGTGTGCATAAAGCGGGAAGTGGGAGTGTCGCGGATGCACGCAGATGCGCAGGTGGAGGCCCGCGGCAGCTTGCTTTCGTTCCATCCATCATTCGTATCGCTTTGGAACGGACACGAAAGGGTTTGTGTTGCTTTTGTGTTCTTTTCTAGCGGAGGGCTCCAAAACTTGAGCATCTCACGAGCTGCGTGCGCGACACAAAGAGTCGCACTTCAAACGCTGTGCGGTGAACATTTGAGCTTCACCGGTTTGTACTTTATTCGGAGAATCACATCAGTCCCGAGAAAGGTTATTATTGAGTGAAAGATCAACATAATCACAATCACAATCTACACCAGGAATTCCCAATCTTTTTTTAGCCGAAGACCCAAATTCTCCCCAGAACTCCCAAATTTCAACTTTATATAATGTACCCATGTATAAAAAAACGTAGACCGTGTCTCACATTTTGGACCGAACCGGAGTACAGAACTAGAAATGTGAACATGCGATGTATCGAATCATTGTACTTTTTCTTATGAGAGTAAAAAAAAAAACCTGATCACATTAAAAAAAAAAAAAAAAAAAAAAAGGGAATATGTCCAATGAATGTCATTTTTTTTCAGGATCAAGCCCAAAAAAATGTTACAACGTGCTTTTGTTGGTTGTTTGGATACACATGTTGACAGTACACGGGGGATAATATAGTCACAATACAGAAAAAAAAAAAAGTATGTTTTCGCAACAAGGTTCAGAATGCACGTCAGAATCATCTTTATTTGCCAAGCGTGGCAAAATCACACGAGGAATTTGTCTCTGGTAGCTCGAGTGCGACAACAGACAAAATATACTTTTAGGACATAAAAACACACGACGGAGAGTCACTGAGCAACGAAAGGTTACCGCTAATGCCGATACAAAGACAATTGGATCGGCATTACAAAATTGACAAACGACGGAGAGTTCGAAGTGAGTATAGAACAGTCCGCTAATCTGGTACAGTGACAATTGTGCAAATGGTGCAGATCAAGCACATGAGTTGGCCAGTATTGGTCAACAACATCCATCCATTTTCCAGAATCACGCCGCAAGGACGCATCCTTGCGGCGTGCCGGTGCCGGTGGTGGGTGCAGATGAGGCGGTGGCGCCCGGCCTCACCTGCCCGTCAGGAAGCTGCAAATCCACTGGCGGAGCTGGAGAAGTTCTGAGGAGAAGGAGTTCGGGGACGACGGTGTGGAACGCAGAGCTCAAGTCCACGAACGGGATCCAAACCCACGTAGGTCCCCGTGCCGCCCAGGTGTTCTAGGATGGAGTGCAAGTCCCAGGTTGCGTGTGCAGTTCCACAGCATCCGCGACAACTGTCGCCTCCGCCCCTTGCGCCGCAAACAAAATGGTGGTTTCCGTAGGTCCGCCGCGGTGGCTTGAAGGAATCCCGTCACGTATCTTGTGCTTCTCGCAAACGCTCAACAGCTTCTGGTTTTTCAGCCCTCTTGCGGCATTTTACAATTTGCCGTAATGGCTGACAGGTGTACGCGGCACGGACGGAAAGCTCCATCGCAGGCGGTGCGACGCACCTGCGGGCCAGATAGATGATGCGGCCTGTACTTGAACGCAGCACCGGGTAACGCAGCTCCCTCCCTCCCTTCCGCTGCACGTTTGTGTCTTTATATGAGCGGGCCCGACTCGCCAGCGGAAGCCCAAAACGGAGCAATTAGCACCGGGGGGAAAAAAGCAAGCGCTCCGTCCTGACCTCATTGGGCCTGCCTTCTTTCCCGAAGCTGCGAATTCCCCCCGTGCCAAAATGCGTCCTTCACAACATATCATTATTCTATATTTGCCAGGATCGCGTCCGCGTCCGCGTCCGCCGAGACCTTTTTGTTTGCGCCATTTTTGTTTTTCCCACGCTCGGACGACCGCAGTCAAAACAACTTTTTTTTACACCGGGCAGTTTTGTCACCGAGGAAGAAGGCAAGAGAGAAAACAAATCGCAATTAGAAAGCCTCACAGACGCTGGCCGGATTCATTTCACGGCGTGCGTGCGCGTGCCCGCGGCTCCCCTTCGCCCACCGATTGCTCGAAAGTGGTGCAATTTCAGCCGTACTTTCGTTATAGGTCATGTGAACAGTGGGAAAGGTTTCGAAATGATTTAGCGTGGTCTCATTGGTCATGTCGCAAAACATGGCATTTGAACAAGGGTGTGTAGACTTTTTTATATCCAGTGTATCTGTACTTTTGGGGGTTTGTTTGTTAACTCGGCATGATGTAAAAAAAAAAAAAAAAAAAAAAGAAGATGGACTTCCAGAAACAGGAGGTCAACTGCGACCCTCCTCCTTCCTTCCGTCCTCCGAGCCGCTCATCATCCCGGGGCGAGCTCGCGCGCCTCTCCGCGTCTGACTTCCGGTCGCAAACAACCATTCGCACCTACGGACAACTTGGAGGAGAAGACGCAGACTGCGCGCATTCGAGCCCACGACCCTCCGAAGTGCCAGGTGTCGATGTCGTCGTCGTCGTCTCCTCTGAGAGAACGCACCCAGGTCAATTCGGACAACGTTTGGCGGGTTTTGACTCACTTGCACTGGCAGGAAGACTTTGACCTTGAACTTCCCAAGTCAAGGAGTCGAGTGACGTCGAGCGGGGGCGCCGCCTCCGTGTGCGCCGGGAAGGTGGAGACTGACAAAAAGGCGGCGCAGAGCGAAGCGCGGCCGACGTTGCGCTCGTCTGGCGCGGCACGCGAGCGATGTGAGGAGGAGCCGCGGACGCCACTCATGGGATGGAGCGCACGCGGAGTCAGGTTGGACTCGGCCAAGGCGCTGCCCTTCCTCGCCGCGCTCCTCATCGTGCCCTACTTCTTCTACTGCCGCTCGGACGGCGAGCGGCGGCCGCGCAGCCTCCCGGAGGAGCGCGACGTGGCCGGCAGAAAGCGCTTCCCGCGGGCCATCATCATCGGCGTGAAGAAGGGAGGGACCCGCGCCTTGCTCGAGTTCCTCCGCATCCACCCGGACGTCCGAGCCGTGGGAGCCGAACCGCACTTCTTCGACAGGTTCTACGGCAGAGGACTCGAGTGGTACAGGTACGACTCCGAGCGCGGACGACGCCGACTCTTATTTGGTGTTCGGAAGCAGAATGCAAGAAAAGTATGCACACTTGAAATATTTCACTCCCATTCGGTCCACTTTTATTCCGACTCGGACAGCAAATACAGAAGAAGCTTCGAACTGTACGACGTCGTACGTGACATTTCATCTCGGCACATAAAAGCTTCGAAACAGGCGGAAACAGTTGCATCTTGACATCTTCACGTTATTTGGACTCCAATAATTAGCCCAATTCTTCATTATATATATATATATATATATATTGGCTAAGAAAGTGAAGGATGCAGGATTTTGGCTCAAGTTGATCATCATGAGTATCTGCAACATTTGCACAATCGACATCGTCCCAGATGATCGCGCTACTCGTCGCTTTAAACCGCGTACACTCGCTTGAAGTCTCGGCGCCCTTTGCACAAGGCTCATTGCGCCGGACTATTGCGATATGAGTCGTTCGAACTGCTCCAAGTGCTGGAGGACTACGCGTCTTTTTGCACAATTGGCAAAAAAAAAACAAACCAAACACAAAAAAGTTCCTGCACTACCAGACAAGTCGCAACCCTTTCCTGCTCCGTTATTATTTACTGTCACTCGCAAATCCCCAAAACAGGCACGGTAGGTTCATTGAAGACCCGATTTCCAATGTGATGGGTTCTTGGTCAATATGTGCCCCGCGATGAACCGGGCGTACCCCGCATCTCACCCGAGGTCGGCCGGGACGGGCTACACGAGGACGAAGCGGCGTCGAAAGAGGACGGTCGATGTTCAATGCGATTCCGAGTTGCCGCACTCGCTTCTACGTTGCGATTCAGCAGCAGATCATCTCCAGATGTCGTCGGGGACGGTGTGAGAAATACGCTTAGCGATAATCATCTCGGAAAGCCTGGAGAAAAAGTGCCAAGGAAGACGAGGTGTCGAAGAAATGAGGTGCGATTTCTGTCTTTTCTTGCATCCCTCGCGCAGCGTTTCGTCACACGTGGAAACACTTTTGACCGCTGGTCATTTTCGCACACCGTTTTTTTCGCAACCTGTTTCTCACTCGTCTCATCGTTCCGCTCTCTCCTCCCGGCGTCTGTTGGAAGGTCTTCCGGCCGTCCGACACGCCCTGGACCGCTGGCCGACCAATCGCTGGGCAATTTAGTCTTCCATCAACCCGCGATGCGGACAGGTAGCTGACCGCCGTTGAACCGGCAGACTCGGTCATCAGCAGTAGAACGTAGGTTGTTTTCACACAAATCTTTCATTCGCCACCTAATCTTTATGGTCACCTCAAAGGCCGCGCTGATCTCAAATCCGAAGCGCCGCAACGGCGCCCTCTACGGGGAGCCGGTCGTCATTACAGCGGTTTACAAACCCGAGCTTCACAGACGAGCTGGGCGAGATCCTCTTCCCGTGCCTACCCGTTGAAAAACATTCGTCGGTGGCAGTAGACAAATAGAAAAGTCCACGGCTTGGGATTCAAGACTAGCTTTGCTCCGTTATGGACATTAGCTTGAGATTCAGGACCCAAGTGTCCTGACGCGCCCCTTCCCCCCCAATTTCAAGCCCGGTTCTATGTGACAAGAGTTGCATTTTGGGTCTGCGGGACAGGCGGACGCCACACATAAAGGTTTGACCTGAGATTCAGAAATGCGAGGCGCCGCGCTGCCGCTGGAAGGACGTCTTCATGTGGGCGACCGCTGTTTCGATGAGCGCACTCTGCTGCCGTGACGCTCTTTTGCTTGCAACTTGTCAACCTGCCGTTCGTTCTGACGTCTTTGACGGCGCAGCGACGTCACCCGTGAACTCGGGTGAGGGTTTCTGGGCTGCGATGTGACTCTGAAGGAAAAGGGGGTGGACTTCATGCAGGCGGAACAAGCGAGTCCTCCTCTCAAAGAGCCAGCTCAGTGTGCGGCACCTGTAAACGCACACACGTGCTTTATTCCAGGCCGCCGTGTTTGACAGGCCCTGAAAAACATCACTGAAACCTTTGACCTTTCATCTCCTTGAAGCTCTTGGCGTCATCTGATGATCCATCCGTCCCATTTTCTGTACCGCTTAATCCTCACGAGTCGTCGCGGGCGTGCCGGAGCCTATCCCGGCGAGAGGCGGGGCTACACCCCGAACTGGTCGCCAGTCAATCGCAGTGCACATAGACACAAACATTCAAACCTAGTCTTCAATTAACCCCGTGCGCATGTTTTGGGGATGTGGGAGGAAAGCGGAGCGCCCGGAGAAAAGCCACGCAGGCACGGGGAGAACATGCAAACTCCACACAGGCCGGACCGGGATTTGAACCCCGGTCCCCACAACTGTGAGGCAGATGTGCGAACCGGTCGGTCACCGTGCCGCCCAACCGATGATCATATTTGAAAAGACGTACACGCGCGCCAACCGCGATATAAGGGAGGCCCGCACAATCTGTTGACACCCGGCAACTACAGTAAAGGCTAAACGTCGATTTATACTTGAACGACCCTCAGCATAGACGGCAGTCCGCCCGCCGCCGCCGCCGCCGCCGCCGCCAAGGCCGAACAAGCTTTGCCGTCTTGGTTCATCTTTCGCGCATATGTGGATGTGATTGAATTGAAGTCTGTGGCGTGTTGACAACATACCGGAAACGCTCGACGCACTCAACCGTGATCAAAAAGTCTTTTCCTCTCTCAAGACGACCTGAAAGCTTCGTCAAGCTATTTTTACATTTCTTCTTCCAAAAGACGAAGCGTCGTAATATTGTTAAGTTATATTTACTTGAATGCGACTTTGTGAAGGGATCCCAAAGTTTCCATGGCGCGGAGGCTCTGATTATCTCTTGGGTTTGATGTCGCCATTTGGTTCAAACGCACTCATTCACTTATGTTGCGGGCGGGCGGGCTTTTTCAAAAATATTCCGCTTTGTCGTGACTTGCCATTTAGGTTTATGAGTTCAAGGGAAAATGCTCAAATCCAAAGTATTTTTGGGGTGGTTTGAGGAAACGCGCAAATAACAGCAAGCCGTGGAAAAGGAGAGTCGTACAGTGTGTGTGGAGTGAGGGGGACTAAAAAAAAAAGTAAGAAATGTCTTTTGACTTGGTGAAGCAGCATGTGGCTCACTACTCAGTGTCATTCAGCCCACCTTTTTCCAAATAACTGTCAAAAATTGGAATCAACGACGTAAACTTAAAAAAACGAAGAGACAACACAAGAAACAGTGGTACATACTCAGATTTTGATTATTTTTTTTTAGATCAACTAAACACAATCCGTAGAAAAATAAACATTCTAAGAGTGAGTCATAGTTGCAGAAAAAGATGCAGAATTATCAAAAGCACAAATGCAGTCTCCATAATATTTCACTTGGTCATTGATGTTTTTGAAAGCTGGCCAATTGTCCGTCTCGATGCCGCTCACGTTTTGGTGGCTTCGCTACCAAAATCTCGCCGCGAGCGCTTTGAGGGCAAGCGGCGATGTCAGCGCCGATGAAAGCGATAAATGCCTTCACAGAGATTTCTTCAAATCTGCATCGAGATCGATTCCGCTCTCAGGAATAATGTGTGTCACTTTCGTTTGGATGTTTTGGATTATGAAATATTCATGCCGGGTCCTCTATAAAACTGTTTTACATTCATTGTTGCCACTCCCCCTTTTTACGTTTGCTGGAAAACTAAACATAAAACAAACAGAATTTCACATTGTGTATTGAACCAAACCACAAAAACCTTTTTTGTCTTACCAAAGTCTGTTAGCCTATTGCTAACACACAGTGCAAAACGCCATAGACAGGTTAACGAAACTAGCGTCAGTGTGCCTTGAAGCAACTTCTATTTGAACGTCTGCGCCTTTTTAAAAATCTAACGCGGAGGTTTGCCCACCCCTTCTCGACACACCGATAAATATATTTGTAATTTGATTAGAATTAGAAAATGGCAAAAAAAAAAGTGAACTTTAAATTTTTTTTTATAGCGCCAGGGTTCGCGACGTTTCCAAGCCAGGGGGATATTTTGAACACCTCGCTGAGTGCCAGCCTCCTCGAGGCCATTAGTGAAGCTGGCTGATTGGAGTAGCAGACCTGCAAGTGTTGAAATGCATTTTTGAACAGCGGCAAAGTTTCGGCTGCAGTCGAAACTTCACGCGGTGCTTATAAAGCGGATAAAAAAAAAAAAAAAAAAAAGGCCAAACCCTTCCACCATATGGAGGATATTGCAATCAACCCAGAGTTGCTGTTTCTTGTTCTCGCGAAGAGTTGAGCTGTGTCACCCTCGTTTGGTATCATGAGCTGGTGAGGAAAAGAAACAGGATGGAAGCAATCAAGGACTGGAAGTGAAGTCAGGTCGAGCAGTAAAGCGCGGCACAAAGAAGATGAGCGGCTTTCCACTGAACTGGGAACAACCCAGTGTCATTCATAGATAGATGGAAAACTTTTCCAAAGTGTAGCGAATGATTATTATTGTCTAATCGTACCCTTAATTTCATCACCAGTTGTCTTGGCTTTTTTTGTAGTTTTTTTGGTTTCTTTGTTTTGTTTTGTTTTGTTTGTTTGTCTGTTGTGTCCGTTATCATTAATTTGACCACCTGTCATAAAAAAATAAGAAAAGCTCTTAACGTTTGATCATTTGGAATAATAATAATAAGTCATTTCCATTTATTTGTTGCACTGTCCTGTATAATGTCAGTACATATTTCATCTTCAATTTGGGAAAGGGTGGCACACGGTGCGTTCATTTCACGGAAAGATGATTTGCTTACACCCGCAAATGTGTTCATGTCGAAAGACAAAATGATAGATGTTAAGAGAACAGATCCTTGCGGAACGCCACTTGATTCTTGGAGATTCATGACATTTTATTTTGTTATTGTGTATGTGACACGCTTATATTTGCCATCAACAGAAGTGAAAGCAGATGAAAAATTATTATGATTATTATTATTTTTTTTTTTTACTGGAGATGAATATACATTCATATACAGGAATTAAAAAAAAAAAGAGCACACGTGACTATTTCAAACATACAACTAAAAGACAACCTTGATATTAAATGACTTCATATAAAGATGAAGAATAAGGAAGGATGAATTGACACACATCCAAAGGCTTTGCAGTATCCTGCTGCAGCCCATAATTATCGGGCACATAAAACGTTCTGACATCCTTGCGGAAGTACGCGGCCGCTCGCCTCCCGTTGAGACGACCTCCTGTACCGCTATTACTGCATTGTTATTCCACCGGGGGAGTGAAAAAATAAATCCAAAGTGTTCACAGGATGTTCGAAATCTGGAGGTGGCAGCTGTGTTTTGGCTTGTCACGTGGAGCTCAGCCACAACTTCCTCAGCCTGCCCGAGTCAAACTCGGCACAAATTCAGCCACCCGGCTGGCACCGGGGACTGTCTCGAGGCAGGATTGCCCCCCCCCCCCCCCCCCCCTCCAGTCATTCTGTAAGCCTGGCAAAAGCAGAAGCTCTTCTCCAAGTCCAAAAGGTCCATTTAGCTAACTTAATAACCTGCTGCATTGTCGATGTGTTTTTTCTTTCAAGAAAATGAAATGCTAATTGCATTTGAGAATATTTTTCGGCTCAACTTCCTGCACGGAATGCCTTTTGTTCTAGCGCAACAGGAGGGGAGCCATAATGTTTTCGGGCAGGAAGTCTCTTAGCCACATCCACGTTCGCGGGGTCTGCATTTAATCTGGAGCTCCAGACTGCCTCGGAGTATCAGTAGTGTAATCAGCGTCGTATCACTGGAGGCAGGAAAAGTACAACATCCTCCCCACAGCGGGGAGTTGCAGACTAATGCGGCGAGTCGGCAGCGCTTTCCGCCGTCGGGCCGCCGATTTACTGCCGCTGCGCTTTTACACGCAATCGACTGCGAGTTCATTCTTCCTCGAGTTTACTGCACGTACTATACTACACATCGGTACGGCTTTACAACCGGGGATTGATAAATTACACATACGTTAGTTATTACACTGTATGGAGATGCTGTAAAATGCTATTAACGGAGAGTAAGCTCACTATTTGCCAAATAGTGAGCCCGCAAGAGAGTTTCTTGACTAACTCCTAATTAGCGCTTTTCCACAAAACGTGGCCCTGGGTGTTTATTGACTCATTTGCTGATTCTAATTGTCCTTTTATTCTTGTTCTTGGTTCCTATCAAAAATGCAGTGCAGTTAAAGGCAGCATGGGTGAAAACTATGCTGATGTGAAATTTGTTTCCTCTTTGTGTGTTTTTTTTTTTTTTTTTTAAATGATTTTCAGGTGGACGACTGATTGAGGCATCGTGACGATAGAGAATGTATTTATTTGATTTATTTGAGAATTGATTTTATTTATTGGAGAATGTACTCGAGTTGCAGTATCAGATACACCTGGAGTTGTCTTAGGATTTTGAGCATCTATAAGTTGACCTTTTAAAATGGACAGATGGGCCTGGTCATTCGTAGATATGAAATATATCCAATAGTTTGTTGAAAATAACATGTTTATTCATTCTCATTTTTGTTTCATGTTATTAGTCATAATTAATTGGATTCTAATTAAGTCATTGATATTCATTGGTATATATAGTATGGAGTACCTCAGAGCTCTGTCCATAATCCCCTGTCATTTCAAATAATTATGAACCAATTATTTGATTAAATAAATACAAAAACGTTACATGAACTGTATAGGTGAAATTATCAACAATGATTTAAGGAGATAAAGGAATTTTGAAAACATGAATAATACGTAGACATCGATATCGCGAGCATAACAGGAGGGGATCGACATGCGTGACAACATACACAAGAAATGAATCAAGTTTATTATCCCGACACGACACACAGGAGCACATTTAATGACGGCAAAATGTCTTTTATGGATTGTGCGATAATAATGAGCCACGACGAGATGAGGCCGACAGCATTCATTAAATAGTCATGAAGACGACGGATGGACAACTTGCGGTCCATTACCGAAGTGACACTTCACCCGAGGACAAATCTCCTACAGACGAGGAGGAGACGCCTTTTCTTGTCCCTCATCTGCATCACACACACACACACCGGCAACTCTGTGTCATATCGAGACAGACATATTGATCAGACACAGATAAAGTGGGGACAGACAGGCGGCGAAGGGACATTTGCAGCTCCTGTACTTGGCTCGTAATCAATGCATGGTATCTCATCATAGAGAACATCGGAATAGTTTGGGATTCAAATGACCTGAAGCAAACTTTACATCAATATGTGACTACTCAAGAGATGGATTATCTTTTTTTTTTTTTTGAACCTTCTTTAATGATTCATCCTCGACTCACCGAGACTAGCTGATTGTTATCCCACCTGGAATAACGACTGTCTTGAATACTCCTTTTCTATTGACAGACTCCATAAACTGTTAACCATTAATGTAATGGTTACCATGATGTAATTGAAATACTAAACGTATGCAATTGTCCTCCATTACATGACTGGACGAAAGTGCCTCATTAGATGACAGTTGCTTTTGGAAGTGTCCATGATTACATTTGGAAAAATAGTCGGATTTATTTAACCATTTTTTTCACATCACTTCCTCCTTGGAAGGCCAACGCTTGTTATCGCTCGGCTCATTTGGCAATTTGTCTTGAAGCGCCACCTTGCGGTGAGATCTATTAGTTTATCTGTGATTTTGAAAAGGTTAGACTCCAAAAGTGTAGTTAAACTTTTGAACATGAAAGAAAATTAACTTTTGAACAGTTTTACCTTAATTATTTAGATTTTTTTTTTTTTTTTAATGGAACATTGACTTATCTGGGTTGTCATATGAAGTGACATTTTGTCCGAATTGTGCACGTTTGTCATTAGGTCAGCATGGTTTGGTGGTTTTCCACACACATCTGCCTCACAGTTGTGGGGACCGGGGTTCAAATCCCGGTCTGGCCTGTGTGGAGTTTGCATGTTCTCCCCGTGCCTGCGTGGCTTTTCTCCGGGCGCTCCGCTTTCCTCCCACATCCCAAAAACATGCACGTTAATTGACGACTCTAGGTGGGAATGTGAGTGCGAATGGTTGTTTGTTTGTTTCTGTGTGCCCTGCGATTATTTGCGATTAATACTCACGTGATTATATTCTTTAGCCTCTGTGAAAAAATGTCTTATATCACTGCAGCATATTGAGTCACTTTTACTAGTTGTGAAACTCGTCTTGGTTTGTGTCTGCATAACTGTATTATACTGCCCCTCGATGGCCAAGTTGCGCACACCAGAAGCCGCCGTCATGAATTAATCATGAGGCACAAACTGTTTCATTTCTTTACAATATGTTTGGATGTTATTACTACTATATGTTTATATACGTAATGATACATTATTATAGAGTGCTATTTTCCTTTTTCATTATTTCCATTCATTTGAATGAGAACAGATGCTTTGAGATGAGTTTTTGAGTTCCCAAATAGAATTCGTATCTCAAGGCACCACTGTACGTAACCTACTGTACATGTATCATAATGTTTACGTGCGGTATTTCCTGAAACGGCGGCCTCCGCCCTAATCGACGCCATGACGCAATTAATCACCCATTGAAAACAAATAAATCCTTCTGCATGGTTATTGTAATTAGCATTTGGCGTCTCAGTGGTGTCTGCCTTTTTTGGCTTCTTTTTCAATATTAATATATTATTATAACATAAAGTCTCCTTCTTGCCCCGAACAGTTTTTTCCATGAGTGGAAACTGTAATTACGGTTGCAATCGCCCCCGTGCACACGCCACAGTGTTGCGTGCGTCTGTTTCTAGTATGTTCCGCCGAGCGACGTTGCCTTCAACAGTATTTCTTTCCAGTCCGCATATGTTCTTGCATTTTCAACTGTAATAGTCCTTTTGTTTTATTTTAAACTCCAGTTTGACTTGACATTAACGTTAATGTATTCAGTGTTCAAATGTCAGGTTTTTGCGATATAAAAAAAAAAAAAAAAAAAAGACCAAGATAAATAAATCATTTATGGGCCTGAGTCAAGGTGAAGGGAATTATGTACATTTCCAAACAAAAAAAACATTCAGGCTAATGCTAGAAAGAGCAGAAATGTCAACAAAAGTTTACTCGAACATCTCAAATGTGTTTGTGGTTGATCCGAGGCATTTGGAAATGGTGGCAGGTGTCTGCTGACTTCCATTTAGCACGAGTTGGAATGTGATTGGTTCATTCTATCATAGCTACATCCCCCATTGAGAAGAGGCTGTGCACACCTCTGCAACCACAATATGTCGAATTATTATTTTTATTAATAATAATTATTATTATTCAGGTACACCCTGAACTGGTCGCCAGCCAATCGCAGGACATCAATTGAGTTATTTTTAAATAATTAATCGTGGTCTCATTTATTTCGATGATCAAAACACTGGCATTTGAACAGGGGTGTGTCGACTTTTTATAGCCAATATAATAACTTTAACTATAAGATTTATGTAGTGCCTTTCAAGGGACCTCAAAAATCTTAATCAATTTGATCTAATAAATGATATCTTGGGCGGCACGGTGATGACGGGTTGGAGCGTCTGCTTCACAGTTCTGAGGTGCGGGGTTCAATCCCCGTCCCCCGCCTGTGTGGAGTTTGCATGTTCTCCCCGTGCCTGCGTGGCTTTTCTCCGGGCGCTCCGCTTTCCTCCCGCATCCCAAAAACATGCGTGGTAGGTTGACTGAAGACTCGAAATTGCCCGTAGATGTGAATGTGGGTGCCAATGGTTGTTTGTTGTTTGTGTGTGCCCTGCGATTGGCTGGCAACCAGATCAGGGTGTACCCCGCCTCCCGCCCGATGATAGCTGGGATGGGCTCCAGCACGCCCGCGACCCGCGTGAGGCGAAGCGGCTCAGAAAATGGATGGAAATGATATCTTGAGTATTGTATTATTGTCCTCATTAATAAATGCTTCCCCTCAGCAAAAAAAACAAAAAACAAAAAGCAAAGGTGGTGTTTGAAGAGTAATTTGCTATTTCTCCCCCTTAATGAACATGTCTCAACTGTGCATCAGCTGGTTAAAACAAAATAAAGGTCTTTCCCTAAATAGATTGAGCCAAGCATCATTGTTCATGTATATAATATTGTTAAAATATTGTTGTAAAACTTCAATAGTACAAATAAAGCTCCCTGCAAGTTAAAAAAAAACACACCTTACCCCTAAGTGATACCTGGTCCTTTCTGTGGATGACTACAGGAAATATGGTACCAATATCTACCGAGCGCCCATCTGGTGCGGAGTCCCTCAAGGCTCTATGCTTAATCCCTTGTTGTTTCAAATAATTGTTGACATTCTTGATCTGTTTCCTATATATTGAAATTGAATTGTATGTAAATGACACCTTTGCCAACTTCTCTTCTTCTTCTTCTCTGTCATTAAGGCATTTTACCACAAACTATATAGCTAGAACAATTGAAATCTAAATAGACGTCCCTTGAACCTCTATCCATCATCAACCCGAGTGAACAGCGTCTTGCTATTGACACTTCAAGCTAAACTCCGATTGTAAAACAGTTGTGGCACGCTCTTTTTACACAGCAGCTTCTTCTTTAGTCATTTATTTGAACGCAAGCCACATGAAAGCTCCCTTTTTCCGGCAGCGCTCCAGAGGACGTGTCGGGAAAACGAAGCGCAGAGCATTCATTCAAAAACAATTTGCGTATGAAATCCTCGGCAGCTCAGCCTCACGCGGTCCGTCTGAGTCGAGCGCTGACACATCAATGAATCCCGGCCGGCTCATCGGGGGGGGGGGCGACCGCATTAGCGTTGGCACCCGGGGACGTGTCACACCATGTCTGAAGAGGCGAGGGGGTACAACTTTGATGAGATGTTGAAACATGAACTCTCGCCCCGATTGTCCAGAAGCTTCTCAATACCTCATCCAACGTACGCATCTTTCATCATTGCACCCCATGTGTTCAAAAGACGAGCCGATCTCAGCAGTTGGCCATGCCGCGGGGGCTTTCTGCACACTTTTGGGCTGGAGGGAGTTTGGGGATGGGTGCTGAAAGGTCCCCGCTTTCTTGTTCTCGCAGGAAGAACAGAGGGGGAGGCTGGAAATCTGTAGGAAATTGCCGTTAAGTGCTTCGTGAGTCTTTGTGGTTTTGACTCATCAGGACCCACGGGGGAGCGAGGGTCCTGGTGTGCCTCGGGAGTTGAGAACCTCGCACACACGAGCACAAGACTCCATGCAGCTTTAATCAGAGCAAATGTTGCGGTGCTTCCGTGTTTAGGTTATCTCTTGATGTTCCCTTTTTTGAAGTGGTGTGCTCTAATGAAGCGTGTGTGCGTTCCGCCCGGCCAGGCAAAGGTAGCCGCAAGCTCGAGTGGAGACCGAAGACCGACTTTAAAAACAGGGGCGGGGGGGGGGGGGGGGGGGGGGGGGGGGGAATCCAATGACATGAATAAATTAATAAACTCAGAGTTGACCACCAAGGACAAGAATTTTCAAGCTGTGGTCATTGACTGACAAGTGACATGTTTTGTCGACAGATCATCACGGTACTGCTTGTTGTGACTTCCTGTTATTATCGTAACCATGACTACCACTCCCCCATTTTCGTAGCAGCGCTATAGGCAGCGTCTGAAACATTTGCCAGACATATATGTTTGCACGGGGGTAGACGGCAATCAACTTGTGTCTGTCATTTTGGTTTGAGGCTGTGATAAAAATGTAAAAAGGGCGATAGCTCAAGAACAGAATGTGGAATTTGAGTTGGATGATTGTTTTTGCTGCCACCGACTGGCTTTGAGGGCACTTTAGTCCGAGTCCTTTTGAAACAAACTCAGTCCATTTTTCTCAGTGGACCAAATGGTTAACCAACACAAAAAGAGAATTCTGACTGAGCACCGTGATCTCTACCTGGCAACAAGTGGGCATTTTTTTTTTAATTATCGGCCTTTTGGGCACACATTTTTGCACTCCACAAATTCTGCCTAGCAACAAGGTGGGCGTTCCAGGAACTCGATGCCTCGGATCCCGGACTTTGCCTAGTAACAATTGCCTTTTTTTTTTTTCATTGGATGACGGCAAGTGAAGATTGAGCCCTATGAACTCTGCCTGGCAACAAGTGCCCTGCCGACGTGCAGCATGACCAGCACCAATCTTGTTGTTCTTCGTTGATGCATTTTCTATATAGTTATTTCACTTGTGAATCCCAAATGAAATGGGATTTGAAAAAGTCAGAGGGAGACGATTGTTGCATTCTCGGTATGTAGCCTGTGGCCGGTGTGCCGCCATATTTCATAGATGGTGCTAATGATGGTGGGTTCAACGGGCTTTGTCGGGGAAACGCTTTCCCTGTCCGTAAGGACTACATTTTTGATCAGAGTAGTTTCGAGACTCACGGTAGACCCCCAAAAATGTGAATTTAGGAGTGGTTGCTGGATGAGACTGAGGCTGTGTTTGTGAGGGAGGTTGTACCGTAACATTTCTGGGTTGCTGACTACTTGGAAAGCAGATGTTGGTCACGTTAACAGCGGGAAAAGTGTGGGCGTCGAACCCTTTCCCGGGAAAAAGTGTGAGGACGCGTACGGTAACATTTTCAAAAATCCCAACTGTTCCAAAAACGATGCTGATCGGGATGTGGAACGGCCCAAAGAATGTTGGTGCTGAACCCGAAAAATGCCTGAAAAAAATGTGGGTGTTGTAACGGCCACATTCTCCAGAGGTGCAAAAGTGTAGGGGTTGGGAGTTGGCAGCCATTTGAAAAAGGTGGCGAAGGGGTCAAACATGGATGACAGCGGGAAAAGTGTGGGTGTTGACCCACCCAGGACGGAGAGAGACCATGTTCCATAACACGCTCAAAGTACTTACTCAATTAAAAGACCGAATTCCTTCATGCGTCGAAAAAGACCGTAACGCTACTTTGTTTTGTTCCAGGAACTTGATGCCTCGGACCCTGGACGGTCAGATCACCATGGAGAAGACCCCCAGCTACTTCGTCACCAAGGAGGCGCCGAGTCGCGTCTGCACTTTGAACTGCCAAACCAAGCTCATCGTGGTGGTCCGGGATCCCGTGACCCGAGCCGTGTCTGACTACACGCAGACTCTCTCCAAGAACCCGGGTCTTCCCTCATTCCAGAGCCTGGCCCTGAGGAACGCCTCGGCGGGACCGATCGACACGTCGTGGAGCGCCGTTCGCATCGGCCTCTATGCCAAACATCTGGAGAACTGGCTTCGGTACTTCCCCTTGTCACATTTTCTTTTTGTTTGCGGTGAGCGGTTGGTGTCAGATCCCGCCGGGGAGATGGGTCGGGTTCAGGACTTCCTGGGCCTGAAGAGAGTTGTTTCCGAGAAGCACTTCTACTTCAATCAGACCAAAGGTTTTCCCTGCTTGAAGAAACCCGAGGGTAGCAGCAGGCCTCGCTGTTTGGGGAAGTCAAAGGGAAGACCGCATCCACGGATTCCCACCGGGGTCTTGCAGAAACTGAGAGACTTCTACAGACCTTACAACCGACGCTTCTATCAGTTGAGCGGACAAGACTTCGGATGGGACTAACGGGAGAGGATAGGCCAGACGAAAAAGCCTGACTCTGACTTTGTCTCAGGAACCGGGTGTGAGGATATGACATCTTCTGAGTGGACCTCCTTCAGAGGACATAACGAGGAAAAGCCTCCCTATTTCCCTCAAGTCCCAAGCAACCACGGGACACTTTAAGGGAGATTTTGTCATTTTAAAAGGAAACGCAGCCCCCCCTCGAGTCACTGACCAAAGCCTCGCTCCTCACGAAACTAATGGCCATAATAATTTCATGACGGCATGCGATTATGAAAGTGCGTAGTTGTGATGAGAACGCCGTCCAGCTTCAACAAAATAGCAGCGCTTGCAATACTACGCTAGCATTAGCACTATAAACAAGGCCCCGTTAGCCACGACTGCTACATTGGTAGCACGACTTGTTCTAATAGTGTTATAGGAACACTACATTTATCGGTGTGAAGTTTTACTTTTTGGAATATTCCATCAATTACAAAGTCAAAAAGAGGTGCTAATGACTTGAGCAGAAATGTTGCTAATTCCGCGTTGCGTCTGCCTGAGGTCCCTCCGCTCTGCTTCCGTTTGCTCGTCTTATGCCCGCTTGTGAGCAAACGCAAAACAAGGGATGGGCTTTCTTTGTTTTTGTCTACCACAGCTGGATATTGCAACTGTTTCAGCAAAGCTCCTGAAACCCAAACCCGACAAAATAAGAAACCAAACATTTCTCACTTGGAAGGTCAAATCAAATGTGAGCTAACTAGTAACAAAAGCAGAATACAATTTTCGTACTTTACTTGCTGACGGAAACAGGAGAAACCTCGATACTTGCGAGCTTTTGGTTTGGCAACAATTTAAGTCGGGTGGCCGGTTGGAAGGAGAGACGTATCCAAACGGGGGTTCCCCTTACATCGCACAGCGCCCGCTCTGATGCCGGCAATCTAGCCGCGACACCGAATCAAGAGGAAACACACCATCGGGGGAAAAAAAGAAAGCAAGAGAATTTACGAAGAGCGTCGTCGTAACGAGCGCCATGACGTGCGACTGCTTTGCCGTCGTGTAAAAACCGCCGACGCTGTTAAGCGCCACGCGGCTAACTTCGTCAAACGTGCGTTTGTTTGCATCATTAAGAAGAAGAAGAAGAAGAGTTGAACCAAAGGAGAAAGAAATATTGCCTCCAAGTATATTTCTAACTTGATTTTGGGCTTTTTTTGAACGCAATAAGCTGATATTTATAGTTTGTGTTGATTGAAAGATTTGTATGTATTTATTACCCAGCAAGACGTGAAAATATGCCGTAGTTCACCTGTAGTGATAAACCGCTATTTCGTTTGCGTGCGTGTGTGTGTGTGTGTTTTAAGATAAAGTATTAACCCGACTGGATTGTTCTGGATTGTCACGACCTTTGCCGTTTGAGCCGGAAACACGTTTTATGCTACACGGTGCCAAGTGTGTTTTATTTTCAAGTCGTACTCTGGATGTTCCGAGACTGCCCGTGTCCCAGCTTCATTTCAGTCGAGTTGGCTCGGCCTCACGCAAAAGTCGCGCTGTGGCGTCGCAAGTTCAAACCGGTCGTGGGCCCTCGCAATCTCCTGTGCCCGCGTGACTCAAGCGCTTCGTGTCTCGGTGACACTTCCGTCCAGTCCGGCCACGTGTACCGTCGGAGGCCTTTCGTTACGCACGATGGCCCTTGGAATTGGCAACAGAATTTGTCTCCTGTATCGAAGCGACAAAACGAACAAATCATGTGACGCTACCTGTGAGAAATCCATTTGCGCTGGCCTATGAGAGCAGCCGGCGGAATGAGCCAGGATGTCTCAACGTGGGCATGCAGTTGTAAGATGGCTTTTTGCGTGGAAACAAACAGCAAACAACAACATAGCCTTCCACACACGCGCACTCATCCCCTTCCTTTCAATGCGCGACATACTGTGGAGGGCAGCGGGTTGGACTGTCATATTCGTTTAGATTGCGCATTTATGCTTCAGATGTTTTTTCAGAGACGAAAACCAAAGGCGGCGTTACACAAGAACTTCATGTTAATGCTGCAATCATGCTACAATGATTCACAACTGATGTGAAACAGTGTACTACTACTTCATACTACTCTCGAGAGTTCCGATTTTTTTCAAGATGCAGATTTAAAATGATGAGTAGGTCAGTGAGGTTGTCTACAAATTCACTACAAGGACATTTTACTATTGAAAGATCACAATTTCTTTACGGATATAAAATATACAGTCTCTGCATAACGATAATTGTATTTTACTTTTCTTGTTGTTATAATTACAATGTAGAATGATACCATTTTTTAATTCATCATTACAACTTGAAATATAAAAAACAAAAAACTTCCTTTATTGTTTGAAATAAATGTACCACAGAGAAGAGTGCTATTACCAAATTTGAAGGATCAAAAAAATTGCCACGGATCTAAAAGGACGTTTTCACACGCTGGCTATCACGTTAGACTTTTTTTTATTTTTTCTTCCGCCTTCCCTCCGTGAGATACGCACACTCGCAGCCAACAACGAGGCTCTCTAAAGCGGCCACGCTAGCAGACTATCGGAAGGGAAGATGTGTTGTCGGGGTGTCGGCAAAGCTAGCTATCTTTTATCCCATTTTAACACGGGGGGGAAAACAAGTTAGCGTCCCGTCTGATAAGCCTCCTCAAATGTCCCCTGTTCATTGGGAGAAGATCATTTGTTGAGTTTTCTTAGCTTCCAAATTCTTCCAAAGCTTTCAGACCACAGTTTCAATGCATACCATCAATTCCTCCCAGTGCGGATTTTTTTTGCATGAGTGAGAATTGGGCCTCCGTGGCCACTTGAGATGGCCACGTCACGTCATGACTCCTATTTGGGAGCGATCGAGAGGAAGAAACAAAAAAAAAGGGTCGATCTCTTCAAAGCAGACAAAAAAAGTAGGATTTGAAAGTAAAAAAAAACAAAACAAAAAGTGGTTTCTCTTGCGAGGAGCCACAAATGAAGACGCTTGCGGGACACATTTTCCATCCTGTACCGCAGTCTCCTTGACTTGATTGAAGAAACGCAGAGGAGTTTTCTCTTCTTTGTGGTTTTCGGGCCTCGCGGACTCGCAACTTTTAATTGTGGAGAAAATCATTTGGCTTGTACATGCTCAAACCAAATGAAGGAATGTTCAAACTTTGTGGAAGCTTGAATTTGTGTGTTGTTACAGGATTGTTTTTCTGGCAAGGTTTCAATGCACACTTGTTTACAAAATCCACCGTCGCTCTGAAGTTTACAGAGACGCCTGCACTCCTCCTGCTCGAGGTCCCAACGACGGCTCTGTTGCCAAATGAACGGAAAGTTCTCACACCGAGGCCTTCAAAAAGTTCAAATAAGCCTCATGTGGAAGCGTGGAAGCCGTTTGGATGTGGCTTTTTAGGAATTCACAAGTAAACTTTTAACAGTTACACGCGTTGCACGATGCACGGCACACGTTTTGACTCTGCCAGCACAACGTGTGCACTCACTCAAAGATTTGACGGCCCTTGCATAATTCTACAAGCCTTAGCTTGGCCTGTCAACAAAAAAAGAAAAAGAAAAAAAACAATCTTCATTCACTGTACGGTTTGAAAATAATAATAGCATTCAGCCACTTGTTCATGCAGAGTGTGGAGTTGGAATGTGTTTGGAGATGTAGTAAAGGTGACTTCTCTTTCTCTTTCTTTCTTTCTTTCTTTCGCATGTTGTGCAGCAAGTCGAGTGTGTGATTGCTTTCATGTGACTCACTTCCTCCAGCCAATTTCTTTGCTTTCAGCTTCACCACAGCAAAGTCTGGTGACATTCAGCGCAGCACGCAATGCACAAAATGGTCATTTTCTCAACACACAACACACAATCAAGGGCAGCGCAGTGCACGAGCACTTCCAACTTTCTTTCTTTCTTCTTTTTTTCAATAAAATACAGCCATTGAGAAGGGGAAACACATGCATGGATTGTATTAACTCATTCACCGCCAGTCGTCCATGTGAACACGCATATTTGAATTCAACAGCAGTCAATGGCAGTGAGGAACCTTCCATTTTTCCCATCACGGTCTTCTGCAATCTTTTACGACGCGTGGCTAAGTTGGACAAATGATTTATTGTGCTCAATTAAGAACTGTCCCATCCCAGCGGCCAGTGGTAAAAAAATGTGCCACTTGTTGCTAGGCAGAATTGATAGGTCTCAATTATAACTGCCTCATTGGCCAATGAAAAAAAGGACACTTGTTGCCGGGCTGAATTGATAGGACTCAATTACTACTGGCACACAGGTGGAGAAAAAAATAAAATAAAAATTAAAAAAAACACCTGTTGCGAGACAGAATTCCTATGGCTCAATCAAGGAAACACTCAAATGAGCACTTGTTGCTAGGCAGACCTCATAAGGCTCAATCCTTTGTGCCCCACTGGCCAACAAGTTGTTTTTGCACAACATTCAACAGTGCACATTCGAAAGTTAAGGAAAGGTCCAATCAAATGAAGTCCACTTGCAAAGTGCATTTTAGATTAGTCTGGAAATTTCATCCCAACTTTTTGTGAGGAGAGCGCGTCTCCTTGAAAATTGCGCTGCTGGCCCTCAAAACAGAAATCACGCCCGGCGGGTGAGTGAAAGTGATGCGCGCACGCACGCACGTTGCAGCCGCGTCGCGTCCGAGTGATCGCTCCATAATCCAGCTGATGGCAGGTCAGGAAGTGCTCCATTTTCATTGTTGTCTTAATCATACTCACACCTTGCTGTCTTTGCAGCAGAATCTCCAACAGCCACGGGGCCCAGGAAACAAATTAGCAGAACCCGAGGTCGGAAACAGAAGGCTGAGCAAAATGCCGACATGAACAGACAAATGACCTGGCAGTCGTGGACGGAAAGTTGGGTGGATTTGCGAGGTAGCGTCGTAGCGTACAATTTTCCCATCTGCTCGGGAAAATAAATGGGCTGCAAAAAGGGCACTTCTGTCTTGCAGGGCAAAAGGGCTGGTGCTTGAGCGCCACTTGGGGTCAATCTGTGCACGTGCCTGCTTGTTTTTCTTGCTAAAGATTTTTACTGAGCTGTTAAAAAACAACCTGCTGATGTCCTCACTCGTGTTATGAAGGAGAAGGCACAAAAGAAGCTTTTTAAGTGGTCTGTCTCGATATAATTAGCAAATGTGCAAATTTGACTCTGACATTTGACTCATTCAAAAATGTTTAATCAGAAAGCAAAAATGAGGAATTTCAATGCAAGTTCTTTGCAATTAAATTACAATTATTGACAGTATTTATATACTATATATCAGTTTGCCAGCGAGCAGTTCAGGGCCTCTCGCCCGAAGATAGCTGGGACAGGCTGGTCCAGCATGCCCGCGACCCGCGTGAGGAGAAGCGGGACAGACAATGGATGGACATCAGTTGAACTCTGTACTCTCCACAGGGTTAAACTGTTCAATGCCCAAATGACTGCTATGAAAGGATTGGATAACAAAAACAAAGGTTTTCCACGGTACCGGTACCACATCAGAGCAGTCCTGAGCTCTCGGCACCGTCAAAAGACCGGATGAGAACATTTTATCGTGGACGGAAACATACTGAAGAGCTTCGAGCCGCCTTCCGAGACTCGCGGATCCCTCAGGTGGTCGGTCGGTCGGGCGCAGTTTCTCTGTCAATTGACCGTCTGTTGTCGTGCTCGAGCGGCTCCGAGACTACCGTAGACAAATTCCTTGTGTGTTTTTGGACATACTTGGCCAATAAAGAGGATTCTGATTCTGATTCAAGCGGCGTTTTCTTTCCAGGCTCCTCAACTGTGCGAGCAACTTCCCCAACGACTGCCGTGTGCGACATTGGTAACTTTTGCGGTTCCAACATCTTTGATGCTTTTAACCGGAGCCGTTGCACAGGTTGCGTGTTGAAATCCGGCCTCCCCGTGTGGCGTTTGCGTGCGCTTCCTGCCACATCCCAAAGCAACGGTGATGATGCAGCATGCGTAATGAGGACAATTAAGCAGCACAGCAGAGGGACAGATGATGTTTTCTCGCTTGACTCGTGTTGGGATTTGATGTTGATTTGCATCCTTTCACTGAATGAGTCCTGATTTGCGCCTTGGGTGTGCGTGAATGGCGCATAGCAATAAAAAGCGGTCTTGCCCAATTCGAGCATGCAAAGCAAAAGGCACAATTTGGTGTTTGAATTGAAAGGCGATGCGGTCTGCCACTGCTCCCTGCTGGACAAGAACCGCATCGGCGCGGATCGTGAACTAGCGACCTTTCCTCTCGACTCTGAAGGTCACGGTGACGACTCCGTCGATGCCCGCCTGCAGCTCGTCGCCCTCCCGCACGGCCGACACCCCGTCGGGCGTCCCGGTCAGGATGAGGTCGCCCTCCTCCAGGGTGATGACGTGGCTGATGTAGCTGATGAGGTGAGGGACGGAGAAGATCATCTGCGACGTGCGGCCGCGCTGCCTCAGCTGCCCGTTGACCGTCAGCCACAGCTCGAGGTCGCCCGGCTCGGGGACGCGCTCCTTGGGGATGAAGTCGCTGACCGGGCACGAGGTGTCGAAGGCCTTGGCCAGCGTCCAGGGCAGACCTTTGGCCTTGCACTCGTCCTGCACGTCCCGGGCCGTCATGTCCAGGCACAGCGCGTAGCCGGCCACGTGCTCCATGGCGGCGGAGCGCGGGATGGCCGCCCCCCCCTTGCCGATCACCACCCCGAGCTCCACCTCGTGCTGCAGCTCGCCCGTGTAGGCGGGCGCCAGGATGGGCGAGCCCTCGCGGACGTAGGCCGAAGGGGGCTTCAAGAACAGCAGCGGCTCGGCGGGGACGGCGTTCTTCAGCTCTTTGGCGTGCTCCGCGTAGTTGCGGCCCACGCAGATGATCTTCCTCCCCCACTCCCAAAAGCGGGCGATGTTGCGTGCGGACATGGTGGCCGCTCGACTTTGACCCACGGCGTCCTCAGCTTCGAGCTACGGCAAGCCTTCAGGGACAATTTGGGAACCAAAATGGCGCTACTACCTTTCGCGTATGTGTCGTAAAAGACAGAAATGGATGCATAACGTGGTGGTTTCATGCTAATAAACTTCGAGACGAACGCGGTCCACATTTACTCCAATTTATTTGATTGGTCGAGCGGTGACCACGGCGGAACTGAACGACGACCAGCACAAAAATCTCTCTTTAGTTGCATTTTGAAGAATAAAACCAGACACCACTTGAGTACCGTATTTAACTCTTGAAAACAAACAAAAACCTTTACGGTTTCCAGTAACTTAACTTAACTATTTATCAAATATAAAGCATACATTTAAAGAAGTAATAAACGAACATAATTATCTAATGTGATCAAAGGAAAACAGACGCATTTTATACATCCACTCCATGAATTTGACTGCTAGAGACTAGGAGGTTCGCACAACTGTCAAAACTCAAGATAATGACAATGTATATATTCAAAACACAAATGTAAACATTAATATGGTATTTTATTGCTATCATCAATTTAAACAAAAAAAATCATAACATACCCAATCCACTCCCCCGAATTTGATTGGTCGAGCCTGCGAGGTGAATGGTGACGAAAGCGGAACTGAACCGCACCCGAACTTTTCTGGCTCTCGCAAACTGATAACATTGGCTCTTGTTATGCTACTTAAATCGCTCGTAGCGAGTGCCTGCACTCTAGTAGGAGCTGCCACAGCCTTCAAACTCGGTAGGAATACACTTTTGTCTACAACCTCTCGCGTTCTTCAGTCTTTCTTGTTTGGCTGAGCTCTTAGATTGTTGTGACATTACGACACATTCTTGCGCTTTGTGACATGTGGAGAAGACGAGTTGTTACATGAACACAACTGGTGGCCTGACAGAAAACATGACGCTGTCTCTTCCCTAACATCCATCCATCCATCCATCCATCAATGCATCCGTCTATCTATCTATCTATCTATCTATCTATCTATCTATAAGTAAGATCGTTGTTGAAGATGAGTTGTCCAACTGGTGGAGAAACCAGCCTGCGTCATGTGAACAACAACAACTTATTTCAGGTTAACTGTGTGTGAATGATTGACTTTTGCGTTGTCCCGAAGCTCCCGTCGAGGTCAAGGCCCGAGCAGCGGCTCTGCTGCACAGCACCGCGAGGAAAACAAAAGTTTTGGAGCAAGCCAACATGAGGGTGGAACTTCTGCCGGCTCTCAGTGACAACTACATGTACCTGCTCATCGACACGGACACCAAAGAAGCAGCAATAGTGGACCCCGTGGAGCCCGTGAAGGTCTCTTCTTTTTTTCTCCAATCAGATTTGCGCCTGTGTGTTGCTACGTCATGATGTCAGTCACACCGTTATGACTGAACCCATATAAATGTATGATCCCCTCGTATTATTACATATACATAACAAATTGATGAATAACTACTTTTGAAATCAGAAGCAAGTGAAAAAAAGTTCAACAATTCAATGTATTTTAAGTGGGATTGGTAACACAAAAAAAAACAACCCTGCAAGGTTATGAAAAGTGAAAGCAATTTACAAATTTGGTATTTTAGCGAGAAACGTGAAGTCGACGCATAGGAGTTGCTTCCGTGGGCCACATAAAATGATGTGGTGATCCGAATCTGGCCCCCGGGCCATGAGTTTGACACCCGTGCACTGACACCAGCATGGTAAGTTGGCGGCAAACTCTCCTGGGATCGAATCTCTGCTCAGTTCGTGCTGTGAGGAAATCGCATGCTTTGCCCATTCTTTCTTCTGCCTCCCAAAATCAGAAAGTTTTGGTTCACTGAAGAACCCCAAAATTGTTCATAGCTGTGAATTGGCCAGGCTCACTGAAACGCAACAGGATAATTGGTATAGAAAATGGTTGGATTCATTGGATGTTGATTTTTTTTATTTTTTTTGTTTTTTTTATTTAGTTTTTTTTAAATTACAGGTTGTGGAAGCAGTCAGAAAACATGGAGTCAAGCTCACAACAGTTCTGACCACCCACCACCACTGGTAAGTCGCATTGCAACAACACCGAAGGGAAACTTGCACTGCTAATATTTAATATTTCAAGTGTTTTCAGCGATCAAGTGTAGTCGAAGACGGGCGGCGATGGGCAAAGTATCGCGTAGCTCACACATGGGCACCCTTCGTTATTTAATCCAGTCCGCTGCACTTTGCCATTGTCAAGAGTCCTGTAATATTTGTCCCATTCGTTCCATTAAAATGTAGTTATTTGTGTTTTAATCAACCCACAGAATGAAATATTTGAATTTAGGCAATCATTTTGCGATTTATAGACCAGAAGCAGAACTTTAAAATCAATTCTAAAGCCGACTGGAAGCCAGTGTAAAGTAATATGCTCTGACCTCTTTGTTCCGGTCAGAACCCGAGCTGCAGCATTCTGAATGAGCTGCAGCTGTTTAATGCTCTTTTGGTGGAGCCCAGTCAGAAGACCATTACAATAGTCAAGTCTACTTGAGATAAAAGCATAGATGAGCTTCTCCTAGTCTGCTTGACACATGCAAGCCTTCACTGTGGATATGTTCTTCAGATGGTAGAAGACCGTTTTAGTCATTGATTTGATATGACTGTTGAAAGTCAGGTCGGAATCTTTCGGAACACCAAGGTTTCGGACTTGGTCTTTGGTTTTTAAAGAGAATGACTCCAGGTATTTACTAACAGCAATCGTCTTTTCTTTATTGCCAACAACAATGATCTCAGTTTTGTTGTGGTTTAATTGAAGAACAATTTGGCTCATCCAGTTATTGATCTGTTTTAGACAGTGACGCAACACCTCAATTGAACTGTGGTCATCTGGAGAGACTGCCGGATATAACTGTGTGTCATCTGCATAGCTATGATAGTCAAAAGTAAAGTTCTGAAGAATTGGACCCAAGGGTAGCATATACAGGCTGAACAGGAGGGGTCCAAGAACTGACCCTTGAGGGACCCCATAGGTCGTTGCCATTCGATGAGATTGAACACTTCCAATGGTGACAAAATAACTCCTTTCAATTGATGGAATTTCAACATCCTTCGAGATGACCAGGTCTAAGATGCGACCTTGAGTGTGGCTTGGACTCTTAATGTGTTGTGAGAGGTCAAATGTGTCTAGTAGAGCAGAGAGTTCTTTCAATATTTTTTGCTCCCCATGTTATTGTCAACATGAATGTTCAAGTCTCCCCTTATGACAAAATAGTTGGAGTCAGTACAAATAACTGACAGCAGTTCTGAAAAATGCGCCATACATTTTCTATTCTATCTTGGAGGCCTATAAATTATTAAAACAATAACTTTTGGGTCACCTTTCACTAAAAAAAACAGAGATATTCAAAAGAGCTAAAATCACCCAGTATAATTTCTTTACGCAGAAATAATGACTTAAAAATAACAGCAATCCCACCGCCTTTTTCCCCTATTCGACATTTGCTGGTGTTGCCTCATTTAAAATGCTATTACAGCTACTTTCTGGTAACCACGTTTCAAAGTCCAGATCTAGGTCTAGATACTATACTCAAATACTACTGTAATGCTATACATGTACTATATTAAATCTACTTTTTAGGAACAAAACATCTGCCTCGTTTTTTGCTGAACACTTCTCACCACGCCTACTCTATTTTAATGTGGGCCATGATGGTGGTAGTTGAAGTATTTTTGGAGGTGACGCTAAAGTTTGAGAACGTCTGTTCTCAGGGATCACGCCGGCGGGAACGAGAAGATGGTGAAACTCATGCCCGGCCTGAAGGTCTACGGAGGAGACGATCGCATCGATGCCATCACAAAGAAAGTCTCTCACTCCAACAGTTTCAAAGTAAGAAGGTCAACGTGTAACCCGCATTCGAGACGATATTGGTATCGTGGACGTCTTCCTTTCGCCAGGTCGGCTCGCTAAACGTCAAATGTCTGTTCACGCCGTGCCACACAACTGGCCACATCTGCTACTACGTGACCAAAGACGACAGCTCTGAGCCTCCAGCGGTTTTTACAGGTACGACCCGAGTAGCGCATACCGAATTCCTCTGTCTTGCTTGAGGAATCGGTTCGAGGAAGTTCTTTCCAAAAGTCAGCAGCTCGCCATGTGCCGTGTTTGTGCCTCAAGGGCGATTCTTGTTTTTCTGCATGCAGGGGACACACTGTTTGTTGCCGGCTGCGGGAAATTCTTTGAGGGCACCGCGGAGCAGATGTACAAAGCCTTGATTGAAATTCTGGGACGCCTTCCTGCTGAAACGGTAGCGAGCAAACAATGCGCGCAGCGTCGCCGCCGACCCATACTAGCAGCGGTACACTGTGCATTGAACTCCTGTTGATCGTGGCCGATACGTTCCAGACACACCTGCAGTCGGTGAAAGTCTGCAATATAGAGCCACAATATTCATTTTACTCTACACACATTAATCATGTTTAAACTTATTAAATCACACTTTTTAAAGTTTTCCTTAGTGCCTGCTCTCACGTTCTCAACTCTCACAGCTATCCAAATGAGAGGCAAAATGTGCTTGCTTCCAGCTGTTTATTTGCCACCTCCAGTTAAAGTTTACTGTTAAACTTACACATAAAATAAAATTGTACATTGAACTGTATATTTAAACACCAAAATGTTGGACCAAACGCCATAGACGGGCTAAAGAAAATTAGCATAGATGTTACCATAATTATAAACCTTCAAAAAAGCTGCTACTTTTCTATACACAGAGCAGCAACACATACAAACAGATCATAAAACACACACACACACAAAAACAACAACCCAGCTGTGCATTAACCCTTTCAGTGCTCCTGCATGACAGTGATTCCAAGTCGGCGGTTTTGTCTTTTCCCCCAAAAATGTTGTTCAAATTTTGAACTGAGCGAGTTTCACTTTGCACTGTATGTGATAAAGCACTGCCTTTATAGAGGGGGGAAAAAAATCATGTTAACAATCTTATTTTCTTCCAGCGAGTCTACTGTGGTCATGAGTACACGGTGAGCAACCTGAAGTTTGCACGCCACGTTGAGCCAGACAATGAAGTCATTCAGAAAAAGCTGGCATGGGCAAAGGTATTTATTTTTCTGTCACATCACATCCACGCACGTCGCGATAGCGTTACTGTGTTCATCTCCATAGGAGCAATGCAGCAATGGCGACCCAACAATCCCATCCACGTTGGCAGCTGAATTCACCTTTAACCCATTTATGAGAGTCAAGTATGTGCAGCGAGTCTTTTAGCGCTTCACACACAATCAAGAGCTCGGTTGTCGTCAAGGCTTTCTATGTTCAATGCAGAGAGAAGACCGTGCAAGATCACGTTAAGCAGACTGATCCGATCGAAGCCATGAGGAGTCTCCGGAAAGAGAAGGACGCCTTCCGAGTGCCGAAGGAGTGACGATGTACCGGTGTACTCGGAAGCGCTTCTAACACTGCAATATGTCCGCACTACAAAAAAAAGTTTGCAAGTCACGTGAAACAACAGGATCGACTACGTTCGTTCTTCTTCAATATTTTGAGCCCCACTTAGGCTAGAAAGGAGCAGTCAAGTTGTGTTGGTGCGATTGTTTTCAGGAATATATGGCCAAATAATGACTAATGGGTTGGGCTAACTTTCAATGAGAACAATAGTTTTAGAGTCTGTTAAGGTGTGTTTTGTAAATATGGATGTTCAAAAACCAATTCTGTTGAAACCATGTTTTATTTCCTAGCTGGAATGTTTCCGCTTATCATTTAATTCAATCATGGATGGGAAATTGTTCAGCTCTGAACAATGTATTCTTTACTCATTAAGTGTGTCGATAGTAAATGTTAGATGCGCTGAACGCTAGTTTTTGCACGAGAACATAAAATATGCATGCAAAATACAAATGATACATATTGTAAATTTGTAATTATTTCCCAAAGCAGTAACACCAAACCCAACCTTGCTAATTTTGAAATTAGCATTTCGTTTAATGTTCATCTTAATGCTGCTGATTATGTATACTAAATCTTTATCTGCGAAGCTAATTTATATTTACGTGTAAATTGGGGCGGCGAAAGCGTTGAATTTGGGGAACGCGCAGACGCTGCGTTATCGATGTTTCTGGCTCGATGAAAACGTCTCGATACTTGCTGCGACGTCACGTCTGTGGTCTCGCGATAACTTGAACTGAGCGGAAATGTAGTTTCCCACTGCTTCACAGCGGGACGCTGATAGTTGTCAATAAAAACAACAGCAGGTAACGATACATTCTTGTGTCTGGCATTTATTTGTTACTGTTGCATTATTTTGCCGACGAGGACGCCTTGTAGTGCACTAGTTGGCGTTTGTTTGCCTGAGCTAGCTCGTTATCGGACGACGATGTCAATAACGCGACGCGTGCTCTTGCTGTAGCGTTGACGAGTGCGCATGCGTGTGAGGTGGCGAGGCCATGAGGGTAAAGGTCATCTCCATCCTGGAGGACAACTACATGTACTTGGTGATTGAGGAGCAGACCAAACTGGCCTTAGCTGTGGACCCTGCAGTCCCTCACCGGGTAGGAGACACTTTAGCCTTCATTAGTGTCGCAAAGTGATGATGTTTGGCTTGGGGCTAAACTTGTAGGAAGATAATCTGACTCTAATCTTTCTCCATCAGCTTCTGGAAATAGTGAAGTGAGAGAAGCTGACATTGGTGGCGGTTTTCACCACACATCATCACTGGTAGAGTACACGTCTCCATTGCAAATAAAAGACCACATGCATATAGGACCAGGTGTGATGTCCCTCAAACACTTTGCTTATATTAAAACGCAAATGATAATTACATTATTCAATTTCCCTTCAGGGACTTCCACAGGAATAAAAAATAATAATAAAAAATCTTCGCAGATTATGTGAAGGTTCCTTAAACATGTATGTTAACTCAGTCCTTAGAAATAAATGAACATTTTCAATGGCCATCGTTTCCCAGTGCAGCTGCATTTATTGCACATGCAGAAAGCGCCACTGGTCGAAGGTCCGGTCTTTTCTAATGTAGAATTGTACCCAATTGACACCCAATGGCTAATGGTTAGCCATGTAACAGCTAGCTGCTAACCTGAGCTCACAACAGCTAAGTGTACACCGTCATTGGCTGATTCCCACGTCACTCACCAGGCCAGGCCCCGCCTTTTAAAGCAACACACGCTCCAAGTCGCAGATGTTATAGTGTGGGGAATGCGAGGATGGTGACCCTGAGTGGACGAAAAATATTACCTCAACCTCAAATGCACATTTTGTGAACACAAAATCAATTCATTGATGATCGGTAGAATAATGGCTTCTAAAAATATTCTCTGACTGCAGCCCTACTCACCACAGATGTTGATTCTTAAATGTCAAATCAACTTCATTTGTTTTGTCCTTAAGCACAAATGAGTCTCAAAGGGCTTCACGGGCCCACAGCTGACAAAGATCGACGACGTCCCCCTTGACCTAATCCCCGAACTCCAAAGCCCATTTGGGGAGAAAAGAATAAACCTTGAGAAGAGACCTCAGACGGGCGGGACCCCCGTTTCAGGATGAGCAGGCTGCAACAGATGTGGAGTGGGCAACATTTATATCGTAGTGTGGTTATCTGAAAGTCCATTTCAAGAGGTTAGATGAAGCGCCGTTGAATCCAGTTTGTGTATTCACATTCATTGAGGTGTGTCTTCGTTGTGGGTTTTGAGAACGATACACCGGGCTCCTCAGGCGTCGCCTTGACTTCTGTGCCATCATCCGCTTGACTGGTTCAGGCCTTGTAACTTTGAGTCCTTGTGTAGAAGGTCTTCTGTGGACACGAGTACACCATAAAGAACCTGAAGTTTGCGCTGCTGGTGGAACCGGACAACGAGAAGGTTAAAGAAATGCTCGCTTGGGCCAGGGTGAGATAAGTTTCCCAATGTCCCGTCATCAAGCCAGTGTGACAAATGTATTTGTTTCTATTTGTAACTCTTGCTGCACGCGCGTGTTCACAGGCGAGAGAGGAAGACGACAAACCCACAGTGCCGTCCACCCTGCGGGAGGAGTTTGACTACAACCCTTTTCTACGCCTCACGTACGCGTAACCGCTCACGCTGATTTCGTTGCGTTCTCTGTACGCGCAGAGAGGAAAGGGTGCAGAAGTTCACGGGCAAGACGGACCCCGTGGAGGTGCTGAAGGTCCTGCGCAAGGAGAAGGACAAGTTCAAGAAGCCCAAGGAGAGCCTTCCTCCCCACGCCATGTTGGCTTTGGAGTGGGGGTTGTTCGGACGCTGACCTCCGGCCGAAGGCTGCAAAATGATGAAGAGCGACGTCATCTTTCAGTGTTCGCTGCTTCAAAAAGGCCAGTGGAAAACCACTAATTCGCTTATTTAAAAAAAAGAAATAAAAATGCGCAAATGTATCACTTAATTGCGTATATATGTTCCGAATGTTGAATTTTTTAGAGGTAATTGATTATAAAAGACCAATTGAGTTTGTTCTATCAGTTGTTTATTTTGTCATAATTAATGCTTAGTTTGTGTTTACTGTGGATATAAAACATCCACACACACCGTTCCGTTGTTTGAATGCCAGGTTTTTGCAATATAAAAAAGGAAGACAAATCATTTTAAAAATAACAACTGTATGACCTGACAGTAGAATATTATTAAAATGATGGTTTTAAAATGAATCACCATCTGGCCCCATGTTATGTCTCCATTTAAATTTGTATGATTGTAAAACTTGTGTTATGCCCCATGTTATGCCTCTATTTTAAAACTTTAAAACCGGCGCAACAGGACCAGTCTGTCAGAGAGTGGAGAGACGGAAGGCGTGGCCGAATAATGTGTTCATCATTTGCTGCGGGCACATGGCACAGTCTCACGCAAACCTTTTTTTTTTGTCCAAATTATTTCTGTCTGGTTAGCAGCAAAAGTTAAAAAGGAATTGGACAGCTCTCCAGACAAAACAAGGCTATCATTAACCCCAAATAAAGTTCAGTTGTTCTAGTAGGCTTTTCCTGACAAGTCAGTGATAGCACAAACATTCAGGCTTCTGCTAGATTGCCAAATGTCAGGAAAAGCCTACTAGAACACCCTCCTACTCTTCAACGTTTGAATGTGATTGGTTAATGCTGACACGAAGAGGCCATTTTTATTTTAAGATTTTTGTTCAGTTGAGTTTGACAGTTTTTATGTCACGTTAGTGGTGGAAAAAGTTTTCAAAATTGAAATGATTTAGCTTGGTCTCATTTTTTGAATATCACAAAACCTAGCATTTTAACAGGGGTGTGTAGACTTTTTATATCCTCTGTAACTAGCCAGTGCAGTTCAAATACATTTACTGGTTTAGTGACATATAGTTATGTTTAATAAACTGTATAATATTCTCTAACATGCATTTTTTCCCCCAGTATGATGTGCTCATAATAATTATTAGAAAAATACATGCAAAATGTTACATGGAATCAATAAAACATCACTACAGACGCAACAAACAGTTTTGGTGAATGTTTTAATTTGATCAAAATATATGTCTATAATATTTCAATGAGAATGGTACTTCTTTAAAATACATTTGACTTGACACTTAACTTAAAAGTACTGCAGTCGCACGCGATTGGCGCTTTGCGCGGGGTCACCATTTCATAGCGAGCCCGTTGATCATCTTCTCCACGGCGTGGTAGTCGGTGCGCAGCAGCTCTTTGGCGCGCTCCTCGCCCACGCCGCCGAGCCACGAGCGGTACAGCTCGGCCACGCCGGCGTCGTCCTCCGGCGCCGGGGCCTGCTCGGCTCGGTAGAGCGCCTCCACCTTCTGGAAGAACTCCTTCGGGTTCTGACCGGGCGACGGTTTCAGCTGCCCGCCCCCGTTCAGACATCCTGAGGAGTCATAAAAGCGCCTTCAAATAAGGGGAAGCCATCCTATGACGGCCACACGTGTCAGGGCGCCTCGCTTTACAATAAGGGCGAACATATGACGCGGGTTATCACTTAGATTGTACAAAATTCTGTCTATCGTTAAATGACCACAGTTTGACAAATGCTTCCCACTTGCCAAATAGTGAGCCCACTGCTTTGATCGTTTAATAACGGAATAGTGACGATCAGAGCCACACTGACGAGAACAAAAAAATAATAATAATTTGTCATAAAGACTTTTTACAAATTAAAAAATGACTATTTTCATAAAAAAAACATTAGTCCTGTTAAAAATATAACTTCATCCAACTAATATTCAAACTCAAAAACAAAATAATACAAATGACTATTCTTGTAATTTTTCAAGAATAGTGAACAACTTTTCTCTGGTATAAATCTTTGAGATAGAAAATATGATTGTATTATCAGAATAAGGCTGCCGTATTCCAACTTATGTTTCTTATACTGTAGTACTCTGCCTTTAATCTTATACAATTACATTTTTCAAATCAAAATACAGCTTGATTCTTGTAAAATTCCTACTTTTTTTAATTCATGATCTGACTTTATCATAACGAGCAACCTATTTGTGGTATAAATGAAAGTATTCTCATGACATTTACATTTATCCATTCTTGTGCTATACTGACTTTTTTTTGTTTTTTTATAGTGATTTTCTTATCAATGCGGGTCTATTCACGCCAATTGTTGTAAAGTACCGGTATATATATATTTTTAACATTTGTATTAAGGATTTACAGCGAACTTCTAAGATAATTTTCAGCGAATTATAAAGCCTTTATGTAGTGTGACACCCTGATGTCAAGGTTGACAGCGGATGTTTTGTGGAATTTGTATGATTTTTTTTTTTTTGTTGCCTACCTGAGGGACAGGCCATAACCTCCACAAAGTGGTACGGCGACTTCCCCCTCTTGAGTTTCTGCACCAGGTTCTGGATGTTACGAAAGCCGTAAGTGGAAGCGAAACGCAGCACCGCCGCGCCGTCCTTCTCCAGCGTCACCTCCTGGAAGTCTTTATTCCTGCGGCAACGGCCATGAGCCGCAATCGCCAATTACCACCGCAAAGCGTGCAAAGGCTCACCGGAGGGTCTTATAGCTGAGTTCCTTGACCTCCTCTCCAAATATCTGCTCGGCCGCGTAGGTGAAGACGTGATGGAGGTAACCGCCTGAGCCGCTCCCGGCGTGGCTAAGGAACTTGCCGTCTCGTACGCGGCTGAAACTGGGCAGAGAATAAAAATGGCACCAACACGGGTCAAGTTTGCATGCGAGAACTTATTTGTCACAGGATAAAAAGTCTTTGTATTTGAAACACTTACAGTGTATCGAGAGGTCCCGCTTGGATATCATTAAGAGTCACCTTTTCCTCCTCTAGCATTTTCTGAACTTCTCCTAAGAGGGCAAAGCAAACACAATGGAGATGATGTTCGACTTTGGCACGATGACGACGGAAGCGGAGGCCGTACCAGACGTGATGACGCAGTCCACTTCTCTGCTCTCCGCTTCGTTCAGGTAGAAGTCCGGCCTGGAGGCCTCCAGTTTCTTATCGAAGCAGGGCATCACCGCCACGTGGTAGATCTGCTGTGGGCTCAGGCCCTGACAACACACACACACACACAACTCAGTTGCAAATATATTTGACAGATGCGGATAGTCAAGTATTCCTTACAAGTTGGGATCATTTTCAACAAATCTCAACTTCCGGTATGGTTGCCATACCGGAAAATAAAAGACCCTAATGTTGAAAAGCTTAGACGAGAGGTCAGTAATATTACAGCTGGGAAATGTACTGTAACAAACAAAAAACAAAAAGGCAAAGGATACTACAAAGAAAAGTTATGAAGTTGATAATTACAGTCATATCAGCCTAAATCTATACAGGTTGTTTGATTTTATTGTCGGACATCATGAACTGGACATAAAAAAAAAAAAAAAAAGAAAATCAATTCATACCACAAAAATGTTTGGGATGGATGGAAAACCGTTTTATTTTTCTAAAAATATACTGTCCCGTATAGTTCTAATTTCATTTTTTTCCTGTAAGCAGAAACAAAAACTACTCGCAAGAAAACAAGAAGCCAATAAATGTTGGTCCAGTATCCAAACATTTATTTCCACACCTGCCCGCTCTATCTATCTATTACCTTCACTTCTCATGAGAAAATGTTATGAAGATGATGTATAATTTGGACTGAACCAAATGAATATTATTGGGCTGCTCTCTAATGTGAATCACTCCTGTTACTTGTTTATTCTTTTTCTGAGGCAGAATTATCACACAATCGGTAATGTGAAATTAGAACGAGAGCGATCTGTTAAAAGTGTGCGTGTGTACCTGCTCTTGTGCAAAATAGCCTTTAACCAGAGAGCCCATCATCGCCTGAGGTGAGCGAGTGGTGCTGATGTAAGGAAGAATAAACTCTCCGTGCGTCTTCTCCGCATAGCAGATCCAACCTGAGCAAAAATCCAGTGCAAGTAAGTCGGCGTCCTTCAGCAGGGGAGAATTCTCATGTAGTGGAACATCTGATGAGCTCGGCCCCGCAGCGTTTGTCGTTGACGTTTTCTTTCGTGGCGCACCTGGACATGCTGATGTCATCATGGGCAAGGATGAGCTGTCCTGCTCCTTCCTTTGGAAGCGCTCCACGAACTCCCGCTGGCTCTCCAGCAGGCTGAAGGTCCGACTGAAGCTTGTGTCAAACACGTGATGGACGCCTGCAAAACCAACATGCGGGAAACCTCCCAATGAACACACTCTGCATTGTCACTTTTACAGTGATTACAGTGGAACCTCGATAGAACGGACTAATAGGGACGGGGGCGTGGGGGGCGGCAAAGCGCCAGCCCCAGACCTTGTGTCCCCATCCTGCCTCAAAGCTCGCTCCAGTGTTCACACAGATCTTCAATAGATCTCTGGAACTGTGCGAAGTACCATCCTGTTTCAAACGCTCCACCATCATCCCAGTCCCCAAGAAACCTGCAATCTCGAGTCTAAATAACTAAAAGGCCTGTCGCCTTGACATCTGTGATCATGAAGTCCCTTGAACGCCTCGTGCAGGACCACCTCAAGAGCGTCACAGCTCCCCTTGCTGGACCCCCTGCAGTGTGCCTACCAAGCGAACAGCTCTGCGGATGATGCAGTCACCATGGGACTGCATTTGATCCTAGAACACCTGGACAGCACGGAGACCTACGCGAGGATCCTGTTCGTGGACTTCAGCTCTGCTTTCAACACCATCTGCCCTGAACTCCTCTTCCGGCTCCTTCCCCCAGGTAGACAATGCAAACTAAAATTAGCAGCCATTCCAACAGCTTCTTCCCTCTTGCAATCAACTTCTTAAACAGCTCACCTCCAATTCCATTGCAACATGCTGCCAATTTTTTGTCTGGAGTTTGCTGTCACATTTCTGTGGGGCCAATTATAGATTACTCGTGCACTCACTGCGGTAGGCTCACCACGCTGCACTATTTGCAGATCTGTTGTTAACCAATACTAGCCACTCATGTGCCTGAGTAGCATCTGCAACATTTGCACAATCGACATTGTCCCAGATGATCGCGCTACTCGTCACTTTAAACCGCGTACACTCGCTTGAAGTCTCGGCGCCCTTTGCACAATGCGCATTGCACCGGACTATTGCGAGATTAGTCATTCAAACTGCTCGAAGTGCTACAGGACTCTGCATCTTTTTGCACAATTGGCAAAAGCAAATTAACAATTGTAACGGCATTAGCATATTACTTGCAACCTTTTATTGCTCTGTCTGTTGTCGTACTAGAGCGGCTCCAACTACCGGAGACAAATTCCTAGTGTGTTTTTTGACATACTTGGCAAAATAAAGAGGATTCTGATTCTGATGTCTTGCCATAACCTGAAGGGATCAACCTAAAATTTCAAGGAAAATAAGGTCCAAAATGGTTGAGTATCGCCTGGAAACAGCCAAGACAAATGCTGTGAAAATGAAGAGAACAGACGCTGGGAATAAATGAAGCCGATCCTCACCGAGGCCTTTGAAGAAGGAGGTGAGCCTCCTGCCCGCCTCGCTGCTGCTGCTGAGGCCGTAGAATGCGGCCAGCGACGCTCTGGACTGAGGGGACACGGACACCACCACCACCTTCTTCTCTGTCTCGCTCACCTGTGGAAGTCGCATGTCTGGTCAAGCACTATTTCCTTTACTGCTTGACCTCATTATGGGACGGATTTGCCATTATTTCAATGGGGAATGTGTGCAAATTGAGTTTGGTCGCGTAACCTACGAAGCTCGTCAGGGTTCCAATGTACGCGTTATTTCAGGTCGCCACTATCTACCTTGTTGTTGCGCAACACTTTGAAGAGCTCCTCATGGCTTTGCTGCGTGATGAGGACGCTCTCGGCCGAAGTGATACATCCGCTACAAGCCAAACAGTCGTTCAATGTGATCTTTGCTTTTGAAAGCTTCTGCTTCTGCCCGGACTTGAAAGAAACAAGCCAATCAATGGGCGGCGTTGAGCAAAAAAAAGAAACAAAACAATTATTCATCAATACTCACTTGGTTGATTTGGACATAACTGCCATCATCTTCGATCTGGATTTTGGCCACAGAGTTGCCCTCTTTCTTCTCTACTTTGACAGGTTTGACACATTCCTACAAAACAGAGTTGAAGTTAACCGTTTACGCATTTGACTAAAAATATCCACGGCACATAAACAAACACCTTCCCGCTCCCATTCCCACATGGGGACCATTTTGAGGCTTCCATGAACCCAACATGGATGTTTTTGGAATGTGCTAACAAGGCGGATTACCCGGAGAACACGTGAAAAGTGTACACAGGAAGGCCCGAGCAGACATTCGAACCCCAAAACTCGAAAGTGAGCCAGACGGCACTTAACGTGTGAAAGACCCAACGAATGAGGTCGAGTTCAGAAAAGGACCTGCGTTAGTTAGTTAGCACATTGCTAAGCCATTGCAATACTCCAAATGAACGTACTACGAGGAGAAGCTCTTATGAAATTACAAAATTGATGGCAATATTTATCATAAGGGGAAGGCTGGAGTGAGTACAGTTGATATAAGGAAGCACAAGGAATACTATTAATACTATTCGCTAATAAGTCAACTAAGATGACTTATGGAGCAACCGTCATATTGCGCAATGAAGCCGATGCAAAACGCGACATTTCCGATGCTTTACTATGAAATTTTGGCTTTATCGCTCGCTGTCCGTCGCCAATCAAGGGGAGTCGAGAAGAAATGCGCAATTGACAGGCGTTGTTGCGTAAAAGCGAAAAGCAGCTTCGTTTCAGTCAGGATGAAGTACGTCGTCTCACCCCCAAAAAACTATGCGTGAAATGTATATTTAAATACCTGAGACGGCGTGATAAAATCGTCGAGATCGGTCAACTGCAGCACGCCGCTAAAGACAGAAGACATGGCTGCTGCCCGCCGTAAAGCGATTCGCCGTTTACGTCTCGTCGTCATACAAGAATACGACTAATATTTTGTAATAAACTCAAAACAACATTTCAGTATTTACAGAGACGGTACACGTTCATTTTTGAAAAACAAAAAGCGCTGCTTAATTTGACCTTTGATAGCGAGACACATGTACACAAACGTTTCTGTGATACGTCAGCACGCCAACCATATTGGGTATGGCAAACCTGCCCGTTTCTCCGTTTACTACACTGGCTAGATTGTGTATATTGCAGTAAATGGACTCGAAATTCACAAACATGAAATTCAGTTTATAGTGGCACATTTCAGTCACGTTGCCAGCACCGAAGAATGGTATCACTACACCATTGACGTGATGATGACAAACGTTAATAGTGAAAATGTTTGCAGCACGTATGTGGAAGGCCCCATGGCTGGGCTGCCATGGGCCTCCAAATGACTTCATATATGCCTGTTTTGCTGCTACTAATAATGTTAGTCTACTCGCAGATGGCGAAAGAATCACCTGACAGAGCATTTTCAGCAATCGCTCCACTTTGCCACATCCAATATGGCGTCGACGAATTAGCACTCAAGGCGGCATCTATAAATGTCTTTGTCCAGCACAGCGAGTAATATCAGCAACTTCCTTGTGTTTTTGGATTCGGTATAATTTTCCCTATACAAAAACCATCAAAACAAAACATCAAATGTGATTGTTAAATGTTACCACGGCCATTTTATGCTCGACATCTTACATTTTATAATAAACTCAAATGGTATTTTGTCAATTTACGCGTTAATGGGGAAGTGCTGAGATGGAGAATGCAAACTAGTAAATTCGATCTAGTGGCTTTCCCTTTTGGCGAGCGAGCGAGCGAGAGAGACGTCGTGTTGTTATGACGACGGGGTCGTAAATCCGCCATGTTTGCCACCCCGCGGCAGCGTTGCGACACAGACGGAGAGTCGGAGACCTTGAACGACATGAATGTCGAAAAGAATCTTACGGCACATGAGCAGCGGCAACACGCGGAGGACGGCAGCGGAACTATCACCATACACACCAACCTCGGAGACGAAGGTTAGCCTCCTTGCTCTCGAAACACGTCTTATATGTTGTCTTTGAATGTTTGGGCCTAGTTAAACTCCCTCCAAATGTCGACGTTGTTAGCAGCTAGCAGCTACCTGTCGTTAGCGACATGAGTTTTCACAGTACGTCTCAGGAATACGTGAACTTGCAAACAGCTCCATATTTAAACGCTGCTTGAGATCAACACTTCACACTTGTTTCGTCATTTTACTAGATGAGGATGTGCACAAATGTGGACGCTGTCAGAACGAGTTTTCCACCTTGGAGGCTTTTATTCAACACAAGCTGCGTCACAGCTGCAGACGAGAGTCGAGCAGTCAAAGTGAAGAGCAAATGGTAAGTAAGGCCGGCCGTGAAAAAGTATTTGCCCCTTTCGCAAATTGTTACATTTTTGCATTTTAGATGGTGATTTTCTTTATTAAAGAAAAAATAAACTAAACTATTCAAAGCGACCTTGCCTTGTGTGAAAAGTAATTGGCCCCTAAACCCAATAACTGGTTGGGCCATCTGCAGCTGCAGCAACAACTGAGTCTTTCACATCTCTGTGGAGATCTTTTCGCCCACTCTTTCTAGCAGATTTTTTCTTTTAATTCAGCAAAAATGGAGGGTTTTTGAGCATGGACGATTTTTTTAAGGTCATACCACAGCATTTAAATCCGATTCAAAGCCGGACTTGGAGTAGGCCACTCCGAAACTTTATTTGTTTGTTTGTTTATTTATTTAACCCAATCAGAAGTTGACTTGCTGGTGTGTTTTGGATCGCTATCCTGCTAAACCAAGTGTGCTGCAGCTTGATGTCACAAACTGATGGCACAACATTCTCCGACACGATTTTCTGTTAAAGAGCAGAATTGATGGTTCCATCAATCACAGCAAGTCGTTCAGGTCCTGAAGTAGAAAAGCAGCCCCAGACCATCACACTACCGCCACCATGTTTGACCAGTCATGTTTTTTTTTTTTTTTGTTATATAAATGCTGTGTTTCAATTACAACAGGACGGACACCTTTAAAAAAAACAACAACTTTATTTCTCATCTGTTTTTGAATTTCTTTGGATCGTGTCATTTTGTTGCAGCTTTTTTGCGATCTTTTGGCCAACTTCATTTTGTCAGACAGGTTGTGTTTAAGTGATATCTTGATTGAGAAGGTCTTCTGGTAATCGGGCTTGATGTGGTCATTGAAAATGAACTCAACTGTCCAAAAAATGTGATTAGCCACAGATAATTGATACTTTAACAAGGGGGGCATTTACTTTTTCACACGGGGCCAGGTAGCTTTGAATAGATTTTCTCCCCTAATAAATAAAATAAAAACTGCATTTTGTTTACAAGGGTTATCTTTGTCTGATATTTACATTTGTTTGATGATTTTAAACAAAGAGGGGAAACTATGCAAAAAAAAACCAACATTTGAGAAGGGGGCAAATACTTTTTCACGGCACTGTATGCACAGGATTTTGGGTACTGCTCAATGCTATTTTTGAAAAAAAAAAAAAGGAGCTGAAGGGCAAAATGCACAAGGTGACCCATGAAACTTTGCAAGGACGTCCACTTGTATGCCTTTCTGTGACAGTCTCTCTGTACCTCTGTGAACAGCCTGTTTGAGATACTGTTGGTTGGGTGTTGTCTTGATCTCCTGATGTCAAAATGTGAACAGCAAGATGAAGAGGACTCTTTAAATACCAGTTCTTATTGAACCAGGAAATTCATTCATCCATCCATGGATCAAACACCTGTTGTGAATTTGGCCTCCAGCTCCTTGTTAGAGAACAGCAAGTGCAAAAGTACGTAAACATTGAACAGTTGGCCAGGTGCGTTCAAAAGTTTAGCAAGGGTCAAATTAAGTTCAACTATTAAGAGATACTCAGTCGGAACGACAAAGAATTATCTACGTAAACCCGGCTACTGTTTCAACAGGTTGAGGCTTCCAATGGAAGCACCCAAGCGGTGCAAGAAGCTGCCTCAAGTGAGCCAGAGAGCACCAACATTAAAAACAGTAAGTGGTACCATTTACTACTCCCTTCATGACACCCTTAGGTGCATGTGTACAATTTGTTAAAAAGTCTCAATAATGCTCATTTTCATTTTAGTGAGTCAGTGTTGGTAAAGCGGTTGACTCTCCTGAGTGCTGTGCAGGCAGTGTGGGTTTAATTCCCACTCAGTGAATGGTTGTTTGTCTCGATAAATCCTGTAGTTGGCTGGTGACCAGTCCAGTGTCTAGTCCTCCCAAAGTTAGTTGGGATAGGCGCCAGTTCCCCCGTGACCCTGAACAGGAAAAGCGGCAGGGCTGGGTAATATGGTCTTAAAATAAAATCTTTTTCCCCCCACGCACGCCGCCATGTTGTTTGCATAAGCAGTGCTACGAACTGCAGAAGCCACTTCAGGAAAAATTGGAGAGGTAGAGCTGGGTGTCAGCCACCTAACTGCGGAAATTGATGTTATATTTACGAAAAATATTTCCAAGGGGAAAAAGATAAATGATAAACAGTAGGGGCCCAAGAACCGAACACTGGAAAGAACTGGAGATGACCGGGATTTGAGGTGGAAGTACTGAGTGCGGTTGGAAATATTGCTTTCTTTTTGTGTCTCTCTAACCTGCAAGTTGACTGAATTGCGTTTGTCTTCCAAGCAAATGCAAGCACTGCTGCGTTGGGACGAGGCTGCAGGAAGAAAAGCACATCTCTGAAAGTGTCCAAACAGTCCGAGACGCCTGAAGTGTCCGTTTCTGACAACGCCGAGAGCGACAAGCCCGTTTACAAAATCAACGTAGACGGGCGGTACCTTTGTCAGCTCTGTGACAAGACCTTTAAAACGGTGTGTCAAACATCAAAGTCACATTACGAGTGATGTCAAGCAGGAGAGGTGATTTGGACCAAAACCTTTTTTTTGGATTTAACAGAGCAACATCTTGAAAACTCACATGAAGACTCACAGCGATCAAAAGAATTTTGCGTGTGACCTATGCGACACATCCTTCCGCACTAAAGGCTCCTTGATTCGTCATAACCGGCGTCACTCTGGTATGCTAAAGTGTTTCTTTCTCAATTCAATCAATAAAAGGGAGATATCCTGTTGTTTAACTCTCGCTGTTGTGGTGCAGATGAGCGGCCGTACCACTGCATGCTGTGCGGCCAGTCGTTCAGAGAGTCGGGAGCCCTCACCAGACACCTCAAGTCCCTCACACCGTGCATTGAGAAGATCCGCTTTTCTCAGTGCAAGGAGATTCTGGTGAGCAAGGATGGAATGAAGAAAGGTATTCATACCAAAGCTGGAAGAAATCCTTTTTTGGATACCACACCCACCTCCCACATTTTCTGAACTTTATCATTAAGATTCCCCCATTGATTGACTGAAGTACATGACCTATTCTACCGCGCACATTGTTTTTGTGTGAATGCTTTATGTTGTTCTACCACGACAACTTTATTCTTACGACTAATGTTCCCATTTGCGTTATTTGAGTTATGTTGCAAATGCCACCTTTAAAAACGTCACGGTAATTTTGACGCATCGCTGTGTCAGAATGTCTGCCCGTACGAGCGATTGGTGAATATTTTCAACTGCAACTTGTCAGCCAATCCGAGAAGGGCGCCACCGAGTAGCAGACCAAATGAGACTGTCGAGGAGACATGTTGAACCAATGTTTTAGTTTTGCTGTAATTTGAAAGGGTTTTTTGGACCAGATTGTTTTGCTGAGACCGGTCAGCAGGAGGTGGTGGAGGACCAGCCGGCAGAGGAGCAGGTGGTGGAGGCGCAAACAGCCGTCATCAGTTTGGTGGAGGCGGGCTCCCAAGAGGTCATCCACCAGGTCCACTTCACCATGGAGGTGGACGGCACCACACAGGAGCAACAGGTGAGTGTCCTGACGGCCGATGGGTAGAATGCCTGCAGCGGCCGCAACATTAGGCGCACGTGCTTCATCTAGTGTCCGCTCTCTCTCGTGGTGCAGGTCATTGTGGACCAGTCTCAGGCAGAAGCCCTCGCCGCCGCCGCCGGCGATAACCTCATCTGTCAGGCCATCCTCAACTCCGGCATTGCGCTGAGGACAGAGGAAGGCGTGCACGCTTCGCAGGCCACGGATGAACTGGAGAAAATGGTCATCCAGTGTCCTGGCGCTGATGGCACGGAGGTCCAAGTTAAAGAGGAGTTAGTGGAAGTGGTGGCACGGGTAAGCGGGCAAAGAAAAAGGGGAGTTAACCAACTTCTTTTACGACTCTGTGTGTTAGGGGGGACTCGAATTCGAGACGGGGAACACTGGTTTATTGAAGCAATACTTTCAGACATTTGCACAGAAACCTTTTCAGAGCAGCCTTATTTCCTTTGTTTTGACAGGAAGCGGGGCAGACTGCCTCCAAATTGTACACATGTCCACACTGTAATCGCTCTTTTAAGGGTTTGAACTACTTCCGCTTCCATGTCAAAGGCCATTCGGGTAAGTCCATTTCCACTGTATTGCAAAAAAAACACCAGTGCTGAATTTTGTTTTTTCAAGGATTTAAGGAATTTTATTGTCACACCAACACAGTTTTACGCATATGGAACAAAATGTGATGCCTGGCGTCCCAGATTAGCCCAATAAATCTCCAGACTAGTGAAATATATTGGGTTTTGTTGGATACATTAACATTTTAGTCCATATTCCAGGTTTCGCCGTCAAACTGTTCCAGCTTCTGACGGTCCACTCGGTATGGCTGCTGACTGCGCTCAGCTTTAAAAAGTCTTAAAAATTACACTCACTCCATAAATACAAACTTGAAAGGTGACAAAATACCACTGACTTAATAAATAAAAAAAAAGACCACTAAATATTTGAAGTCAGTGTTTAATTTTGTGAGGGTTGATTTTGTACTTTGTATTGATAAATGCTGCCACCTACAGGCTGCAATTATGAAAATATGGGAAAATATCAGCATCATTTTTAGTGAATGAATACAAATGTGTTTGCAGGTTATAAACCCTTTAGGTGCACCCTGTGCCAGCGGGACTTCCTGAGTGGGTACCTGCTGAAGAAGCACATGGACGTCCACGTTAGCGAGAGGCGCTACAAGTGCGGCGAGTGCGGCAAGCTGTACAAAACCCGCGGACACGTGCAGGAACACATGAGGGCCCACTCCAATGAACGACCCCACACCTGTGCCAGATGCAAGAAAGCCTACAAGACCAAGGTGAGCTGTCCTCCAAGTTGATGTAACTGTAAATCACCCGACTCTCCGTTCCAACATACTGGAATGAGGGTGCAAAAGTAAGTCACAATTAGAATAATATTATAATAACACATTTCCAGTTTGTTTAGTTTCTACACTCAGGCACACTTTGACACATGGTCTTTATTGTTATCAATTTCTTGGCATGTTAATTTTGTGAATTTACATGTCATCAACTGTGTGTGGTTTTCTCGAAAGAACTTGATCCCTGACAACACCTCAACAGAATAGATCCAGTCTGGCAATTGCGATGCCCAAACTACATAAAAAATGTCTCCTAAAAAAAGAAGAAGAAAGAAGGTGAATTGATGAAGACTTCTGTGTAGCTCTTACAATTGGATACTAGGGAAGTCCCGATCACATTTTTTTTGAAGCAGTTTTTTTTCTGAGTCGAGTCACTTGATTACGATTGTCTCCCGATGCGCAGTCCGAGCCGATACCTTGCCAATGGATTAAGATGGAAAGTATAGATGTATATATATTATGCAGGACACATTTGAGCACATTTGATTTCTTCCAAAGTAAATCATACATTTACTGTCCATCGTTATCTAAAATCGTGTGTCTTAATTAAATTTAGCCGAAAAGCTCGCTGAACGGCGTCGCCAAAGAGTTGAAAGCTGACTTCAAATAGAGGCTTAACGAGCGTGAATTCTTTTGTGACACGCAAAGTTGTGCGTGGCCGGTTGTATATTCTAGATATATCAGGCTTTGACTTAGTTTGTCGTGTGTAACTAACTGCGGCCGTGTAACCAGAGTGTTTCCACATCTCACTCGGCGTCTCTTAACGAGCTGCGGACGAGCACGGAAGTTTGCGGCTGTTTCTTTATCTGTACGTCTCGATCTCGTTTAGAACGCTCTGCAGGTGCATCAGCGGACCCACGGCGAGGAGAAGCCGTACGTGTGTCAGTTCTGCTTCCGAGGCTTCCGAGAGAAAGGCTCGTTGGTCCGACACACTCGCCACCACACTGGCGAAAAGCCTTTCAAGTGCCCAAAGTGCGGTCGGGGCTTCGCCGAGCACGGGACTCTGAATCGCCACGTACGCGCTAAAGGTCTGTATGGTGTGCATGAGACCGATTGTGTGTCAGCAGGCCCGCTGAACCAGATGGTGTGACATCCACTAGGGGGGTGCCACAAGGATGAATCCGGCAAACAGCAGCAGCAGCGGGAAGAGGAGTTGGTGGTCACAGAGGAACAGGTTTCCGGGGAGAACCTCGCCACAACGGCAATCATCACAGAAGACCCTCACGCGTTGCTGGTGGAGTTCTCCTCCGTGGTGGCCGACACGCAGGAGTACATCATCAAGGTGAGAGTGCAGATGGCCGAGCAAATGGAAAGTTCCAGGACATTGTGGCTGTCAAAAATACGTGGGCACTTTTCAGTCATTAGTTTTAGTGATGTTCTCCAAAAAACAACTGGCAAGTAGGTGCCTCGGAATGGTGATTTGCAAGCTGGCGGGAGTTTCCTCAACACTTAAGCTAGCTTTTTTGTTGTCGTTGCCTTGTGTCATTCAACTCATGCTCTTCTCATGCATCCCCCAGACGCAAACCGATGAGGAAGTGCATGAAGAACAGGTTACGCTCATTCAGGACAGCCAAAATGAGGTCCGTATCAGCAGCCTGCTTGAAACGGCCGTGTTCAGAATCACTCGTCCACTGTACATACTCTCGCAGCCTATATAGTGAATGTTCCATTTCGTAGCGCTGTTCGAATGTTTAGTGAGTATGTTAATCCCTTATAGCGTGCCCTAAATGTATCCCACGATACATCTTGAAATGTAGTGAACAATAATCAGTAGAAAAGCAATACAGTGGTGCCTTGAGGTAGGAGTTTCATTCGTGACAACGCCCGTAACTCATTTCCATAAGCCCTTCTAACCCCCCACCAAAAAAAACACTTTTTTTTTTAAGAAGGAAAGAAGGCACTCTTCATTTTTAATTGAATGTTAAGCTTAAAAAACAAAGGTGTTCCTCAGCGTGTTGGTCCTGCGCCACATGCTCCATAGCCTCCTGCCCAAGGGGAAGCGGATGGAAGAGAAGCTATGCGGGATGGCTTGAGTCTTTCTCGTGTCTCAAGGCAAAACCGTCAAGTGATTAGGAGTAGGAAATGAGCGATTGATTCCGAACACAGCCGAGAGACTCGCACTTTCTGTCAAAGGGCGTGAAAGTCCCTCCAGCTGCCAGTCACATGGTTCCATAACCTCCTTTTTCCCACTCGTGCCAGATGGGAAAGCAGATCGTGAAGGTGGTGCAGCAAATCGTCAGCCAGTCGCACAGCGCGGGCAGCACGGGCAGCCACCAGATCATCCTCCGCAACGTCAGCGGGGGTGAGGAGGGCGCGTCCATCGTAGACTGCGGAGACACCATCACCATCGCCACGCCCGAGAGCCTGACGGAGCAGGTGGCCATGACGCTGGCCTCGGCCATCAGCGACGGCACGCTGCTGGCCGACGCCGTCAAGACCGCGCAGGGGACGGTCGCTATGGTGACCATGGAGGAGGCGGTCGAGGAGGGAATCCAGCTGGTGGAGCAGCAGCAGGAGGAGGAGGAGGAATATGATGTGATCACCACGCCCCAAGAGGTGGAGATTCATACTGTCATTGTGTGATCGAAGAGGAGCAGCATTGGACCGACTCCACAAGCAAAACTAAGGTCAAAGCGGTTAAAGCTGCAAAAACTTCTTTGTTCATTTGTACACCGAATGAATTCCCATCACAGGGCAGTGGAATACCCGTGATGGGTTTCGTGCCAAAGTGGTGCAACTAAACTTTTGATTTTTTTTAAAAATTTTTTTTTTAAAGTCCTCTAAAAGAAAATCCGCAGTTATTTACCATGTTTTTGATGTCACCTGCTAGCCTTGTTCCTTCTCTGCAGTCCAAAACATCTTTGAGTCCTGCTGCGCGGTAACCAAATCTTTTCTTCCCTTTGCAGTCCCAGTTTTCACTCATTAGGCAACATCAAATAAATCCTATTTTCTTAAAAAATGTCTGTGCTTTTCTGAAACTTTTTACACCAAGTACCACCAAAAAGAATACGAACCTCTCCGTGTACAATCATAATGACTAAACCCAAGTAGTCATCAAAAACAAGGCAGAGGGCATATTCTGAATTTGATATTATAAGACACTGTAACATACAGTTTCAACATTAACATTAACATTAAAATGTATTGAACCTAGGGATGAGGCGGTTAGCAGTTTCAAGGGGTTTTGCAGTTTTAAAGTCATCGTTTCAAAAGCGTTCCATCAGCGGTATGAGCGCAAGTGAGCCTGCTGACCTTTCCAAGTTGTCTGTCATCTTTTACAAAGCGGAAAAGAGCAAAAGAAGTAGTGCTGTTGAATTTGTACTACATTTTTATTTTATTGAAAAATGTTTTTTATATTTAGATGTTTTTTTTTTTTTCCTTTCTCCTATGTCATCCACTTAACCTACCTACTTAGCCCTTTCAATGGAAAAAAAAGTCGTGTTCCCAAACATTGCAAAAGAATACATTTTAGAGCTTTTATTGCTTTACTGTGAAACTGTGATACTTTTCCTCATACCGTCGGAGTCAGAATCTAATACTGGCTCATACCCAATATTAACACCAAATTTAAATATTTGACCCAAATGTTTAAAATCAAACATTTCTAAAAGATTAAATGCAAATTTGTTGAACTAATAAATTAGATACAACTGAACTGTTTTGAACAAATGTACTGTACTAGATTGGAGGGAAAAAAAAAAAAAAAAGCAGGTTAAGTAAGGCACTGAAACACGCAGCTACCATTACCATCAGAGGGAGCCCGTGTACCACACTTTGAGAAACACTGGTCCGTGCCATGAGTTTGTAGTTAGTCGGTTAAACTTTCATAAGCAACTGCTTCATTGTGTCTTTATTTGAAGGCGACATGTCTCACCTGCGACGAGAGGCTGCTTGCTTTGACCCCTTTGTGTGCGTGCAACCTTGAGGAGGAGCCGCACGTTTCATCTCTCAACATCGCCGAGGTGAAGGCAGACGCTCAAATCATTTCCCTGGCTGGTACACGCTGCCGTTTCTGGGTCACTCTTCAGCCCTCTGAGAGGCCCCGCGTCCACCAGCACAACATGGAGAGAAGAGAGAGAGGAGGGAAAGGTATTTATAGAAAAATGGGGCTTCGCTGTACCTTTTTCTCGCAAAGAACCATTTCTAAAGTGACTGTCCCAGTTCTCCGATCATCAGCCAGACACGGAGGCTTTGCCGAGCCTCAGCCCGCACGGTGGTTTTCTCACTGAGCGGTAGGTTTGGGCACCCGCGGCGGCGCTCCTCGACCGCGTCCGCTGCCCCCCGGGCCGGGGGGTGAAGGGTGAGGCTGGCCGGAACGTGCCCCGCCGCCAGCCGGGCGAGGATGAGGCGTTTCCTGAGCAGAAAGGGTCGCTTCTCCTTGCGCCAGAGCAAGTCTAGCACCCGGAGTACTTCTAAGGATTTCTGTAAGTGACATTTTCTGGCTCGGCAACGTTTTGACACGATGACGTGAGCTTTCTGCCAGTGTAAAGAACCCAAAATGTATTTGTAATAGGACAGAGAATAGAATGGATGTAAAGATTATGATCCATATTTTACCAGACTTGACACCATCTTCTGTTCTGATTTATATGTATATTTAGTTCACCCAGACTCATTTCAGACTACTACGTAGCCCTGATTAAATTCCTGTACTGTTCTCAAGTTTTCCACCTCTCGTTCACTTGTGGTTTTTTTTGTTTTTGTTTTTGTTACTTTTCTGAGTTTGGTCTTCCTAATTGGGCTACCTCGCTTTGTCTCACTTTCTGCGCCTCTGAACAGTTACACAAAAGAAAAATGGTTCTTTCCTTCTGTTTTGATGGATGACTTTCGTTCCAATTAGAGTGCTCTGTTATGTTTCCTTTGCAATATCAAGCTTAATCCTCATTTTGTGCATTGCAGTTATTTTCTTCCACATCTTAAATCACCTCCTCAATTTAAGGTGGTCATGTTTTCTGACAGTTTGGATGTTAAAATATAGCTGTATAACATCATTTTTTTCCCCCCTTAGGTTAATTTGACCTCCCAGCAACATTGCTTTTGACTAAGACTGAGTTTAATTTGAAGGACACAAACATCTATGGATCCCTTACTTCACACATTGCTGTGGAATCCAATATAAGAGCTGTATCAAAAATTCAGCCTTCACAAAGCTGATGTTCCGTTGGCAATTTCGCTGACACTGACTGGTTGGTTGTTGTTTGCGGTGGTGTAGAATTGCACTGAACAATACAGAAAGGTCAAACCATCAGAACCATAATGGCTGCCTCTGAAATGACTGCTAAAATAAATCATCCCCTCTCCTCAAATAGTCAGGTTTGATGTATCCAGATGTCATTTTAGCCCCACGAGACTCCTTCCAGCACCAGTAGAACGAGGTCAGTGACCACCAAAGGGAAGGCCAGTAGGGGGCAGCACAGTGGACTAAATAGCAACCGTCACTCAGAAGCTCCCTTTCCCTGCTTGTTTTGCTACTGCAGCGCAGCAGCTCCATGGCCGAGGTGTGAAGGACACCTCGACCTTCATTTCACACCTCACGCCCTGTTCCTGTGTGGACCAATGAAACGTTAACATTCTTTCGTGTCATACGATGTCATGAGTCTTGGTTCATGACTTGATTTGTTGTTTGAATGACCGTTTTCACAGCACTCATTAGACATAAAACAACAACATGGGATCGATGCAGGGAATGGGATTACGCAATATACAAATCTGATATCCTCAAAACTTTGTGGACATCAGGTATCAACAATTTACAGTAATTAAGTGGAATTAAGCACCATTAAGGGAACAATCCACCCTCATAGAATTGTAATGGCATCACCCACCTGTCCGTCATCTGGAGTGAAGCAAGAAGTAGCCGGCCAACTAACAAACATTGATGAACTAACAGAAATACAGAACTTTTGTTCAAGTCCCTCAAAAGTCATTTTCGTATTGTTTCTAAATACCATAATTTCTCGTGTATAATGTGCATTTCTCCCCCAAATTGTCAAAAGTCAATAGTGCGCATTATCGGGCAAATGGGAAAAAAAACCTTCACATTTTATAAATGTATGCCGCCATCTAGTGGTTATAAAAAAGCAGTACACTTTCATTCCAAAACGGCACCGCTCCCTAGAGGTTATCAGAAAGATGTACACTTTCATTCTAATATGCCACCGCCACCTTGTGGTTATAAAAAAGGTGTAGCCTCCACTTTCTTTCCAATATGACAGGGGTACGCATGATTGCATATATGTACAGGCGCTGAGCTGAGGGGGCAATAAGAATACCTACACCTGCTCAGCGCCTCTCACCATGGGCAACTCCAGAGTGGAAAAGAGTCCAACCCCTCCCAAGAGGACTGGTACCAGAGCCCAAGCCGTGTGTGGAGGCGAGCCCGACTATATCTAGTTTGATCGCCAAGGTCCCCGCCTGCGGCCACCACCCAACTCCCTTTGCACCCGACCCCTATGCCCCCTCCCACAGGTGGTGAGCCCATGGGAAGTTGGACCCACGTTACCCCATGGGTGCCACCAGGCGCTCTCCTTCAAGCCCCACCTCCAGGCGTGGCTCCAGAGAGTGGCCCCGGTGACCAGAGTACGGACAAGGGAAAACGTCTTCCTGAATTTTTTATCTTCATAGGGGTTTTGGGAGCCGTGTTTGCCATGGGTGACCCTGCCAGGGGCATAAAGCCCCAGACAACTTAGGTCCTAGGATCATTGGGACACACAAACCCCTCCACCACGATAAGGTGACAGCTCAAGAAGGGGACTATCAATATCTGTTTAAAAAAAAAAAAAAAACTATCAAAATTGTTTAGTATCAGGAGCAATAAAGCAAATATCATAAAGGGTGGGGCAGAGCTATTTGTTTTTTGTGTAAAAATCTGAAATCTGATTTTTGTGTAAAAGAAATTCCAAAACACCTGAGATTTGATTTTAAGGTCATATCACCCAGCCCTAAGTGGAATTCATTTTGGGCCTCTACAATCATGTATCTCAAAATCACAACTTTTCAACATTTCACCTTGTGTCCTCCTTTCAGTTCTCGGTCTTCCCGTAACCAATCAGAACTGGCCCGAGGCTTTCGGGTTCCGACTGGGCGGCGCGGGGCCCAGCTACATCTTGTCCGTGGCGGAAGGCAGCAGCGCCTTCCTGGCGGGTTTGCAGCCCGGGGACCAGGTGGTGGACATCGAAGGCCAGGACGTGACCAACCTCAGCACCCCGGCACTCGTCGCGCTGGCTCAGACTCTCAAGACGGTGCCGCCCAGCATCGGCGTGGTGTCGCGGATTGAACAGGTGTCCTGGATCACACACAGTACATTCACCCCGTTGTTATTATTACTACGTTATTCGATTGTACGTCCACGACACAAAACGCTGCCGCCAGGCTTCGGCTAGCTCAGTTAATTCTCCAAAGTGTCATACACAGGCTCCCCCTCTAGTGGTATGTGAAAGAATCACTGCCTCACTGAAGTAGAGAGAGGGGTGTTGTGGTAAATAACTTTTACTTCTTCCTACTTCTCTCGAATATGTATAGTTTTAACTTTTTCATTTTATTTTTTTTGTTTTGTTGTTCTTTTTATGTCACTTTTACACATGTGCAAAATAAAGAATTCAATCATTCAATGAATTAAAAACAACCACGTAGATTAGCCTTTAGTCTGCTGGCTTAATGCTAATGCTAACCTACAAAGGGAAACACCATCGATACGATATTGCTGTAGCACCCGGCTAATCGACGTGCCTATGTGGCGGCCATTTTGGGGAGGTCGACGATCCCGTCCGAGCCAATACAGGGGCATTGAAATTGCGGGCACAACAATTACAGGACACCTCTGTCAGTCTTTGTGCATGTAAAACGGTGTCAATTCACTTGCACGACCCTTGTCCTGCATGCTTCTTCTCCTGTCCTTGTCCTGTTCTATCTTGTCCTGTCCTTCCCTCACAGGGTGTAGCACTACAGCCCTATGCAACACTCATATTTAATATTTCATTGTTGTAGCTAATGTAATGACTTACTTCTCTCATCCTGTTTATAATTAGTGCTTTGTCTTTTGTCTTTGTTTTTCTCTCCCCTCTAGAAACTTTGTTCGACTGATCGACTATGATTCTCAATAAACTGCAATTATAATACTTAGAAACCACAGTGGAAGCTTAAAAACTCCACTGTGACACAGTAAAACTGTTCCGGCAAAAAAGGGATACAGATCTTCCATTCTGCTTGACCTAACAGCCGAACAGGACAAAAAAAAAAAAGGTCACATAACTTTCATTCATACATACATGAGTTTTACTTTTTGTCAGCACCAAAGGCGGTGCTATCAATACAAAACATTTTTTTTAAAGCTCAAAAAATACTTTTACCTGTGAAAGGTTATGCTCCCAATTCGCTTGTTGTAATTGTACGGTGTTGTACCCAACCGTATGCAGCACAATGTGTCGGCATCCTCGGTCTTTTAGTTTTCTTGCCCTCCACACCTGTGGCATGCGCTGATGACTTTGACCCTCCTAGCTTAGCCTCACTGTAAGCATGCAGCTCAACACCATAGGCACGAGCTAACTAGCATCTATGTTGCGGTGTTACCAACCTTTAAGCAACAGATATTTAAACACAAAAGAGTGCAGCACCACACAGACGATATAACAGTACTCCATGTCATGTTCTTCATCCTCTGCAAAGAACAACTCATATTAGTGCCGCACTAAGGAGCCGATAGACGTCTCCATGTACAGTATTTCTGTCTGTCTGTCTGTCTTCTACTGACCTCAGATGGCCCAGGCGGGCACACCAGAAGAAGCAGGACAATGGGCATTGAATTGATGTAAAGTGTGACAAGAACTGTTTAATACTTTTTAATTTTGTTTTACTTTTTTTTTTTGGGGGGGGGGGGGGCTGTATCTGATGAATTGCATTTCCTTTCATTCCAAATGGCAAAAGATGTTTTGAGGTCCGGGTGTTTTGAGTTGCTTTAGTTTCCGTGTTTTCTCCCCATCAGATTGACATCACTCCCAGTCCGGACGGCCGCTTCGGCTTCACCCTGGTGGGCGACAGCCCTCTGATGGTGGACGACTGCGTGCCCGACGGCGCGGCCGGTCGCGGGGGCCTCAAAATCGGGGACTACGTCATGGAGGTCGACGGCGTCCCGGTGAAGCGGCACGAGGCGGCGGCGGCCATGATCAAAGCGGCGCAGTACCGTCCTCTGCGACTCGGCGTGCTCAGGATGGCGCGGCAGCCCAAGCGGCTGAGCAGCAGCATGCGGGTTCTCTCGCAGAGCGGAGACAGCGTGAGGGACACTCGAGCCCGGAAGGCCTTGGAGTTCAACAAGAAGGTGAACTTTCTGTCATAATATCAAGAGTTCTGGAATATTTGCTGCATTCATAGAGCTCAGTTTATTTTCAACACATTTGTAAATTAAAATGTATGTATTCATTTTTGGATTAATTTAAATATGTTCTTAATTGCATTCATTAATGAGTTAATTCATGAATGAACCTCTCCTTGAGGCGTCACCTTATCGTTGTGGAGGGGTTTTGTGTCCCAATGATCCTTGGAGCGAAGTTGTCTGGGTTAGGGTCACCCGTGGCAAACGGGTCCTAGGTGAGGGACCAGACAAAGCACGGCTCCCAAAACCCCGATGAAGAATACATGAAATGGAGCTCGGTTTCCCCGGGGCCTGGAGGTGGGGCTCGAAGGGGAGCGCCCTGGGTCCCCCATCCCATGACGTTGGGGTTCACCCCGGTGGACGACATGGATAGATGCATTAATTCAACTTGATGTAATTATTATTACTTACTAGGAAATACTATTTACTATTTATTTCAATAACTAACTATGAAATGAATGTAAAGGTGTTTATTTTACTATTTTTAAATATGATTTACAATAATTGATTTGATTGTGAATGTTTTAATTTTGAAACTAGGTAGTACCTATTTGTCAATAATAAAATTAAAGAATATTCGTTAAATGAATAATACAATCAATCAATCAATCAATTTATAAAGCACGTTTCGTGCACAAGGCAAATCCGATTTTCAATTTCGATACAAGCAATAACGGTGGAAACAACAAAAAAATTCAAAAATGATCCAATTAAAACTGATAAAAAACTGCAATTTAAAGCAGTAAAACATTTTCCTACATCCATGCATGAACACACACACACACACACACACAAACAGAGATTTATTATTGTTTGTTTGTTGATTTATTTATTTTAGTGCAACAAACCTTATAATGATATTATTAACTAAATGAAGTTTAAACAACATGTCGCAATGTTTTAGACTAGCACAATAAATGACAGTTTGTATGCTGCGCTGCTTGTCGACGGCTTTCTCATTTTCATTTTAGTGAACAAAATTAATGGGAACAAGATGGGCAAATGTATTGGGACATCTTACCATTCTATGTTCAGGAAGGGAAAAGGAAAGTGTAGATCAGATTGGTACTTTATTAATCCCATTGGGGAGATTAAAAATAGTCACTGGGAAATTTGCAATCAACAGAGATGTTACTCTAAAGCTTTTTATTTCTTTCCTTTGCAAATGTCCTTTTAATCCTGATTGCAAAACAGGGTACATTTGTCATCTTCTGTCGGCTAAAAAAAAAAATAATAATGTATCAACAAATGTAGACAGGAAATTTAGTGCACTGAACGAATGAACGAATACGAGCATGTGGAGGAAAGCTCATCAAAATCCTCCATTTTGATTGACGCAGGCAGAAAGGAGATCATTTAAGCAGCCAAACTATTAGAAAAAGTTCTGAGTATGACTACTATCACATAATAAAGATAATAAGCATATTTGAAAATGTAACCTGTCTTGACAACTGTCAATCACAACCTCCAGCGAGTATTGCGAGATCCTATTGACGATGTCGTGGTTTCACCCGAGTGCTTTGCGCTCACCTTCGGGCCCTCAGGTGGAGGAAGTGCTCGGCGAGGATCCCGATGTGAAGGAGCGGCTATTTGACGTGTTGAAGCGCTACGCCGCTGACCGCGATGTGGAAAGCCTCGCCGAGGCCCTGCCGGACATCCTCGTCACGCAAGAGCATCAGCAGCTGGTTGAAAGCGTCAGGTGAGATCTTTGAGCATCTTCTTCTTCTTCTCAGCACTGATGTGAAACCCGAAAGCCAGCACAACAACTCTGCTGATGCTCGCAGTGTTTTGTCAGTCATCCTGTCGTCCGGCTTCTCGGTCTGACTTTCTCTCTTTTCCTCGTCTCTCTCCATCTGCTGTCATGCATCCTTTCTTTGATACTCGCGTTGTGTGTGTGTGCGGGGAGCACATTGCCGGTTCCTCCTTATTCCTCCTCTTCGCAGAGCCGTCCCCGCCGCTGCCATCCGGTTTGCAGGCTCGGCGCTTTTGCGATTAAAATTGAGAGGAACATGCGAGCGGCACTTTTTGTGACACACGCACGAGGTTCTGTAGCTTTGCGAGTGGTGTGCCGGAGGAAACGATGACTTGCTGCCTCAGGTGAGCACTTCGGGAATCCTTTGTAAATGTTTTCCACTTACCAGGTTCGGGATTGTCATTGTCAACCGCTTGTGTGGGTCTAGTCGAATCCTTTTCATCCTGCCATTTTCTGGCTAAAAATAATGTGCTCAGTTTCTCACAGCTGTTTGGAGCACACTTTTAATGGCATCCTCAATGGCCGCAACATTAGGTACACTCGCACAATGTAATGGGAGCCAACAGAAAAGATGGATCCAAAATTCTGCCTTTACAAAGTCCATTTTCAGAGAGTTATCACTTGAACTGAAATGTGTTTACGATTGTGCAACCACACTATCATTCTCAGTCAGGGCTGTTTCTAATATTTTGCACCTAGCATGTAGCTAACTAAATAGACTGTAGCGACTCTCAATGTGATGCAGTGCAGTTGTACACACCACCGCAAACGACCACCACAGTAATAAAATACACATTCTATCAAAACTGGGAATCTTCTTTGGCTTTACATTCTATTGCGCAAGTGTACCTAATGCTTTGTCCAGTGAGCGTCGTCCTTTCAGAAAAGCGCCTGTGACAATGTTTTGTGGGCTGTTGTTTTTGCACAGGCATCCCATCTATTATGCATCGGCCGTATCCATCGAGGGTTGTTATCGCTGCAGCGACTACGATTTTAAGTCTTACTTTAGCTGTTGTTGCTTGTAATGACGTCGTCCTACTTCTCGCTCAGGCGCACTGTGACCTTGTGAGACTTTGATATGCAAAGTTATGCCTCCTCCTCTTCCGTGTGTAGTTGTGACATTGAGTCTTTTTAAGGTAACGCTTGGCTTTGTTTTCCCCATGAAAGGCAGATGATGATGATAGCGACACATTTGGAAGCAGCGTGATGTTGTTTTGCTGCCGAGAGCTTTGCCTCCAGGTTGCCCCGAGGTGCTTGTTGGCATTAATGTGGCAACAAGATGGCTCAGACATCTGGGGGAAGTCGAAGTGAGGTTGACATACTGAGCACACTTTTTTATGCCGCGCTGCTTGTTGACTGCTTTCTCAGTTGCAGTCATTGGGGCATGTTGGCTAAAAAGAGCCATCATCAATCATTTCTCCAAATCAGAAGGACCGACTTGCCTCGCCTCGTCAGATTTGAGATTCACCCTCCTCGATTTATTTACGAACATAATAATTACAAAAGATATAATTATGGTAGGCCTCTGGCAAAACATTAAAAGTAACGGTCCAAGACTGAAGATCGTCTTCCTCCTTTCCTTTTAATCATTCTTCTCTTCATACACGATGCACAACTAAAAACAACACATGGATTCCATTTCACATTAGCAAAATCAAGTGGAAACGATAAAAAAAAAAAAAAAAAACTACTCCTACAGGCGCCTAATTATTTCAGCAATAGCAAGTGAATTTGGAAGGAAAACTTCTTTGCAGATATAAGGGCTTCCTTGCATTCGCCGTTCTCTGTTCTGCTTCATCCCGAAGGTTTCCGGTCGGGTTGAGGTCAGGGCTCTGGACTCACTCAACCTTGCATTCGTGGGCCTTCCACGGGTCATTCCGCACAGTGACAGGCCTTCCTCTCACTCAACTGTCCGAAATATCTCGGCAAGATGACGAATTAAGATTCGGGGCTGACTAAAGGCTTTTGACGTCAACTTGTGATTGTTCGTATTTCTCCCACTTGCCGCCGCTCATGCTGCCTCGGTCCCGCTCGCTGTCTCGCTCTCCCACGGGATACGCTCTATTTATAAGCAGCCTACTTCTTTTAATACATTTTCATTTCAGATGCAGTGACACTTCTTAAACACTTCTCGAATCGCGCGGTGAGGGAGCGCACGAAAACCGCCGCGTGTGATTCGAGACCATCCTGGAACGTCCTGTCGGCGCTTTTGTGGCTGCTGAGTGAAATTGTTGCGAACGTAATTGGGGTTCAAAGCTTCGAAATGATTCAATCGATCCAAGCCGTGATTAAAAGTCAAGATTGGGATGAGGTGATGGTTCAGTGAAGGCCTCCCACACGCATGACCATTCAGCACCCTTTATTAGGCTTTCAATCAAATTTGTAGTAGAAGCGCGATTTGGCAGCACAGAAAAACATTGTGCTTAGATTGCCTTAAATGAAAAGCTCCTTTTTTTTTTTCCACTTATAAACAAAAAAGCAGAAAGACATGATTCAAAATAACTTTTGCCCTTCCAGGATTTGTTTGATTTGGTCTTGACACCAAACAAGCTGTGGAACCAGCTTTTTAAAAATGTATTTATTTTTATTTTTTTTTGCCAACATTAACCTGCAGCAACTTTCACAGAAATATTGGAAATCAATATTTTTTCTTTAGAGACAATATGGAAAGTTGATCCTGAATTCCTGAATTTTGGAACGGTTCAACAATTTAACGAGGCATCAAACCGCACGGCTCGGCTTGTCCGTGTTTGTTGTCGAGTAACAGCGACAACAAACTCTGCAGCAAAACCTTTGGGTCTTGGAAGCGGGTTCCAAGTTTCCCACATGTCCGCAAGTGACTGCTTTTTGCAACTGGGCTTGGTTATGATCCGCGCAATTGAGTGTGTGATTGCCTCCTCCCGGGCTTCTTTCTTGTCCTATGGGAAACAAAAAAAAGTGATTCCGCTTGTTTGGCACTTAAAACCTTTTGAAAACCAGATGCTTGAGGGGTGCGAAAAGGTTGCTGAGTGTGCAACACTGACTGTGCCTTTGTCAACTCCAGTAGCTCCTCCCAGTTCCCGGCCATGTTGTTTGTGTAAGCAGTGCACATCAGCGAGGAACAAAAAGCAAAACATCTTTTGAATTATGCCATTGTCATTTTTTTTTTCTATTAGTGAAGGGAAAAAATGTAAAATTGGATTTTGGTGACAAAAAAAGAGAGATTTTTATCTAAAGGCAATATTGCCTGGCCCTCCGTTTTAAATGATGAAAAAAGAAATCATATCTACTTTGTCTCCTTGAAGTGAAGGCTGCTCGTCAGCTTGGGTTGGCCCCAGCACCCTCAATTGGTCCAGCTGTAAAGAAAATGCTTGGATGGGTGACTGAACATTTTTAGAAATGTTTTTGTGTGCCAATAATTGTGTAGGGTTTCTATTTTGAAAATACATCAATGAATGCCCTGAAGGGCTTCACTGTATTCACGCACGCACGCACGCACGCTTAGACGGTCCGCTGGGGCCCTCCTCACTTGCTCCTCAGTTCCTCTTCCTCTTTCTCTCCTCCTGTCTTAGTGAGAGGAGCGAGGATTGTGACTTTACTTCTTGTTGCTGCTGAATGATGGATGCGTCTGCCCGTCAACCGGTGACCGGCACGTGTGTGACTTTGGGCAAAAGTCGGCGACCAGGGTGAAGTCGCTGACGATCTGCTGCTGCTACTCAGGAACGTTTTGCAGGTGAGGAGGGAAGCGAAGCGCGCCGCTTTTAACGGTTCGCTCCCTCCCTCGTCGTCCCCGGTCGTCCGTCTGCCGTCTCGCCCAGCCTGCGGCGAGCACTTTTGAGATCGCTTCTGTTTCTCGTGGTTGCCTTCTATTCCCCTTCTTGTCCGGGAGACTTTGTCCTGCGCACGCCGGATAGGAGACTCACCGGGATAGCGGGAGGAGGCGTTTGCATCGCTTCACTGAACTCGAAGAGCCATGGGAAGAGAGAGGAGCCTTGCCGGACGTTTTCGGTATGTGACGTTTTGCTTTGACCGCGGCCCTTTTGTGGAGAGATGCTGAGGCTGTGGAATTTCTTTCCGAGTGCTCGATTCCCACTCGGGTTTGCGTTACATTCTTGTCAGCGTAGAAACACGACAATGGCAACAATCGCAGCGGACGTCCCAGCGACGGGTACGCTCGTCAGCCACTGCTATCCAAACAGTTTTTTTCAGATTGCCTTTGACTTGTATAATGTGCAATGTAATCAGTTCAACTGTGTAGTATCATTTTTCAGTTAAAATAGTGGCACTTTTTCAAAACACATTTCTTGTCCATTGACTTATCGTTACACGAATGAAACATTACTATAGTAAGTATATAATATTGGAATACTGCATTACTTGACTCATTCCAAAGAGTGTTTCAAGTTAAGCTAATCTTACAGCTCCTGTTCAGCTCTTGTCTAAAGAGCGATAGTTTATTTCTCAAATTTTCCCACTTTTTTTAAAACCAAGACATTATTATTATTATTGTTACATTATTCTTAAAGGCAGGCTGCCATTGATTAAAAAACAACAACAACAACAAAACTCAATATTTTGGCCAATAGTAGTAATTATATTCCAGTTTATCCCCTGCTAGAATTAGACCATTTGGCAGCTTGAGTTAATCTAAAGAATATGTAAAAATGTCCTGTCGGAGTTAGTTAAGCATTTAATTGACATTGCTGATGTCACAGCAAGAAAATCTTTTATTAAAAAAAAAAAAAAAAACTGTTTGAGAGGGAAGCACTAGTTAGCCTCCAGATTAATAAATAAATAAATAAATAAATAATGATAATAATAAATATGACATAAACGTATGACAAGTTACAATGTTGTAATGTATGCAATATTCTAGAAGCAACTTGTGAATAAACGAATTACGTGACCTTTTCCTTATTGTTTACGCATCATCGCGGGTCATCCTTGATAAACCTCATCAGTCCTAATGAAAGAATCTGCCGCTCTGCTTGCAATCGGGGCCGCCCTCAATCCAACTTGCACCGCAAACTTCGGGCTCCGAGTGTCCCAATCGTGACTATTTCCGCCACGCGTTTTGTTTGCTGTCACAACACAACAATCGCCGCTGATGGATAAATGTGGGCAAGTGAAAGTCGTGCGGGCGTGGCCTACATCAACCAATAAGCACAACCATGTTCCCAATGGTTGCGTGTTCCGTGACCTGGCCCAGAAAAATATCCTACTCCACATTCTATCTTTTCTACTGTCCCTCCGCAGGCTCAATTCTTTCTTGGAATGTATGTCAACGACGTGTTTCAAGCTTTTAGGATATTAATGAACGACTTCCTGCTGCTTGTCTGCGTGGCGGTTTTTGTTTTGGTTTTGGATTTTTCGTAGCGGCCTGCCCCCACTAAGGTCTGCATTCTGCATATAAACCTGTGAGTATTGCCATCAAATTTACCGTTTGCTGTCAAATCAGATCCACGATTGCAGCAAAGAGGACATTTCTTCAAGGTCAAAGTGGACATCATGAATTGCCGAACATTTGAGGAAATCCGTGTTGATAATAGAAATACACCTGCCATAAGAACAAGAACAATGTGATAAAAAAAAAAGTTTTTTTTTGGATCAAATATTGTTCAAAAACACAAAATACAAACCTTTCTTGAACATGTCGTAGGTTTCACTCAAATCTAAAAAAATGTAAATAACAACTTGTCATTACTTTTTTACCAGGCCGGCGAGTCGAGAAACGCGGCGCACGCAGGCATTATTAGTTAGCACTTGGCTAACGAAGTGTTTTCATCCATGTTTAGCTTTATGCAGTGATTCTCAGTGTTGTACCAGTATCACTGGTGGTGCACAGGCTCCCTCTAGTTGTACTTGAAAGAATTACTGAATGGAAATAGTGCAGATTGTTAACAATGGCTTCAATTTTATTTTTCCCAATTACAGTACTTTTGTTGAATGCAATTCAGTTGAATTTATCTTTAAAGTAGAATCCATTTGCTAAACATTTTAATTGAATCATTATTGACATAAAGTTTTTTTTTTATTTTGCAATATTTAAGTGTCCTGTTAATGTTCCAACTGTGCAAAAAGTTTCAGCGGCGTTCAATACTAGATATACTTTTTGGACTTCAACGTCTGCCTTGTTTTTGATGGTTTGTCGCGATGGTGGCACTTGGAGAGCCAAGTATGTTTTGAGGTGGTGTTTGGTTGTAAAAGGTTTGAGGACCACAAACGTATCTCCACACAACTGCCCGGAAGTTAATTGTCAGGCTGCTAAAGTGGTATCGGTGTCGCGTTTTTAGAGGTTGTGTACAAGTGAAGAAGTTCCTTCAACTTCAGAGTGTCAGTGAACACATTCACTTCCATTGACCGCTTCAGAAGTCAAATAGCCATGTTAACTGGGAGGCCACCCAGCATAACACCCCAATGCATGAAAAAAAGAATCGACTCACCGCACATTGTTAGGATGGAAGCGATGAATCCTCCCGTCTTCGCAGCAGCCCAAGGAACAAAAGCACCTTTGAAAGCAAAAGTGCGCCGCCGCCGCCGCGGTTGAGTGCTGTGGATGCTCTGCGGAAGTGGGGCATTTCGGAACATGCAAAGCAGAGTTTGTGGGGAGGAGGCGGAAAAGTGGTGTTGAGGATGAGGATGATGGCGGTGGCTGCATCATTTAGGAGGAGGGATGCGGTCCATTTACCGACAAGCTGAGGGCCGAATTCGAGTCTGCATAAGCAATTTGCTTGTCTGCGTGTGTTTGACTGCCTTTGCATTGACTGTCAAATGTGCTGCATTTCTGCATCAATCCTGCCTTTTGTTTTCTAGCGCTCACAGTTAATTGGCGGCGTATAAACCGCAGCGAGAGACGTCTTGTCAGGCTCGGCGGGCTGCTGTTGGTGATGCGACGCAAAGACAATCTGCTGCTTTTCTTTGCCGCTCTTGAACAAGAAATGAAACACAAAGAACGGGTGGAATTTGGTGGAGCTGGAGCCTTGAAGATTACAGTGGTTAGGATGTTCTTTTATTGATTGAGTTTTGGGGGGCCTTTTGGGCGGAAGAAAACTGCACCAGAAGTTGGTTATGGGAGCGGATGGGAAGCGGCGCTCCCCCATGTGCTGTGGCTGTTTCTTTTTTCTTTTTTTGTTTTGCATATCTGCTGCGAGGCAATGTGCATGCTCCTTTCCCTTTTTACAACTGCAAAGTTGACTGTGAGCGCTTCTCTTCTGCAATGTTGGCCAGGATCTTCATCCCCAAGAAGCACCGGGAGCGTTTCGACGAGGCGGTTTCCCAGAGCCTGATGAGCCGCCTCAAGGGGCGGAGCTTCAGCGACCCCAGCCGTAGCCAAACGCGCCGCGGTCGCAGCGAGGATCACCCCGAACACCTGGCTGCCTCCACGCGCGCCAGTTCAGTACCACGCACACACGCGGAGGAAGGCTCCGCCCCCCCGTCCCGCGGGATGCGGAAGACCACGTCGCTGATAGCTGGCCACTCCGGCGGCTCCGCAACCAGCTGCAGGTCAGTCTTGGGAATACTTCGTTACTGTACTGATGTTGATTTTTCTTTACTTGATACCCGTTTTTCATATTTTCGACCATTGAAATAAATGAAAATGCAATGAATCCATTCTAACCCCCCAAACCAAACGAACACCGATAGAGGGTTCCACGGGAACTCAAAATCTTGCAATCTTTCTGCAGAAGTTGTGGCGCATCCTTTCAATAGAGGCCGGTCTACCTTATGTTGTGGCCAACCTCAAATTGGGAATACACTTTGGAATATCGGGGGCAAACGAGCGTGGTCTGCAGAAGGAATTTTGGATGAGGAGGAGAACTCGTGTATATTGCGTGTAAATCTTTGAAGACATAACTCATGCTACATTCTGTCACGATGCCAAATGAGCCACAATTCTGCACGTAAATGTGTTGTGTGTCGCTGTTGCATCTGCTTCATACTGTAGAAGCTCCGTTCTTCTCTTCAGGACGGTGAGAGTGTGCAAGGGCAACATGAGCTTCGGCTTCACTCTCAGAGGTCACGCCCCCGTGTGGATCGACTCGGTCATCCCGGGTAAGCTGAGCACACAGGATAACAGCACATTGTTTTGTTGTGGTTTTTTAAATAGAGGATCAAATGTCATGTTTTGACCTGTTTTGCTCTGCAGGGAGCGCAGCAGACAAGGCAGGTCTGAAACCAGGAGACCGCATCCTGTTTCTTAATGGACTTGATATGAGGTAAAAACCAGTCGAACGCTTCAGGGTCGCATGCCGTCAAAATCCAATTTTGCTTCGACTGTTTTGTGCGTAAACGGCTCCAAATGAGTCTGTGAAGCTGGTTAGTGGGCGGACAATCCAACGCTTGGTCAATTCTGCTTCACAATAATAACGAGAGCCCACATCGAAGGATGAAATTGGCCGCTGAGATCTCGTGAAGCTGTTTTCCACATTTCAATTGAGATTATCAGGGATCCAGTCAGAGCAAAGCTTATTTACATGTGGAATATTAAGGAGAAATGCCAGCGGTAAAAGACCAACGAGAAGAGCTTGAAAAAGGATATTTGCGCCGCAAATTGGCTTGCAACCAAGTAGAAAGACATCAAAGATTATGGAAAATATTCGTTTTTTTAAGTTGAAATTGTGTTTTAACCCTACAATGTCTGTGTTGAGCGGATTCTGTCGTTGGTTGCGGAACAAACTTAAATACCGCATTTCTTCGAACCGATGCCAAGACCCGATCGTGTCGTCCGCCGGGTTTCGAGACGTTATCGTTCACGCGCACGGTTAAAAGGCTAACATTCGCCAGTCCTTCAACGTCACCCCTAAAACCACGTGTGCGGCCGCAGGACCTCCTCCCACGAGAAGGTGGTGTCCATGCTGCAGGGAAGCGGCGCCATGCCCACCCTGGTAGTGGAGGACGGCCCCCCCTCTTTGGGCATGTCCGAGCAGGACCTGGCAGGCGGCGGCGTTCCCGCGGAGCGAGCTCGCTCCCCCGTGCTCAGCTCCCTGCAGTGGGTGGCCGACATCCTGCCCCCGAGTATCCGAGTCCAAGGCCGCACCTTCGGACAGCAGCTGGAACACCTGCTGACCATCCAGGAGAGGTACACCATCTGCAAAGCCCTGGAGAACTTCTTCCAGCACAGGTGGGCAAGCCAAACAACCAAGGGAAAAAAAAAACAAAAAAAAACAAATGTATGCGTGTGTGAGGCGGGGAACCAATTCCAAGATGGGGTGTTTCCATGCCAACAGAAACGTGGACACGCTGATCGTGGATGTGTTCCCGGTGCTGGATACTCCCGCCAAACAGGTCATCTGGCAATTTGTTTACCAGCTGCTGACGTATGAAGAGCAAGAACACTGCCAGAACAAAATCTCACGCTTTCTTGGATTCAAGGTGCCAGGTGGGAGTGCAACGTTTTGTCGTTTGCTTTTATCAGGTGGCCGGCGAAGCTTCTTTGCGTTCCTGAACACCACCAGAGTCCTCGCACCTCCAAATTCAGGAAACACAAAAAATCGGCACAACATTGCATCGTCAAAGAGAGCGAGATGTTTTCATCACTTTAGATTGGTCGATCAATCAATAGACCCACGAGGGGATTGACCAATAGTATACATTTGTGAAACAATTTGAAATTGGCCAAATTTGTATATAGGAGCTTTCTGCCAAAAGTATTTGTTGGATGAAACTGTATTCATGTTTTCCCAACGGGCATTTTTCTTTGCTAGATTTCCGCATTCATGTGTCAATTACCAAGTCAATGTAATCTGTCCAGGGCCTTCTGACTGGGTACTTCTGGCTGATGCAACTAGATTTACTTCAAATATGTTAGCAGTAGCACTAACGAATCAGATTTCAGATCCGACCCACAGTCTACGGCTCTCAATGATTTTTTTCGTCCTGGAGGGAGCAAAACTGTTCGACTTGCAAAACAACATCCATCCATTTTCTGAGCCGCTTCTCCTCACGCGGGTCGCGGGCGCGCCGTAGCCCATCCCGGCGATCTTCGGGCAGGAGGCGGGGTACACCCCGAACTGGTGCCAGCCAATCGCAGGGCACATACAAACAAACAACCATTCGCACTCACATTCACACCCACGGGCAATTTAGGGTCACCAATGAATGCATGTTTTGGGGATGCGGGAGGAAAGCGGAGCGCCCGGAGAAAAGCCACGCAGGCACGGGGAGAACATGCAAACTCCACACAGGCGGGGCCGGGGATTGAACCCCGCTCCTCAGAAGTGTGACGTGATACTGGTGTTGTGAAGAATCGGATCCCCACTGAAGGCCCGGGTACCGAACGCAAGGCCCGCCACTGCTCTTTATGGACCGCTAATGCTACATTGACCTTCGCCTCGCGCCACTCCCACCTCGGTCCTCTTCAGCGGGTCGTCGATGCGCCTGTTCCTGCGCGTAGCCAATGTGTGTGTGTGTGTTGCAGTTCCACCACCGCCGCCTCCCCCCCCTCCTCCAGAGCCCGAGGTCGCCCCTGAGCCGCATCGCCGTAGCAGCTCCGTGAGGGTGACCGGCACCACGTACAGGAGCAGTGTGAGGGGGCGGAGCTCTGACGACCTGCTCATTGGCACACACTTGGGCATGGGTACAGACTCGGGCTTGTTGTTTTTTTTTTTTTTCTTTTCAATGATCATTTCGATTCTGACGCGCCGACGAACATGACGTCCACCATGTGTAGTGATCCTCATTCTTAACGTCACAACATTAGGTGCACTTTTAGATTCTCATGAGGTGTAGTAGAAAATGTGTTCAAGACAGCCATCTCGTGTTTTTTTTTAAATTACAGCCATGGTAAAAATGATTACACCACCCTTGTTTCTGCAGTTTCTTCTTCTTCTCTTTTAATGCCCGCTACAACTAAATGGACATTTGTTTGTACAAATATGATGACGGCAAAAATCGCTCTTGCGAGTTGAATTTGATATCAGCCATTTTCCATGTTTTTCTTAATAATAACCAAAATCACTGGGAATTCATGTCAAATAGGACATCGAGTATTATGGAATCAGCTGCGTTTTTGAGGAAATCTATCTTTTGTGATACCCCACATTAAAATGGACAAGAAATTGAAGAAACAAGGGTGCTCTAGAATTTTCTCCAGAAGTGCATGTACTGTAATTCTGAGTGTGAGCTAAGTGTAATGCCTGAAACACGCTAGGCTTCCGTGCAGACTCGCTTTTGGAAGCAGGAATGAGATTGGCTCCAGGAGAAAGACAGTCAGGGGACGGCACCTCTCTGCCCGAGACTCCCAACAACCTCACAAATGTACGAAGCGGCCCGTTTCCGCTGGCGTAAAATCCCAAATTGCCATTTGCGCAACGATTTAGGGCAAAGGGTCTAAAATATGGTCTCTTTGGTCTCTTTGTACATTTCCGCCAAACAAGCTATCAGCCGTGTACGCCGAACTGGAGAACATGTACTCGGCCAAGAGATCCAAGTCCCTGAAGACCCGCCCTCCTCCCGCCCCTGAGACTTTGCTGGATCTGGACCCGCCCTCTCGCACAGCTTCCCCTACAGCGCGTGCCGACACAGGTAGCCACCGGGAACTCCTTCCGCTGTCCCGACTTCATGCATGCGTCATCTTATGTTTTTCTCAAGCTGGAAAAGGACAGAGAGGTTAGGTGGAATGATGCGAAGTCCTCAAGCAGCTAAGCCGTTTCCAAAACTCGTGAATATCCTCGAATTTGACGTCGATGATGACATCCTGTTAGGTAAACACAAAGCAAGGTCGGCGTTTGAAACTCCTGTTATTAAAGTAGTGTACTTTACCTTTCGGATTTGGTGGTGATGGAAGAGGAACTGGGAAACACACAAGATACCCGATTCCTCCGAAGCGTTCCATTTGGAACGCTCGAACGCAACATCACTCTCAAAGCTTTGCTCGGGTATCCATATCGCGCCATCCGTACTTCCGGTAGCACTTTTTCTGGCACCCTTCTGTTGGGGTAGCAACTGCACTGATCTGGCATCAAAAGGGTGGCGCTCGACACGCGTTCACTGATTGGCCAAGAGAAAAAAATCATCCCTTTTATGCATCCATAGAAATCCAACTGACTCATTTACATTCAAACGCCAACGACGGACGCCCGCCGTTGTTATTGGCCACTGTCACTCTCCTGCTTTGAAAGCAAAAGTCACATGAGGATTTTCTGTTCCAAACCCTACAGCGGGGAACGTGGCTAAACCCCCTCGATTATGTTTCATCATGCTCAGCTTTTACCGTGTCGGTTCTTAAGGCTTAGCCCGCACATCTTCCTTGTTGCAGGTAGTCGTAAGGGCCCCCCGCCTGCTCTAACCTGGCCGGAGCCTCTCCCGAGCCCTCCCCCGTCCCACTTCTACTCATCAGGCCTGACGAGCCAGAACAGCGGGGAGTCCAACCCCTACATTAGCCTGGACAGTCCGCCGCCGCCGCCGTCGCCGCCCGAGCTCATCGATTTCCCGTCGAGCCCCCCGCCGCACCGCAGCGGCAAACGCCGATACACTTTCTCCAAGCCACCGCGGTCTGAAGACACCGATCGCTTTCTGGATGCGCTGAGCGAGCAGCTGGGCCAGCGAGTGGCCATCGTTGATGACTTTCTCACTCCGGAAAACGACTACGAAGAGGTATTTATAGCGGCTTTTTTGTAAGAGATCGTTTTCGGTGTGTTTTACTGTATACATACTTGCTCTAATGCCCGCCCATGTGGGAAAGGAGAGCCACAGCAGCCAATGCACTTTCCATCTGTTTACTGAACAGTAAAAGCATAAATGTGAGCACACTTGCAGTGTGCAGTCGTGGGGTGAACGTACACATCACCAAACACAAAGACTCTGGCCATCGCTTGAAAGTAGCTGTGGAACTTCTCCCAGCCTAGCTGGTCAGATCACGGGCTCGAGAAATTGTGGGGCAGTCATGATGTCAATTAGGCCCGCTGTTACGTAACAGTGCCACGGAATTGCAGAGCGGCTCAAAATTTCACCTTGTCTGGGTGCGCATGTACTCTGAACACCCAACTATTTGTGTACAAGCTATTCCATTTTCTATATGTCCTGTTTAATGGCAGGATGTTGGGCAGATGGCATTCCCCGATGATGAAGAGGACGACGACAATGATGAAGAGTTAGGGATGGAGGAGGAAGAAAATGGAGGTTTCGTGGGTCCAGCGCTGAGCAGCCCAAGTGACATCCAAAGCAGCAGCGGGGACGAGAATGCCTCGTCCCTCACCTACTCCTCCTCTTCCGACCACATCCCTCCGCCCCCCGTGACGCCTCCTCCGCCTCCGCCGGTTCATTTCAACGACACGCCGGCGCCTCCGCCCGCACGCGCACCGTCTCAACCGCAACCCCATCAGCAGCAGCAGCAGCAGCAGCAGCAGCAGCCTAGCTACACTCCTGAACACTCCCCGAGAGCTTACGTGCCCATCCGCCGGAAGTCTGGACCGCCTCCCCCACCTCCGCCCCGCAGTAATCTGCCGCCAAAACGACACTCATTGCATAAAGTGCTGCCAACCAAAGAGGAGCTGCAGGTCCAGGCGGCCATACAAGAGCTAAAGGCCTATCAAGAGCAGCAGTCCTACCAGGAAAGAGAATCCTACGAGGAGCAACAAGCGTATAAAGAAAGGCAAGCGTATGAAGAGCTGAAGGCCTTGGAAGAACAGCAGGCCTATCAGGAGCAAATGTTCAAGGAGAGACAAGCCTATGAGGAGCAGAAGGCGTTCGAGGAGCTCAAAGCGTTCGAGGAGCAGATGTTTCAGGAACAACAAGCCTTCCAGGAGCACCGACTGATGCAACAGATCTACCAGAGTCACCATTCAATGCCTGCCCAGCCCACCCAGCAGAAAGCCCCCTCACCACTGCCACTCCAGCAACTACACCAGTCTTTACCTCCGATCCCTGCGCCCGAAACCACCAACCACCATTCTCGCCATCCTCTTAATATGCTGCGGCAAGCTCAGCAGCAGCAGCAGCAGGCCCACCCGGGGCACCACCACAGACGCCTGTCCCGTTCGGCCCCGCCTCCGCATCACCCGCCTCCTCTACCCACGGTCAACCAGAGTCAGCACTTTTCCGAGGGCGTTTACCAAAGCCACCAAAGCCTGAGGGCCCAGCCCCACCATTCCTCGGCCGAGATGCTCCACCAGTTGCAACGGGCGCAGGTCCACCAGCAGTCGGTGGAGATGTTGCAGCAGATGCAACAGCCCAGCAGTCACTACTCTTCTGCGGAAATCTTCCAGCAAGTACACCAGCCCGAGATCCACCACGCCTCGACGGAACTCCTCCATCAAGCTCACCAGATGATGCAGAGGCAGCCTCACCACTCCTCGACGGAACTTCTCCATCAAGCCCACCAGATGCCGAGGGGGCAGCCCCACCATTCGTCCGCCGAGCTGCTCCACCAGATACGCAAGCCCCAGCCCCACCACTCCTCCGCAGAACTGCTCCACCAGTCCCATCAGAGGCACCAAGCGAAGCCCCATCATCACTCCTCCGCGGAGCTGCTGCATCAAGTCCAGGAAGAGCCTTCCTCCCGACCGGTTCAGCTGAACCGGGAGAGCCACTCGCACCAGAGCCGCAGGAGTCTGAAAAGTCACCGCCAGACTCAAGCGTCACCCCAAGGCCAGACGGTCCACCAAATGCATCACCCCCAGCCCGTCAAGCCATCTCCCCAGAGGCCCCATTCAATTCAGCAGACTCACCACCACCCCAGCAGCCCCGGCACCCCTCACATCCACCACATCCGCCACATGACCCCGCAACCTCCACCGCAGGACTACCAACACCAGATTCACCTGATCCATCCGCCGCAGCAACCCCACAGATCCCAGCCCCTCCTGTCCACGTTCCAGCCGCTGCAGCCGCACCAGCCCGCGCTCTCCACGTTCCAGCCCCTGCCCCAGCACGGCCGTCCTCACTCCCAGCCGTCCCACCACCTGATGCAGTCCCAGCAAATACCGACACAGAGCCCGAGTCAGCCCCAGTCGCTCCCCCACTCTCTATCTGACCCCGCACCCACAGAGCACCTGGAGCCTCCGCCGCTACCGCCACCTCTGCCTCCACCCTGCTCCCCTCCCCCCTTACCCAGGCCCACCCTCTCCAGGATGGACTCCCATCACATGAGTGTCAAGAGGCTGCGCTGGGAGCAGGTGGAGAACTCTGAAGGCACCATCTGGGGCCAGGTGAATGGTGGGCTTTTAGCACATGCGGTGTGTAAGGCGTCATTTATGAATCTCAAATTGACAAGAATCGTTAAATGTATACAATGGAACCTCCGCAGTCTAGTGCACCATTAGTGGTACAAATGTAAGCGACAGTATTGGGATTGACTTCTTTTCACACTTGCATGGCTGTTAGGAATCAGTACTTGGTGGAAAATTCTCTTTGACTTTGGAGGTTCCCGTGTATGTGCAGTATTTGGCTTATTTATTGGTCCTGGAATTGTTTGTAATACCGTGACCCTTGTGTTGTATGTCTGGGCAGTTGGGCGCAAATTCCGACCACGAGAAACTGCACGACATGGTGAAGTATTTGGATCTGGAGATGCACTTTGGGACACAGAAGAGCTCTTGTAAGTTTATCTGCGGGCTTCACTCGTGAGATGTACACCTACCTATATACGCCATTAGCTTTGTAAAAAAGGGCTTTGACTTTGAACTAACAATCACATTTTTAGTGCTTGCTCCAGAGCCTTTACCACAAATGGAAACATTGAAGAAAAAAGATGTGATTGAAATTCTGTCCCACAAGAAGGCCTACAATGCATGTAAGTGTGCAAATGTGCACTGTGTCTTCACAATGTAAACTCGTCGTCAAATGTATTTACGAGTTAAGGTCGAAGTCGTCCGTAGTATTCTGTCGAACGAGAGAATGCTCCCGTTTCCCCCTCCGTTCTTCACCCAGCCATCCTGATAGCGCACCTAAAGTTGTCCACCGGAGAGCTGCGTCAGGTGCTGATGAGCATGAGCTCCGACAGGCTGGAGCCGTCGCACATTAAGCAGCTGCTGCTGTACGCCCCCGATGCAGAGGAGGTCAAAAAGTATCAAGAGTTCAGAGAGGACCCCGGCAAACTCAGCGAGCCGGACCACTTTGTGCTGCAGGTAGGGTAGCGTGCGCGGTGTCCGAGCGCCACAGACGGGCCCATCAAACTCGCATCCGACCTTTGAACACAAACAACGCACGGCATATAAGGTCAGGGCATATACATTCGCACAGGCACGCATACCAGAAGGAGCCGCACGATGTCCGTTGAATCAAAGCATGAAGTCGTGATGCATGAACTAGTGCCCCCTATTGAATCATGTTATTACTCTCTGTCTTGAGTTTGAGTTGAGTCACGCGTACTAGAAGCGGCTCCGACTGTCGGAGACAAATTCCTTGAGAGTTGTTTGGACAGACTTGGCAAATAAAGATGATTCTGATTTTTATACATTACAGTACTATAAAGTGCTATTTAAAAAAAGAATCGGTACAAAAATGTGTTGAACAGATTAATTGTATTTCTGTTCACTACAATAAGGAAAGTTTCTTTGAGATAGGGTACGAATTAAACCCCTAAGTCAAGGAACAACTCTGTGACGCTAACACGGGGCTTTGAAACAGTTACATAATGGTGTCTTTGATCTAAAATAGCTTGATTTCTTGAATTTTTATCTTGGCTTGAATGACCTTTTATATTGTTGGTGTTGGGCTGAAGTTGGTCCAAATTCTGTCCAAATGTGGTCAATTTCATGTTTTTCATAAATTGATGCAATTGGCCAGTGTGCATGTGGGTCTGTTATAATTTTTGAAATGATTGACCAATGTAAAGTGTGAAATGATTTCCTCCCTAGAACGATGCAAGCCTCATAATGGCTCAACAAAAAATGCTGCTTTTTATTTCTTTTTTTTGTTTGTTTTTGTTTTGGGTTTCCTTAAAAGCGACGGGTTTGGAGATGTGACGATTCTGACGATTTTATTTTTTTTTTGATGGAAATACAGCAGAACAGGGTCGATCAGCTATTTACATCAAATAATGTCTTTAGAAGTTAGTTTTATCCATACAAGTGCTTTAACACGGTTCAAAGACTGAGTCGAAAAACATGCAGTTAATACACGAAAGAGCAAAAGAACAATCAAGTTGAATCATTTCTTCATGAAAGAAAAATAATAATAGTACTGTTCTACATGTATAGGTAGTCCTCAAATTGGATATGTATATACGAGTACACGCTCACACACTGGTGGTTCATAGTCATAGAGGAACTTGAGTCACCGTAGTCACGATTTCATGTAAATGATCACCTTTTCATACCAATGAAAAACGACAACATTCGTGTCATGCATAAGAATCAAAAGAATACATACATATTCATGAATTGCCTTCTGAAAATGTTGTTTTGAAATTAGATGCTGTCAGTGCCTGAGTACAAAACCCGGCTGGAGAGCCTCCTGTTCAAGTGCTCTCTGCACGAGAAGACGGAAGAGCTGAGGGGAGCCTACGAGTGCATTGGCAAAGCCTCCGCACAGCTCAAGAGCAGCAAGAAGCTCGCCAAGATTTTAGAGGTGCAATCCGCGCTCCTCTTGCAATATTCGGACTTTATTCACGTTCTTTCTCACCTAAAATGAATACGGTATAGATTCTGTCTATATTGTATTTCCATAATGTCTTTTTCTTCCAGTAAACTGTAAAATGTTTTTTTCTTATATTCTGACATTATTCATGGCTTTTGATCGCTTGCAAATATGTTGAAGGTAATATAGGGATCGGTAGAGTGCATTCAAATTGTCTACATTTCTTAGCTGCAGTGATATTCCGCTAACTTTGTGTGTTGTGCTGCTTTCCGTAGTTTGTGTTGGCGATGGGCAACTACTTGAATAACAGCCAGCCTAAAACCAGCAAGACAACCGGCTTCAAGATTAACTTCTTGACCGAGGTACCCAAACCAGTCTGTGTCTCCCCGATGTTCTGGCAAACGTTAAGATGGCCAGGTGCTTAGTGAATGCCTTGCTTGTGATGCTTCGCTTGACAAAAGCAACGGTGGTATGTTACCCACAATCCTTTACGGCAGCAATATTTAAAGCAACAGATCACCGGTGAAATTGACAGACTACGCAAAGACCCTAGAGACTTTACAAATAACTTCTAAGTCTTAGTGAAGCGAAAATTTGCATCAATAATTCAAAGACTTAACATTACTCTCTCCGTACAGAAACAAATTGCTGTCAACAAAAAAGATTCAATACAGAAACGTGTGTGGGATCAAATTTAGAAGGAGAGCCAAAAAGGACTTTTAAAATGATTTATTCAGAAAACACAACATCCAAACACAATCGCCTGCAGGGCTGACATACAATCAGTGGCAAAAAGGTATTCCAAAAATCGATTATGAAGAGCACCTTGGAGCACTCTTTTTCCTTTGTTTTCCTTTTTTCATCTCCGCAGTTGAGCACAACAAAGACGGTGGACGGGAAGTCGACATTCCTGCACATTCTGGTCAAGTCCTTGTGCCATCACTTTCCCGATGTGTTGAATTTTTCCAAGGATCTCACCATGGTTCCTCTCGCAGCCAAAGGTCAATATTGACACGACGACTTCTGATCACTCAACCAAATGTCCTCAATTGTTATCGTTCCGTCGATGCAGTCAACCAGAGGACTATCGCAGCCGACGTGAACGACCTACACGGAACCATCCACGACATCCGCTCCGCCTGTCAGAAAATGCCCGCCACAGCCGAGGACCGCTTCGCCGCCGTCATGAGCGTATCCTTCGCCGCCACGGCGGAAATACGTCGACGGCTTACGGCTGGCAAAGTTGTTTTCATCACGAGCCGCGTCGGAGTTATGGTTGGGCTCAGGGCATCGGTTGTAACAGGGGGTGCCCACCGCCGGGCGCAACAAGAAATATTTTCTGGATCGTCAGAGTCTGATGCAGTCGCGTCTGCCTGCGCCTCTGTCAAAACGCTCATATAGGAAACAAGCTAGTAAAAACAACAAACATCAACGGGGCAAATAATGACAGAAAAGAAGCCAACAACTTCCAAGAAAAAGAGAGCTGTATTTCCGAGACAATATCTGCAACTCTACTTAAGATTTGTCGCGAGTTGACTCGCACGCACCAAACCGGCGCTGCGTGATATATTGCGACAGGCTCGCAAGTGAGGCCCGTTCTGGAAAACATTACCCCGAGATGGGACCGGCTCATTGACGAGAAACAAGCGCAGAGTTCCCACTAATCACAACAACTACATTCGGCGTAATGTGAGTGGAATGTAGATTGAATCTTTTGTTTTTGTTTGTTTCTATGGCGATACGTGAAACTGGTCCGTGGTGAAAAAAGATTGTAACAATGAAATCACTTAAATGTATAGTGGTTAAAGGCTGTAACGGCACGCCAAAAAGTCAGTTGGCTACGTAGCTTAGTTTTCAGATGGCGATTCGGTTCACATTGGGTACAGGAAGTGAACAAAATGCCGAAAGAACTGCTTCTCTTTTGTGGCAACTGGAATCGATTCGATGCGTTCCCACTGAAATAGCAACAGCTTTCATTTTCTTTTGAGGAAAGTGTAGCATCAGGTTTGTTTTCGTTTTAGGAAACGAAAGAGTGCAATACTGTGAATGATTCTAAACACTACAAATGGCATGCTATCTGAAGAGCCAGGGAGAGATTGCAATTTCACTATACTACTTTTTGGAGTTTTCTTTCTTTCGTTCTTTCTTTCTTTCTTTTCGATATGGCTAGCCATCACATCTGCTAGCCAGAAGCTAAGCCGCACTGTGTTTGCAGATGAGGCGTGTGGCTATTTCTTGTCACTTACCTCATGTTCCTTGTCGGAATCTTAACGATCGCCCCGTCATATTCCAAAATTGCGGCCGCATTCCGTTATTGTTTTTGTCAGGCCAGTTTTGAACAGAAGTCAAGAAAAGAATTGTGGCAACGACGCGGAGGACCAGCTCTGGCCCGCGAGCCGCGAGTCGGACACCGGCGTACGAGAGGTTACGGTCCCTTGACTTGGACGTGCGCAGACCTTTCTGGAGAACAGCCATCCGGCCGTGCAGTCCCTGGAGTCCCTCCAGCAGAGCTCCATGGAGGAGTTTTCCAGAACGGCCTCCTACTTCGGAGAGGACGGCAAAAGCACCAACGCGGAGGTCTTCTTCGGCATCTTCGCTCAATTCATCAACAAGTTTGAGGTGCTTTGTTTTCAGGGGCTATTTTGAAGTCTTATAGAACGCACTTTACGAACTGTCTGAAGATAAAACAATTGCAACATTGCGTTAGCTCAGTCCTAAACCTCCATTGCTACTTTTATTGTCGGTTTCCTCTCCTCGGGTTTTACTGCTTCGATTACAAAAGCAGCCACAAGCTTATCATCCGGTGACGCAATACAGGCACAGAGCTTACACGAAACCAATATTGCTGCCTTCAGGCTTGAATAGGAAAGTGACCGCAATACATGTTTGTTTGTTTGTTTGTTTGTTTGTTTGCTTGCCACAGAGGGTTCTCAACGATCAGCAGGCGGCCGAAAACCCAAAGAGCCCGAGAAGTCCTCGGATGGCCTCCCCGCTGGCCCGGTAGCTCCTTCGCAGAAGACGCGCATGCAGGCGCACGCGCACGCACACACACACACACACACGCACGCATTGTATCAACGAGGGGTGGGCAAAGTATGGCCTATGGGCAACATACGGCCCGCTCCGATCTACAATCTTCCCCACCAAGAATTTACATTATCAAAAGTCATCTAATAATTGTTGCATTATTTTAGCCCAAAAATTAATTCAGCAAAATGTCTTTCTTTTTTTGTTAATTATTCATTTATCTCATTAAATGCACAATTGATTAATTATATGTAAAAATATTAGTACAATCAAAAACATATGTATATGTTTTATTGAATATTTGGTTGATGATATAAACAAACAATTAGTGACGAGGCCCATCAGTTTCTTTGCAGTGTACTTCAGGTGGTGCACTTGCCTTATCCAACACCAGATTTGCAACAAATCAAAGACAATAGTGCTCATTTTGTTGATTGACACCCATAATTCAACAATGTTTATTATTATAGTATTTGTCGATTGCCGTAAGATGGTGAAGGTGAATCTAATGAAATGTTTTGTGAATGTGTCGAAAATATTGGACTGTACTGTTACGGATACGTAACTTGTTGCACTTTTATGAGCCGACGCAAAGCTTGTAGGAACATGAAAGATGGATGATGTATTCATACTGACAGTGTCCAATATTGTTTGTAAAGAGGTGCCAGCTGGCTTCACCTTTTAAGTTTTCTTTTCAAAGGTCGCTAAACGCCTACCCTTGTGCGGGTGTGTTGTAATACCGCCATAAAATCACAGTTAAGTGTAGCATAATGCAGAACTTGCAGACGACAAATGGAAATGAATATGCAGATGTGTTCCCAAAAGTGCGGCTTTCTCATTAGCTGATCGTGTGTATTTCTGTAGCAGCCCACCACACTGAATGTAATATAAGTTCTTAGATAAGTGTAGCTCCTATTCGGGATTGTTGTTTTCAAAAAAAAAAAAAAAAAACAAAGTTATGACAGGTGCCACTTGGCTCTGATATTTTCTCCCAAATGTTGTGGGTTAGACATAGCTGACAGTGGGGCAGTGTGCAATATGCTAATGTTTGCCTTGCGGGCCACACAACTAGAAGGAAAAAAAAAAAAAAAAAAAAAAATACGAGGATGCATATTTATTTTTTCTCGCTCCTATGAGAACTGTAACGCAGATGCGTTGACTTTTAATGTTGCTGCTGCAGCAATGTACGTAAATAGCTAATTATACGGCAAACCAACTCCTCTGATACAAGCCGGTGCTTCGTAGAACAAATAGTACGGCAAATACTTATTCATCGTGTATGGCAGACTATATTTATTTACCTCGTGTGCATCAGGCCAGGGTGGCATATCAAAAATGTAGCATGGTTTCAAACAAATAAAGGTCAAGCTTTGATTTGCTGTCAAGAATAACAGTTAATGTAGGCACAATACTGTACAGGATTTTCTTCCTGTGTGCAACTCACACTGCAGTTTGCTGGGACGAAGGCCAATCGTCACCATTCAATTCTGACAAAAGAGCTAGGAATATTAAGAGGAAAAAGTCTCAATGTTACAGGAATGAATTGATATTGATTCTTTTGACAGTGAAAGTTGGTGTAATATTACGAGAGAAACAATCCAATTTTGAGCGATTACATTGCTATTTTGGTTGCTATTGTGACAATAAGTTAAAAGTAACTTAGGCAATTATGCTCTTAGGCTAAGGAAATTAGAATTTCCCCAAAACCTGAAGTTTTTGAGTAATATTACCTAGTTTATGTAAAGTTTGACATTTAATATCAGAGGTGGGGTTTTTTTTGTTGTAAAATTAACAACTGTAATCTCAATAATTAAATAAACCCAAAAAAAACTTCCTTCTCGTGAAGCCTGAAGTTATTCTCGAGATATTGAGTTCAATCCAAAAAAAAAACGTTTTCCTCTGAACAGGAAAAGTTGTTTCTTGTGACACAATCATTCGTTTTCTTTTCTAAAATGATGGCATTATGCCCATGAAATCCAAATCATTTGTTGTGGTAAAACTTAATTTGAAATGTTGTTCCCGATATATTCCTACTTTATCCCCCCCCCAATGAAATGACTGGCATTGATTTTCTTTCCCCCGTGTCCCCGATGCACCTTCGTCGACATCTCAGTCTTTGGCATGTATTTTTTTGAACTGATGAGTTATCTCACCATGATAATAAATCATCCCCGTATTGCTCTTTTCCTTTTGCACCTACCTGGCCTGCTGTGCTTTTCTGAGCTGAAATATATTTCCATGTGTATTTTGGAATCTATCTTTAACAATATAAAATCTACCTGGGACAAAGTGTTTGCGCATTGAGCGGATGTGATTCCTCGTTCGAGGAGATGAACGAAGAGATGTGTTGTGTTTGATGCACTTCGTCCGGCGTGCGTTGCGTACGTGTAAGGGGCAATAAATCTTTTACATTTTAACTAATGCTCAGTGTGCTCATGTTGAAAGTGGAGTTTGATCTCCGGCTGCGTGAAGCGAGCGTCCCGTGTGTTCATCCTCCGCTAATTCTTGGCCATGCTTGTGCTTTGTTGAGAGGTGAGTTTACGTCATTTCTATGCCTTTTGACACATGACAGAGGTGAGCTGTTGATTCTGCTATTTTGCGATTGTTCTCGTCGTTTGTTACAGATGCGCCATGCTTACAAGTTAATCCCCTTAAATCCAAATAAACCGTAGGTTTAGTGACCCGTTGTCTCTTTTTTAAATGTGTTTTGTCAATAAATAATGGAGCTACATTACATTTTAACCACAATTGTTCACGTCATGATTGCTTCCAGATGGCCTTGGACCTTGCAGTAACCCAAAAAGGGAGCACGATGTCTACGACGCCGTCTCCAGGTGGAGGAAGTACTTCCTTCATAGCTGTGGACATCGTGGTCCTGGTGCTCTACTTTATGTTTGTGCTGGCTGTGGGCTTTTGGGTAAGTCGAAGAGAAATCGTAAGCATCAAACGCCGAAAACCAACATTGAATGCCCGTGACCTTCGATCTCTCAGGCGGCACTGCATTAAAAAGCGGCAGGATTGTGTAAAGGATAATTAAGAGTCATCTATGTGGTCTGAGGAACGCTTCAGAAAACCATCGTCATTTAACACCCTCGGTCGCTACATCGACAAATACAAGTTAAAACTCTACCATGCAAAGCAAAAGCCAACGACAGCCAGAAACGCCGCCGGCCGGCTCATCTGAGATGAACTGACGCAAAGTGGAAAAGTGCGCTGTGGTCTGATGAGTCCACATTTCAAATTCTCTTGGGAAATCATGGATGTGGCGTCCTCCGGTTAGCAGCGCAAAGTTCAAAAGCGGGTATCTGTGATGGTATGGGGGTGTCCATTCGAATTGGGGTTTGTATGTCATTTATTAACTAAAGCTTTATTTGAAGTTGATGTAATACAGTTTGATGTTTGTGTTCTTGTGTTACTAGTCCATGTGCAGGACGAAGCGCAGCACAGTGGATGGCTACTTCCTGGCAGGGAAGAGCATGACCTGGTGGCCGGTGAGTCCAACCAACTTCAAATGCAACCAGACTGACTCTTAGCACCTTTTATTCATCTGTAAGTATTTACAATTGTATCAGTGGTGTTTTTATATTGGGGAAACAAATTGGCTGCACTGCGCAAGAAATGTCTTTCTTTGCAAATCCCCTTCACACAGCTGAGAATTTACTGTAACGGCCTCGCACGTGGGAAAGGAGAGACACAGCTGCTGATAAAGTTTTCAGCCAACGCTACACTCTCATTCGCTGACATCCACATCACTCGCCCAGGCCAGGCGCCGCCTTTTAAAGCCATACACGCGCAAAAGTCACGGCTATTACGGTAGAGCGTGAGGATGGCGACCATAAATATGTAAACCTTACGTGCACATTATTGTGTAATGCTAAATCAAATTTGATCAGATGACTCGACTAATCGGTGCAGTGGTCGATGTTAAAAATATGAAAAAGCTTGGATTGAAGGTTTTAAGGTGCAGTCTACTTGTGCAGGTGGGGGCCTCGCTGTTTTCCAGTAACATCGGCAGCGGGCACCTCATCGGTCTGGCCGGTTCCGGCGCGGCAGCGGGAATCGGGGCGATCGCCTACGAGTGGAATGTACGATACTCCAAGTCGGTTACCCATAAGAAACGCCTCCAGCGAGCCTCGCCGTGCTCAAAGCTTGCGTGTTGCGTTGTGACAGGGAATGTTGATGGTGCTGCTGCTGGCGTGGATCTTTCTGCCCATTTATCTGGCCTCTGGGGTAAGATGATTCCACACGTGCATTCCTTTCCTTGCATCATTTTGTCCTGTTCGCTTCCTTCCAGGTGACGACCATGCCGGAATATTTACAGAGGCGATTTGGCGGGAGAAGAACGCACTTGTTCATAGCCGTCTTGTGCTTGTTTATTTACATCTTCACCAAGATCTCAGTATGATATTACCTTCTACTACTTGATTTAGTGTATCCGATTTTATACGACTCGATGTCTTGTGTGTGTGAGGTCAGGTGGACATGTATGCCGGTGCATTGTTTATAAAGCTGGCTTTGCAGTGGGACATCTACCTGGCTGTGGTGCTCCTGCTATCTGTCACTTCGCTCTACACTATAGCAGGTGAGCCCCCTCCTCTTGCCTTACTGGAGGAAACGGATTTTGCGTTAGTCGACAATATCGTTCATGTTACAACCCCGATTCCAATTGAGTTTATCAGTTTGAACATTCAATATCCTACATTAAATATAGGTTGAACATGATTTGCAAATCATTGTAGTCTGTTTTTATTTATGTTTAACACAACGTCCCAACTTCATTGGAATTGGGCTTGTAGATCCAGGTATTGGGTCGCCCTTCTTCTATTCTACGGTAGTATCTGTGACTTTGAGTGTGTGTGTGCGTGTGTGGCTTTAAAAGGCGGGGCCCAGCCTGGTGAGTGACGTGGGTGTCAACAAATGACTTGCCTCTAACTTGGTGGATAAATAGTTCTCTGAGAGGACAACAAAATCAATTGAGGGCAGTGTGCATCCATCCGTTTTCTCCTCACGAGGGTCGCGGTTTGCTGGCGCCTATCTCGGCCAGAGGCGGGCTACACCAGTCCATCGCAGGGCGCGTATAGACAAACAACCATTCGCGCTCACGTTCACTTAGAGTCTTCAATCAACCTACCGTTCATGTTTTTGGAATGTGGGAGGAAACCGGAGTACCCGGAGAAAACCCACGCTGGCACGGGGAGAACACGCAAACTCCACACAGGCGAGGCCGGGATTTGAACCCGGGACCTCAGAACTGTGAGGCATATGCGCTAACCAGTCGCCCATCGTGCCGGCAGGCCAGTGTCCATTTCAGTAAATCCGCCGTTCTTCATTTTGTGCCCAACAAAGCTACCGTTGTATCTTTTTGAAAGCTGTTTCAAGTCCAATTGAATGTGTTGTTATGTTCCTCAGGTGGTTTGGCTGCAGTCATCTACACCGACGCTGCTCAAACGGTTATCATGCTGGCGGGAGCGCTCATCCTTATGGGCTTTAGTAAGCACCCTAAAACGGCGTCACCGGCCATGCCGTGACATCTTTTTATGTTGACATACTTTGTTGTTGTTGTTTCTTTGCCTCCCCCGTTGAGGTTTTGCTAAGGTGGGAGGCTGGAACGCTCTGATGGAGGGCTACCTGGACGCCATCCCATCGGTTCGCGTCCCGAACACGACATGCGGCATCCCTCGAGAGGACTCCTTCCACGTATTCAGGGACCCGGTGGACTCTGACCTCCCGTGGCCGGGCGTCCTCATCGGCATGTCACTTCCTTCCATGTGGTACTGGTGCTCTGATCAGGTAAGGGTTTTTTTTGTTTTTGTTTTTAATAGAACAGTAACGTGGCGTCGCTCAAGGATCACGTCGAGAAACCTTATTTAGTCTTTAATTGCTCCTTTTGTCTAATTCATGTAAAACTTGTAGATTCATCATCTTATGGATATTTTAAAATATACACCACTAAAAAATGAATCAAATAATTAAAATGTGCACCACTGATGTTCGCAGCAGTTGTGATTATGTAGGGGCTGTAAAAAAATAAAACGGCAACATGTAGTGTCCCTTAAGCATCACTTTAGTCTTTAATTGCTCCTTTTGTCTTATTATTAAACGATAACACTTATAGATTCATAATCTCATAGACAGTTCTGCTGTTTTATCTAAAAGATGACACTCATAGAGTCATCAGCTCATTGATATAAAATATACACCTCTAAAAAAAAAAAAAATAAATAACTAAACTAAATAAAATCTGCACAACTGAGGTCCATTGTGGTTGTGATCACGTAGGGTCTGTAAAAAAATTTTTTTTTTTAAATTGACCATGCGGCATCCCTCAAGAATCACTACTGAGAAGCTTATTTTCTCCTCAATTGCTACTGTTGTTTTTTTTATGCTAAAACAGAAGGTCCTAGCATTTCAAAATGACACTCATCGATTTCATTATCTTATCCATATTTTACAATATACACCCCTTGAGGACAAAAAAAAAAAAAATGTGCACCACTGAAGTCCAGTTTGGTTGTGATCAGGTACCGTCTGTGATTTAAAAAAAATAAAAAAAGTGGCATCCAGCAAGGATCACTTTTAGAAACCTTATTTTGTCTTTAATTACTCCTTCTGTTGTATATAAAAGATTACATTCATAGATCATTTAAAATATCCATCACTAAAAAAAAAGACTAAAATAATTCAAATGTGTACTACTGCGCTCCACTGTGGGTGTGATCAGCTAGCTAGGTTCTGTAAAAACTAGACTATCTTGTGGTGTCACGCAAAATCACTTCTAAAAACCTTGTTATTCAGTCTTGTATTGCTTCTGTGGGCCGTTATAAAAGATGAATGATCTCAAAGAAATTATTCAAATGTACACCACCAAAAATAAATGTAGACAAATAAATCCATAAAATGTGCTCCACTCAGGTGATCGTGCAGCGCTCACTGGCTGCCAAAACGCTGACTCATGCAAAAGGCGGCTCCCTATTGGCCAGTTACCTCAAGATTTTGCCTTTTTTTACCATCATGTTGCCCGGCATGATCAGCAGGATACTTTACACAGGTGAGAAATGCTCATATTTAATAATCCAGTCTTCAAACACACAATTATTTTGTCATCCAGATTTAAGAGCATGGAAAATTGGTTGCATCAAGGCCAAGACAAAAATGCTGCACAAGTGACCGTGTGACATCGACACCGATCAAATAATACAGCGATAGGATTCTCGTTCTGTTTTTGCCAAACATTCCAAATGACCTGCATCCTTGCGCGTGTCTCTTTAAAGAGCATCATTTGAGATTATCATCACGTCGTCGTAACATTGGAGGATACACGACTAGAAATGAGAACATTAAACAAACATGCTAACATTAGCATCTCATTTTCATCATTAAGTTTCATGTTTTGCTCTTAACAGCAGATTGCCATTTGAAATTGTGTACAAAACCAAATCCTTCTCCCGCACGTTGAACAAGACCAAACGTTTCATAGAAATCGCTCATGTAGTTGTGCGTCTAATAACGAGCAAACTAATTGCAATCCCTAGTAGAGGTAAGGAAATACGAAATCATATTTTTCTATTCTCCCAATTAGCCCATTGATTTATTGCGTCAATGTCTAAAATGGGTTTGGCATTATTAAACCGCAATACAGTAAAGTGCATGTGGGGTGCAGGGATTATTTTGTCCACTTGGGGTCGCCATCGTGATGTTATGTACTGTGGTATCTGTGACTGAGCATTGAATCTGCATGCATGCAATGTAGTTGTCTCAGGTTAGCGGCTGGCTCTACCTTTTTTGTAATCAATGTATCTGAGCCATTTGATCAATCGTTTCCGTCCTCGAAAATGCAGAACACTTGAACACCCGTTTGGATCTCACCGATGTGCTCGGAAAATGTTTACAGATGAGGTAGCGTGTGCCGATCCAGAGTTGTGTAAGCAGATCTGCGACAACCCGGCAGGATGTACTGACACCGCCTATGCCAGACTGGTCATGGAACTCCTTCCCGCTGGCAAGTTCCACTCAAAACACTTCCTGTCCGTGCCTCCCCTCCCCAAAGTATCAAGCAAAACCATGTTTTGTGTCTTTTTCCAGGACTGCGAGGTCTGATGATGGCTGTGATGATTGCTGCGCTGGTGTCCTCCCTCACATCAGTCTTTAACAGCGCCAGCACCATTTTCACCATGGACCTGTGGAAGACGTTCCGATCCGCCGCCTCCGAGTGGGAGCTTATGATTGTGGGGAGGTGCGTGCCGCGTTTCCAAAGAAAACTTTGAGATCGTACTTACTACTTGCAGAATTGAATTGCACGGATGGATAGCAAATAACTCCAGTAATTCAATAATAATACCCCTATCCCCAGAGTGTTTGTGCTCGTAATGGTGGTGGCGTCCATTTTCTGGATTCCCGTCATCCAGGCCAGTCAGGGGGGGCAGTTGTTTATCTACATCCAGTCTATCAGCACCTACCTGCAGCCCCCCGTGTCCGTCATCTTCCTCCTGGGCTGCTTCTGGACCAGGACCAATGAGAAGGTAGAGCATTGTGTGGATTGTGGCGGGCCGTCCATTTGCTACCGAGACCTTCAGTGGGGACTTCATCCTCTCCTCTTAATCCCACCACTCGCATCACATCGCAATTATACTGCCCCCGGGTGGCCGCAGTGCATACAGCCAGGAGGAGCAGCACAATGCCCGTTGAATTGAAGCAAATAAATGTGACAACAACGATTTACTTATTGAGATTCTTTTAAATGATGCCACTGCTGTTTGTCTTAATAGTATAATACTGTCGAGTGCTGTTTTTCTTTCAAAACCCCATTGGAAAATATTTGTTGTTGTTCTACGAGTTTGTGAAAACGGGACGGATTAATGGCATTTCCATTGAGAAAATGCTCGGTCAACCAGCATAAAGATGTTGAGAGCGGCGACATATTCTCTTGTCCCGATTGTTTTGTCGGCCACCCCCAGGGCGCATTCTGGGGCATGGTGGTGGGACTGACGGTGGGCTGCACCCGCATGCTGTTGGACTTCATCTACCCGGCCCCGCTGTGCTTCGAGCAGGACGACAGGCCCGCCGTGGTCAAATCGGTCCATTACCTCTACTTCTCCACGCTGCTGTCGTTCATCACGCTGGCGGTGGCCGTTCCGGTCAGTCTGGCCACCGAGAAGCCCAAAGCCGAGCAGGTGACGACCGACGTCATGCTGATAACGTCTCAATGCGCTCGCTGACAAACAACAACAACAACAACAACATAGTTGCGAACAGAAAGGTACAGCAGTGGATATAGAAAGAAAGTCTGCACAAATGCCAGGTTTTTCTGAAATAAAAACATATGACTCCTTTAGAAACACTTTTGCATAAGTGTACACACCCTCTGAAATTGGGGGCATGGTTGTGCTCAGAATAAACATCACATCACATTTAAACTCATATTGGGAGTCAGCACACCTGCCAATATTTGAAGTGCCTCTTATTAACCCCAAATAAAGTTTCGATGTTCTTTACAGACATTTTCACCTTGTTTTCTGTTTGACAGCTTTTCTATTAGAGGAGGTGGGGGCAAAAAAAAAAAACCGGGGATCCAAATTTTGTGGCGGTATTGACTCGAGAATGTATTTGTTTCATTCTTTTAGATTCATGGTCTGACTTGGTTCACAAGATGTGCCCCAATTGAGGCCAAAGAGCCGCCCTTGGAGGAGGTAACAGGTCACCAGATGGAAAGGAAAGGAAAGGAAGAAGACCACACAAGAAAAGGTCATTTTATCTGGAATTATTGTTATCATCTATTCAACCTTGGGTCATCCACTGCTTATTTGCCACCTCCCCTCCACCCTCCAGATTCATCCGGCTCGCGTTCCGGCGTGCGACATCAGTCCAGGCTGGCTTCGGCGCTCTACTGGCTGTGCGGGATGGAGAGACGGGAAAAGGAAGCGGAGAGGAGCCCCGCGACGCCCGTGGCCCCTGACCTCAGTCAACTGAAAGAAAATCCGTGTCTGAAACAGGTGGTCAACGCCAACCTCATCGTTTGCCTCTCCGTGGCCGCGTTCATCATCGGCTACTGGGCTTGAGCGGGCGCACCGCCGTGCTCCTCAAACATGTCTTAAGGAGCCTGACGGCCTACAAGGTTGTGTACTCTTTTTTTTAAAAACATTTCCGCCTTTCTACTAAACTAAAAAAGAGGTGCTTTGAAAAACGAATGCTTTTATAACTTCAATTTGAAGGCAGGATACTTTAACGTGTTAAAAATTAGATTTATTTGCACTTTCCACTGCCCCTTTTTGGCGTGCCGCAAGGGAGTTGAGCCCCGTTGGGGGGGGGGGGCAATGATCACTTCAGAGATGGCAAAAGTACTTGCACTTTGGACTTTAAAAGTACAGATACTTCTGTTAAAAAAAAAAACACAAAAAACCTCAGGTAAAAGTAGAGAAGTAATGATTACACTTAAAGCTTTTTTTGTTAAAAAAAAAAAAAGTCATTTTCACCCGAGCCGATGACACAATGCTGATGAAGCCATTCAGCTCCTCTAACATCTTGCTGTATTTGTCAGTATCTTACTTTTTTTTTTTTTTTTCATGCTAAGTGAATGCCCTATTCATTTCCCGCGCTGGCCCGGTTGGTGGCGCACTGCAAATGATGGCACGGAAATGACGCATGTCCTTCAAAACGTTGTCGAATCACATGCATTGCCTACGTCATATGCATAAGCGATGGCTGTTTTGTTGTAATGTGGAATTCGAGCTTAGGGGGGCGCCAAAAGTTACTATAGCTTTAAGTAAAGAAAACTGAAATGTACTTCAGTACAAAAGGTTACGGCCCATAGTGCAACAGCGTTCTTTTTTTCTTGTAAGTACAAATAGCCCTTTAAAAATGAATATTATCAGCTCAAAATGCTGCTTTGGAATAGGCTGATGGAAAATAAAACTTTATGGTTGAAGTTCACGTGTCAAATATCTTCTTCAAATGCAAAAAAAATACAAAGCCTCCAATCTAATTTGTTGTCTAATTTGCACTAAATTGATGATTTAGTTTAAATCCACGAGATGTGTGAGGGATTACATATTCAAGCATTCACAGTTTGTCGTTTTTTCTACTCAAGTGTAGTGTACCAGGCATCTACTATTTGCCTTGATTTGTACAAATGCCTACTTTACAATATGAATTTCTTTTTCTTTCTCAGCTGTGTGTCCCGATTAAAATGAATCCATGCTACAATACAGCAGCGCCGTCAGCTTTACAGGTGCGACACCTAAAAATCAGCCATCGTATAGCAAGTTATTTCTTCAACGCGCAGCAATTCGTGTTACAATGGGCCCTGTAAATTACTGAGGCGCGGAGGCCACTACTTGAAGGAAATGTGGCATTATATAGCTTTATTGGAAATAGATTCAATATAATGCTTTACACTCCAAATGTGACATTGTAAGACTTTAATCATCAAGTAATGATGCAGCAACAGTTTTTCAGCATCATCAGCAAAAACAAACATGAAATCGACATCTCAATGAACGAGCTGAAGAGTCTGAGAAAGTTGAGGATTGTCAACAAGAGGAAAGGAAAACATTTTGCTTTTCATATATTTGGTCAAATATATATATATTCATTAAATAAACCACTTTTGGAACAAATATATCCTCCAAGCAATTTAAAGTGTAGTAAGTCAGTCCAATAAAATACAACTGTAAAAGTCAAGGTAGTCCCTTTTGCTCTAGTACTACTGCATAAGAACTACACTAGCCAAATATGTGCCACTGGAAGATGTGCTGAATATTTATTGCACCTTTGCTCAACAACAACCACAAGTCGTTCTCATCGCGTTTCTTTGGTCCTCAATTTCACTTGCACTTGAATCGATCTGGCTGTGCATTAAATAGATTCATAGAAAAAAAATACTATCGATCAAGCCTGGCGGCAGATTGTCACGAAAGCGTCGCAAAAGAGTCGAGCGGCGCCGAGCTGGTACGATGTCCCGCTCACAACGAGGTGTTCTCCGCCTGTAGGTCGGGGTCGGCGGGGGGCTCCGCTGGTTGGCCCGCCGTCACCTCCGGGATCCACGCTCGTTTGACCCCCTTTAGGTCCAGGCCGCCGTCTGCACGCATCGCATGGGGAAAAGTCAACGTCACACTATACGCTACTGTGTATCTTCACACCAAGGACTCCGTAACAGTGTCATGAATAAAAATCCGACGCTGCCTTTCTTTGTGGATTGTCTCAAAATCACGTGATGTTTTTTTTTGGAGTCCTCGGTGTGCACGGCCAGTGTGGCAAATGATCTAGGGCACACAGCTCTACACAGTTTTTGTTTAGTCACACATGAGGTAGGTGTTAGTTTCTCTGGACAGCGGCGTTAAACAGCATCAATACATACACAACGTATCTACTGTGTCCGTCGTGTGTAGAGCGACACACTTAGGAGCTGAACCCCGCCCGCACAAACGCATGCAAGCAAACCAGGCGGCTCAGCCAGTACGAGTCTTACCATCACCTGCCTTGCAAAGCCCGTCTTACGGGCAGGCCGCCACCTCAGACATCTGCAATGTTACACACACACACACGCGTCCCATCATGCTTCACGTCACTGCAGTCACAGACAGCGTGTCAAGTGAAACCCAAAAGCCAGACAGTTATAAAAAAAAAAAAAAAAAACCAACTGAAAATGTCACTCAGCCAGCAAGGCATCCAAACAAACAGTGTAGTGAGCTCTTGTTTCTGTCCAATTACATCTTTGCAATATATCCATTTGCAGTCCCGGGGAAGCTGGAGGCTATCCCGACTGTGAGGCAGACGTGCTCACCGCGAGCTCGCCGTGCTGCCCCAGATTCATTGTTTTCATTAACAGCTGTTGTGAATTTTGCCATTCAGCTTCATTCAGAGCTGCAGTGAAGAAACGGGTGTCAGGTGTGTTATGTGACAGAAGAGTCTCTGCTACGATGAAGGACAATGGTGAGGCCAGCCATGATGCACGGATTAGAGACAACAGGAAGCAGAGCAAATGAAGATGTTGAGGTTCGCTCTCGGAGTGAGCGGGTTGGATCAAATTAGAAGCGAGCTCATCGGAGGGACGGCCGAGGTGAGATGTTTTGGAGACAAAGTTAGAGAGAGCGGACGTCGATGGTTTGGACACGTCCAGAGGAGAGAGAGTGAGTAGATTTGGTAGAAGGATGATGAGGATGGAGCTGCCAGGCAAGAGAGCGAGAGGAAGAGCAAAGAGAAGCTCGATGGATGTCGTGTTGGAGAGGAGGATGCAGGAGATAAGCTTACGTGGGAAAGGATGATACGCTGTGGCGACCCCTAACAGGTCAAGCAGCTTCTTATTAGAAAAAAAGCTAATTGTGCTAAACGTATTAAAACATTGAGCAGTCGGCCGCACATGGCGGAAAGGGCCACGTCCGTTCAAAGGTTAGAGAAGCTTGAAATGACGTTGACCTGTAAAGTAAAGTGCATTTTAGTGCATTCGGCGGGAAATTTGAACCCAAAGCGCAGCGTCAAGACTTTTTGGGAGCGTGGTCGCCGTTTTTGCCGCATCATTTCTCTGTCGTCTCGCTTTTTGTGTTCTTGATTGCGTTAACATTCTTTTCAGATTTAAGAATGCAAATTTGCGCGATACTCATAATGACTGTCAATGGAAAACACCTCTCGTCCAGATATAAAACAATCCAATGAAAAGCAGTCAATACGGGGTTAACTCAGAGCGCCTTCTTCATTCTCACGCCGTCTGGAACTCGTTTTGTGGGTTTCGTCATAAAACGCCGACATACGCCGCGGCTCACCACTTGACAATAGTAGGGTGTGTATATGTATATAGAAATGCTTAAACATACCAAAAACATGTTTTGGTTTGTTTGAAGGTCATTATGTTGTAATGTGTTAAAATATCGGTCGTTTGTTTGAATGTCATTGTTTCTTTTGTTGTAATAAAATGTATAAATAAAAAAAAAGAGGGCAAGGGTGTGTGATTTTGGGATTTTTTTTTTTGGGCCCATGATGTAATGTTATTCTGTTTAAAAAATAAAAAATAAAAAATTGTCTGATTTGAAAAGTGCTTCTACGGCCAATTCGTTCATCGTACAGCGCGCTGCAGCCGCGTGACACGCGAGACTCGTTTCACCTGTGATGATCTTCGAAGCGGAGCCCAAGAGGCCATTGCAGCCGTCGCTGACGGCGGGTTGCGGGGGCGGCGGCATGTTGGGCCGGGGTCTCGGCTTGGGCGCCGGCCGGGAGGGGCGGGGGAGCGAGCCGTACTGGTAGGCGGGCGGCTGGGAGAAGGGGCCGTCGTGAGGCGGCGTGTCGGGCGGGGTGGGCGTCCTGGGCGGCGACGGCGGCTGTGGGGGCGGGTGGCTCGGCGGCGCGTGGATGGGGCTTTCTTTGCCCGGGTGGCGCCTCGGGGCGACGGGCGGGTGGTGCGGGGACGTTGAACTTTGGTTGACGGACTGAGAGGCGAAGGGACTGGCTTGCTTGGGCGGTGCCGGCGCCTGTTTCTTGGTGCCTGCGTTGACAAAATGAGAAAAGCCAACTAAGTGTATTTCTTCTTATTTACCGAGTGTTGCGCAGCGAGTACCAGAATCTCTGCCAAAGTACAGTTCAGTTGTATTTAACTTTTGTTCCATACATTTGCGTTTAATCTTAAAGAGCTTTTCAAAATGATGGCTTCCAATATGAAAGATACCGTTCCGCCTCTCATCACAGCTTGTACCCGTGCGGTGAATTGAGGCCTGGCGTCTATTAGCACAGCGGCTCATCTGCCCGCTGACGAATCCAAAGTGCCTGTCGTATATTTTCAGGTACTTTCTGAGTTCTAAAAATTCTAATTCGGAAGGCTCTCTTTAGTTGTAGTTATTTTTTAACTCTTTACCCCCGGCAGTGGCTAAATATCGGGCGATCAGACGACGTCTGCGTGAAAGGCAGCGGCAGCAGCAGCAGCGTGCGTGCGCAATTGTGCGTGGAGCAGCACTCACCTCTGCGGACCATGTGAGGGCTGGGCCCCCTGGAGCCACCCTGGGATTGCGGCGCCCCGGCCGTGAGGTGGACCGAACCGTTCCTCTGCGGAGGCGGGGTGGATGTGAGCTCCCGGGCTGGGCTGTGGAAATACAGCGAGTCCCGATCAGGACCCGCGCCGGGACCGACATTTAAGGCGCCGTCTTTAGGGATGGACCGATGTTTGGCATTTTGAATAGACGGCCTTTTTTTTTTTTGTATGACAAATGCTGCCGACCCTGAACTCCCTGCACTTTTTTTGTTTGAACAAAAATAAGTGAAAGATTGACATTTCGGAACACGTTATTGCGATAATGATTTTGAAATTTTCAAATTTTGAACTTTCCCCCCGCAGAGTCTGGGAGCTCCCTACACTTTTTAGAATTTTAAAACAAAGACGTCCAAGACTAAAAATAAACTAACATGTTGCAAATCTGAAAAGATGTTGATGTTGCAATATTTTGACTTGGGTTAGGGTCGGAATGAATTTTGGCTCCAAATATCGGTTATCTGCCTCCTTGACTACTAATAAAAAAAACATATCGGTCGATCTCTAATTGTCATGCACATGAAAACAAGCTCGCAGGTTCAACATGAGGAGAAAAAAAAGCAAAATCAAACGATGCAACATTTGTCAATGAACGTCGCGCCAGATCAGATCAATCATCAATTTCAAACAACCAAGAAGGCGTGACGAAGGCAGAGCAAGACGACCAAGACGGCGAACAGGCAGGAATACGTAAACATCACCTGTAAACAAAGCGTCGCGATTGAACTCGTCATAGCTTTTGGAATTTGGTGGATTCCGACAAACGTAAGAAGCGAGGGCGATCCGGGTGGCTTGGATTGCTTGAGAGCGGGCGGCGTCGCGGGCGTATCGGCGGCCGCCTCGCCGCTTACCCGCTCTCCTCCGCGCCGAGCCGGCCGACGTGGCGAGGCTGCGCGGCGACCGCCGGGCCCCCGGCGCCCGGGCCCGGCCGCTCGGCCTCCGGGGCGGCGCCCGGGGGCCGGGTCTCGTGGCCCTCCTGCTGGGGCGGTATGGGTCGCAAGGCGGGCGAGGTTAGCCGCGGCTGCTTTCTAATCGAGGTGCCGGCTCTAAGCGGGCTGGGCTCCGGATATTGGTTAACAGTGCTACGGAAGTGAGAGGGGAGAGGGCAAACCACACACACACACAAATTGTAAGAAAAGGCCCGGGAGAGCTCCGGAGGAACAGAGAGCGGACGGCAGACACAGATGGCCCCTCAAAGCTCAAAAAGGAACCGACAACGCTGCGCATGACAGATGCCAGGAAGCCGACACAGAACCAGCGAGCTCCATGTGACCTAAGCTTTAATTGAAAGTTACGGGGATCACACAAGAGTACACAATGGAATTCAGACCACATGTTGCAAAATCGACAAATGTCAAAGGATTCTACTCAAAAGTTGAAAATACACAAAGACATTCCCTCGGACGATTCACGCGAGCTACTTTGGACTAGAGCACAGGCTGAAGGTTCGGACCGGGCGGCTCTTGGGTCGGCGTTTCGGTGACCGTGACGGACTCGTCGGCCACCACGTAGTGGGCCGACACCGCCGGGCCCCGCGGGTCCTGCCCGCTCGGCGTCTTGGGACGCGACGGGAGGGGGAGCGGCAGGCTGAGGCTGAGGTTGGCGCGAGACAGGTACCTGTCTTTGCGGGGAGGGTGAGCGTCCCCGTCTTGCCCCACCAGGCTGCCGGGGCGCTTCCTCTCGAGCTCCGGGTCCGACGCCGCCGGGTGGACGGGCATGGCGAACATGCCCGACACGTCGAAGTCCACCTCTGCGCGGAAGAAAGACGGCAGTGAAGCGTCACGGCTCAGTTTGCCTTCTACGACAGGACATTCAGGTGAACCGGCGGTCGGCGACTGTACGTTATTACACAGATTACACTTGATTTGGTTCCATAACCACCCTCGCCGAAATGACTGCAAACAATTAATTGATCATCAAAATAATCGGCAATTAATTTGATGATGGTTTAACCGTGACGCCTCGAGATACGTCACCTCCCATGCCTTTGCAATTGCTTAACCGCTACTTTTGTTTGGATTTTCTTGTCCGAGCAACTTTTGAGGCGCGAGAGAAGATGTCTTTTTCTAACCACTACCGAGTGTTTACCTTCAGGAAAGAACCAATCGGCGTGCTGGATGATCGGCTCAATGATGGCGACCGCGTGGACCGACGTCGCCGCAGCCATTTCCGCCAGCGTCCTGAAGGGTTCCGAAAGATGAGAGGGCCGCTCAAAACGATGACGGCGAATGAAGATAAAGTGGCGCGAGCGTAACGCGCAAAGTTCCCTCACCCCTCCGTCTTCGCCCACAGCAGGTTGGGGCCCAGGACGATGGCGATGTTGCTGGGGGACATTTTGTTGACGTCGCGCTCTTGAGCCAGTTTGGCCAGAAACTTCACCAGGTACCTAAAAGTATTCATTCAGCAGTAACGTTATCTTTGTAACGGCAGAATTTTATTTACTCACACCCGCATTCCGTCACCTGTGAGCAAAGTCAGACAACACTTACCTAAAGTTGGCTTTGTGAGTCTTCGGCAAACGGTCACACGTCACCCACAAAGCCTGAAGTCTCTTGTCAGGGTCGGACACACTGAAACACACACACACACCAGAATCACTGCCGCATCCCGAGAACACACCGCCGCAGGTGTGGGTGTCCTCTTACTTGGATGCCTGCGTCCACTCGTCGTACAGGCCAAAGGTCATGAGAGGTTCCGGAAGTTCCCTGAGGTACGACTTCAGGGCTCCTGTGTACAAACGAGTCGGTAAAAGTGTTGCGAAAATGATCTGAAGCAGATCAGGTTTCTGGTTTTGTGGGGTCGTAAAGACATAGAAAGGTGGTTACCGGCGACGGCGTGGGGGTCGGAGTAGAACTCTTCCAGTTGGGAAGTGGAACAGTCCAGCGCGGCTTTCAGCTTTTTTAGTTTTGAAGCTCCCGCTGCTATTCGGAACAAACCCTGCAGGTGAATGCAAGTTACATTTAGGACACTTAGTAGCCAAACAGAAGGGAAGTAATCCTCAAAATGTGCTACATGGGCTCCCTCTAGTTTGTTCGCAAAAGAATCACTGCCTAAAACTTCACAACTCATTGACTGCCACGGACGTTTATATTCGTCAATTGCCACCGATGAATATATTTGAGATGAGAGATGATGAAAGAAGCCTTCTCCCCCTAACCCTTGACGATACCTCTTCCTTCATGCCCGTCTCCAGCAGCATCATGACGCAGGCCTCGATGGGCAGCGCGATGTCACGGTTACTCCGCTTCAGGTGCTCCTCCAGGGCCGTGCCGAACGCCGGCTTCTCCGTCCAGGAGTCTTCAGAAAAAGGTCAACTTTGGTCTTGATGTGCTCATGTCATCTTCCGGTAATCAAATGTCTTGCTGCTCACCTTGCTGTAATTGAATACTCGGTATAGCTTGCTCCAGAGCTGCCAGAGACCTTCTGTGGTAGTCTGCCTGGGCCTCCAGTAACTGGTGTACATTTACAAGTATTAATGTAGATCACTTTAATTTTTAATCTGAATTGTCGCTACTGTCAAAGAAAGTGAAATTAGCCATGGCTGTACCCACCATGAGATAATGGCGTGCATAGTCTCCTTCTTTGGACGCAAAGTTGTACATGTCTGCCGATAACTGGTCCTGCGGGCAAAGCGTCAGGATCCGGAACAGAAGAAGGAGGACCATTTGATGTCATGAATTTGTTTGCATTTAGATTGAAGGTGAAACCTACTTTACACATTTCCACTTTGTTCAGAGCCTCGTCCATCTCATCCTTGAGGGGGTCCACCTTGGCTGCCATGGCCTGGTTGCTAGACTTGGTTGCTTGGTACCACCTGCACAACAGCCGATCATTGCACTCTCAAAACGATCATGAAGTTGAAAATGTTCTGGATTCGCACCAACAATGCCAGGGTTTCTTCTAGGCCTAGCAAATATATTTAGAATCGATTACTCTAACAATTATTCGAGTAATTGGATTGAAATTGAGTTTGCATTATTAAACAACAATACAAATACCAAATATGCATGTGAGGTGCAGCTATTGTTTTTGTCCACTTGGGGTCAGCAGGCTCACGTTCCACACTAGTATCTGTGACTAAGTGTGTATGACTTTAAAAGGCAGGGCCTGGCATGGTGAGTGACGTGGGCGCCAGCGAATGAGAGTGTAGAGTTGTTGTTGTTGTTGTTGTGCGCTCGTCTTAGCCTCTGTCTGTTAGCCAGTTTACATTACATTGTGTAGGCAATCGTAAACATGCTGTTGTGCAAGCCAGTTCTGTTTTACAGTAGACACATTGCACTTAATCTTTTTTAAATGTGAACTGATGCCAAAGTTTGGACACACTAGGTCTTTTAGGCACTCCTGGTTCGGCACCATCAGGCCAACATATTTCTCTTAGACTTTACGCCCATCTGATCGGTGGTATCGGCCGACAATTAGCATTTTATGGTGATCGGCTTTCATGTTATAATTCGGCGATCCGCAAAAGACATTTACTCCGCGTCTTCGTCGCGTATGGATCCAAAAGCTCGTTTAGTTTTAGCCTTGTCACGTGTCTTGTTGCGCAGTACTGTAACTATCTGACGGCCAATAAAGTTTTTTCAATCTCGTCGGCCAAAAAAAACACGTCGACTGGGACTATTTTGCGGTGTCTCGGACAAACCACACGCAAGTTATTTGCAGTCTGTGCGCAACTGAAGTACGTCGTGGGGAACGTCATCTAAATGCTTCATATTTGATCGAGCACCTGAAGAACGTACACGAGGAGGAAGAAACGCAACGTGGGGGCAATAAATGACTCAAAAGTCAAAACCCGTCCGTCCATACAGCCGGGACAGTGGGAAAGTCATTAACAGTATTTAGGAAAGTCGTTTCATTCCAGTAAGGCGGCACCCTTCTGTCATTTCTGTCAGTAGAAATGGTGTTATTTGACCTAAACTTCTTGAATGCCCCCTAGAGGTCATTGGTGTTGTAACTTTTGTCGAAAATGCTGGAGAATCATTTGAGCCGGGACGGACGGGCTCCGGCACGCCCGCGACCCTTGTGGAGGAGAAGTAGAGACAATAAATGAACAAGTCATGTAAATAGTAGACACATTGCTCCATCTTGGGATCGTTTTGTTTTGTTTTGTTGTTTTTTTTTTGTTTTTTTTAAACTTGCTGATCGGTCGGTGATTGGCCCCAAAAATGGTGATCGTGTAAAACCTCCTTTCTGTGCGAGTCTGCAGTAACCTTCGTCTGTGAGGAAAATGAGCACTGCGACGCTTGGAGGCAGAGATTTCGCTTGGACTATGTTTCGAAATCAAATTATTGGAGTGAGTCAAATGATGGTCGCAGCTCCCGTTTCTTCGTCTGCCTACAAATTTTCGGATGCTTAACAAATGCAGAACAAAACCCAAGCACCTCTGTCACCCTTCGGGCTCGCATACGGCAAGAATAACTGAAACACGACCTGGTCTTGGCTGAGTCGTAGTCCAGGACCAGTTTGGCCAGTTGCTTCCTCTGTTTTAGTATGTTGGGTATCTCAACCTGTGCGACATCACAAGTATGAAGCACGAGAACAGAAATCGGCAAAAACGAGACGCCGGCAGGGGTCGCACCTCGGCCAGCGCGTTGAGAGGATCCAGGACGTCTCGCTCGATCTGCACTTCGTGCTGCATCAGTTCGCTCGCCAGCCTGCTCTCGGCCTCGCCGCACACGTCCATCATCTTGCTGTTCGCCGACATCGTATATTGAAGGAAAGGCGCAAAACGTGTTCCTGATTGGGCCGATTGCGTTGGTTTATTTGATATCTCACCCGATCAGACTCTCGTCCCCCAGCTGAGCGCCGCCCTCTTGCATGGCCTGAGACAACGCCGTCAGGGGCAACTTTTTCTGAAGGGACGTGAAGAAGACAACTTTAGCATTATTCATTTATTTATGCCCCCCCCCACACACACTATTGATGATCTGATGAATAATGGGCCATAGTCAGTGCAAACCTGTTTGAGGTCTTCACTTTTCCCAAATGCTTTTGTTCCACCTCAACAGAGCAGAGCCCGTCTTTGGAAAGGCTTAATTCACGGCAACCGCGTTGGCTGCGGCTAAATGCGTTTAGTACGAGCCGATACGGTTGCAGTGCACATCGCGCACGATTTCTCACAGCCAATCAGCGGCAAAAACTCATGATCTTGTCTAAAAAGTTGGAATCATCACTATTAGTTTTATAACAATATTTGGAGTCACCTCCAGTTATGTTTTAACTTTCTATTTGTATTCGTTAATAGAATGTTGCAGATCATATTTATATTATTATTGTTGCTTTTTGTGCATTGACATAGAAAGCAACTCTTGATCTGCAACATTTTTTATTATTCTGGAATTAATGAAGGTGCCATCATGGCACAATGGGAATGCACACGCACGCGACACAATTTCACCAATTTCAATGTGTCGCCTCATATATAATTTCATATTCATGCATTTCGACGTACATACGCATATTTGAATTTGCCAATGCGGGTGTGTCACATATTTTGGCGCCGAGTTCCTCTCCTATCTTCGCGTTCCGTGATGAGACAAACGTCGTATTCATTGCGCAAGCGCACGTTTTGACAGCGCTGGAGTTGTTCTCTCGACAACGTTCTTCACATTCGTGCGCGAACGCGAGAGGCTGATGACAGCGCAAAGGTGCGAAGGTGCGTTCGAGCGCGATGTTGTCGTGAGTCGGTGTTCTTGGACTCACGTGTCTCTTCTCCGTGTCGGTGCCCAGCTGGCCCTGCAGACAGGACACCAGCCTCTTGTGCGCGTTGTGCGACATGAAGCGCACCAGCTCCATGCGCCTCTCGATCTGCGCGCCAACACAACACAACACAACACAACACACTGTACGCGTTAACACACACACACACACACACACACGCACGCGCGTATGCCACGCTTTGTTGAAACGGTTTCTCATCAAGGAAACGGCGGAGGGCTCCGAATCCAAACACGGACAAATAACAAAACAGACGGATGGATTGGGGCCTTTCCGTTGTCATTATTCACCACTTACAGCCCCGACGGTGTAAATCTTTCAATTCAAACTATACAAGACTGTGCAAACGTCTACGGCCTCTATTTGTCTCGTTAACTGTGCGGCGAAACGTACATTATAACCCGTTTCCAAGGTATTGAGCAACTCTTATTCAAAACAATAATACGAATATACAATACAGACAGGCAAGACAAAAACATACATTTGGGAAAAAAACTGTCAGCTTCCAGGGAACCTTCTTCTCTTAAAAACCTCTTCACTACGGCAAAAGCACAAAGCTAATGGTGGCTGTATATTTAGAACGCACATTAGGGTGGTATGGCAAAATAGCTGCAAACTTAAACGCACTCCGAGAGCACGTACTGCATGATTAGCAAGGCCTTGTGTCAATGTGGAAACATTTAGTAGGAAATCCTACTAAAGATCGAGTGATGCATTCAGAAAGTAGGAAAGCAGCACGTTGCAGCACACGGTGCCGTGCCGTGCCGCGCCGCGCCGCGCCAGTCCTTAAAAGCTCTTTTTTTGCCACGTTAAGAGCAGTGGCACAGGTCACCTGATATTATTTGGAGTTCATTCACGATCTCGGTGGTTTTTCAACTAATTACAGTGGCCATTTCCCCCCCGAGCAAATTCTCCCGATTAAGCAGTTTCTTTTTGAACTTTGGAAAGCACATCTGCGAAAGATGGCATCATGTAAGAGCACACTTCCTCTTCCTGTTTCAAAATAAACAAGCAGTGCGCCTGATGATGTGTGAGATTCTCATCTTACTCTCTCATCTTCCCATTTTCACGGCAGACGTTTCCTGCTCCCCGTTTAGCCGCCGATGAACTTCGCCGTCCGGGGGCGATTCATGAGCTCCCCGTTTCGCCGACGGCGGGCTGAGTTTTAGCTCGTCGACAGCTCCGCCGCATCCCGTCATGAAGCCAGAAACGAACGGCAGCGGCCCGATAGACCGCCGAGGTCTCGGCGCCGTTTGTCAGCGAAGTTTCGAACAGGTCTGGCGTGCGACTGGAGCACCCTCCCGTTCGCGAACCCCATCCAAACGGGAAAGACCCTCGGCCCCGTGCATGATGTCATTTGACCTACATTCAGCAAGCGTCAAAAGATAACGCTGCGCGTTTTGTTTTTTCTTTGGCTTTTTGCGGTCACTTTCCAAAAGGAGCAGCTGATGAAGGGCTTATGGATGAATTGTTTTTGCAAAAACGCAAGAGATTTTGCCAACCTGAGAGCTTTAACTCTCCAGTGTATGACAGAGGGATTCTGGAATGCACCAGGGCTCCTACCTGGCCCCGTTTTCACTCTCTTCTCGCAAAGATTCTGCAGCGACACTCTTTAGTGGTGTTGTAAGACAAGCCGAACAAGGTCCAACTTGTTCCAATTCAACTTGCAGGCCCGCTGGAAGAAATTGAAGCAGCCGGTGGAAACCAACACGTTTGAGAGTAATGTTCCAGAAATGCACCTTCAACCGACAGGTGAGCACCAAATGCGTTGCTCAGCTTTACAAGTAGCAACTTGAACCTGCTTTTTACACTTGTCTTATCATTTTTGTATCGATTTCGGTGCATGTCGTCTCATTGCGAGCGAGAAACCATCATTCGTGCTTCGGTGACCATTGCAAATCCCGCTCGCAACTCGGCTTGCGTCAGGATCTCGTCGGTTCGGCCGCATCGCTCCCGGTCTACAAAATTTGAAGAGTCGCTTGCAGAGTCGTACATTTGTCAGCCCCCCCCCCCCATCATTTGAGGATCACTGTTAGGTCAGTGTGGTCTGCTGATGACTTTTGACTTACCGTTCCTCCCACGAGATGAAAAGCTAAAAAGGTGACGGCAGTCTCGGAGTGCGCCGCCCCAAAATTGTGGAATGCATTTCCTTTTCGGCTGCCTTCTTGTGTAGACAGATTTACAAAGCAGTTCAAAACACATTTCGGACTTGTTTTTGCATAATGTATGCGAGACTATGCAGATTTTTAAGCTGCCTATTTTATTTTAACCGTGTAAAGCAGGTATTGCAGGCCGTACATGAATCCTTTTTTCCAGTCTTTTACTTTCACACCATTTTCCCTACCTTTTTTAAAAAAACGTGGACAATTTAACGATTAACGCAATCCCTGCAGCCTGAGACCTGAAGGAGGTGAGCTGTCCAAAGGTTTACAAGACGGCCATTATTACCAACTTCTTTTTTATCCTCATGTGGCCGAGAGAATCAAAGGGTTGAATTTCACGCGGGAGGCCTGCGAGGAGGAGGAGGGGACGCAGGAGCTCGCCGGTGTGGGGACCGGAAGGGAGAGAAACTTCTATGAACGCAATGAAGCGCAGCCCAAAAGAGAGATGACTCTCGTCTGAGCCCGCGTCTCGGAGGAGGAGGACTGACGAAGCAGCCATTGCGAGCCTCGCGCTGCGTCGACCATCACATTCCTCGCCGAAGGAATGTCCGCGGAGGAAAAGCCGTCTCCGGGGGGGGGGGGCCGGCTCCGTTCGCTTCAGCTATCGCGATTCCCGTCGTCGGTAGGCCGAGCCTTTCATTTCACATAATCTCCCTCCGAGCGGGGAAATGCCGTTTCTCAGTACTTCCCGCCTTTCCGAGCGCCGTCAGCCTTACTTTCCGCCATTTTGAAGATAGCCGAACATTGGCCCGATTTGCGCCAGGTCTCTCCCCCCACCCCCCCGCGGTCGCGGTCGCGGAGCCCTGAATGAAAGACTCGCGCTGATGTTGTAATTCCAAGAGTTTGCCTTCAAGCCTACGGAGCGACTTGGCGCCAGTGAAGATGACTTTACCAGACGGAAAAAGGAAAAGGACTTCCTCTGCACTCCAGCAGTTTTGCCGTACGATAGGGATGGGCTTTTGACGAAATGTCCTTCATCGATTACGTGTTGCGTTTTCAATATTCGGATGCGATGGCAAATCGTCTTTCTCTGAATGTTGAGACTCAAGCAACAGTGTCCAAGCTGGTCGCAAGCAAGCAACGCACCCCGTTTTGCCGCAGTTCGACACGTGATTCTTAACAATCAATGGATTGCTTAATACGCCCATCCGTAGTTTTACAAATGTAGACTTTTATCGGGGCATATTTGGTAACAGATGCAGGAGACCCAAGTGAGTTAATCAGTGAAGTCGTGAAAAATGTTCGTCAGACCAAATCAAATTGAATATTTGAGTGCGCTGTAAAAAGTTCAAATGAATTGAAATGGAAAAATCCAATTCTGTATGCACAACTTTTTTTCTCCACCAAAATGAAATTCTGCGCCACCTTTGTACAAAGTGGGAACTGTGCAACGAAGCAACCAACAACACGCCCAACGAGCGCCTCGGGAGCTAAACGCCCTCATTAACTACAACGGCAAATATTGATCTTTCATCGAAAATAGTACCGCGGACATCATTTGTGTTTGAGGAAGATAAACTGCGATCAAATTGATCTACCTGAAGGAGGTCATCACTCAGCACCTCGGTCTTCTCGGCCCTGTCGAGAGAAAGCCGAGCGTGAATTTGGATTGCAATGCAAACAACGGCACAACACAATGCAGAAAGATTAGAAAGGGAGGCGTGCCTTGGAACTAACGGATTCCTTTTCAAGCAGAATGAAGCTCTCTTTCGTACGGGAAAAAAAAAAAGATAACGTAGTTTTGTGCTGGCTCAGCAACTGCGCATTTTCAAGTGCGACTGCACGAGACTTAACTCGATGCAAAAGCAAGCCCAAACGTCAATCGAGCACAAGCTGCCTTTTGTGTACACGGCAGAATATGACTCTGTGGGAAAAAAGCCATCACACTGTGTAACACTTGACGAGGAGAAGAAGAAGAAGAAGAAGAAGAAGAAGAACGTGCACGCTCAAACACTGCGTTTACTGGAAAGAGCCAGCCACTCAGCATTTCTATGACGGCGCTGTCAGATTCCTCTGGCGTGTCCCAACAACACGCTGCTGGTGTGTCACCGTCTTTGTTATTGCAACAGGAGACGTTGTCGAGCGGCTTCTTGACATCTCAAAACTCTCCGTTCGGGAGATGGTGACATCATACCAAAGCTTCTCGGGAGAATGTGCAGATTAAGGCCGGACGATACGACGGCACACACTGACCGACGCTCCTTAAATCTCACTTCAGCAAATGTTGACGATCTCTATTACCAACCTAATCAATTTATCCGATGTTTTTATACACACACATATACATATGCAGATGACACACAGTTATATCCGGCAGTCTCTCCAGATGACCACAGTTCAATTGAGGTGTTGCGTCACTGTCTAGAACAGATCAATAACTGGATGAGACAAATTGTTCTTCAACGAAACCACAACAAAACTGAGATCGATTGCTGTTAGCAAATACCTGGAGTCACTCTCTTTAAAAACCAAGTCCGAAACCTTGGTGTTCCGATAGATTCCGACCTGACTTTCCAACAGTCATATCAAATCAATGACTAAAACGGCCTTCTACCATCTAGAAGAACATATCCAAAGTGAAGGCTTGCATGTGTCAAGCAGACCAGGACAGGCTCATCTATGCTTTTATCTCAAGTCGACTTGACTATTGTAATGGTCTTCTGACTGGACTCCCTAAAAAGAGCATTAAACAGCTGCAGCTCATTCAGAATGCTGCAGCTCGGGTTGTGACCGTTTAGAATAGATTTTAAAGTTCTGCCGCTGGTCTATAAATCACGAAACGGTTTAAGTCCTGAATACATGAACGAAATGCTAATGGTATAGAAACCCGGTCGGGCTCTGAGATCGACACCCTCGGTCGGGTCAAACGGTGGAGCACAGAGTCCAAAGCAAACGCGGTCAAGCAGCATTTAGCTCTTATGTGCACACAAATGGAAGAAGTTGCCAACAGGAGTGACGTCAGCCCCAAGTCAGCATGTTTTTAAGTCCAGGTTAAAAACTCTTCTTTTTTCACATGCATTTTAGAGCATTTCCACTTTTAAATGATATTTCTTGCACTGTATGCTGTTTTAATTGTATTTTTAGTTTGTTTCTCTTTGTTTTGAATGTTTATAAGCTGTTTTTTTTTTCTTTGTTTTTAAATGCTTTTCATCATGCAAAGCACATTGTGTATGAAATGCGCTATATAAATAAATGTGCGTTGCTTTGCTATCTATCTGTGTCAAGTAAGTGAAACAGTAAATGTATCATGCTGTATGGCAAAAGTCAATGCGTTGTTTTAACAGTAAGCCAGGGACCAAATGTTGCGGCCTGATTTGCATCGTTGCCTTACTCACCCTGTTGGCTCAACTGGGAGAGAAAAACGATGTGTGTTTGATTTGTTTTTTTAGGGGGGGGTGGGGGGGGGAATCGCTGTCAGAATTGAATTAGCTTTGATTCACCTGCACTGGAGTGTAACCCTGACCGGCAGCCATTGTTCCAAGGATAAACGCCACACAATGCCCGCATTGATCCCGCCGAGCGGAAAACGTGCGGCCAAACACGCGCAACAAAGACGTACACGAGACCGCCGCGCTAACCGGCGGGACTTCAAAACTTGCAAACGTTTCCGTTCAAGTCGCTTTAAGGCCCCGCCCGCTGGCATGACGGGCCGTCAACAGCCACAAATGGCTCACGCCGCTCGTTCCCTCTGCGGCCACCTCACCCTGCGTGACAAACAAACAAAAAAAAGCTTGCACCAGCGGGTTTTGCCTGTACTGTAGGGTAAGGCGTCAGCGGCCTTTTCCGACACCGACGCGATCTACGGAGGAACGCCGCAGCGCGCGCTCGCCTCTGCCGTGACCTCTGACCTCAACCACATCAAACAAAAGTTGCCGTCCAAAAATGGATAGCGTATTTTCTCCTGCTTTTACATCTGGTGGGTGTCCCGAAACTTTTGTTTGTCCGCGGTGCGCGTAGCGCATGGAACAATTAACCGCGTTCTTTGAAAGGTCGTTAGCGTTCAGAGTTCAGTTTTCTGTAGCGGCTCAAGGCCTCTTTATACTCGCGTCACGTGACCGACGCGTGATGCCCACACGGCCAAAAATATTGCGGCGATCATCTCTCGCGATTGGTCCGTTGTAGTCACATGCCGCGATGACGTACTCGGCGCGCCCCTCGGTTCCGCATACCGCCTGCGCCATCATTATACGCATCATCTGGGCATTTGTTCTAGCGGACGCTGTTCCGCGGTCGCCGTTGTTGTTGCTTTGTTCCGGAAAGGAAAAACGGCCACAAAATGCAGAGGAGAAAGGGAGTCCCAGCCGACGGCAGCTGTAGCGACACCCCCGGCTTGGAGGAGAACTGCAGCAGTGACGTCAGCGCGAAAAGAATAAAGAAGCCTTTAGTCCCGATAGGGGTGACGGGCAAGAGGTGCCAGGTTCCGATCTGGACTCGGGCCCGAGCGTACGAGTTGGCGTGGGCTTTTCCCAGAAAACAAGAACGTTGGCTTCGCTGAAGACAGGAAACGAGCCTTAAAACGGGTGGACGAACTAACTGGGACATTATCGGGGTTTGAGCGGCAAGGTCGCCGGCCGGGTTAGGGTTTAGGGTTTAGGGCTTCGGTCGGACGGGCGGGCGGGTTCGGCTCCATACCAGAGCTCTACGGCGCTGCGAACGACAAGCAGCACAATCAAAACATTGTTACTGCAAGTCTAGTTTGGGCTCATGACCTTCCGCAGGTGGCCTGCGATTATTTCCTACGCGCAGTAACCTCGCGCGTTCCGGTTCCGAAGCAGTACTCGGAGCGACTTTGCAGCCGGTAAACGGGGGGCCCTCGCCCGCGTGACGTAGGACGGGCCAAATGTTCCGTTGGGACATGAAAGCTGCGCGTGTTGTGCGAATCAAAACTCACCTCCCGACTGTTTGGTTGGCGAGTTGCCGCATTCGGTTGAACTGTTTCTTCATGTTCCTCGCCCTCCTGCTTCCACTCGAAATGAAAGCACGCAAAAGCCACAGAAACCTTCGCGGAACTTTTGGCCGTCAAAGCGGCAGCGGGGAGAAGAGAGAAAAAAAAAAAAAAAAAGGCAAAGTCGGGCTAGGTCGTCGCCATTGCGGCCGCCGCGTCAAAAACTTCCCCGACGAGTTGACGACGGAAAGCCGAAAGACGCCAACGTCGAGCGGAACTTCTTGGGACTCGGACAGCCGCCGGCGTGCCAGCGAGCACTACTAGTGACTCCGTGGCCGGTTACTAGTGCAGCTGCTGCGCGAGCACAACCAGGAAGTGAGTCGAGGCTCCGCGTGCACGCGCGCGGCAAAGACACTTGATTAGGTACACCGCCGCCGCCGCCGCCTCATGACGAGAAATAATAACTTCCTGAGAGATATTAGCGTTCAACTAACATTAGGTTGAGGATTGGCCTTGTTTGCAGTGATGTAAAACTGCACAGTAGCTTCTGGCATCATATGAATTGGATTGACCTTATTTCACAGCGGAAGACTCAAAATATATGACTTCAATATCTTTTCCAATTAAAGTCAAAAGTCTATATATTTTTTTGTCTTTTATCGTGCAAATTTACGCAGTGAGGTGAGGCAGTATTTGAATTGAAAAAACACAACATCAAAAGACTAAATGTTCGGTTGTTGTTGTTTTTTTTTGCAGTGGTACAACAAACAACAGTTGTAAAAGTGTTATTTTATTTCTATTCGCTAGAAGAATTTTGACAAACCGGCACCAAAGCACATGGATTTTTAATATTATTGGTAGTAGTATAATAGCGGTACGCAGGCTCCATCTAGTGGTCTATGAAAGAATCACTGAATAAAGTGAGTTTTACAGCGATTTACACCTTTATTATTATTATGTTTTAAATCCGGTACAGTACATTTGTACAGTTGAGTTATATTGAACTTTTGAGAGCATAACAGTTGCATTTAATCTTTCAGAACTCCGATCTATTTTTTTTCGGTACAATTTGGTCACGAGAGCTAAGTATTTTTGGGCGCAACCAGTTTGGGAACTTTAATGATCGACAGCGTCAACGTCTGCGCTGCGGCGTTTTCGAGTGTCCTTAATGAAGTGGCCGTTGGCATATTGTGAATGATTCAGGAAAATTGCTTGCACGTGTCTACGAAATCAAAGCTATGACGAGGTAAGCGACGGCGAATTTCCTAAGCGTTGTCGTATGAAATGTTTCCAGGCCGTTGAGCGCGGCGGCCGACTGGAGAAAGTTGCACTTTTCCTCGCTAAAACACCCGGCGCCGTTTCGGGACGAGTCAACAAAAGTTTTCCGTGGTAGCCGTGGCACTCCTCGACCTTATCGGCCTGGGATTCCTGCCACTTGACCTCTGGACCCTCGCGGTTAGTCATAAGCGCAAAGTTTTTGTGGCTCTTGTGCTTTGCTACCCGAGCGGCGCAGCTGATTTCAACTGTCATGTTGGCCAAACTCTTTGAGTCTGTTCCTAATGTTGGCAAGTCCTCGTGCGGTCCTGGAAATCCGAAGTGGAAACGTAAAAGGCCTTCAAGTTGGAAGTCGTCCAATATTTGCGTACGGTCGCCATCTACGGGCACCTTTGGGTCCTTACGGCCTTTTCATCTTGATGTTTTCATTTGAAGCTTTTCAAAATCTGCTCATCTTTTTTGGATTATTGCAGCGGCGTACAACTGAATTGCTTCATGAAGAGGTCTCCTTTCAATATGGTGGCTTCAATCCACAACGTATATCGTTACACGCATCCATCTTTTTGAGAGAAGAGGAGCACGCGTGCATATTCGGGAGCTGAGGCACATACACATAGTTCATTGTTTTCAAATGTTCAAAAAAGCTAACGCTATGTTAATGAACTTTGAAAACAACAGCGATTTTGATTTCGGAAAACGGTAACCAGTCAGCTGGTCGTGGAGGGTTCAATTCCTTTCAATTTCAGGTGACCTTTCGTCACCTGAAATTCCTTCTTGTTCACTCGTCATTTCCTTGATTTTCATTTGACCTAAACTGCATGAAGTCTTTTGCCCGACCTCTCGTTTTCTTTCAAGAATGGAAAACATCTCCCCAATTGTGTTGTCTGCTGCATGGCCCAAAGTTAAAGTAAGTGCCTCCGACATTTGCAAATCCCATTTTTGACTGTTCTGACATTTTCACAGCAGCTCACTTGATTGCAAAACGAGCACGTGTTCAGTATGTTTGCAGCGCCATCTGGCGGCCGGGTGACGAAACGCCAGCTTCCCCCTCACGTGCGTGGCGGGCTGCAAAGGCACAAAATGGAGGCTGTGACGCAACCCTCCGCAAATATGCCAAGCGACGTTTTTCCACCTCGACGATGTTGCGATTTGTCTCCAAATGTGTATTTGCACGCATGCGTGCATGTTGGATGCAGCCGACCCCGCAAGTTTATTGTGCAAAACAAAACAACAGCAAAACTGTCGCGAGTGGCGCCCTCTTGTGGACGCGAGTGGGCAGCACGAAGGCCCGCAAGCATTATTTATGTTCAATGTAGAAAATGATTTTAGTCTGTTATGTTCAACAGATGATTCATTTTAAGCAGTGAAGCTTTCAAAGGGAAAAACAAAACAAAACAAAAAAAAGCTTTATTCTCGCCATCGTTTATTCGGATGATGAAATGTGCAGTTTGCGAGATTTCGTCTGAAGCGAATGTTGGGATTACTGTGCTATTGCTTCAGTCAGCTTTCTAGAAATGGGAGTTTCCGGACAACTCTGAATAAGTTCGTTTTATTTACAATCAAATTGTAAAGAAAAGTACAAATCTAGGCTCGGATGGGTGGTCCTTTGCGGAAACAGAAAAAAAGAAATGCACGCATGAATGCAACTGACGGACCGTGGTGGGGAAATAAAGTTCCAATATCCAAATATTGGCCTTTTGCATCGGCTCTGAAAATCTCCATTTGCACATTTTCCAGTGCCAAAAGTGGAGAGAGAGGTCAACGAAAAGGCCCTCGCCACTTGTTTTTCCTCTAATAATGGGGGGGTGGGGGGGGGGGGCATGATATTGTCCATTTAGGCCCGGCCTTCTGCGTGGGAAAACACGACAGGAAAACCGACTTTCATCACAGTTTTATTCCAAACAGCTCTTAAACAAAACCTCGTCGTGTATATTTTCAACATGAATATTGCAGCTCGGCACGCGTGGGAATAAATATCAAAAGAAGTCATCATGTTAATGATCGATGAGCAGCATCAAATCAATGCCTTGATTATTTCTGGAGCACAGCGTTGATTATTTTCATTTTTATTGGACACATAAATGAAAGTGAACCAACTAAAGTACACCAAATCAAAGTGACAGATTGGAAGTGGCGTTGACAGGCAAAACTGCAGCAATGCTTTCTAAAATTGGCCAACATTACAATGTGCAAAAAAAGCAGGATCTTAGTCTATATACAAGAATTGGCTTTTGAAAAATTAAATACTGGCGGTTGACAGCTCTATTTATAAAAATATATATTAGCACGAAGACTGTAGCTTAGTTGTTAGACGCTTTGTTAACTGGCCACAACATTAGGTACACCTGCACAATACAAAATCATGGAAAATGTATACAGGGTGGGCCAAAAGTAGGAATATACTTTTTAAATTAACCTTTATTATTATTTTTTATTTTTTTTGTTTTACACGTACTGTGAAAAATCATAATGGCAAATCGTGTGAGTCAAGAACGAAGAAAGTTGATTCAATTGGACAGGAGGGAAGAAAAGCAGATTGAAGCGGAGGAAGGAAGGTTGCAAGGAGGCCGGAAGAAAAAGTGGAAGGAGGAATTGAAGGAAGGCCCAAAAGGAGGGAAGAAAGGAAGGAAAGCTTGTGTGCTCAGGCCCAAGCCATGTCTAATAGAAAAATATTGCTTTGGCGCCATCTTGTGGCATCTGCAGGCAAGCGCCGGCCTTTGACCACCTTTTGTCTCGCTCTGTATTATATCGCGAGTTTGCTTCGGGTTGAGTCGCTCTCACCATTTTCCACTTCCTCATTCCGCTCCACGCTTGGAAATATTAGGAACGCGATGACACGATGTCGTCCCAGCCGGATAAAGTCGCCCGCGTGACGGCGAGGTGTGTCAGAAAAGTTCCAGGACCGGTCTCACCAAACAAACCAAAAATTCAAATCCAAACTTCAAGTTTTCCCCTCGGAAGAAATCCCGTCGAAGTCGAACGCGCTTTTCCGGACTTCAAGCACTCCCGGAACGATTCTTCGGGATATTCCGCGGTTCCGGCAAAGCGGCCATCTTGACGTCTTTAAAACGAGCCCTCTTGGTGAGCCCTTTGAACGCTTGGAAAAAAAAAAATAGCACAGTTGCTCCAACGCGCTGATGTTCTTCTGCGCCAGGAAGTGTCAGATGCTCAGGGCGTCATCATCTTTCCTCACTTTCCTCCCCTCAAAAACGAAAAAACTAAGAAATGTTTTATAATAAGGACAATCACACTCTATCATGTTGTCCGTTATGCAACTATATAGCAATAACATCATTAAATAGATGCTCAAGAATGAAACCGTACGTGCATCGTGATTAATTCTTCGTGGCTCCTTCTAGTGTGCGTAACTGGGCCACAGGGGGCAGTATAATACAGCAATGCAGACAAACGAAGAAGAGTTTCACAACTACTGTAAGTGACTCAGTAAGCTGCAGATATATCGTATTCTCGTTTTTCGTAGCGCATAAAGAACATACGCCTGTGAGTTTTGTTATGTCTGTCGACATGTCTTGATGCACCTTTTGTGTTCAAATATCACTTCTTTAAAGGTTTATAACTATGGCAATATTGATGCTAGCTTCGTTAGCTCATCTATGGCGTTTTGGATTGTTTGTTAGCATTAAGCTAAACTGCCCTAGGTGTTTTGTTCTAAACACACGATGTGTAATTCTTTTTGGTTTATGTTTAATTTAACCGAAATTGTAATTGACGGAAGTCTGGCCCCTCGCCTGAAATCTTTAGGGACCCCCGTCCTGGAACCTTAGTGCCACACCTGGTTCCTGCGTCTCTCATCTTTTCCCCCGAAAAAAGCCTTTGTCGGTGTAGTTCTCTCTGACGGTGACGGTGATCAGGTTCATGGTGACGTCCGTGACGGTCACCGTGTCCACGTTGGCGAAGCGGGGGATCCACGAGGGGCCGGGCCCCGCGGGGGGGCACGCCTCCCCGAGTTCTTCTCCCGTCGTTATCGGCGGGTTCCCGTGTTCGTCGGAGCGCTTGGGAACGGCCGGGTAACGAGTCCCGCCTCCTCGGTCCGGACGGCCGCCGGACTTGGGCGCGATGGTGGTCTCCTCCCGGAACCTTCTGGTCAGCTGGACCAGGCCGGCGTCCGAAGCCCCCCCGTCCTGAGGTAAGCGTCCGGACGTTTTGGGGGCAGGGTCCGCGCGTTCCTCCTCATCGCGGTCGTAATGCGGACGCGGTTTGGGCTTGCGTCCTCTCTTTTTGGGACCCGGCTCCTGGTGAGAACTCGCTGCCGGTCCGGGCGACCTTTCGAGTTCTAGCGCTCGGCCGGCGACGCTTTCCCCTCGGTTGACGGCGCTCGGGGGGAAGATGGTGGGGACCACGGCGCGCAAACCCTCCCGGGCCCTCGGAGTCGCGACGGGCTCCGGGACCGGATAGGAGACCTGGACGGACCGAGCCGGATCTCGCCGGAATCCGTAAGTTCTCTCTCTGGCTTTGGCCTGCGTGAGGAAGACAAAGTTAAGTCCAACCGAACTGGACACAAGCGCCGATTCTTTGAGCAGAACCACTTTTCACCCGAGCATCCATTTTCTGTACCGCTTAGCCTCACAAAAGTCAACCTGTCTCCACGAGCGGAACTTTTGAACGGGTTTAGTGACGGAAAAAACAGAGAGACTTTATGGGAAATAAAATGAGAGAAATAAACTAACCTTCAAGAGAAACGTCTCGGGCTTGGGTCCTCGCTTTTTGGGCCCAAAAAGCTCTCGTTCACGTTCCCTTGTAGACAAAAATACAGAAAGAAAAAAAACATAATAATAATAATAAGACGTTTTAAAAGTACTTTCGTATTTGGGAAACAGTAAAACGATTATGTCTAATATTTTTATTGTTGGTTAGTTAGCTGCCTTGATGACGTTAAAGCTATCTATCTAGCTAGCTATATCTAACGCTAGGAAAACGCAAGTACTATATCCGAGTTTGTTCGTTGCACATTAGAATTCGACAATCTTCCATCGGTGTGCGGTATCCGAAATGTTGCAAACGAAGGTCGTCTCCGTTTTGGTCGCTCACCTCTCCTCGAAGGCGGCCAGGAGTCGCTCGTCCAAGATGTTCTCCTCCGGCTCCCACGTGCTGTACCTGCAACGAGGCCAGGCGCGCGCGTCAGCGCGGTCGCAACGCAAAGGCCACGAGCGGACGCCAGGACTCCGACGAGAATAGCGCTACGCTAAACGATTGCTAGCCGGGCTTTTGGCGACGCGATTCGCTACTATCGCGTCGCTATTATAGAAACCATCAAAAACTCTAATGCGAATACCAAAACGCAATATAACAGGACCCAAGTCGCAGAGCGGGGGAGGGGGGCATGTGCGGGCACCGCCCCCCCAAATGAGTCACAGTGCGCCCCTGCAGCCTGCCAAACTTTGTATCTTTCAAGCGATGCGTTGCTCTTTTTTCACTAACAGCGAGAATCCAAACGTTGACCAACATATGGAGAAGTTCCCGATTCAAATTGTCTGAGGACATGACAAGAAGCTAATAGAATACATGCTACTCACCGCAGACGGCCAATATGAAATAGTTTCATACGCGCAGATGGCCAAAGTTAGCTGTAACTAGTTTTGCTCTCCACCAATGAGACGACGGGAAAATGCTGCCGTTGAATTTGAAGCCTGATTGGCTGAGGAGCGAGCGCCATCGCTAACGGGGTTGAAGTTACACGTGGGTCAGTCCCGCCTGTGGCGGCAATGGGCGCACGTGACCACACACTTGCAGCGGCCAAATCTGATTGGACAACAGCGAGCGAGAAACGCTCCGAAATGGAGGTTTGGGGGTCAAGGAATCGAATTTGGTGGAGCAAATGGAAGGTTGCCACTGTACGTGCGAGAGTTATTTTTGCAGTTCTGCGCGCAGCCAGACGGCGTCGCTGTCCCCGCCGCGAGCTTCCGTCTTGGCTACGGAGGCGATGGTGTCGTGCACTCACTTGTGTGACCAGCCCTTCCACTTCACCAGATATTCCCAACGCCCCTGCAAACCACACACGCAGTCGGCTTAAAGGCTCCGTCGCCTTCCTTCGGGCGGAAGCCAAAAAGTACGGCGGCGGGCGCGCGCGTACCCGTCGGATCCGCCGCTTGATGATGGACTCGGCGGCGAAGACGCTCTCGCCGACGGCGGACAGCTCCATGACGACCTGCGCGCGCTCCGTCTCGCGTCCTCGTCGGGTCGGGCTGCTTCATTCCGCACATCCCATAATACGCAATCTGGCGCGCACGGCGGGGGCGGGGTGGGGATGCTGACGTCACGCGCCGTCGCCAGGCCCCGCGCTCGTCCGATTGGCCGGCTTGTTGCTACGGGCGACGGGGCGAAGGGGGCGGAGTCCGGCCGCTCCGGAGTCGGCTGCGATGTGCACGCGCACGCCGCGGACGCGCACCGAGTCCCGCCCGGCCACTCCGGAAAAGAAAATTCATTTCATTTCTGTTTTTCCGCAAAATGCCGAATGGAGCATTTCGATCGAGAAGGAAAAAAGGACGGCACGACTCCTGTCCTTCTATCCTGACACCTAATGGCGCTTAATTCCCAGCGCTCGACATGAAGACAAATGCACCAAAAAAAGAAAAGAAAAGAAAAGAAAAGAAACCAACTTTGCTCGCGTAAGTGCAGCCCGCAGGCTGTCAATCACAAAACAAATCAAAATCAGCTACAAATGTTGCACAAAATGGGGAATGCAAAACGCATCCAATCTTTTTCTTTACCGCTTTATCGTCACGCGGGTCGCGGGCGCTGTCTCCGGGCGAGAGGCGGGGCACACCCGGAACCGGTCGCCAGCCAATCGCAGGGCACGTTCGCACCTACGGGCAATTTCGAGTCTTCGATCAACCTCGCACGCAAGTTTTGGGGGGGATGTGGGAGGAAAGCGGAGCGCCCGCAGAAAAGCCACGCAGGCACGGGCGACGGCCGACATGCAAACTCCGCGCGGGCCAGGCCGGATTGGAACCCGCAACCTCGCAACTGTGCCAACCGCTCTCCCGCCGTGCCGCCGGAATACAAAACGTCCAACAATTTGATTCCAATTGCTCCTAATTTGAAGCACGGGAGCCTCGTTTCGAATTGGAGTCGTGCGAGCTCTTAATTGCTCATCGAACTCCAAAACAATTTCAAATCGATCAGTTACATTCCAATCAAAACCATTATTTCCTTCAAAATGCAAAACAGACAACCCCCACGCCCCCCCCCCCCCCCCAAAAAAAAATAATAATAATAATAATATTAAAAAAAACAAAAAAAACGGCTACATTTTCCCGGTTGCTAAAAACGCGTTCTAAAAATGTCGTTTTGATTTCAGAACTTTTCAGAGTTGAAAACGCTGAAATTTTGCCAAGATCATTTTGTTGCATATTCCTGTTGATGAGCGGGCACAAATACATTTGGAGCTCGGAAATAGGCACGGAACAAAACATCTTTTTGCTTTTTGGTTTGTTTCTCTGCAGGTTACATTCGTTGTTCTTCCTTCTCAAGGTAAGAATAATATTTGATGGCGTACATATGAGTTTGAACACCGGATGATGTGATTTATTGTACATTTTGTTTTGAGTTGATTCAAAATCAAATAAAACGCGACGTTTTCACGGAGCATTTGTATAATTCAATCAAAACGAAGGATTTGCAGGCATTTCCTGCCTTCTTTTAACGAGAATTGAGGACTGATCGAAACGGAAGGCGAACATTTTCACCTGATGACTTGAAGCGGCAGAATACGTAGGTCAGATTTAGAAATCCAAATAATAATCAGAACAATTCGAAGACATTTGCAGCAACTTCCTCTGCTGTCGTTTTGCTGCGAAACCTGACAAATGTTATTTCCAAATAAGAAGGGCGGCTTCCATGACGTTTCATTTCTTTCTTTCTTTCTTTCTTTTTTCTTTTTTGTTTGGAATGATGGCCCTTCCAAAAAGTCACTTATGAAATGAACATTCAAAGGCATTTCTGCTGCTTGCAAATCTTTTCCGCACCTGCAAATAAGTAGCCTTATTTGATCTTATTTTCGGATTGCATTTCTCTTTCTTTTTTGGGGGCTCACGTGTCGAATTTCACGTGTGCTGCTGAGACAATTCAGGTCTTGAGTTCAAAGTTCCATTTAAGCCCGCCGCTCGTGTTTATTTTCGTTGTCACTTAAAATCTTCTCAAGTCGCTCCAACCACCAAAAATGTTCACGCATCAGAATGCATATGGCGGCCGTTTATGACGGGAATAATCGCAAATGTTGTCGATTTCTAGACGAGGTCGAGAACGCCGGCAAATTAGCGGAAGCTTGAAAAAAACCTGATGAAGTCCAAACGCCGTTTGCTGCATGCGCCATTTTGACGAAGCTGCAGAAGGTTGGTGGGCTCGCGCGCACGCGCACTTCTCCATATTTGGATGCCAGTCGACGCGGACGTGCAGGCGCGCGTGCTTGCGAGGAGCCGCCAGGGCGCCTGACGAAATGTAGCAACAACAACAACAACAACAACAACAACAACAAAAAAAGGAGAAAGCAAGCCTGCAGAGAGAGAGAGAGAGAGAGAGAGAGAGAGAGAGAGAGAGAGCCCCCATTGGCTGTGTGGTTTCTGGGCAACTACTGCATCATGTCGCACACTTGGACCACATTTTGTCGTGCAGCCCCAAAATGGGAGGCAAAACCTCATGCGTGACGTTGCGCATTATTGCGTCCCCGTTTGAAATTCCGCTTCGAGAAAATGCCAGCAAAAATCGCCCTTGTAACGTGTCAATCATACCGCAAAGGCTTTTCCAATATTTTCAACTATTTCGTTGAAGTGTCAAGTGAGCACGAGGAGAAAGTCAATATATTTATGTCATTATTTCATTTCTGACATTGTTTTTCTTTTTTTACGTTCAAAATGTGTGCTACGCATACCGCAGTAGTGGTACGTGGCCTCCCTCTAGTGGTATGCAAATGAATCGCTAAATTAAATGCAAATGTACAAAATAGGTGCACATTTCATTTTTTTATGAGCAGTTCAGTTGCTTTTAACTTTTTTTCCCCCCATAGGCCTACAATACATTTGCAAAAAAAAAAAAAAAAAAAATGTCTGATTCGTCTATTTTTTTATGTTTCAATAGTGTTAATGTTCAAAGTGTGCATAATGTCAAAGATAAATACAGTATTTAGAAATAAAGCATTTTTCTCACTTGTGATGAATAACTGCGTATTTGAATGTTGCTATTTTGGAGCGAGAGCGAAGAATGTTTGGAGGCGGCACTTGCTGTAAAACCTTTGACAATGTAAATAGTTCACATGGAGTACAACATATGAGAGTTTGTCCCGCATTGGAAGGAGGCCGCTGAGGCCTCAAATGTTTTCCAACCTCGTTGGCAGGTCTGATGATGATGATGACGATGATGACGAGGATGAGGATGATGATGATGAAGGCGGGATGTGGAACATGGCACTTGCTCTATGAATCTGCTGATGCGCGGTCGTGTTGCGCGCGAGGACTCCATGTTCACAAGCGGGAGGTCACGTGACCGAGAGAGAAAACGTTGGGGAGATGCTGTACATCAATGTTAGGAAAGTCAAGGCCCGTGGGCCAGATCCGGCCCATTTGATGCGGCCCGCGTTCGTAAATGATGTGCGTCTACGTCACGTTGCTCTGTACCAAAGTTTCAAGTTGTCATCGCGTTTAATATCGTCCGTAAATGGCGAACTTTCTTCAAATACGAAAGTTAGCCGTGACGCCGGCAGGCGGATGCGTTTGCCATTTGAACCAGTTTCAACTGCACGAAAACCAAGCAGATGTACGAAAACTGGGTCAAAATTTCTGTGAAAAAAATGTTGAAATCTAGCGCGTATGAAAACCGAAGTTCCGATGAAGCGATGATCCATTTTTATGTTTCCACGGTCATAACGACCGTGACGGTAACCAGGAAGACAATGTGACCCGTGACAAAAATGAGTTTGATGCGCTTGCATAGATGTAGACAGTGTTTGGCCAAAAAAAAACGCCACCTTGTGGTGTAACTGATTAGTTGTCTGAGATTTTGAAAAGTTTCGACACATATTTACTTTCTCAAACAAATGAAGATTTTCCTTTTGAACAATTTCAACTTTATAATTTTGGAATTTTTATGGAACATTCATTTATCTAGTTGCCACATGAAGCCGTATTGTCCAATTTTTTGCACATTTGTCATTAGGTTGACATGCTATCATTTTTTTCCACATGCAACACATTTTTATTATGGATTTACGTTTCATCATATTTTCTTATCAGTCTATGATTTGTGTAAAGAACAAATATTTGGTTAATTCCAAAATAATGATCTATGAGTTTAGTCCCGCTGATGCATTTATTCAAATTGAATACAATTCTTGAAAATGTAATCAAACGTTACGAGTTCCAGTGCGGTGAACAAGTATTGGCCCCCCCTTCTCAAATTGTCATATTTTTGTATAGTTTCACCACTTTCATGTGTAAGATCATCAAATCAATGTAAATATCAGACAAATATAACCCAAGTGAGCATTAAACGCTGTTTTTAAATGGTGATTTCATTTGTTAAGGGAAAAAAAAACAAAAAACGATTCAAATTTACCTGGCCTTGTGTGAAAAAGTAATTTAGCCCCCCCGTTAAATGATGAACTAATTGTGGCTAATCACAATTTTTGGTTAATTTTCCCTGATCACACGCGACCGAGCCCGATTACCTCCAGACCTGTTCAATCAAGAAATCACTTAAACAGAAGCTGTCCCAACAAAATCAAGATGGAGAAAAGATGTAAAAGAAAAGCTGCGACAAAGTGAGACCATCTAAACAAATTCCAGAAAGAATACGTTGAGAAATAAAGTCATTGACATCTATTAGTCTGGAAAGGGTTATTAAAGCTATTTCTAAAGCGTTAGGATTCCAGTGAACCATAGGGAGAGCCATTCACCTCAAATGGAGAAAACATGGAAGAGTGGTGAACCTTACCAGGAGTGGCCGGCCTACAAAGATTGCATCAAGGGAACATCAGTGACTCATCCAGGAGGACTCAAAGGAACTCAGGACAACTTTGAAAGAACCGCAGGTCTCCCTTGCCTCAGTTAAGGTCAGAGTTCATGACGCAACAATAACGAAGAGACTACAGGGCAAAAATGGCATCCGTGGGAGAGTTCCAAGCCCCAAACCACTCCTGACCAAAAACAACATAAAGGCTCGTCTTACTTTGGCAAAAAAAACAAAAACATCTGAATGACTCCCACGACTTTTCGGAGAACATTATATGGACCGACGAGATGAAAGTTGAACTTTTTGGAAGGTGTGTGTCTCGTTACATCTGGCGTAAATGTAGCACAACCATTCAGAAAAAGAACATCATACCGACAGTCAAACATGGTGGTGGTCGTGTGATGGTCTGGGGCTGCTTGGCTCTTTCAGGACCTGGACAACTTGCTGTGATTGATGGAACCGTGGATTCGGCTCTTTAACAGAAAATCCTGCAGGAGAATGTTCATCCATCAGTTCGTGACCTTAAACTGAAGCGCACTCGGGTTCTGCAGCAGGATAACAATTCAAAACAACAACTTCTGAATGGCTTCGAAAACACAACGAGGGTTTTGGAGTGGCCTAGTCAAAGGCCAGACTTGAGGCCGTTCGTGCTTTGATAACCCTCCATTGTTGCTGAATTCAAACCATTTTGCAAGGAAGAGTGGGCCAAAAATAAATATTTCCACGGAGATGTGAAAGACTCGTTGCCAGTTCTAGAAAACGCCTGATTTCCGTTGTTGCCGCTGAGCGTGGCCCAACCAGTTCTTAGCTTTAGGGGGCCATTACTTTTCCACACAGGCTAATGAATGAAATCACCATTTAAAAACAGCGTTTCAAGTACGCTTGGGTTGTATTTATCAGATATTTACATTTGTTTGATGATCCTAAACCTTAGAGTGGGAAAACTATGCCAAAACCTACAAATTCGAGAAGGGGGCCCCGATAGTTTGTCACGGCACCGTGTATGACTTTGAGAAGGTCATTGGAATTGTTCCACGAACAACTCTCCCATTTTCACCAGGCTAACCTCCAGGCTAATCGTAAGCAAGTCCGTTTCCAAAGCCGGAACGGCGTCATGTGATCACTTTCCAAAAGCCCCTCCCCTTGCCGCACAACACAACGTTCGCCGAGAGGATAGGAGACTCTTTTTTTTTTTTGGGGTATGGCTGGAACTGCCTCGTCATGGTGAAAAAGGTCTGCTCAAAAAAAAGAAAAGCAGCAAAAGACAAAAGAAGAGTGACATTAACCTCGGGCCTGCAGGCACTCAAGTGCGCCTGGAGAAACATTTGAAATGTCGCCGGCTTGTTTTGACACTCCTTCCTGCTTCGGTCCTGCCGCTCGTTGGCCTTTATCGAAGCACAAGCGGCCATATTTGGCCGCTCAACGGTGCGATTTCTCCCAGACGCTCGGTCAGGAACGGAAACGCCACCGATATCAATTCCAAACAACTTTGGAATGTACTGTAAGTATATTTTTTGGGGGTGGGACTTGTTTTAAACAAGTTTGAAAACCATTGACTTGCATTAAAGTCCCTGTAAAGTGAAGGCAGGGCGGCATTTGTAAATACATTATACGTGTCAGGATAATTGCTGCAAACATGCAATGTACTGAGAACTATGTAGCAGTGAACGGTGGCGGTATCGCCTTAAACTGTTTTCACCACTTTAGTTTTGCGGATTTTTGGGACATGGCTAAAACGGGGGCCCAGTGACGCACTTTGGCGCGAGTCCTCTCTCTCTTCCAATATATGAACGCATCGGTGGTTATCTGGTACAATTGCAAGTTATTTTACTAAGCCCAAGCCTGTCAGCTCGCAAGCTAGCACCGCTCTCGCTGTGGTGTAAAAACAAGCCGGTGGGATACGATCCTGCCGCCGGAGGTTGTAAGTCGATATATTTCGATGGTTCAAACGTGTCGGAATGTGCAGGCACAAGAAAGTTACTGGCATCCATTCTTCTTTTGGCGGGGCGTGGTTTCAAGCTTCCAGCGGTTACGCCCACGGCATTTGAGAGTGGAGACAGCGGCTTGATTTTATATACTTTGCCGACTTTCTTTCAAATTGGGCGGGGTTGTTAACAACACTCCCGTCTGTGGCGTGTCAAATTTAGAATTGACTTTCACTTTCAAAAGACTGAACCAATAACAAATAAGACCCACGCGTTACTCGGAACTTCTCTTTCTTTATTGTGAAACTGCGCCAACAGCAGTAAGCCAAGAGACTCCCTCACCAACTTCATGACGATCTTTGTAACCAACACATGAAAGCGAAACAAAAAAAGACCGAGAGAAGCCAAATGAGTCATCGGACACATGAAAACATTTGTTAAAAGATCCTTTGCAGCTTCTTCCGCGACAAATTCAATAAATATGCTCGTTTCCGTTTCATTCTCGTAGGATTTTAGCATTCTTCAACTGGTTTTGCATTCAGTGTGCGTAGAGAAGGTGATTCCCACTGTACATCCAACAGACTCGACGTTTGCATTCTCAGCAGCATAAAACAAAACAGCTAGCGCTCACGATAAAATTGCTTCGCTGGATGCGGCAAAGCTATCGGCGAGTCGTTCGCGGCCCCTAACGAACAGCAGTCACGTGCCTTCTCGGATCACGTAATATTCATAAGCTTGACCAAAGAGCTGAGATGAATCATGCTCATAAGGTGTCGAACAGCGCGTTCGCTAGATGACACGTTTCTGTGTGGAACCGTATCTGCCTGATTTGTGCGTGCGTCCGGGTCGCATTTGAATCCCGGGACGGTGAATAAAGTGTGCTGAACAATAACGGGTAAGAACTCGCGATGGGCATTGGACTCCGTTTCCTTGATAAATGATCAATTCGTCGCTTCAGGACACGATTAATCGACTAGCAATTCCACACGATCGACCGAAATGATAACGATCGATTCATCGGTTCAAATGCTCATCCCTGAATCGAGTCCAAATCGACGAAAAGGTCTTCAAAGAGAGCAGCGGCAAATGACAACAAGCGACAGGTGAAAAGGTCATTAAGTGCTTTCAATTTGATCTTTGATCAAGTTCCTCTGCAGCGCTCGCCGGCAGCCCGAATGATGCATCTCATCGATTCCCCAAAAATCTCAGATTACAAGTGTGGTACAGGTATGAGACAACAGCATACAGACTAGCGGAACACGTCCCGTTTCGTGCATTCACTCAAATCCTCGAGGGCGCTCGCTTGGCTACGTTTCAGAGTTACAGTATAAAACATTGTAAGAAACATATTCAATTTGAATGATAAATTAGAACTTTGCATACGTACAAAATCTCCATGTTTTTTTTTTTTACAGTATGCACAAATGGACAGAAGGAGTCAGCGGCTTCCTCGGAAAGAAACGTACTCCTTGAAGGTGACCGTCACACTGTTTGTTGTCACATCAGTGATGATGATATTGCCCATAAAAGGGCAGATCTTTGGAGTCGTCTTCCGCGAGTGCCGGCTTGCTTCCCGGACGGCGGGCGTCGGCGCGGCCTCGACTCGGGGAGCCGCTTCGGCTCGGGGTCGAAGTTCAGGCCGCGGCTCGGGTTCGGGTCCGATTTCCGGCCCCGTCCGCCTGTTAGTCTTCGGGCGGCTCAGATCCATCGGCTCGTCCTGGCCGCCGCCGCGGTCCGCCGCGTACGTTCCGGTGCGTCCGGCGCAGTGAAGGTCCATAGGCTTGTCCTGAGGCGGACTGAGCTGGAAAGCTCTGGAAACGCCGAGGCTCCTGGAAGTAAACGGCGTCTCGGGAACCCCGCGCTCGGCCGCGGGCTCGGAGAGTTTCCTCTTCCGGCTGCCGGGGTAGGACGGAATCCTGATGGGGTCGGCGACGGCGGGCGTGGCCACGTTGCCGTCGGCCGGCCAAGACGTCGGGGGCGAGCCGGCGGTCAGCCGCAGCGGCAGATCGTCGGGTAAGTCGGCCTGACCCCGGGCGACCTCCGTGTTATACTCCTCCGCCGTGCTGGGCGAAGGCTTGAAGAAATGTCTGTCCTTGGAGGAGCACTTTTGGGGGTGTTCTGCGGCGGGGAGGGAACTGCTGCTGCACATCTCTTTGGGAATGCCGTTCTCCAACATTTCGGTTGCGTGCGCGGGATTGTTTTGGCTTTTCTCTCCGCTCGACGATTCCCCGTGTTTGCCCTTTGCTCCGTGAACTTTATTGCCGTCCATGTACTTGCTCATGACAATAACAATTCGTCCGTTCTTGTTTTTGTTCTTGATGATCTTCATTTTGCCGCTAACAGAAGTCGGCAGGGTGGCGTCCTTGGGATTGGGCTTAAGCGCTCGTTCGCTTTCCGCGACTTTGGGAGCAGGTTTTCCGACCTCCACCGCCAGCTCTTTCACTTTACTCAAGCAGCCCGTGTCTTTGTCGCGAACCCATTTCTGCTGCAGCGCGAGAGGCAGATTCCAGCCGGTGTCGGCGGGCCGACCGGCCGCTTCCTGAACTCCGACCGCCTTCTTCAGCCTGGAGGCCTGAGCGTCGTACATGTTGGGGTCAGGCTCGTAGCGGTGGTGCTTCTTGCCGTTGAGCCGATAGATGTACTTCTTCTTGCTGTTGGCCAGCTGCTCGACGGGCACCTCCCGGCCGCCGGGCTGGTACTGATGGTGCTTCTTGCTGTTCAGCTGGTACTGCTGGGGCTGGGAGCGCCGGACCGGGGCGGTGTCGGACTTCGGGCCGTCTTCCGCGTCCGCGGAGGATTCCTCGAAGCCCGCGGGGATACTCGATCTCCGGGCGAACGAAGGCACCTAAAACAGTAGACGAGATACTTCAGTCGACTACGTAAAAATAGCAGAGGTGGCGGAATTCTTGTCTTTTACGAATGTAAAGAAATATTGCAGGCCACCTCTACGAAACTTGAACAAAAAAATAAGATTTGCTCAGGGGTCAGGTAAGGAAGACGTGTATGCGGAGAGCGTTTGACGCTATGGCGAGGGCGTGCCTGCCAACTGACAAACAAATACAGCGCTCTAGCCAAAAAATGTTTGACTTGAACAGTTCGGCCTCGGGCGCTTCGCTGACTTATGACAGCTTCTCAAAAGCAACGCATCCAATGGCGATCGGAGACCGGAGGACAATGCCCTACAAAAATCCATTCTCATCGGGAACATCTACGGCCTTCGCGCCGATAAAAGACAGAGCGAAAATGTCGGCCGACGCCATACCGGATCCGCCCCGCCTGCTTTCCCTCCAGCGCAGGCTGACCCCGAACTGCCGCGGAACGCTCGGGACCCTTCGGCCGCGACCTTAGGTCAGCCGAGTGCCGGCGGACATGTCACGCTTCGTCTCTGATCCCTGACCGCGTCCGACGCCAGCTGAGCGTAGCGACCGAAGCTCTGAAAACGAGACCGAGCGAAGCGTGACACGGCGCTACTTTCAGCCATTTGAAGCGCTCGACAACATGCTGATTTGCTAGCGCTACATCAAAAAACCAAAAACAAGGAGTCAACCATATCCCTCATCCGAAGGGAGGCGCTATAAGCAAATAATAAACACGCAGATAAAACAAGCTCGCTCGGGAGGCGCTTGCGCAACCTCGGCAAACGAACTGTGAGGACACGCCAGAACGTCTCCGCCCTGCCGCCTCCGTCTCAAAGAACGCAAACAATACGGACGCCGTAACAGCAGCCGCTCCGCAACACCTGACAGGAACCTTGCGCCCCTCCCCCTCTCGCTGATGAAAATTACCTGCAGCAGAAGATGTTTTGGTTTGGGCCCCCGTTTACGATATCCCATCAGCTGCTCCTGCCGCTCCCTGCGAACACAAAGCAGAATCGGTCGATTCTTCTCTTTATTAAAGCGATATCCGATAAGAAACGGCATTCGGGTCATCTATTCAAGGTCAAATGTGCAATTTGGCTGAGAAAGGCCCACGCGTGACCCACTGCAAAGCATTGTGGGCCTTATTTGCATAGCTCTCCGGGATAATCATCCCAGTCTGCATTCTCATTATCCTGCAGAAATTCAATTAAGAGCCGCGCCGCTTGTCTTTCAAACATCCTCACTTCTGCGAAACTGTAATTAGGGTCATCGGGTTCATGGCAAACGGGATAAATACACGCCAATAACCTCCGGGGAAGAATGCAGGCTAATAATTTAGCAGGATGTACGTCGGGCAAAAAAAGCAGGAGGAGGATTTGGAGAGCAGAAGCGAGGACAGAAGACGGGCAATGCGGACAAAATATGACAGCCGGGAATAAACCTCCGCTCCTCTCCGACTGGTAAATGAGCAACGGTGGGGCGAAGGCCGGCTAGCGCGGGTCTCGGCGGGCGCGCGTTGGGCCTTCGGCGCGTTCAAGACATGGAGGCTGCCCGACAGCTTCTTTCCAAAGGCAAAAATCCCACGAGGCGACCACGAGGCGACCCCTAGCCACCGTGCGCGAGCCTGCGGGACAATTTGCCTCTTTCGAACATTCCAATGTGTTTTTTTCACGCTGGGAGCGTCTTAGTATTCGCTTAAAGCTTGCGATGATTGCGCAGGCCTCAACAGGCTGCGTTTGGCCTCCAAAGTGATTGAACCTTTATTCATCCAGGTGAGGCGGCTGAGAACGGATTGCAATTCGCAATGCTGAGTAAAACGCAAAGACAAAGACAAAGACAATAGCGTGTACAACAAACTGGACAATGCGATGTAGTCGCAGCAGAGCGCGCGGTGACAAAAAGGCAGGCGCTAACTTTTGAAGCGATGACATTGGGATGACCGAGGTGAGTTTGATCATTTTTGGTTCCGCTCGTTTGGGGCAGAAAGTTCAAAAGACGATGGAGGAAAAGTAGGGAGCGCGGACGGCCGAGATGGGCCGGGATCTCGCCGACCGGACTTCTACAGATAAACACGCAGAACGGGCAGAAACACTTCGCAGCGGCGCGCACGTTGATGTTTTCGTCAGATTCGGTGGACCGGGACGATCATCGGAGAGCATCGAATTCAACAATATGTAAATGATTGTGCATCATACGGGTGGTTTTTTTTCATATTTTGCCCCATATATGACGGGACCAAGTAGACCAGCGAGGATCTTCTCGTGCCTCTTTTCGGAAAGGACATTCCACCAAAGAAGATCTTCCATTGTGATTCCTGATCCCATAACTGATGTTTCACAAGTACAAGTCCAAGTCCAATTCCAATCAAGTTGGGACGTTGTGTTAAACATCAATCAAAACGGAATGCAATGATTTGCAAATCATGTTCAACTGATATTGAATTGAATACACTACAAAGACAAGATATTTCATGTTCAAACTGATCAACTTGATTGTTTTTAGCAAATAACCATTCACTTGGAATTTGATGGCTGCAACACGTTCCGAGAAAGCTGGGACAGGGTCACGTTTACCACTGTGTTACATCACCTTTTCTTTGAACAACATTCAATGAACGGAGGACACTAATTGTTGAAGCTTTGGAGGTGGAATTCTTTGCCATTCTTGCTCGATGTACAGCGTCAGCCGTTCAACAGTCTGGGGTCTCCGTTGTCGTATTTGACGCTTCATAATGCGCCACACGTTTTCAAGGGGAGACAGGTCTGGACTGCAGGCAGGCCAGTCTAGTACCCGCACTCTTTTACTACGAAGCCACGCTGTTGTAACACGTGCAGAATGTGGTTTGGCATTGTCTTGCTGAAATAAGCAGGGGCGTCCCTGAAAAAGACGTTGCTTGGATGGCAGCGTATGTTTCTCCAAAACCTGTATGTACCTTTCAGCATGAATGGTGCCTTCACAGATGTGTAAGTGACCCATGCCATTGGCACTAACACAGCCCCATACCAACACAGATGCTGGCTTTTGAACGTTGCGTCCATAACAGTCCGGATGGTTCTTTTCCTCTTTGGTCCTTAGGACACGACAATTTCCAAAAACAATTTGAAATGCGGACTCGTCGGACCACAGAACACTTTTCCACTTAGCGTCGGTCCATCTTAGATGAGCTCGGGCCCGGAGAAGCCGGCGGCGTTTCTGGGTGTTGTTGATAAATGGCTTTTGCTTTGCACAGTAGAGTTTTACGTTGCACTTACGGATGTACAGCCGACCTGTATTTACTGACATTGGTTTTCTGAAGTGTTCCTGAGCCCACGCGGTGATATCCTTTACACACTGATGTCGGTTTTTGATGCAGTGCCGCCCGAGGGATCGAAGGTCACGGGCATTCGATGTTGGTTTTCGGCCTTGCCGCTTCCATGCAGTGATTTCTCCAGATTCTCTGAACCTTTTGATGATATTATGGACCGGAGATGACGAAATCCCTCAATTTCTTGCAATTGTACGTTGAGGAACATTGTCCTTAAACTATTTCTCACGCACTTGTTCACAAAGAGGTGAACAAGTGCGCCCCACCTTTGCTTGTGAATGACTGAGCAATTCAGGGAAGCTCCTTTTCTACCCAATCACGGCACCCGCCTGTTCCCAATTGGCCTGTTCACCTGTGGGATGTTCCAAACACGTGTTTGATGAACGTTCCTCAACTTTCTCCGTCTTTTTTGACAACTGTCACGGCTCTTTTGTAACATGTTGCAGCCATCAAATTCCAAGTGAATGATTATTTGCTAAAAACAATCAAGTTGATCAGTTTGAACATGAAATATCTTGTCTTTGTAGTGTCTTCAATTCAATATAGGTCGAACATGAGTTGCAACTCATCGTATTCTGTTTTGATGTATCTTTAACACAAATGTCCCAACTTCGTTGGAATTGGGGTTGTACTTGTTCAAGAAACTCTTTTCCCAGGACCGCAGAGGGTCAAGGGGCATCAGAGCCCCGCCCCCGCGCCCATATATGGTCAAAGTCCACCACGACTCTCACCTGTACTGAAATGCCACAAGGAGGCGCGGGTCAAGGATGTTTTCTTCCGGCTCCCATGTGTTGTATCTGCGGCGGAAAAAAATAACGCTCGTTATTCCCAGTACGTCATTTAAAAAAAAAAAAAAAAAAAAAAAAAAAGGCAAAATGACGTTCGTTATTCCGAATAAGTCATTAAAAAAAAAGCAAAATAACGCTCGTTATTCTGAGTAAATCATAAAAAAAGGTGCTCAGGTTACACAAGCCTTCGAATATGATTCATCGGAGATGAGCTGAAATCAGGCAAAAAGAAGTCAGCTGTGTTTGCTGCGCGCGCGTGCGGTCGGCCATTTTAGCAGCCGCGCTCGCCGTCTGGCCAATTCGTCGGCAGAGCGCAAATCATTCAAGCGGGCTGACACGGCCGTGCCAGCGCGCCCCAAAAATTCCTCCCCTCGCCCAAATGAGCGAAGGCGTCGCTCGCCCGCATTCGCACGCTGCGCGCGTGCGCGTGCGCGTCGCCCTCACTCAACGAGGTCCGAAATTCACGCGAGCGCGATGACGCGCGTTTGCTGCATTTCAACACTTACTTGGGAGACCAGCCCCGCCACTTGACCAGGTACTCGATCTTCCCCTGCGGCGGAAGACACACAGAAAAACAACAACAACAACAACAACATGTTTCCCCGGAGGCTCGCAACGCGCCACTGCGAGACGTGCACCGTCGGTCTCGCTTTCGCTGGCTTTCCCCCGCAAAACGCCGCCGTGCGCCTTACCTTGCGAATTCGCTTCTTCTCGATGCCCTCCACCGCGAAGACGTGCCCCCCGGCGGCGGGGAGCTCCATTCTCGCCGCAATCCGACCTCGAGCGAGAGCAAAAAAAAGGAAAAGAAGAAACGGAAGGAAAAAGACGACGCGAGACTCGGCTCGCTCGCTACTTTTCCGGTGCGTGTCCGAATCCCAAGTGGCGCTCGCGTCGTCCCGCCGCCGCCGCCGCCGCCGCCGCCGGTTTGCATCGACAGCCAGAAGCACAAGCGAGCCCGCGACGTCAACCGAGCCGAGCGTGCAAAAGCGCCTCTCTGCCGCATGACGTCACCGGGGGGGGTGGAGACCTCTCCCGCTTCTGCTCCATCCCTCCTGCTCCTTCTTGCTGTGGGAATTCAAATAAATCCTCCGGTGAAGTGTCACGTAAGCGCCGCTCGTCACTTTCGTGGCAGGAACCGAGAAGCACAAACGCTCTCGTCTGCTTCATGTATGGGCGGAATGCAAAACATTGTTTTTTTTTGGGGGGGGGGGAGTGGTCTGTTCACAAGCAATCAGCATTTCAGATTCGCAAGTCGTGCTTTTAAGAGCATTGGCGACGTCGGCGAGAAAGGCAATTAGGATGCAAAGCGCCAAAGACGTCGAGCTTGCAGGTGCGACGCAAAAAAAGCACCATGAACACTCAGACGAGGGTGCGTTCACTTCTGCAAGACCGATTGTTCGACTGCGTTGAGGGCCCTGAAACGCGACGTGAAAAAAACAAACAACAAAAGTGGTGAAGTTTGAGGTCCGCTTGAAGCAAAACAACAATCAAACGCCGACGTCGACTTGCGTTTGAGAGGAAGCGAGAAGGAAGTTGCTCGATTTCAAGTGCATTTCCACAACGCCCAAGTGCGGATGGGGAAAAGAGCAAGAACGAGCCCCGTTCCCTTCGATGACGCCCCACAAAATGTGCTTTTTTTTTTTTGAACACGCTTAACGAAGCACTTTTGCCTTTCCGACGACGTTCCAAAAGCGGTCGCACTTTTTTTGATAAGCTGCACTTTTGGGGGGAGGGGCGAGGACGTCGTTCAAAGGGCAAGGTCACGGCAGTCGCGAAGGTCACGGGGACGCGAAGCACAACTGGCAAAGTTGGACGCCTTATGACGTCTAACTTGTCACTGGGGGTTTCAAATGCAAATGCATCGGAGGTCGATAATTCGTCCTCCGGAGGAAAACGGACTCGTGTTCGCCTTCTCTTCGAATTGGACTTTTCATGGACGCGCCATTTAAAACCCAAAGTGAAGACTTCGAACCCGCTGCAACAGTTGCAAAGTCTCGTCAGCAACTTCGAGCATTTCGACCTTCAAATGGGGAAATCCCGACGGCCCGGAATGCGGCACGGAGGCTTGCGTTCGATCTGCTCGCCGCACTCAGCAAATATAGGTCGCGCACGCGCACGCGCATTGGGAGAGCAGCGCCATGTCCTCTGGGCTCAACGGTCGTCCATTTAACACGCTGCAAGACGGCAAATTCAGTTTTTCACGTTTCACGCCACCAATTATTCATCGGAGCCTTTTATTTCTCCTTTAATTCCGTCTCGTGAGAGACAAACGTGTCAATTAACCACGTCGTTGTGTACCTTTACACTTGTGTGCCGTAAAAGTAAAAAAAAAAAACAAAAAAAGGAAGAAGAAGAAGACCACCGTTGATTAGAAAGCGAAATTGTGGTTCCCGCCCGCCCCAGAAGCCCCAAAATCAGCAGCCAGCTGCAGCGCACCCAAAATAATTCAGCATCGGAAGGGTTAAAACCGAGCCTGCGCAGCCAATCGCGCGCAGGCACGAGCCAGCGCTGCCTCGCCTTATATGGGCACGCGCCCGATTGCGCCCCAATGCGCCCGCAGCGCAAACGGACGCGAGCCGCTCCCTTCAAACGTGGAGTTTGCGCCCCACTTGCTCTTCCCCCCGCCCCCCGACAGCCGCGGCCGCGGCGCGCACACGCCCTGCTTCCCTAGCAACAGCTGACACGCACCACGAGTGGCGCGCAGGCCAATTCCATTGGAGGGCAACAGCCAACACGTCACAATGGTATGGAAAAATCGCATTTCGTAGGAAAAGCTTAACGCCATTGTGGTGGTGGATTTACGTGTATGTTCGTTCGTTTTAGTTAGTTAGTTAGTTAGTTAGTCACCCACGTGCGTGCAACTGAGCCAGAAATTGGTTCACTGCGTTCATTCCACGGCAAAGGTGAACGACATGAAGGATAAGTGAAAAGCGGTTTTCAGCGGCTGAAGTCAACTACAAATAAATATGAATGTCTGTAAAGGGAACCGACGAGTTAGATAGCAAAATACAGTATGGACATGTTCATATAGTGGAGCGTGATACTGCACTTCAAAAGTCCACCAAAAATTCCGACTTAGGGAATAATGCACGATTGACTCATTTTAAGGGGGCGATCGAGGTCCGCTACAGGAAAATCCCAATCTCGTCATCCAAATGCAGTCGTTCCCTAAGCTCCCAAATAGATATGCTGTGTGTGTGTATGTATAATATATAATATATAATTTCTAATATATAATTTATATAGTGTTTTTTTGTGCTCGGGCCAAAGTTGTGTCTAATGTGAACATTTGGCCTCGAGTGCAACAAGTCCACTTTGGTGCAATCACAATGATAAAATCTAAAGAACATAAAGTAATACAATACAAAAGTCTGCTCTTCTTTCTTAAAGAGCTTTTAAAGTGAATTCTGGAATGTGTTTGTAAGTTTACTTTTGAAGAGGAATGCTGAAAATGCACAAAGACCGCAGTGAACATTTGTACTGAATTGTGGCAATACCGCATTCAATGATTGGGTTTCCCTCGATTTTGGGCGTGGCTAAAACGGGGCCCGGCGACGACGCACTCGGGCGCCCCCCGCCGCCATATCGGAACCGGAGCGTCTTCGTTGGCATCAGTGGCGTAATTGCGACGTGCGGCAAGCTACCTACCTTTGCCTACGTCCGGTAAACGCATCTTTAGAGCGCCTCGTTGTCCACCTTGAGTGCACAACGTCACAGAGAGAGGGCGGAAGAGCGAGTAAAAAAATCGTTTTTAAAAGTCCAACGTGACAGCCAGCATGCGGACAGCGGCTTCGCGCCGCTTTAGAGCGCCTCGTCGTCGCGGTGTGGAAAAGCCCCGCGACGAGCCGGTGGGATATGTATTCCAGCCACCGGAAGATTTAAGCAGATATATTTTTGTGTCGTTATGTGCGGACATCCGAAAGATGGGCAATCCGTTTCTCCGGGTCGTGGAAACGATATTTGATCCGCGGCGCATGGGGCGGCTTGATTGTGGCCATTTTCAAGTCTAATTTTGAGATATGCGCACACGCTGACAGGTGGGATTTCCTCTGCGGTTTTCAAAGTGTTCATTGGTTCGTCCATCTTGGCCATCTTGGAAAAACAACCCGCGCTTTACAATGTTCTCCTGGTGCTGTGCCGTGTTGTGTTGTTTCTTCAGGAAAATATCCAAGAGCGGCTACATTTTGCGAGGAAAGCGGGTAAAAAAACAAACAAACCAAAAAAAAAAAAGCTTTGTCCAAATAAAGAAGTTAACAGGAGACACATTGAACCACAAATGTGGAACGAAAGGCACGGGCCCGTGTCCCAAAAGCTCCTTGTTCAGCTCACGAAAGACAAAGCGACTCCAAATTGGGATTTGGAGTCCTGCACCAAGCATTTCTCACAGCGTTACAATGTTGTCAACTGCTTCTTTTCAGCAAGTTTATTTTGACCTTGTCGGACCCCACCAAGGTCAAAAAGCAACTCTTATCGGCAGCACACAAGGTCGGACTTTCTACATTTGTATGTATTTCTTTTTTCTTCCCTCTCTTCTAATCTCAACGTGGCCTTGTTTTGCGTCGACAAGGTTGCCTCTGTTTTAATGTTCGCTCGGAGGGCAGCCACGCGCTGGAATAAAAAAGTCCCGCAACCGGCGGGATTTCGACAGCGATTGTGAAGCGTTGTAGGAATAATGATGTGATTTTATACGCCAGTTAGGATGTTACATTCGCGTGTGAGTGGGAGGGCCGGCCGGGGTCAGGTTATGTCACCATCTCTGCAGGAAACACAGATATCTCAACCCTGCAACCTTTTTTTCCATTTCCTTTTTTCTATTCTACCCTCCCCCCCCCCCCCACCGACCTCCTCGCCTCACACGCACACACGCACAGCTGGAGCCCAATCCCCCCCTCCCAAAATGAAATAGCGGCCCGAGCAAAGCCGGGAGGCCTCCCCCGCTTTGGCATCTGCCACCCACGGTGCCAGGAGTGCCAGCTGAGGGAATGGAGATATTTTAGGGGGCGAAAGGAAGGTGGTGGTGGGGGGTTGTGACTGTGTAAAAGAAGGGGTTGAGGTAAAGTAAGTTCAGGGCGCTGGGGGGATAAAAGAAAGGAGGAGGCCCAGCAAAGCGTCCGATTCGTTCCTGCGCGAGAAGAAAAGAGTCGATTGCAAGGACTGCGCAGAGCGAGGGGCGGCGGCGGCGGCGGCATTATAAAAATGTTAAGAGGGCTCTGCGGCCCGGCGCCGCTCAGCGGGCGCTCGTTAAAGGACGCTATCAAGCAGCAAGGGCGCAGACGCGAGAAAGAACCAAATTTGCAGCGGAAACACCTCCACGCGAGCCAGCGTCGTCACTAGCTTCCCAAATGCCGTGTGGACGAAATGAAGCCGTGGAGAGGAACAACAACAACAACAACAAAAACAACAACAAAACCACGTCCTCACGTTCCTTCTGGCTTCAGCTGCAAACACACAATGTTGTTCTTCAAATCGTTGAGATCTTCGCTATTCCACGTGGCAGGCGCAAATTTGGTCTTTTGGGAGCCGACGCAAAGCGAGTCTGTCCTGCAAAGATGATCACCAATTTCGGGAAAATGCTCCTATTTCCTGAGCCAGTTCTTCAAATCCTTCTTGAGGATTTTTCTCGAATGAGTCAATCATCTCAGTGCTTCGACTGTCATTGATAAGAACATTTATCCACAATGAATACAGAAAAAGTCAGGATGAGGAAAAACTTCCCAGAGGCAAAATTAGCTTTGGATGCTACAACACTGGCGCACTTGCTACATTTTGTTACAACTGCGAACGTTCACACGCAACACGCAACATGAAGCCCAGGCAGAAGCCATGAGATCGTTTGGACCACCGGCGTAATTACAGAAGTTGTTCTAAACGGCAGAGCTGGCAGAGTAAGAGCCGCCGATAAATAAGATGCTTCCAAATTAAACAGTGGCAGCAATAAGAACAGAACATCGATCCAGTAAAATAGGAACTTTAACAAAACAGTGAAATCTAAAAAAAAAACGAGTTAACAAATCGTAAAACATTAGACAATGGTGATCAAAACTGTCCATGAAACAATTGAATTCAAGTTTCTTGTTTGTTTAATAGCGAGGTACAGCAAATGTTAGGAAGGCTCCTGGAATATTCTGTGAGCCAGCTTGACTACTTTCTTCTTTTTTAATCAGCTATTGACTTTGTTTTAATCAAGTCATGGAATAATCCATTGCATGAGAAGGGGGTGGGGCTCACTACAAATGATGATTTCAATGCTTCACTTCTGACTAAAACAATGAGAAAACTTGGCGCAGGTTTTGCCTGAGCGCTGAGTCTGCGCTGCCAGGAAAAAGGGGAGGCGTTGGCGTGAAGGGGCTTCAGCGGAAATTCCTCCTCCAGTGTCACTGTGACATCCGCTGTTGCAGCAAGGCGACAGGTCCGCTTCGAGGGCGGGCCGCTCGTCCGCCGGGGGCGGGCTCCCCTTCTCTTCTTCACATGCCCGCCGTCGTGTGGGGTTCGTCCACCGTACGCTCACGCACCCGCTGATCCCCGGCGGCGAGGGGGAGGGTGCGCCAGACTTCAAGGGGGAAGGAGGGGTGTCGGCGGGGGTGGGGGGTGGTGGGGGGTGGCGTCGGGGGGGGGGGGGGGATTCCGTCAGAACGGACACTCGTCAATACCGTATCGAGCCGAGGTAGGCCGCCGTGGAGCGCTGACGGGCGATGCCGTCGTTGGCATCGAGACAAAAGCCAGGCAGCAGCACACAATGGGAACTTTCACCAAAAACAATCCGCACGCAGGCGTAGATAGACGCTCCTTTTTGTCTCGATGTGTTGTTGCGGAGACCTCGAGAAAATGTGCCCGTGAGCTCGCGTTCACATTGGCGTCTAATGATGAGTGACGCGGGCCCTTCTCCTGAGAGCCCTTTCTTCCCCTTCTCCGCACGCCTTCGTAATCTCCCGGGAGCGGCCCATTTGCCTCGCTCTAATTGCATTTTCATTTACACGGACGCCCCGGGATGGAGAAGCGTTTTATTCCCCTCTTCCCGTTCCTCACCCGCGGCGCATTCGGCGTTTTGTGCTAAGCAGGAAGTTCAAGAAGTAACCCGGCGATGACACATTTCGATTTGCGGAATTAGTGCACATACTGTCGTATCCGTGTGTTGGATGTGTCTTTAAGGGGTGTGGCCAAGCGAATGAAGTCAGGCGCTGGAGCAAGTTAGTCTGCGTGTGAGCACCTGGGCGTGAGTTGTGGCTTACAGCAGCTGTCAATGTCAACAGTACAATTCCGATTATTTCCATATCTGACGCAGGCCTTTCGTAGGTGGATATAAATCAGATATGTATCCGATGCGAGTGCAGCGCGGACGCGCAAGTGGCGCTCATCTGACGTTTACGTCAAAAGTCCTCGACAGAACAGATGACACAAAATGTGAACAACAAGAAAAAAATGAATCGGTCGTCATGCCGTGCGGTGCGAACGCAGCCTTCGTCTCCTTCACGCCGTCTGCATCCTGTTAACTGCGGTTGTGATGAAAAAGTTTTGCCTTCTGGCATTTTATAAGCAGACATAACCACAAAAAGTACTGCTAAAATTGAAAAAAAATGTGCAAAAATGTAACGAAATGTCATGAGCGCAATACGTGTTGATAATCGTGAAAATATGAATATGATGTCATTCTTTTTTATAATCAATATAGTCATCTGACATGCATTCCAGCCATTTGAAAGAGGTGTGCGATGGGATGTTTAAAATAAAAAAGTGGTGCGAGCTGCGATCCCTGCGGTACTCCGCGGTGGACGACGGAGCTTTGTGAGGAAAAATGTAGAATATAGGCGAGCAAATTGAGCCAATCAGAAATGGGAAAATCATGCCCTGCTTTCTCTTTCTGAGGTCAACAGCGGTCCATAACAAATGAAGTGTCTAGGGCAGACAGACGCACAGCGGATGAGGAGCGGGGGTTGGGGGGGGGGGGGGCGATGGGCGCGGGGGGTTGCTCCCGTAAAATCCGAGCCGGCAGCCATCTCTCCATCGAAGAGCGCGCGTGGATAGCGAGCTTGCAGATAACTACGTTTAATGTGCTTGTCTATCTATATGGAAATTCAGCCACACGTGCGTTCACCCTACTGTACCCCCGCCCGCCTCTTTTTTTTTTATTTGTTCACTATTCGCTTTCCGTTGGCTGTCGCCACAGCGTCTGAGGACGAGCGGAGCGATAAAGCGCCCGCTTCTTTGCACAAGCCAAGAGCGCAACAGAGATTTGTATTAAATTTACGGAGATAATGGAGCCACCGCCGCAGCGCTTGTCATTGTTTGCCGAAAAAAAAGAGGTGACAATCACTCCAAAAAAAATAAAAAATGCGGCGGCAGTTTTGAGACCACAACACACACACTTTGCGGCTCAACGTTATCTTTCGTTTTCACCCTTTTCTCCAGTGCGCTGGGCACGTTTACATTGACAAACTTTTATATTTACAACCGAAATTGTAGTCTGTATACATTTATTTGCAACAGTCCATTCTTGTCCTTTCGTAGCATTTCTCTTGGCTGCACTGCATCTTGAGAACACTTTTGTTTTGGTGTCCAATCAGATTTCAGCATCTATGTTGTTGTTGCCATGTCAACTTAATCCGCCCGGGGCCTTCGCAATCAGCAGTGCTGGCCCATGTCGCGTATCTTCGCAACGAGACTATTTCTTGAACCAATCCGATTTCAAATTTGTCCTCACAGAGTCGGAGCGGTGGCCCTCGATGACGTCAGCATTTTTCCCTTTTCTAATTGGTTGGCGCGAGCAAAACTTGTTTTAGCTTAGCCAACTTGGCGAAACTGCGAAACACGTCTGTAGCGATCCGCGCACGTGATTACGTTTAATAATCAGCATCTCGGCTGAGTATGACGTAAATACTTTATATTTGTCTCAGGTTTGTCGGCACACACTTGCATGCTGTTATATTGCATGTATGGTATTGATGGTTTCTGTAATTGTGACCGATCGGATGCGATATGTTGAATGCTCGTCTGCTAGCATCCAGCCAACGAGTCGTAACGCCCGCAAAATGTTCCTCAAAGCAAATCATCGCCTCTCATGCGCACACGGACGAGTCTGCGGGCGAGTCCGAACATGTCGGCGGTGCGCGTGGTCGCCGATCGGCGGTCGTCACCCTCGAAGCGCTCAACGCGGGAATCGAGCATGTGTCACAAGCGCCGCGGCTTGCGCCAGCACAAAAAGCTGCGCGTCCGCCCTCAAGACCCGAACGAGCGGCTTGGCATCCTCGCCGTGATTGTCGCACTGGACGCAACGTGCTCACACTCTGTTGGGATGTGAAGAGAAACGTTGCTCCAACTCCAAACAAATGCTTTCCAGTAGAAAGATGACATCAACATTTCTGAGATATCTTCAGTAATTCGGAAATTGCAAGTTATCAAATCCATAATTGATCCCTTCACAAAAAACACGGTCGTTAAGGAAGCTTTTGTGACTTTTCCCAGTTTGCTTTACACCAGGATGATTAATGGCAATATTATTCAGCTATAAGAAGAGCAAAAATGACGTTACGTGTAGCATGCGTTGTCGTCTAAGCGCTAACAAGCGACTTTCGATGTGATGAAAACAACATTCCTGTAGCTTTGCTAACCTTGGGAATGGAGTACCAGACATGCTAAAGTTAGCGCATTGATTTGTACTTCGTTTAGCAGGAGACGAAAAATCTCCTTTTTGGAGAGTTTCCTAGCCAAGAGAGCCAAGTCGTCGCGGGACGCCAAACGGACAAACCGTGCGAAACAACCACAAAAAGCAGATGCGGTCAAACCTCCGAAGGAGCACCGAAGCATTTACCACCTGTTGCATCGTCATCCCGCAAGCCCCTCAGCCCACTTTGAAAAGATGGCGAGAGGCACGCCGCCTCGAGCGCGACTCCTCCCAGAACAGGAAATCTGACGAGTGATAAAATACAAGTGATTTGTGTTTTTTCACATTTGGCGGAGAATCTTCGAATGCCAGACGCCAGAAGTCGGAAGCTGGCGGTTTTTAGGCGGGCACAACATACGACGCATTGGCCACAAATCTTTCTTGGAGCAGACAGACAATGTCGAACAATTCCTTGCAATGAGGCCACGGAGCGGGAATTTCTCGCTTCTCGGAATCCGTTGCGGTCGTTCGGGCATTCCTCCGTTTCGCCGGCGTCCCTCTTTTTGTTTTCATTCGAGCAAGATCTCGACCACTGTTGACTTTTCCACTAATTGCATTTTTTTGGAGGTCATGTTGTCATCCGCGGAGGTTGAAAAAGGTTTACGAGGCTCTTTTCAAATGTAGCGAGTCAAAGTAAAAAGTTGACAGGAAACTAAATAGTCAAGTAAAGTCAATTCGACTTGAGTGCAAGGAAGGAAGTATTTGTACTTGATTATTTGAAAACTGTTGCCGCTTATGTTCAGTTGGTACTCCTACCTGCGCAAAAATCCTAACCAAGCTTCACACGTCCACATTTCTGTACGTTCAGCTTTCCATCAAAGTCGAGAATTCCATTTGAATCACGATCTTGGAACATTTCTTCACTCTGTCCTCACAAAAAGCCAGAGAACAGAAAACAGCAAAATGCAGCAGTTTACATGATGTTACATTTTCCACGCATATTAAGTTCAAGCTAACGTTGAGGCAGGTCATGCAAATGTCGCGAATGTGGGAGGAATCTCTCACGAGAAGACACAGAAGCTCGGCGCTCTTAAAAAAAAAAAAGCTTAGCCTCATTCGCAAGGCTCATGTTGAAGCAGTGAGGAGATTGCTTCCTTCCACGCTGCGTCGCACGCGTTTCCATTCAACGCTCTTGTGCCGGTGCGATGCTTATTTAAAGCCAGAGCCGCCAGGGATTTTCTCCCCACCGTGCGGCATAATGGCAAATCAATACGCGGGGCCCACAGAAAGCCAGAGTGCGCATTTCATATGGCGACGCAGCAGTGGCTGCAAAATATTTCCGCGGAAAATCAGAAAGCACTTCGCCGTACACTCGTATGCGAAAAGAAATGAGTGAGGGTCTCTATTGCCGGTTCATATACAAAGAAATCCGGAAGCTCCCTCGGGACTGTGAGGAACGAAATCGGGCAATCTGATTGGACTCTTTGAGTTTGAATCCGCTGAGTGATCTTGTCGGCGTAAATGGATTAGAATGGTCACAAATGGAAATGTTATAAATGGGCCTCAAACCTCAAATCAGGTGGCGATCACGTTAGCTCGGGTCAAAGGGCAAACTGATCTTTTGAGAAATATGTGATACGTTGCTCAAACCCGAAGGCCAACATCTGAATTGCGAACACAGCACATTTGAATGTGATCCAAATATCTGCGGCGGGAGCGGGCAGGGCAGGCAGTGCGCCACCAGATGGGAATGTTATAGTTAATACAGAGCAGCGAGTCCCGTTTGATTTTGCGCGTCCGCCGCCCCCACGGTGGAAGTCGAAGCGACCGGCATACGTTGGCCGTTCTTTTCACGTCGGGCTCGATGAACTCTGCCCGGCAACAAGTGGCCAATGTTATTGATCAGCCTTTGGGGCGGTTCGGGAGTTTGGTCAATGATCGTGTTGGTTTTCAAGATGTTTGAAGAGAAAAGAAACATGTAGATTATTAAATCAAACGACTTGTTTGACTTCACGCCCTCTTAAAAACAAAACTTGTTTTGGAATAATATAGCTCACCTGTGTCGCACCAAGACAAGGTCCCTGTGGTGTGTTGATACATAACACACTCCCGTGTGTGCTTCTCCATGGCAAAGTCGCACACGTACGTGGAGGTCTGACATCATGTTCCCATCACGTGGGAGCGTTTCCACTGCTTGTGTCTCGCTGGCAGGGGGGAGGGGAGTGGGGGGGGGGGGGGGGGGAGGAGGAAAACCGTCGTCATTTTCAGATTGCGCAACACCTTCCTTCCTACCTCCCAGGTTACAGCAGAAAGGCAACAAAATGGCAGCCTGAGCAGAAAAGACACACGTACAAACAAACAACCCCAAAAAAAAGACAAGATCCCCCGAGGCGTTCCCGTTGTGCCGCCGCGGCGACGGCAACGCGCTTCGAAGGGACCGGGGCGGCCGAGGGTCGAGCGGAATCGCCTCGGACCGACGATGCGGCGCAAGTGCGGACGCGCTTCTGAGCGAAAAGGCCGCAAACGTGAACGCAGTCAAAGATTTGGCCGCCGTTGACTATGCAAAAGAACAGCTAAAAAAAATGTCAGCATTTCAGCCTGCAAGAAATCGACACTGTGTCAGTCTGCGTTTCTCGAAATGGAATCAAAACAGCAGGATCACGTGACTGCAAATTGCACTTCCGACTCGTTTTCCGGAGCCGTCTGTTGTCTTGTGCGTATTTCAAAGGAACGGAGAGAAACGCAATCCGGAACGCACGCGCAGCACTGGAGATAAAGATGAAAGTTGGCAGAATTGTTTTTGCCGAGTGCAACGGAAATTTGGGGCAACCCCCCCCCCCACGCCCCCCTGTTAAAGTTCAATGCAATCCAATGAGATGATCAATAGCCTAGCGTGTTGTTTCGTTGACGACCTTTGAATTTGCTTGATTTGATGTTACTTTATCAAAAGATGTTTTTTAGATTTGAAATAATGCCACATTCAAGTTTCATTCTCTTGCTCACATACACGAACACGCGCGCACACATTGCTTTGGCCTTTTTGTTGCGCAAGATCACAGGTGTCAAACTCAAGGCTAGAGGGCCAGATTCGGCACACGTCATCATTTCTTTGTGGCCCACTAAAGCAAATAAAGTGTATCTACTTTGGAATGGATTTGTTTTTTACACTTTGGCAGAAAATTGCATTTTTCTTTCTTCAATTCTAACTGATATTAAGAACATTTCCCCCCTTAACATGAGTTGGACAATGGTTGACTCGTGAAAATGTTCCGTTACTTCTTATTTCAAGTTAAAATGGTTGTTAACAAGAAAAAGACTTGTGATTATATTTTATGGAATAAAAGAAAGGCCATTTCATGTCACATGCTTTCATTTTGTTTCCTGCTGTGAAATTGTATCTATATCCATATAGTTTCGTTTTTTTTTTTTTTTTTTTTAAATGTACTCATGAAATTGTCTATAGTTTGTAATTGGGTGATATAAAGGGTTTATTTTATGGGGCAAGTTTACAGCTAGCGTTTATGCTCAAATGAATCAGGATTTATGAACGCTCCGTTCGACTGATGATAATAATAAAAGCGAATGAACCGAAAGGGTCAGCGTACGAGACTCCGGGGAATCTTGTCTCGAAGTTATTGATCCGAGCGACGACAAGAACAATTGCCGGCGTGGATTATCGATGGCCTCTCGCGCAATTAACCGTCGCCGCGTGCGCTGTGATGGCCATCGGCCGTAAACACGACGGCGGGGGGTGTCGCGTATCGAGAGGGCAAATCCCGCGCCGTGATCGGTTCACCTCGGCCTCGTTCGCTTTTACCCTACTAAACTTTCGTCTTACAGTCTTTCATCTTTTTAGAGTCATGATCATTTTGCTTCTTTTATTGCGCAAAGTTTTGAACCAACATCGGTTCTCGTCATTCATATTCAATATATTTTCAATTTTGTTTTGGAACATGTCAAATGCCGGTTTGTTAGCACAGTGCGTAGGTTTTGTATTCCGCGGAGCCCAGCATATTTGCGCGTAGGCATTCGCGAGTCAAAAGTCCAAAATGTGCGACTCGGCGAATTTGTGATTGCCAAATGGCAAATATGCACTGTCATGCTAATAGCTAGCATCTTTGCACATGGTCAGCAGAGGGGCTTTCACTTCTTCACATCAAAATGAATGCACGTCATTCATTTGCTCCATTGAGGTGCCGCAAGCCTTTTAGGAAACTAAAAATAGGACATGAGATTGCTCCCTTTAAAAAAAATAAGAATAATAATAATTAAAAAATAAATGGATAAATGATGTCATAGAGTAGAAAACATCGAAACAACTCTATTAGAAAAATGCCCATTTTACCCAAATAAATAATCAGGAAACAACAAATGTACTTTTCACAATAGTGCCAAAAGGTACAATTTGATGTCAACAGTATATTATTGACATATTTACACAGTTGCAATTGGAAAATACTAAATGAGACAAAAATCTCCACCTTTGGGAAGTTCCATTACATTTGGATTAACAAAGTTCAAGTGGTTCAAGCACAGAGCCCAGAGGAATAACTTTGTTTGGGTTTTAATATAAAAACAACATCAAAAGCCCATACATCTTCATATAATCACATTATGTATCATGTTTTCATGTTTCTTCCCCCCCGGCCTCCTCCATCACGCACATTTGGAGAGGCAGCGAGCGTCCCATTGTGACGCTGCGTCATCCATCTCGCGCTGCGTTTAAATGACAGTGATACATACGGTGCATTACAAAGACAAAGCTGCCCCCCCCTCCCCCCTCCCCCCCTCCCACGTTGTTGCTTGCATAAAAAAAGGTGCGACGTGTTAAAGTAAATACTTTGCATCCATGTCTGAAAAAACAACAACATTTTTTATAAACGCTCGCTCTCATTCCTGACGTTCGGCTCAGCGCAGACCGGTCGAGCTGACCGGTTCCATCCAGTTCTCGGAGGCCGAAGCGCTCGCGCGGAACAATTCGGCGTAAGGCCTCGCCGTTCCTTTTTGATGACCTTTGAACATAATCGCGGAAATTGCGTGCGAGAGATGAATTTGTTCCGTGACCACACTCGTAACTCAAACACTCGCATTTGAAATCAACTTTCCCCAATGCAAAAATGGAAATAGCATCGATAATATATACTTCTATAATATAATAACCCTAACCCCCTCAAGATCAACCGCAACAATGTTTGTTTGGTGTTTTGAATCATAAAAATGGCATTCTACAATACTGTACTTTGTAAAAACAGTACATGACACATCATTCAATAGAACGTACAGAATTCAACAGTTGGTGCATCATGATTTCGCAGTTGAATGATTTGGCGGCCCAACGCACATCCGCATTTGGAAGCACAACTAAAGCAATAATAATGACTTTAAATGGAGAAGAATCCGTTTTTATGAGACGTTTGGGGGCTCCTGGAAATTTTGGGGCCCCAGGCGATTGCGTGCGTTTGCCCAATTGTAAGCTATTTGATATTCATTTCTCCATGCAATTTGTTTCAATATGTTTTTTTTTATAAGTTTCTACGTGCTTAGGGAATGTAAGACGAGTAAAAGGAGCAAAAATGTTTGATAGATAGAAATCCTTTGCAGCGGTTGTGGAACGTATTAGCCGTGATAAACGGCGCTCCGGAATACTGGCGGTGAGCTTAACTCTGAACATGATTCATTAACATCAAATTAGATGCGGCAGACACTTGAAGACTGCGTTGGCCTTTTTCATCAAATGAATGTTCATTTGAAAAGGGGGGGGGGGGGGGGGGGGTCTGATGCAGAAACGGGTTGTGTCCTCACGAGGGGGCGGAGCAAATCCCTCCACTCCACTCCGTTGCACATAAAAGGCCACAAAGCGCGAAGCGACCCCTCGGCCGCACAACGCGCTCCGAGGACCGGCGAGCCGAGCGCGCTTCCTCCTTTCGCATGGAAATGAGACGCGAATCCGCGCTGGCGTGAAGTTGGTGACCGTGGCGACGGAGGCGGGCCTAATACGCTCGGCCCGATACGCTCAGGCACAGAACTTTGAAAACACAAATTCTCTAAACATACGGTGTCATACCGGGGTGCACAGGAAAGTATGGAAAATGGAAAGTAGCGTGTGGGAAAATATTCCCGTTTGCAAGACTGTTAGGACAGCTCCATTTTCTAAACTATCAAACGATGAATACCTGACAAAACAGGAGTGCGTACTGTACAAATACGGTAGAGCGGAGGTCACAACGTGGGGGGCCTGCCAGCCACTTGCAAAACTAGCGGGACATTGTGATTTCCTAGGAACGCTCGTCGGAAAAGAGATGTGTATCAAAATCCAAATTTGCATCTTGACATTGATGTTTCCGACCCGCTTGAGTCATTGTTGATCATTTTTGTGAGAAATCATTCATTTGGAATTGATCATGAATAATCAAAGGTCATATATTATTTGCGAAGCCCTTCGCTTGAATCGGTACCAAAGAAGTAGCTGTGGTTATGCGGTGCAAAGTCCCTCGGAACGATTCCTGCCGCTGCGTGACAGAGTTCACTATGAAGGTCTATCCGAATACTTTTAAACAATCATTGAGAACTAAAATCCAAGGAAAAATGATTGCACAACAATATTGAGCCAGTTTCAAAATGTCAAAATGGCTGCCGTGGAAAAAGCCGAGTGCTGAACTACTTTCTTGGTGTTAAAATGCAAAAAGATTCTTAAAGCAGGAAACACGAGCGACCGCAATGACCTGAATGAAACACACTCGTCGAACTTTGCGTTTGTTGCGATCGTGCGGGACGATATTTCAAGCGATGCGTCATCAGGATCGGATTCATGGCCCGAGTGCATCAATGTGCACGTTGCACACGTGCGAAGGTGTCCGGAGGGACATTTGGCCTTCGCAAAGCACTTTGCGCACAATTGGGACGTGCAAAACCATTTCAAAGGATCGGCGCCGATTTCAACACCGCCGCAAATACCTTTTGTCATTCGGATTCAAAAATTTTTGCCATTTAAATGAAGGAACATAAAAAAAAAAAAAGGTTACTAGTTACTGTCACGTGTGAGCAATTAGTTCGAGTAATATTAGTACGTAATAGTACTTTGACGTCACAAGCAATGAGTTGACTGAAGGTCATTTTCAGTTTTGATGACATTTTAAAAAGAGTTTGAAACTTCGTCACCGGTCCGTTTGAGCCACGGTGACGTCGTCAACCAAGAAATGAAAAGATTCGTCCGGCGCTGTCGATCACGCAAACGCTCGGCAAAAAAGCCGACTGAAGACTCGACTCCACTTCGCTAAATTGAACATCGTCTGTTTCGATAACATTGTGGGATGTTTGCTCACAACAGACACTCGTGCTAACGCTAACGCTAACGCAAGGTGTCCTGTGCTTGTCAAAGGGTGGTCCGTGTACCGCAAGTGGTACGCGGGCTCCCTCTGGTGGTACGCGAATGAATCACTGAATTTAAAATGTTCAAAAGGTTTACAGTGGACATTTCCATTTCATAATTGAAACGGTTTTCACATGATTAGTTAGGTACAGGTGGGCGACCGGTTAGCACACCCGTCCCCAAAACACGCACGCTAGGTTGATTGAAGACTCGAAATTGCCCGCAGGTGTGAACGTGAGTGCCAGTGGTTGTTTGTTTGCATGTGCCCAGCGATTGGCTGGCGACCGGTTCAGGGTGCCCGATGACAGCCCGGATGGGCGCCGGCGTGAGGACAAGCGGCTCAGAAAATGGATGGGTGGACCTTTAGTTTGTTTTGCAACATTTCTTGTTATTCAACTATTACGAGCAATATATTTGAATTGAATCATGAGGTACAGTTTTTTGTTTTGCGATTTTTAAAAGCAGCGTTAATCTTCATGCTGCAAAAACAAATGTTACAGTGGCTAACAAAAATATGAAATATCCTTTTTAGCCTGAACACAAATATTTTTGGAGGCGTAAAAAGTTTCGAGAACCACCGATACGGAAAACCAAAATGGAAGATTCAGTGTTGCTGTGGCAACAAGACAGATTATCCTCCCTAATCCAAACCAGCGCACCATCGCAATGAATCCGAACGGGCCCAATTGTTGACCAACAATGTAAACATCCCTCACGACGCCACACACGTTGACGTGTTTTGTAAGGTACGCGCACACGCCGCAAACTCCTACACACGCGTCCGTTGCTAATGAGCAACAATCCATCAACCATTACAGAGCTGTGAAAACAGCGCCCTTCGGGATTCGCGGGGGCGGCGTTGAAGTCGGTAAATAAGCAAAGAGAGAAGCCTGAAGGAGAACATTCCCGAAAAGTCAATGAAACGTCGTCGTCATCGCGACGCTCGCTGCCATCTTATTTTTGCCCCGAGGCCCAACACAATTAACACTCTGCCAATTAGCAGTGGGTGCGCGCGCGCGCGCGTGTGGGAACAAGCGGCTTTAATGCGTTTAATAATTCAAACAAATATGACTGCTCTTTCAATACCAAACATGTTTTGCCATCATAATGAGCGCACGCACATTTTCTTTCTCCAGCGTAATTCATTTTCCCGCCTGAGCAAATGTAAAACAAGCGATAAGAAATGAGACGAACACGCACGCGAGAAGTCAAATCTCCCCAAACGGGTCGTCGCGATGCAAATCAATGACATTTGGACACGTTTAACGGATCGTGAAATCCACTCCACGCCCGCCGCGCAAACAATCAAAGGCGGCGAATTTATGGCGTGGAACGGATGAAACGCGATTCTTCGTGTGGCCCGGCGGGCCGGCTGGGACTCGTCGCGTCAAAACAACGTCGGGTAGAAAATCGCATGAAAAAGCTCAAGCGGCTAATTCGTGATGATTTCTGACACCGCGCTTCGGGATGAATAATGAACGCACTTTGCGTTGCGCTTAAAACGCCAGTAAAAGTCGATTTTGGAATGTGGAAACAGAAAAGTCATAGCAATCAAATACACTTTTCACCACAGAAAATAACAAAAATAGAGTGGCGTATTTCGCGCACCTTCACTCTGGATTGTCTGATAAACGGCGACGGCGACGGCGACGACGGCGACGGCGACGGCGACGGCGACGGCGACGACCTCACAGTCTTTTTCCTCAAAACGTCAGAACGGAAGCAGTCTGCCAAATTGGCAAAATGCCGCTGGACAGACGGGCTGCCGCTTCTTCACGCCATGAGCTACAAATGTTTGCTTGTGAAGAATCATTGTCGACACACTTTGACAAAGTAACTGTAATCTGATTACTTTCCGCGATACAGTAACGCGTTACGTTGCTCGTTACTGAAAATGGCGCCCACGGTTCCGAGAACCCGACAGAAGCGTCGCGCCGTGCGCGCGCCAATGTTTTCACGAGCGGCCAATCGGAAGGCTCCTTCTTTTTGTCGCCATTCCAAATTTCGATGTCCGCATTCCTTCGGCCGAAACAAAAGCCGTCGCTGTGCACCGACTCGCAGCGGATAGCGGCGCGGCCTCGACCGCCGCTTCCGTGGCTTCAAACGGAAACTCCCATCTCTCCGGCGCTCGCTGTGACTTTTGGGTCTTTTTTTTTTGGGGTTCTTTTCGTCCGAGGCCTTAATACCGCCGATCGTTCATTGCTAACACATGTTTCATTAAGTGCAAAGTTGAAGAGGAAATGGAAAATGGAAGCGTGTGCTAATTAAAAACAGGCAAAACGCAAGCGAGGGAAGACAACAAATGACCTTTATGCCCTTCAGGGAGGATTTGACAAGTATGCGCGGAGATTGCGAAGCCGGAACCCGATTGGAGAAGACGATTTTCTCCTCGATATCGCAATTACTGCGCGTCCCTTCCTCTCCCGTTGCACTCCCGCCATCCTATCTCCCGAGCCAGACGTCCGTTCGCGACCCGGCTCCCCCTCGCCGGATTCCTGCGTCAGGGAGGAATGTGCGCGCCGAGCCGCAATGAGCATTTCATCGCCGCAGCGTCCGCCCACGCACGCACGCACGCACGCACGCACGCACCTAATGCTGCCATATTTATGAAGGGCAAATATTTGCACCGGGAAAAGCTGCCTCGGAGCAACTCGGAGACAGGCGGGGATCATTGGAAGGCGCTTGAGGAGGCCAGAGGCCAGAGGGCAGAGGGCAGAGGGCAGAGGGCAGAGGGCTGGCCTTCTACTGGGAACACACACACACACACACACACATCGTACATGCAGCAAGTGTCAGCAGCAGGCACAGAAAGAAAACAAGAAATCCTGGCATGCCAATGAAGGGGGGGCGGGGGCGGGGGCGGGTGGAGCCCGAGCGCAATATTTTGTGTGGCAAGAAACACGAGATCCGAAAAAAAGCGAAGAAACGAAGGCGCGAGACCACCACAAAGGACGAAGATGAGCAGCAGCACACTCATCCTCATCCTCACGTTTCCCCAAAGAATACCAAAGCTGCGAGGACACACACACACACACACACACACACACATCCAGCCCAGCTGTCTGGATGGGGGGAGGGGCACGGCCGGGATGCTGGCGCAGAGCGGAGCACGAAAGACCGCAAACGCAGCCCGGAATCGGCCGCGTGTACATACGCGCGCAAGCGCCCGGAAGGAGCTCGGAGGCAAAACAAACCGGAGCGCACGCGCGCACAGACACCTGACTCGGCAGCATGCCCTCCATCACCATTCATCACCGCCAGCTCACACACACACACACATTCCAACAAAGCCCCCCTGCAGAGGAGTCATTGGGAAGTCAATAACACCACACACAACGCCCGCCATATGTCAAACGCACACACATTCATTGCTCTCAATCTCTAATTCACACAAATATTTTCAACAATTATACAGTATGCCCTCACCAAGACGACGTTGAATGATTCAACCAATATGTACATAAAACAATGAAATGCGTGACTTGCAACTATTTTATTTCAGTATAAAAACATATATAAATGTAAACTTGACTCATTTATTCTGTAATGTATATTTGAAAAGGATGAACTGAAGCCGCAGCCCTGAGAGATTGCGCTTACATTCATACAACACATTTCAACATATGCATTTATTTTCCAAAAAGGAGGAAAAAAACAAACAACCTTTTTCATTTTGTGTGTGTTTTTAAAAGTGGTGTCATCAAAATGGAGTGAAATCATTGAAAAGCATATTTGGTGATGATTATGTTGCCAGGCCGCCATTTTGGGCTGCCAACTTCAAGCACGCACACGCACGCACACAGCACACACACGCACGTTGTAATTGCAATCGTGAGTCATTGTTAGGCGTCCCTTGAAAGATGCTCCATAAATTATTATTATCGTAATAACCTCGCACAATGTGCATGTTTGCCACACACACGATTGCTCTCCTTCAAGCACACACACACGTCAACAGGCTACATTGCGCAATACAATTTTTTGGAGCCAAAAATTAGTCGCAGCAAAATTGTTCCACTCGCAAAACGTCTGTCGCCATCTCCATTCATTCATGTAATTAATAATCGCCATCTTTTGCGTGGGTGATTGATTTGATTTCCATGTTTTTTGTTATGATATCAGTATGAAGTATTGATGGTATTTGCTGTTCAATAGTATTGATGATTTTCATAACATTGGAGAGCAAAAACTAGACGGGGATGAAGCCACGTAAATCCCCGTTGAAGGCCCAAAGCACAGCCCGCCGCCGATTGTGACACAATATCGATGATTGCGCTTTTCCGTTTTACAAAGCTGTCCGATTCCTGACTGACTTGACGGCGGTCGCTAACGTTTCGTTGAGCACAATTGAGACGGCCGGAGTCATCCGAGCATTCCGACGGGATCTTTACGTCTCAGATCCGTCATCCGCCACACACACACACACACACACACACACACACACGCGCGCGCACACCCGCAGACTGCCTTATAAGGCAATTATCTCGCCGTCCGTCTTCCTTTGGCGGCGTGGGGGAGGGATGAGCGGTTTCAATTATGAGCGACAAAGACCGAATGAGGCACCTGGCAAATCCAATATGGCCTCTTAGATGGCGTGCGGTCGCGGTCGCGGCTGGCGATGACGCGTGCACACCCGCCGTATCAAATATTGGGCCTCCACAAAGGAAAACGAGCTCGAGGCCTTTCTCGGCCGTCGGGCAAAACACGTCGACGTTTCACACGAAATTAATTTGTTTAGCGATTGCGGCGCAACGCGTGTAAACAGCAAGAAGCGAGGCAGAACCGGGTCGGCCCGGAATGTCAAGACGGACGCGCGCGACGTCGTGGAGCGATCCATCCCGCCCGTCCGTCGTGTCCGATGCTAATCGACGATGAAGACAAACTCGTTTAAAACTCAACACTTTCCTTCCTCTGAGAGACTGTTTATGTGCTTCGGGAGAGGTGCTGCTGTTTTGGTTAGCAACAGGGCTACTTACTTTCGACAATGGGTGGCAAAGCAGGGGAGAAGGAAGAAAGGAGAATGGGTAGAGGAAGGAGAGTAAGAAAACAGAAAGATGAAGAGGGCAAGGAAAAAAGGAAGAAGAGAAAGGAGGAAGAGGCTGGGGTGAAAGAAGAAGATGAAGGCAGGGAAGTGGAGGAAGAAGAGGAGGAGGGAAAAAAGAGGATGAAAAGGAAGAAGATGAGGATGTGGAAGAAGAAGATCTTCCGGCATCCTTTGAACACAACAGCAATTGTTGATGCAGGTGTACCTAATGAAGTGTCTAGTGACCTTTCTAACCTTGTCCGAAAACAAACCCAAAAAAAAACATCGGAACAAATTAACGTTGGCAATTCGTGACACGTAGAATACGAAAGAAAGACTCGAGCCGTTGCCGGCCGCCTTCCGCAAAGATCGACCGTCGCCGATGACCTCCCGAAGGCGGCGGCCGGCCCGAGCGACTTTTGGGGCGATTGAGATGTCGCGAAGGGATCTCGTGCAAATGCGTTTTCACGACGCCGGTTTGCAGCTGCGTGGCCGCACCCCACGAGGCAATTGTGTCCTTGAGGTTGCTTTCCCGATGCACAGCGGCGGCACACTCGGGGGCCGCCGTTGTCCACGTGGGGCCACCTGGGGGAACTGGAAAATCCCCATGGCAGCGAACACAACAGTGGAAAGGAGACGACAACAACAACGGAGGAGGACACTGAGGATCTCCTGTGTTGACTTGTCAACATACTCGCGAGTACATTAGAGTAGGTACATTGTAAAAAAAAAAGCATCAAAAATGATTCCCTCAAAACGGCCGACATATTGGAGGCGCCGTGCAATGGAAATGTGTCCGCGCCGGGGAGGCGACCACGCGTCTTCGCAAAAGGCGTCAAAAGGCGAAAACTTCATTTGGTCGCGCAGCACGAGCGAGCACTCGACCTTCTTCTCCGTCTCCATATTTGGCGCGCGGAGACTCAGGGGAGGCCGGAAAAAAAAGAAAAAAAGAAAAAAAGGGCTGGCCTCTAATCCGCTGATCTGCTCAGGGAAGAGTGCTGACTTTGCCCTTTTCCCAATCGACGACCTCACCCCTCCCTAATCCAAGCGGCTGCGGGTCTGGGGGAATAATCCCGCATTAGGAGGCCCTCCCCACATGCCGCGCTAAACGCACGACCCCCCCTCCTCCCGGGTTAGCGTTATTCATACGGCGAGGGAACACAAGGGCCCGCCCAAAAAGAGGGTCCGACTGCACGGGAGCTGCGGCGGAACATCACGGGAAAGACGGAGAACACTGCGCGGCCTGCTAGTGTTTCACGCGCGCTTTTTACAGACGCTTTGTTAGCGCGCCACGCACGCTAATTGGTGGAAAGTTACAGCCTTCACGTGTGTGTGCGTTCCCATCTGAAAACAAAAACAACTCTTGACTTCTCTTCAAACGTGCGGCCAAATATAAACCTTTGAATTTGCACAACTCCATTTGAGCTCGTGAATTATGTTCCAATTTGGCATCGCTTCTTTTTAAGGGCCTGCAAGCCCACAAAACTTAATAATACAAAAATGACCACATTTGAATGGTGTTCGTTGACCCAAAATGAAGAACTTTTGTTCTCGAGAACAAAACAAAAGGATTGCAGGGAACACAGGCCAGCCACCGATGGTGTAGTGGTCCACTCGCCCGCAGCGTGGGTTCAGTTCCCACTCAGTGACGGTGTGAATGCGAGTGCCAATGGTTGTCCGTTGTCTATATGTGCCCTGCGACTGACTGGCGACCAGTTCAGGGTGTAGTCCGCCTTTCGCCCGAAGTCAGCTGGGATAGGCTCCGGCGTCCCGCGACCCTAACCGCGTTGAAAATGGATGGATGGAACACAGGCCAGTTGTTGGCGATGCGCGCATTCATCTGAACCGTCGTCGGCACGTACGTGGGCTCATCCGTAACATTTTGCTCCCGTGCGTTACGACCTGACTCGCAGCTGTGCCGGAAATTGACCGCATGTTCGCAAGTGGCGGTGGGCGGGGCACCGAGTGATGTAATAGGCCGTCAATCAAATGTGGACAATTGCTCAATTCTGTTACTCTCTTCAGCTTCATGTTGAGACCGCGCCATGTCACAGACACTTGGAGTAACGACAGTACTCGCAAAAAGTTCGGGACTTTCCTTGCGGGCCGGTAAGACCTTCGGAGGGTCCACAAGGGGCGGGAGCGAGCGAGAACCCCTTCCCCGCAAATTACTAAAGAATTGGAAAAAAAAAACGTTTCTGGTGAAAGCCAAACGTCTACTCTTTTGGTGGACTTATATTGTCACACGCGTATCAATTCCAAATCTTTGCAGTCCCCCAACGCGACCGCGTTTGCCTCGGGCCCCCGAATAACTAAAAGCACCCGTTCCCACGAGGAGTGAATGTAAACGCCAATATTTTGCCCGTCTCATGTGGCTAGGTAGACTTAAACTTGCGCAGATGCACCAAATGTCACAGCCTGTGTGTGTGTGCATGTGTGTGTTTGCTCAAAAAAAAAAAAAGGTTGAACGATACGACAACATAATAGCTGGCGTGTAATTCATTTCTATCGTGATTGTCATTTTGTCTCGATCTCATTCTGCTGCGCATTAGTCCTCAGAGAGCCGATCAATCGGGGGGCTAATGGCTTGTAATTGCACGCGGGTGGCGGACGGGGAGCGCCGCGTACGTAGCACAATAATCACACGTGCGGCGGGAAATCGCTTACGACAGATTAAGCCGCCCCCGGGGCGACGTCGGGGTTCGGGTTCAAGTCATTTGTGACTCGTTTTCCCTCGGAAAGCTATTTGAGCGACGGCGTGCGGTGAATTAACACGATTCCCCCGTAGACGAGAACCTCCTTCCGAGACGCGAGAGCCATACAACGTACGCACGCGCGTTAGCACGACGTTTCTCTTCTGGTCGAAAAGAATGAAATCACGCCTCGATTCAAGACAATATCATTTCTGTCATTGACTTCTTTGCACACTTGACTCAGCGAGGGAGGCGAATCGAGCAGGATTGAAGGGATTCTGAATCCATTTTAGATCCGATTCTTTATTGATTCTCATCGGGTGAGTGAATGAAATAATGCAGAAGCCATCACTGATGTCATTATCGTAATATGACATAACATAAATTTCGCAATTTGTCCCAAATGAAAGCTTTGCAGGCGTTGTGCGCCCCACTATCGTCTTTTCCGTTGAAACTTTTGAGTGCTGGCGCCTCGACGCTATGTCGGAAAAGTTCACAACCAAAATACGCTTCTTGGAGGAATCGAAGCGTCAAATCGTCAGGCAAGCCAACGAGATTCCTGGGAATCGATTCTCAAAAAGAACTGGCTTTTCGAGTCTGTACTTCGACCACAGTGTTTTATTGTTTTAGCGTAGTAATATTTAGATGATTAACTCGAAGATGAAATTGCCCTTCACATAGCATGCTAAACTCGGAATGAAAAAACAACAACAAAACAAACAAACAAACTGAAGAACTTTACGATCGGGAGCGTTTGAATGAACAGATTAATTCTTCTTTAATTATTATTATTATTTTTAAATCTGAACAAATTCGAGATGGACCATCAAAAAAACAATACTCCCAAAAATGTCACCTGACTTATTAGTCCGACTTTCAGTAATTCATGCAGAATGTTTGGTTACGTCTGACGTCAACCGAGGACGTGGTGCACTTCTGGCAAATACACGTTAAATATTTTGCACTTCTTCATCGGTTCAATAAAAGTCAAGCGAGTACTTGGAAGGCAGCGCTTTGATTTGGAATTTGTCCTCTGAAAAGGCTCGTTTTGGTGCCGAGCGATGTCATACAGCATGTCGTAGTGGCCAACGGCAACACCGTTCATTCAGCGACGACGTGTTTGGACTCCGACCGCTTTAAATACGAGTTCGTCGCGCAAAGGCAGCCTGTCAGTCAGACGCGCACTTTGACCCCCCGATGATTCTCTTGCATGCAGCCCGTCGCTATCTGTGTGACAAAAAAGCAACAATCCCTGAAGGCTGGAGAAGATGAGGTAGTCCAGAGCTCATGCAAACGTTTATTTCTATTCAAATTCTTTTTTGAAATGCACATGAATGATGCGAAAGGGACACAACCAAAATAGATGACAAAGTATCAAAATTGGCAGTGAGAATTGAAAACGCACTCTTTGGAATTGAGCCGCCGGCCGCACGTTGCCGGCTAGCCTTCAAAACCGTCTTTTCAAAAGTAACAATTAAGAAATCCCTGTAAAGTGAAACGGTGAAAAAAAACACCTTCACGTTCTAGCTCCGCAATTCAGAAGTGCATAGTTCTCAAGTCTTTGCATTCTCTTTAAACATAAACGTAAAACATATTTAGAAGGTCAAGGGACTTTTACCTTGATTTTTTGGGGTCTTTTTTTAATATGGAAACATGATAGCAGATAGTCGTTTGAAGATGGCGCCCACAGCCCAGTGAGAGAATCCGTGCAAAAAAAGGTTTGGTTTGCTTCAACTCAATCCCAAAGATGAATGGTGTAATTACAGAGACTGAGCTGGGGGGGGGGGGGGGGGGGGGGGGGGGCTTCTATGCTCCACTTATTACCAGATGTTTAAAAGGTCACTCCACTTTACACACACACACACTAAAGAGTTGGAGCCTGTTCAGTGCGAGCGAAGCACACAAACATTTGGAGCGACTGCGAGTAATGACACAGTGTCAATCAAAGAAAATACGGAAAAAGAAAAATCCGCCACACTCCTGCGTGGCCACAGCTGAGCGAGCGCACATGACAAAACCTCACCTTCAATCTTCTGGCTTGGCACACGATCCCAATTTTGGCAGCTGCCAAACGCATTCCGCGACCTGTTTTTGACCTCATAAAGCCTTTCCGGCAAGCGGCGGGTAGACTTTAGTTCAACTTGGAATTGGTAGATTTCCGACATATTTTTGCAGCACCTGAAGGCATTTTGAACACACGACACAGGAGAGGCCGCGGCCGCGGCCACCCTCCGAATTTGGCGTCCACCCCGTTTTCCGCATAAGATTCTAGCGTCAGCCACGTTAAACGGTGGAAAAGTTCCACATTGCAAACATGTTTGAACACACACACACACACACACGGAAACAACATGTATAGAAAAGACTGTCCGTGTATTGTTGTGACTGTGCCTTTAAGAGGCGGGGCCTGGTGCGAGTGTGTGTGAGCGTGAGCCGTGAACTTCGGCAGCTGCGGCACACGTGATCGGACTGCGTTTGTCCGGCAAATGTGAATGTGGCTCTGCTTTCCCACATGCGAGGGCAAACTAGCATTTTAGCAATATTATTGCAAAATCCTCTTCTTTATTTTACCGTTTATGAAGCGATTATTATACCGTTTAATGATTGAAAAAAACAAAAAAAACAAACAACAATGAAGAACTACTCAGACGAGAGGGAGTGATGATATACGACTCGTCGCCGACTTCTTGGGGACCGATTGGTGCGAAGGGTTACTACTTTCATGTCCACTTCTGAAGTTCCGAGGCTGCCAATAGCCATTATTCCCGTGATCAATTCAAAAGAAAATGATGTTGATTCAGTTTCCGCTTTGCAAATTGGCAAAAATGTTGCTCATTGTTTTGCAAACGTTTGCAAATGTCATATTTTGATCATCAGTGTGCGTTCACGAAGGACGACAGAAATGGGAGAAGATTCGAAGTCAAGGTCTCAGCGATGATCAGAGCAGCGGTGAATTCATTTGATCACGGATGAATACAGTTTGTTGTGAGCCCGCGACTCCGTGACGCTATTTACGGTGCCATCCTCCAGTTGGAATTCCGGATGGGCATAACAATCACTGGACTGTCGCTCAACGGCGTCCCGAAGCCACTCGCGGTTCTTCCGACCCGGAACCTCGGGACCGCGAGGCGAGTGAGCTCGCCGCCGCCGTCCCGCATAAACGTACAAGCTCAAGAAAAAGCAAAACAGACTTCCGCTGAAGTGTCACGGGATTGGCCCATGTCATGTTGGTAGGTTGATTGAAGACTCTAAATTGCCCGTAGGTGTGAATGGAAGCACGAATGGTTGTTTGTTTACGTGCGCCCTGCGATGGGCTGGCGACCGGTTCAGGGTGTACCCCGCCTCTCGCCCAGAGTCAGCTGGGATAGGCCCCGGCACGCCCGTGACCCGCGTGAGAAGCACGCCGGAAAACGCATGGATTTGTATGTGCGGAGAGAAAAGTCTTATAATATATAATATAATATAATATATAAATATTTCTCTTCGAATAAAGATCTGCACATTGCTAGCTGAAGACAAACGCGCCTTTGTGAGAGCGCGGTTCAAAGTTCACTTGCTGTGAATGAATTCTCAGTGGTTCAGTTTTGACCCGCGTCGGTCAGATCCGCGGGAAGCCCGCGCGGCTCACCTCCGACCCCGCCGCGACCCACGAAAAGCCCGCGGAAGCGCCCCCCGCCGGAACGGCCGCCGCTTCAGGAGGCGAACGAGAGGCACCGCCGACCTCGACTTTCACGTGACGCACGAAAGCGAGACGGCGCGGCGGGAAATACTCCAGGAATCCCGGCGGATCTGGGCTCCTCCTCAAGACTGTTTCCCGAAGGCGAAAGTCTCGCGAGATTTGGAGGCTCCCGAGGGGTCGGGCGAGGACGGCCGCGGCGTAGACGTGCCCCCGTAAGGACAGCTCTGCGAGTCCGGGTGCTCGCCGGAACACTCCACGGCGGGGATGTAGCGGCTATCCCACATGCCCGGGCCGCACAGTTTGCACAGGTCGTGGAGGCTGCACGGGATTCTGGGTAGGAGGCGGAACTGGTAGAGGAGGCTGCGCGCCTGCAGGGACGAAGACAACATTAAGCCACAGAGCTGCGAGGCAAAACAACACAACACACAGCTTTTAATATAATCGACGACCTTGAGGGGAAAAAAAACCTCCAGCTTGCCTGCTGTGTAAAAAAAAAAAAAAAGAAAAAAAAAAAGATGCCAACGCGAGATAAACAAAAGGAGAACATCAGCCGCATGCTAACGCAATGGCTGTGGCATCCATAAACATGAGGATGCGGGAGGCAGCACACACGCTCGTCATAAATCTTCGCCGCCGCACAACAAGGCAAGAAAATCACTCACAGAACGCAGCGACAACACTCCCTCCATTCAGAACCAAAATATGGATCAAACTGAGCCTAAACGGGCGCTTTTAAAGTCTTCCAGATGGCAAAGCGGCACGCAATAAGGGGAATAGCGTCTGGGCTGTTGCCACGGCAACCCCACGTCACTGACGAGCCAGGACACCTCATGTCGTCAGCGACTTCTGAGGTTTTTCTAAAATAGCCTTTGAAGACTTCACCCGCTGAAAAGTTGGAAAATCCTCTTTTTACTCAAACATACCAAAATGTGAGAAATTGAAATATATACGCAGTGACAGATGAATTTCTTGACATCGACTTGTTGCGTTAGCATGTAGCATAACCGCAGCCCTTAATCGATTCATTTGCGCTCGTCGGGACAGTTTAGTTTTGTTCATATACAGTGCGAACAAAGATTTGTTAGCGGCTTCCGCTGAGCCGCACGACGCGGCCGCGAGCTGCCTTTCGAAAGCGCAGTCGCCGTTGCCAAATTCAAACATATCGAATGACGTTTCGTGCCTTTTGTGAGCCTTCTTGCAACTATTTCTCAATGTGGAGACTCGTGACTTTCCAAAATGATTTCAACTTACGCCCGGTGGAAGCTAAACATCGCCAAACGCTATTTTTCCCAAATGTTGCATTTTTGAATGATATTCCACTCTTTGGTCCTATTTCTCCCCCCACTGTTAATTATTATGAATACGTCAATTTTGAACACCTAAATCTCCTGTAAAGAAATCGTATGCAAGCAAAAGAAATGCCCCGCGTGCGGCGTCACCTTGCGCAGCACCAGCTCTCCGTTCATGCGCATGGACAGGTTGCTGAAGTGCAGCAGCATTTGGTCGGTGGCCAGCTGCTGATCCGTCACGTCGTCGCCGTGGAGGACGATGATGGCCACGCACAGGAACAGGTGGAAGTAATCCGTCTGCCAAAGGACATTTGCGCTCTTCATTGTCGTCGGCCACACACAATTGCGGCTTCTCGGGGGGGGGAAGTTCGCGTTATTGTGGCTAAATGATGACCAATGTCATCAAATATGTCTCGATTCAAAAAATGAAATTACAAAAATGTATTAGCGACGGTCTTATCTGAGACCTGCCGCTGCCAAAGCGTTCGGAATGCTCAATGTTCACTCTTTCTTATCATCATCATCATCATAATGGTAATATTATTAAAAGATGAAATGTCAGAAAAAGACAGGTCATGTTCCCTAAAGCCGCAGATAAGTTTTATCATAAATATCTGGAATTACTTTCGCCACTTCTATTTAACCGTCTTTTGTTATACTCCAATTTTATGTTTGGTAATTATTTAAGATTACAAAGTGCATCATTTTGTTTTAAATCTGAAATAATTTGTAACATTAACTAGCGGATACAAAAACCCAGCATATTGTTTTCAATCTTTTTCTTTGCCTTTCTTCCGTTCATTTTCATTTATAGTAAAGAATTCAAGTAAAGAGCAAAGCCTTTTTTCCACATTATGGATATACACAGAACGGTTGGGAAAGCCCGATCGAGTAGATCGATGCCAATGATTCATATGACGATGATTCTACTGCAAGATCAAGATGTCTAATAACGGGGCCTTGGCGAGGACTATTACGGCATACGGTCGTCTGCGGTGAAGCTTTGCGCTCGAGGCTCCCTCAAAGAAATGGCGGAACACGACGCGCCTACGTTTGTTCGTTCGTGCGTGTGTGCGTGTTGTTCTTTGGAAGCGACTTTTCCTGTGACCTGGTAGTGAGCCCAGCACGCCTCCCACATGCGCAGAGCGTCCGTGTCGGGGAACTCGCGCTTGAAGCACAGGAGGATCCAGCGGTGGCAGAAGAGCAGCTGGAGGCCGTCCTCGCCCAGCGCCGTCAGGTGCCGGTGGAAGCGAGGCAGCATCAGGCGCAGCAGCTCCCGCAGGTACATCTGCGCCGCAAGCACACGCAACACGCACACATCGTACGGCTCGCTCGACGTATCGCTACCAGCTCGCTTGGCGATCCGACGAGACGCTACCAGCTGCCTCTCCATGTCCTCGTCCCGTGGCGAGCTGATGAAGATGGTGTTCTCCATGAGGCCCACGAAGCACCAGAACGTGTCGCTTTCGTCCTGGATCTCGGTCAGGAGCGGGGCCACCAGGTCCGACATGCCCTGGCAGTAGCCCGTGTCGGGGTTGAACACGGCGTAGTTGAGCAGCACACGCCTACGGGCCACAGGGCGGCAGATGAGCGGCCCCCCAAAGCGGAACGGCCCCTTCTTCGTCTTTGAGCTGTGTCGCATGCTAACCTGTCGCATGCTTTGAACGGCTGATATAATTCTGACGTGCGGCTTTCTAACACGCCTTTCGGCCACGTCGGCAAAATAATTCCAGATGAAACTGCGCGAGTCTGGAAGGTTGAGCCGTGTCTCTGTCCCGTATTTCTCTTCACGCACACTGAAAAAGGTGCTGCCCATTCGAGACTATTTATTTCTTTTTTTTTTACTTAAAAAAACATGGTGTACTATGGTTTTCCCCTGAGGAGGTATCGCTGTACTTTTTGGGTACCGGTACACCGTGCACCACGACTTCAGCTGTTTGTGGTATTGTGCACATTTTGCAACTTTGTTTGTCTGTGGTCTTTTGAGACACGCATAAGGGGAAAGTAAATCTCCGGCCAGAGGGAAGGACCTCAAAAGCATTGGAGAGGATTTCCTACCCAGACCAGTGTGGCTTTTGGCCTTTTGGAGGACCAGTTTTTCGCAGATAGCCATCAGAGGATTCGGGGGCAATGAGTTTTCCAGCCACCGAGACACTGTGAGACACTGTGAGCCATGTGCTTTTTGGCTTTTTTGTGCTGCCATCTCAGGCAATGCACGCAAAAGGGAGAACAGACTGGAATAAACATTGATAAAATGGGAATATTAGCTTCCTCGGGAAATACGGAAAACTGTGCCAAATACCACAACATCGAAAAGTAAGGAAAAAAATAAGCAGACTGCGAGGCAAACATGCTTACACTAGTTCACTGCTGTCAAGATCACATTTTTGGGGGGGGGGAATGAGTCTCTAAAGTCAAGCAAATCTTTTGTCTTTAGTTCTTTAGGTTTATCGTGTGTGACATCATCAGATCACATGATCTACATTCCACCATTTTCAAATCAATATGTCCAAAGCGCGGTTTCGCTCTGCACTGACACTCGCACTCTTCCTGCGCTCTGTCAGGCATCTTCAAAAGCTGGAATTTGATTCCACAAATAACTTCTCATTTTCCTTCTTTGTTGTTAAAAAGGTTGCTCAAACCATTTTACTGAACAATTAATAAATGCGTGATGACCGCGACCACACGAGATATTTGTTTGACATTAGAACGTAGAAGTCGGAAGTCGACCGGCGCGAGGGAACTGAGCGTATTCCACTTCGGAGGTTCCGCACGTATGAAGCGCAAGTCGGACGTTGTGAACATGACGCCGTCTTTTATGGGCACGCTCACGACCGCGCCGCTGCAGAAACGCGCTCCCACCCAGACATGCTGAACGCTCCGACATGTGTTTCAGTGCAACACGCACACACGCACGCCTAACCCGACTTTAAGTGGTTGCCATGCCAACCTGAGGGTGACTAGGGAGCTCTTTAATGATCTTTTTCTTGTGTGCGAGTGCGCATGTGTGTGTGTTTTTTTTAATGGATAGCAATTTAAAGCGTCTCTGGTAGCACTCATGCATAATTAAGTTGTCTGAAAAACAGAGGAGGAAAACCTTGAGGACATTTCTGTGCATGTCACAAATATGAAAAACACAAAGCAGCCTCAGAGATGTTTGCAGGGAGCACAATCTGCAGCGGTTTGGATGATTAAAGATGCAAAGATAAGCTTGGCAGCATTTATTTTTTTTTTTCTCCTAAATTCAAATGACGCAGTCGGGGGCGGGGGGGGGGGATTATCTATTCGATTTCTGCACCACAGATGAGAGAGAACTGGAAAAATATGCAAGATAAGGAGGATGATCTGCTATTTCAATTCTCTCGCTCCCGGTTCGGACGTCCATTAGCTTCGAGCACATGCATGCTAAAGCGCTTCGCTTAGTCAAAGCTAATAAAAGCACCAAAGTCAATTGCGGCTCCCGAAGGGGCTGGGGGGGGGGGGGGGGGGGGGAGAAGACGGCGAGAAGGCCTCACCTCATCATCTCCACGTTGGGGTTGTTCTCGCCTCTGAAGAACTGGTTGTTGCGGTCCGTCCTCACCACATCCTTGTCCACGGTGAACTGGACCTTCCTCCAGAAGTCGCTGTGCTCCTCGGGGCTCATGGATAACCTGCCAGGGGAACAACGCGCCATGTTTGACACATTTCACCCGAAACCCGTTTCACACACAAGCCACAGTCAGAGTTTTATGAAATCAATTCAACAACAACATCAGGTTAAACTATTTTATTTTTGGGGGGCGTGGCTAAAACATGTTGCAGTTCTACTTTTGAATTCCATGCCCCCAATATATAAGAACTTGAGTGCAGTTAGCTAGCTAGCTATGGCTGCACCCCTGACATCATCTTCCCTCGGCATAGTCCACTTGCGTGGCCAGAGCGCCTCGTTGTCTGCTGTGAGTGTGCGCGTGTCACACAGGAAAAGGTGAAAAAGCGAGACGGGCCTTTTGCCTGGCATTGCCACTTTAGAGTGCCTCATTGTCGGCCGTGAGCGCGCGCACGTCCAGTAGTTATTTGTAATCCGGAGAAAAATGCTCAATGAAGCAGCAGTTTTAGTGACTTCAGCAGACAAGCCAACAGCGTTTGAGAGGGGAGAAAACAACTTGATTTGTCATGATTTTGAGCCTTATTTTATATACTTGGCGTATTTTTTTTTAAGGATTCAAATTTGGCAGGCATTTCACAACACTTCTCCGTGGTAGATATTTATTTTCAGCCGTTGAGGGCAACAGCGCGAACGCCTTCGACGGCTTTGCACTCGACTGCAGTTTATGTGGCGCGCTAGCTAACTGCAGTCGAGTCATCACACGCAAAAGTGATTTGAGTAGCGCCGTTTGTTTTGCCCGCGGCCCGCCAGGAATAACGAGCGCGCACCTGACGCAATGCCACGCAACTCTTTATTCGTGGCCTGTTTGTGTCGCCGGGCGCCTCCCTCCCTCCCCCCCCTCCCTCCCTCCCCCCCCCCTCTCCCATGCTTGTATCGCTAAGCAGCAATGATTCTGCAGTATGTATCTTGTGTTCACATGGAAACTAATAAACAGAAACTCACTGGATAGCTGATGAGCTTCACCAGCGCAATTTAATGAGATTCAACAAGAGGGAATTGCAGGACCGTAAACAAACACAATGTATAGTTTAACACATTGTGAATAATATAATATTTGAATATCACTATGTCTACAATATATGAATGTGTCCCGTATTTCCCTTTTCACCTTGTTGTATTTACGCTGTGTGTGTATTTTCTTGAGCGTCTCTTTGAAACGTTCTGTTCTGCGCTTCTGCTTCCGACTGCATCACCCGCCACTGAAGCGGCCGAACGCTCACCGCGGATTAATCGGCACCTACCTGTCGACGTACACGTACGTATATGCGACATACTTACAACATCATATCCTATTTATTTCCCTCCGCGCACGTGCAAATGTGGAAATGTTCGTCGACAGTTCTTGAAGTCCTCGTCCAGGTTGTCTGTGCGCTTTGCCACTTTTGGTGATGTCGCTTACACATAATGTACATCGAATGCAATACATGCTGTGTGAATATTGTGTTATAATAATAAGGCCGTCACCGGACTAATAAAGTTATCCATATGTATGTCTTTATACCATAAAAACCATCAGGTTCTAGTAATTAGGGCAGCTCAAACGTCACAAAAAGCACGAAAGATGATCAGCTTTGGCCAGTCAAACTTCCAGATGAATCAGTCATGCGAAAATTCAAATATAATACTTTGATACATACACCGTACGTCAATTTAACAACACGGACCACAGTGTTTGTTGTTCGACGGCACCGAATACAGCCGAGGGTGGTTTCTATGTTGTAGCCTTTCCTACACAGCGTTCGCATTGGAGTGCATCAGGTGTACCTAATGCTGTGGCCAGGCAAGTTTACGGCGCATGATAATCCCATAATTGAGTTTTACGTGAACATCACATTATGTGAGTACTTTTAAGTGTAAGGAAGTCAAAAGATTGCTGACATGCTTGGAGCTCAGTATATATTTCATATCATTTGAGAAGGACGACATTCTTGGCTGTCACGCTGATCACCTTCTTGTGATTGACCGCTTCGCTTGGCTTCAAGCGACTTTTTCGAACAGCTGCTACGCTTCCGCCCGCGGCCGCTCGGCTTTGGCGGGCGTCTTGCCGAGCGGCCCTTTAAAAAAGGAATTCCACCCCCTCCCCCCGCCAGTCTGAACAAAAGGGCTTTAATTACGTTGATGGGACAACGCTACATGTTCATGGGCCACGCACATCAAATCTGTCCAATTATCAGCCTCTTTACAGTCACGTGGAATTATGCGCACGATGCACGCTCAACCTGGGTAGACGCGCTCCTGTGTGTGCGTGCGTGCGTTCATGCATACCACAGCTGTTTTTTTAACTCTTACTGACAGGAGAATATGATCTGATAAGCGCTGACATGTTTTTTCTCCAGGGCCCTTTTATTTCGCACCCGCCGCCGACTCCGCTCAACACTTCCCTCATTGCTCCTATTGATTGCTCAGCGCCTGCGACGAGAAGCCACAGCACACTCGCATGCGGTTTGATGTTTGACCGAGTGAACATTCGGCAGCCAATGACGCGTCCACGTGACAATTGAGCCGCCGAGTAAAGCGCAGCGACGACCCAAAACAAATCCCCCGCACCTCCTGGAAAAAAACCAACCCATTTCACCTCCTCTGCTGGACGTCATGGTAGTGCACCCGCTTCTCTAGCCTCCAGGCCTCCCTCTCCTGCGAGGTGGAGTCGCAAGTGTAGTAGTGCAACAGGAAGGGCCACACCTCGCCACGGATGGATGGCTCGATGCCCCCGAAGAAGATGGCCTGGCGCAGGGCAAACGCAGAGAGCACAAAGAGACGCTTGTCAAAACAGCCCGGAGGTCACGTGGAACGTATCGGATCGTCACGGAGACGCCGCCGCCTCGGGATCTGCGCTTAAACGCCTCCTAAGCAGAACAAAGCTAATCCGCTTTAAAAAGGCTATATACCAATTTCTGAAATCCAAAAAAATAATAAAGGGGAACCTTCAAATTTGAACGTCCCAAAGATGAGACATTTGGGGAAAAAAAAAAAAAAAATGCCTCAAGATGGCTTTTTCTCCCGCTCGCCGTCGAGTCAATACGCGAGGGAGTCCCGCTCCTATGGCGCCAATACAACCAAAATGGGATCAGAAATACAGCAAATATCGGGACGAAAACGCTTCTAGGCCTTAAATATCAAACTATCAAATGAAAAACAGTAAGTATGCCGGTGACTGACTGAGTGAGTGAGTGAGTGAGTGAGGCGTCCCGTGTCACCACGCAGTTTACATCTTTTTAAACTTCATTTGATTTCACGTCATCATTTGGCTTCTTTGGACACAAAGTTGGAATCAATGGAAGACGTTTCGTTTCGTCTTCAACCCAAAAGGCTTCTTTGCTTTTGGAATGGATTATTGTTATTATTTATGCCTTGTGGGTGTGTTCCCTGGAGCGGAACTTGTACAGCATGTTCAAAAGTAAGCAAACCTGCTTCTCGACTTCCAAACATTACACCGAATTTCATTCGTCTTGCGGCGGTTAACTCAATACGCGTTTATGCCGAGATCGTTACAACGTTCCTTCAAAGAGTGCCAGCGCGCTCCGTCAAAGCTTCACAATGCCGACAGTTGGACTCGGGGCCGGCAACCGCTTGAGGGCGTAGCCCACCTCTCGCCCAAAGTCAACTGGGCAAGGCGACCCTAGTGGGGATACGCGGTACTGAAAATGGATGGGGGCGGGGGGAGGGGGGGGGGAACCATTGTGCTCAAGGTTCCACCGTATCCGTCCGTCTCGCAGAGCGAAACAAAACCGATTTGAACGCAACGGCTCTCGCACTGGATCTCATTCGATGTGCGGGTGCGCCTGACGCGGCGCGTTTGCGAAGAATGAACGCTGAAACAAAAAAAATGTTCAAGTGTTCTCGTTTGCCGATGCAAAAAAAAGTCATCACGTAATCAGAGCCGAGTCATTGCAGTAAATGCCGAACGTTGGGGTGAGTCAAGCCCAGAGGTCTCAAATGACTCACAGCGTGTCGCTGGCCAAGCGACGCACACGCACAACAATTTGCACTTCTTTTCATTTGTTTTCCTTCCGTGTAAAGACAAGAGTCAGAAGCCAGAGTGTGAATGTGAGGCCGGGCTACTTTGCGAACACGGGCGACGGGAGCCTTCCCTCACAGCTCAAGGTCAAGACCGCCTTTTATGGAACGCGATCGCGTAAACCCGCTTCACGGCGGCCTACCTTGCGTAGTTTATACTCCTCCTCCACCTGGCCGTTGTCGTCGAGGTGTCGTAGCCAGGTGCTGACGTCCAGCCTGCGGTACAGCTTCTCCTCGGGGTGGCTCTCGGCCGACGGCGGCGCGGACCTCTGGATGGAAAAGTGCATGCAGGTCTTCTCGTCGGGCACCTGGCGAATGACGGGGAAAGGCAGAAGACGCATCGGAAACGACGAGGGGAAAAGCCGGAAAATGCAACAGATTGGCGTTAAAACCAAGCTTCTTTGGAAAAGTTCAACTCGTCACTGATACAGTTGAGATGTGGATTTTGCACAGTGATGAAAGCTCACATCGCAAAAGGACGACACGCTGCGCATAACGTAGCCAGGTAGTTGGCACTTTCATCGACATAATGTTAGCTTCACCGCGCAGCTCTGCCCAGGAGATTACGTTCTCATCGGCTTGTGTTCATACGACCCTTTTTGATATATTGAGTGGGATTTTTGCCATGATAGGCTAATCAAAAATCTCATGAAGTGGCCCTCAATGGAAAGTTAGATGCCCCAGGCATCAATTTTGACCGACCGACACGAAATTTGGCAGAAAGACGGCCATTTTGAGTAGAGGCAGCCATTTTGGAAGAATTCCTATGAAGGCATTAGCCAAAATGAGCCCCAATCAGACTCAGGGATCCTCGACGCCAAATTGACGCGACTCTACTCACAACCGCAAACGAATTAGTCGCCGCCTCAACCGGACACCTGCTAACTCACCGTCACGCGCATTAACTCGCTACAACAGAAAGAAACCCGAGACTCTCCACACTTTGCTTTTTAGCCGCGCGTACGTATGAAATGATGATTATAGTTCAATGTGATTGTAAAACACAACACACATAGAGCACATATGCTGCGTACGCCGCATGACCGGTCCCGCTTGGCGGCGGCCGGCTGGATCTCGCTTGGCAAAGATCCCGACTCGACGGGACTTTCGCCTGCGATTCCAATTTTCAATCGCAGCAAAACTTATTCGCCGACGTCGGGCAGAACTCCGCCCACTCGCCGAGACTTCAGTCACTCGGCGGTGTCAACGTTTGACGATTATTTTGAAAAAGTTGAACTACAACCCAGAAGAAAGATGACCTGGTTTGAGATTCTCCACTGCGCTGTGGCTGAGGTCTAATTAATGACGGCTGTTTGCGTCTTTATTTCTCTTGATTTCTTTTTTTGCGTGTTTGGTGAACTTTCCCACCTGGTCTTTGAGTCGCGTCTCCCTGCAGCACTTCCACTGCTGGAAAACCTCGGCCAGCTTGTCCAGGCCGGCGCGGTGGAAGTGGAGGATCTTGTACTGGCTCTCTCGGCTGGCTATCACCAGCTGGCCGCCGGCGCACGCGTCGTCACTGCAACGGCACGGCGAGGACGTTCTAGTCCCGCTGGAAAATTCCTATTCCCCTGGCGCTTTCCCCAGCAGACCTGAAGAAGAGCCGCAGCGACCTCATGTGACCCAGGTCCACCCGGAACACGGCGCGCAGCCGCTCCAGCGCCAGCGCCTTCTGCCGCTCTTCCCACCGGGCGCCCTGCGACTGGCCGTCGCTCTCCGGGCTGGAGGCGGAGGCGGAGCTCGTCGAGCGGCGCGCGAACTCCTCGGACGGCTCCCTGCCCACACAATTTGTCTCATTCATTCTCCATTTTTCCCTTCTGAAGATGGGACTTGATGGAAAGCCCAGCGCACGACGGGATGACGTTAGCCCGGGTGTCCCGATACTTTCATCCGTAAAGCGTTCATGCCGTCTTCCATTCAACCGCGATTCTCCTGGGGCGACCTCGCGGTTCCCGGCTTTGAAACTCGAGTACAAAGTTATTCTGTTGCCGGCGCACACGCAAGCACGCACACACTAAAAGGTAGGATTGCAATGGTGCGACAAGGATGGACAAGGACAAGAACTACACAAACAAACAAAAAAAAAACAAAAAAACCAGGCCTAACGGGCCGAGTTGTGGAATTGTAAGATTGAGCGGCCGGTATCGGTGACTCTTTCCAACAGACGCTAATGAGCACGACGCACTTTCAAACACGTCTCCTGACGTGCGAGCGGTGAGAACTGGAGCAAAAAGCGCTGACACGCGTCCGACCCGCCGACATTCCAAACTCAAGTCACACTTTATTCAAAACATTCTACAAAGTCATCGCGTTCTTCTTATTTATGAGTTCCTTTTAGGGTTATTTTCTCATGTAACAAGCTGCCCGCCAAGTTTGCAAGAATGCGCACAAATCAAAAACACGCTTCAGGCAAAAGACACGTAGGCGTCCGTCCTATCTGGAACTTGTAAAACACGAGGACGATTGATGGGGGCGAGCAATGTCTGCCATCTTCACTCCATTCTTGTCTTGTTAAATAACGCTTTCCTCCCTGTGAGCAGACGGAATCAGACGCACACTTTCTCCCCCTGCTATCAGTTGCGCTGGTCTCGCGCGTCACACCACTAATCAAACTGCGGCCGAACCGGCTTTAAAAAAAAAAAGGGGGTCTGTTTTGAAGCCGGCGGCTACGACCCCGAGAGGAGACAGAGCCCTCGCGGCCCCGCCGGGAGCGGGAGGATTAGCGCTCTGCTAAGTGTTCGCTAAATACAGCCAGGGCAAACCCCAGAAGCGCAACGCCGCGCTCCTCTGTAAATACACCAAACACTCAGGTGCTTTTTAATCATCATTTCATTTGTTTTTGTTGAAGTCTTGAAGAGTAGTCTTCACAAGTCAAACAATCATGCAGCATGATGTCAAATGAAATGTTAGCCTCTAACCGTTCACTCCATACAGGAAGTCCAAAGCCAAGATCGGAAGCTCAAACCTGAGCGCTGTGAGGCACAAGCGCGAACCACTAAGCTAGCGTGCTGGCCCTTTACATTTTGGGTCTTTATTAAGCAGTTCGTCGTCCACGAAGGCGACTTGCGTGCGGATTCTTTTGCGGCCGTTAAAGTGTTTTATTTATTGCATCGCTCGTGGCCCTGAGGATTTGGGGAAGATGATGTAACCGCGGTTATTTGCTTTAGTGAAGCGCACACTTTGATGTGGACGGCTAATAAGTAGTGATTGATTGTTGTTTTTTTCTTTCCTTTCTATCATATGAAATTTGGGGTGTTGCGTTGATGCTGGTGCACAGTGCCATATGATAGCAATATCAGGTACTTAAACAAGTTGAAAGATGCAAGATGGACTTATTCCTTTGATTCCTGACAAGTAGTGATTTTGGAATTCTGCCTGACAGCAATGATTAACGACTCAAGGTTAGTAACGTTAAAACCATTAATATCGTCATTATTATTTTTTGTTTTGTTTTAAAAGCACATAAATTTGCAAAAGCAAATAAGGTTGAATTGTCTCAGTGTGGCGTTTCCAAATTCTTTGTTTTGCAATTTCAAAGGGTGCACAGTAATTATATATAGTATATATAAGAATTTACAAAAGAGAACGTCATTATTGTTATTTATCAAAAGCATTTGCAGTTTAAATACAAGCCCAATTCCAATGAAGTTGGGACGTTGTGTTAAACAAATCAAAACCGAATACAATGATTTGCAAATCATGTTCGAGCTATATTTCATTGAATACACTACAAAGACAAGATATGTCATGTTCAAACTGATCAATTGATTGAAAGAAAAAAAAAGAATTCCAGCTCCAAAGCTTCAACAATTAGCGTCCTCAGTTTGTTGAATGTTGTTCAAAGAAAAGGTGATGCAACACAGTGGGAAACATGACCCTGTTAAGGTCATGATTAGGAAGTTGATCCGTTTGACCATCAACTATCTTGTCTTTGTCGTGGATTCAATGAAATATAGCTCGAACATGATTTGCAAATCGTTGCATTCTGTTTTAACAACAGTGTCCCGACTTCATTGGAATTGGGGTCGTACATTCAAAACCTTCCCGGGGGCTTCATTTGGGATTAGAATTCGACGGGGGTCCGGATCAGATGCTCTCTCGTGCCCACACGAGGCGCACCCCTGCACTGGATTGCGCCGGCGTACCTAATGAAGTGTCCCAGCACGCTTGGCTTGAGGCCTGGCCGGCCGGCAGCAAACGTTTGGCACTTGTTACTTTGGTCAAAAGTGTCAAGAAACTCCTTGAAAAGCTCTGCTGTGGATTCTTCTCTTCTCCTCCCCCTCCCCCTCCTCCTCCTCCCCCCTTTCATCCAATTCTTGCTCTCCCATAGGCGGCCTTTTCTCTTTGAATGATTCCAAGTGACATGTTTCCAGTGCCTGGCCCCTTAACACTGTCAATTAAAGTGAGTGTGAGAGAAAGGGAGATGGAGACAGTTCCAGGGTTTTGGCCGGCTATTTTTTCTCTCGCTCCCCCTCTCCCGTCCTCTAATCCGACGAGCTGACATTCAGCCCAGCACAACAACCCCAGGCGCGCTGGAAATCAAAGGGCTTCACACAGACTTTAGGAAGGGAAGGAGGGAAGGAGGGCGGGGGGGCAACACTTGAGCAGGGGCTGAAAAAACATATTCGGAATGAGCAAGTAGAGAGGAAAAGATGGAACATTTGAAAAACAAGGGTGGGACAAATATGGGAAAAGGAGAATCCCGGAGAGGAAGGAAAATGCACGCGCGCACACACAGATGAGCGAAAGAGCAGCAGAAGGCGAGAGGGGGGCGCGGAGTAAACGTCGCAGCGTCGGAGCGCTGCCGAGTCGCACGGCGGCTGCCGAGAGGCGAAAAAGGCGTCGCGGACGTGCTCCGACATTCGCCGGAGACAACCATTCCGAGGAAAACTGCTAATGAGCCGCGTGAGGGATGAGGATTAACGCCACTGTGCGTCACGCCGCCTCGTGACGTCATCGACCTGCAGCCGACGTCGAAAGACAAAGAAGGGAGCCGCCGCCTGGACTCGGGCGGTAATGCAACCTGGGGGCTTGAGTCCTTTCCTTTTGGCGCCACTTTGTGGCAAATTGGTGCAACTGGTGCAAAAGTCTCCCAGTTCAGCCAATTTTGGAGTGATTTTGGTTTTCCTTTGCTGAGCGTGTATCTTTTCCCTAATTGACACAAAAAAAGTGTCACAACATTTATACAAAAGTAACGACGGAATATCCTTTTTTTTTTTTGCTAGATGGAGCGAAACACTGGCCAATCACAGAGCAAATAACAATTACAGACAATTGAGGGGCTTCAATCAACCTAAAATGCATTTTTGGGGGCGTGGGAGGAAGAAAACCCAAAGACGCACAGGGAGAACTTGCAAACTCCACACGGGAGATTCGAACTCGGGGCCGCTTGACTGCGAACCACACACTGACACAACTTCTTGCACAGACGAATAAAACGTTTTGTTAAAATGGAAAACATGATTGGGAAAAATTATTCATTTAAGCCTACGTAAAAGTAATCAACATTGTTTTTTTGTTTGGTTTTTTTTAAATGTAAAAAAAACACAACAATAAAAACATCCCAAAACAAATGCATCACCGACGACACAAAACGGAGGAAGCGGGAGAAAGGGTCAGCATGCGTTCAGCGCTCCCACGCAAATCAGGGAAGAATATCACTTCTCGATGATACAAGTGTAATAACGCTAATAATAATGCGGCGGTTCACGGGGAGGTCTACAGGCCGGAAGCAAGAAACATCAACGACGGCTGAATTAGCCTGTAAAAATCCTCAACTTCATTCTCGTTATGGAGAAAAAAGGATGCGCTTTGTAGCTACTTTTTGGGGAAAACTTACGGTTTTGCATCTCACATGAAGATTTCAGTTGAAGTTATACGAAGCAACTTCAACTCATTCACTGCCAAAACCGGACCGAATGATCCGGTTTGAGCCAGTTTCAATCTGCCCAAGTATCTGCCGTATAAAGGCCGATGCCGATCTGTGCTGAAATGTCGAATATCGGCCGATAATCAGTCTATCGCTAACGCTTTGTGCGTCAATGTTCTCCACGGCGACGAAAAAGAAGAATCTCATTTGCGCGACGACGACGACGACGACGATTTCTCAACCCACTGACCTGCAGTCGTTGTCCAAGAAGACGGAGCCGCCGCCCTCACGGAGCGCCTCGCTGACGGGCGACAAGCAGAAGGGCGAGGAGAAGGTGTCCGAGTCGGAGCCCGTGGCGCTGTCGCGGCTCACTTCGTCCGACAGCTCGCACGAGCCCTCGTCGGCCTCGTCGGCGGAGGAGCCGCGGGCGACGTTCCTCTCCTCGTCCTCGTCCTCGTCGTCTTCCGCTTGTGCGGCGGGGGGGCGCGAGTGCCGTCTGCAGGGGAGACGTTAAGACGGCACTGGTAGCATTTAGGGAAAAACGCAACGTACGCTGCCGGGACACTTTTTATTACTTCCTTCCAAATGTGCATCCTGAAGCGTCAAACTAAGGTTTACTTCTTCCCCTGGGTGCCGTTTCATTTCTTGTCTTGTCTCTCACGCGGGGCCGCAACAGCAAGTAATTAAGAGCGTCGGCAACGAATGGCATTTCCGATTGGTCGCGCGGCGCCGTTATTTCATCAATCTCCCGACGCTTCTCTCCCGCGCAACGCAGATTTGCATCTCTAAACCAATCAAGATGCTGAATTTGGACGACGTGAGCGCTGCTGGTGAAGTATCGGATCCCGATTAACCAAGCGCAAGCGAGTCTTGACGCTTTCGACGCGCAGCGGCGCCCCCCCCCAGGAGAGAAAATGGCAAATCCGAGTGCTCATTTTCAATGACAAATACATATTTATGCTCTGCTGGCCAAACAAACTTACAAGTGACAATATTTGAAGTCATTTTGAAAAGCTCATGTAAGTAACTTTTGAACTTTCGATTTTTTGCGGCTATTGTATAGGATACATTTGAATGTTTCTGTGTTGGTCCGTGGCCTATTTAAAGCAATTGGACCTGAACATTTAGTGTTTGTTTTTTTTAAATGATAATGTATTACTTTACGAGCTGGAGGGATATTCAAGGCGCAACCCGTTTGTGCACTTTAGTGTACTGCCAGTTTGAAATAATGCCGCATTTGAAACCATCGCCCAATGGACGGATCATGAAAATAACGGTTAGCCGTAGCGCTGGTCTCGCGACCGCCAAGAGAGAGAGCTCCGCCTACCGCCGGCCTCCGCGGCGCGCGTTCCGTCGCACGGGCGAGCTCTCGGGCGTGATGTAGCGCATGGCCTCTTCGTCCCGCTTCTGGATGCGCGAGTTGGGCACCCAGGTCAGAATGAGAGTGGTGCCCAGGCTCTCGTCCTTCTCCACGTGCACGCACAGGTAGCCTGCAGGGGGCGCCAGGCGACAGTGAGCGCAGCCGAGGCAGCGGCAGGAGAAGGTAACGCGGTGGCACAATCACAACAGGGAAGAGTACAGATGAAGCTCAATCGGTTGCGGGACGCCTGCGGCGGCAATTCATCGCCAGCCGCCATTCACACCTACGGACAATTTAAGAGTCTTCGTTGAAAGCCGACGTGCCCGTTTTTGGGGATGCCGCAGAGAAAACCGATGAACGCGCTGGGGGAACCCGCAGACTCCACATGGAAGACATTGAACCCCAATCTCAGAACTGCGAGGCAGGTGTGCCAACCACTAGGACACAGTGCTGCCCTTCAAAACCATTACAACTGAATCAAAGAATCATGGAAAATTCCTTCCGGGGTCAAACTGCTCTACTTTGCTGTCATGAAGGATGACAGAAATCTGAGCATATTGGCTGAAATGATGAGGATTTGCACAATCTCAATTTGAACGATGTCGCGACACAATGATCAAAATAGGTGTTGGCTAATTTGATTAATCAAATTACTGAAAAACATCTTTAACATTAGTAATTAACTCGTAAAGGAATTAGCGTTTGCGCAAGTAAGTGACGCACAGCCGCTAACGGCGGATCGGAGGCGACCCGCGACTTGGGCTTCATTCTCTTCACTTCGCACTCTCGTCTTCACCGACTCGAAGTGCGAAGCGGACGGGCGCGAACCCACCCGGGTGGTGCTCCGCCAGGCCGGGCAGCGGCTCGGCGGGGTGCACGCACACGTTGTTTTTGGAGTAAACGATCTCGCCGTCCGAGCCCGAGCGCAGCGTCGCGCCGGGGTTAAAGGTCAAGAGGTCGGAGGCCTTGGAGGAGGCGCGCCGCAGGAGCCGACCCAGTGACATCTCCTCAGAAAGCGGGACGCGGGGCCCATCCTGCGTGGGGGAGAAAGCCAAGGAAACGTCAGCTGTACGCTTCTCCTTCCACGTGTTCATTTTGCCTGCGGTGTCTTGGCAACTGCTGCTTGGCGCCACCGTTAGTCAACAACACGCACTAGTAGCACAAAGCAAACGCGCGACAATCCGAGCGCGCATCGGCAACAAAACAGTTGACTCTCTCCACTTTTATTCCGTCTGTCCAAGCACTTTGTGAACATGTTTGAAAGCCGCCATACAAATGAAGCGATTCGTATGACGACGCCACCAGCAAACAAGTGCTTTCCTTCACTTCGAGCTTGACGTGCTTTCTTGTGACTTTCCGCACGTCTGTTTGCGCCGCGCCGTCGGCCCCAACTTGCCGACACGTACTCGCCTCCTCGTCCAAGGAATGTTCTCCGCTTCTTCCGCCTCACTCACGCGGTGCGCGTCTGAGCGAGCGGGCTACTTCCTGATGCCGGGCTGTAGACGGGAAGCGCCCCGGCAGGAATGTTGCGGTTTGATTTCGGCAAAAAGGCCTCAAAACGAACAAGACAACAACAATCCCTGCAAGTAAACTCGTTCAGGTTTCAGACTGTTGCTTCGGAGAAAAAAATAAAAAAAAATAAAATAAGATTAAAAGTTTAGTTTGGCGCTAGAACTGTGCCAGTTTCACTCTAAAGAGGTGGAAACAGACAAAAAAGGGCGGTCACTCCAAAGGAATTTTGTTTGCCGGGAAGGCGAACACCGCAACACCGAGAAGTCGATCACACGACGATATCGACTTGCTTCCGCAACTGCTGCATTGGATCACTTGAGACTGGAGAGGCATTTTCCTTCTCCTGCTCGATTATCTCGTGGTTATTTTGGTCTACGGGCACACGGTGACCTCCACGGGTCAGTTGGATGCACGGGCTGCTTGTTTTCAGGTTGCTGATCTTTGGACGTCAAGGATATTTTGTCATTCTTTGAATCGGAATTTGACACCAAAAGCCTGAGCCGAGAATAGAGGTCACCAAAAAAAAAAAGGTTCCCAGGTTTCTCACCTCAGGCGTCTTACCAGTCAGGATGACAGTTGGATTAAAAAAGAAAAGGACATCCTCGTTGACAAAGCATCCGGAAAAACACGTTTGAGGTGACTGCGCTTTTTCATGACACCTGGCAGCAGGTGAACCAAAAAACACTTTTGTAAAGTATTTTGAATTTTAAAAAAGCACTCTATAGTAATTTATTTTATAAAAACATACAGTAATAACATAATTAAACAGTAATTAATTAAACCTTCTTGTGTGTGCCCTTTGGCCACCAGGAGGCAGTATAAACATGCATACGTCATTCCTGCATATAGACGAAGAAGATGGTCACAACTGCTCAGTAGGCTGCAGTAATAGTCATTTTTTTGCAGGGGACAATGAATGTATGTGTGTGAGTATCTGTCTATATGTGTTGCTGCTCTGTTTGTGGACAAATCCGGCTTTTCGCGCCATCGCGTTTGTGTGTTGGGCGCATTTCCATTTGCATGGGAATTTGGTTTTCCAACATAAGATTGTCTTTTTTTTTTTTTCCTTTCTAAAAAGCGGATTTTTTTTCAAAGTCCAAACGAGTATTCCATTGATTGTGGAAAATATCTGACAAGTTAACTCATGGACGTCAAAGGTGTTAATTTTTCCCATTGTACTACTCTTTTATTTATTTCTTGATTTCCTTTCCCCCCAAACAAGACAACAAGTTGAAATCGTTCCAGATTTTCTTGCAGCGCTCGCGCAGCCAAACTTGCCAACAACCTCGTTTCCATTTGTCATTGTCAAAGCAAGTAGACTTCTGATTGGAGGAGGTCAATGCAGCGGAGGTCAACGGTTTGATCGGCGCGTGACCAATCGCACTTTTCAAACGATCAATGGAGCCAAATCAAGTTTTGTATTGATTTGAAAATGTGTTCAACCGACCTTTTTCAGTTGAAAGAGAGTTTTGCCTCAGAAAAAGCACAAACCGGTGAATAGTTAATGCCGGCATTTGTTTGACTTGCGAGGAGGGGCGCAGTCCGCGTCGCTGTCGGGAACCCCCCGTACAGGGGGCCTTAGGGGCCCTGCTGCCGGTCGGCGGCCCCGAGACACGCGTCGGAAATATTGGTCCAAATCGTCCACACGTTTCCCTTTTGTACACTTTCAGTGTCGCTAATGAGGTTGTTGTTGTTGTTCTGTGCGTCAGTCAATCGTTGCATCTCAAATGTCAACGAGGACTCAGTTGGAGCACTTGATGTGCTCAGCGCCAGCGCAGACGGGCCCGCAGCCACGCGCCGCATCGCACTTTCGGGGCTGCAAAGGCCTCACGTGACGCTTCACGCAGGTTAACTTTCAAGTTCGTCTTCTTCTTGGACGACGACGGCGACGACGACGACGACGCGTAATTAGCGAGCACGGTCGGCGCGCACCCGACCGTGTCCGACGGCCGAGAAGCGGCCTGGCCTCACCTTGGGTTCCGCCGCGGGAGTCCACAGGCCACGGGGGGCGTCCACGTCAGCCTCTCTCGGTCTGCGGGAACGACGACCGGCGCCGCCGACGGGCTCCGAGTGTTGTGTTCCGTCTGACTGTGACGTCACCCACACGTTTCTCACCGCCGCTTTGGTGTCACTCCAACGTTCGCTGCCGGCAAATATTCCACTTCCGGAAAACATTTTCAAAGTAAAGCCTCGTTGCGTGACGGAGTCGAAGGGCGGATAGGAACGCTGCTGTTGTTTTAAGTCGAAAGGCACATGTCGTCACTTCCTCGCTTGACTTTGATCGCGACCCCGGAAGTGACAAAGGTGAGCGCGGCCGCCATGGCGTGCGGAAGCCTTGTTTTCCTTGGAACCTTTTGGAGTTTGTTGGTGGTTTCCTGCGTTTCCCAGACCTACGTGCTGAACGACGCCGAGGGACTGGGACGAGTTTTTGACGGCATCGGAGGCTTGAGCGGCGGAGGGGCGACGACGCGACTCCTGGTCAATTACGCGGAGCCCTACCGAAGCCACGTCCTCGACTATCTTTTCAAGCCCAACTTCGGCGCCTCGTTGCACATGCTGAAGGTGGAAATCGGAGGCGACGCGCAAACTACCGACGGGACGGAGCCGTCGCACATGCACGCTGAAGACGACGAGAACTACTTCCGGGGTTACGAATGGTGGCTCATGAAAGAGGCCAAGAAGAGGAACCCGAACGTGACGCTCGTCGCTTTGCCGTGGGCCTTCCCCGGCTGGGTGGGCCGAGGTAAGAAGTGGCCCTACGACTTCCCTGACGTCACCGCGGCTTACGTCGTCAGCTGGATCGTGGGCGCCAAGCGCTTCCACCGGCTCGACGTCGATTACGTGGGGATTTGGAACGAACGCCCCTTCGACGGCGCCTACATCAAGCTGCTGCGCGCCACCTTGGACAAAAGCGGCCTGGAGCGAGTCGGGATCATCGCCAGCGACAACCTGTGGGAGCCCATCTCGCAGGCCATCCTGCTGGACCCGGAGCTCGGCCGAGCCGTGGACGTGATCGGCGCCCACTACCCCGGCACCGCCGCCGCGGCGGACGCCCTGAAGACCGGCAAGAGGCTGTGGGCTTCGGAGGACTACAGCACGTTCAACGACGAGGTCGGCGGAGGCTGCTGGGCGCGCCTCGTCAACCAGAACTACGTCAACGGATTGATGAGCGCCACCGTTTCCTGGAATCTGGTCGCCAGCTACTACGAGGCGCTGCCCTTCGCCAGAGACGGCCTGATGACCGCGGCCCAGCCCTGGAGCGGCTACTACGCCGTGGAGTCTCCCGTCTGGATGACGGCTCACACCACGCAGTTCAGCCAGCCGGGGTGGACCTACCTGAAGACGGTCGGGCATTTGGCCAAAGGCGGAAGCTACGTGGCCTTGACGGACGGCAAAGCCAATCTGACGCTCGTCATCGAGACCATGAGCCACGACCATTCCTTATGCATAAGGCCGCCGCTGCCGCCGTACTCGGTGAGCCCGCAAAACGCCACCTTCCGGCTGCGAGGGTCCTTTTCCTCCATCCGGCGTCTGGAAATATGGCGGTCCCGCTTCAACTTCCGGACGAAAGCGCCCGCTTTTATGGAGCGGCTGAGACCGTTGACGCTCACCGATGGCACATTCACCCTCAGTCTCGCCGAAGACGAAGTTTACACCGTCAGCACGATCACGGGGGCGCACAAAGGCAAACACCCGGATCCGCCCGCCCCCGCTCCCTTCCCCGAGGAGTACGAGGACGACTTTAACGTCCGGGAAGCTCCCTTCTCGGAAGCTCCCAACTTCGCCGACCAGACCGGGGTCTTTGAATATTACGCCAACCTGACCGATCCCGGGCCTCACGCCCGGACGTTACGCCAGGTCGTGACCCGACCGCCCATCTCTTGGGCGGCGGACGCCGACCAGACCCTGAGCGTCATCGGCGACTACGCGTGGCGGGATCTCACTGTCGAATGCGACGTCTTCATGGAGCGCGCCCGGACGGGCGGCGTCTTCATCGCGGCCAGGGTCGACAAAGGCGGCGAGGCCGTCCGCAGCGCCAAGGGCGTCTTTTTCTGGATCTTTGCCGACGGAACGTACAAAGTTACCGACGACCTGGCCGGTCTGACGATTCTGGCCGAAGGGCCGTCTGGCACGCGGGCGGGCGACTGGCACACGCTCTCGCTCAGCGTACGGGGCCCGTTGGCGTCGGGAAGGCTGAATGGTTTTGTTTTGTGGGAGAACGCCGTGGCGCTGACGCCCAGGAACGGCTGGGCTGCCATCGGGACGCGCTCCTTCGAGCTGGCCCAGTTTGACAATTTTGCGGTGAAGGCGACCAAGGGAGAAGCGCGTCTTAAATCGTGAGCGTTTCACTGAATACTTGGACGAGCTTTGGGGAACCCGGAAACCCAGCCGAGTGGACTTCCTGCCGCGACAACGAGCGATTGATGATGCGACGGTTTGAAACCGAACTTGCTCAAATGTTGTTTTGTCGCCGACGACATTTCAAGTTCCCACGCCGTTTCTGCGTGCCGGAAGGATCACTGATCATTTTCTTTTGAGTAACAAGCTTTAAACTCTATTATTTAAATTCACCTAATAAAATAAAAATGTCAATTTATAAAATCATTCATTGTTAAACAACAAACAAACAAGTTTTGTTCTTTTCCTTTGGATTTCAGACAAGCTTTGGATTCAAGAAAACTAATTACAAAAGTTTTTTCCTGACTCAATTTCCAGTGAATTATTCGAATAAATACAGATGTGAAAATAAATGATTGCTCTTGGGAAAAACAAAACAAAACAAAACAAAACCCTTTGTAAACCTTAACGAATTCCAAACTTGAACTGTTCGACATAATAATAATATAGTAGTTGATGTTAAGATTCCTGGCAAAAGTTTTCCTGGTTTTCATTGAGTCTTTCTATTATTTCTGCTTTTAAACTGTTGACTTTCGAAATGGAATGTTTGCATCTGCAATCCTAAACTGTGCTTAGAATGATGATCAAATCAATTCGATGGGTTTTTTGGGGGATATGTTTTGTGTATTAATTTATATCGATGTAGCACCTCGTGTCCTACTTCCTACTTTTTCATACATTTTTTTAGATTCTAAAATGCAACGCAATACTGCAATACTCTTTGTTCAAATAATGAAGTTAATCAAAACTCTTCCAAATAAAGTGACCGATGAGAGAATGAGAAGGAAAGCAAATCCTTATCTAAGAAATATTACAGTGTATATCTATCTTTTAATTTCAAAATACTTTGAACAATGTACATAATTGACATAAAATGGGCAAAACTTAAGATCCAGTCGAGCTGTGACAACAAAGAAATGAGACGTTCACATCCAAGCTGCTGTGACGATACCCGTATATCCCCAAAAAAAAAAACGTCTCCACTGGCATCATGGGTAACAGGGAGCGGCGCTTGTCAGTGCCCACTGGACTGTAAACATCTTGGACATGGGCAAGGCCAGACTGCTCACTTTTAAAACCTGCGGGAACGAACAAAAAAAAAAAAGTGTTGGATTCCGGGAAAGGGGTCTCACTATCTTTTGGTGTTCACTTACTAACCTTCGTGTCGGCGTTATACGTGAAATCCTTCACTTCCTCCCCGTTGGCCGCCACGTATCGGGGCGGCCAGGGCACGCCGAACACCCGCGTCCCCCCCAGCACGAGACCGTCCAGGGCTCCGTTCAGCCGGATGGGCTCACTCGCCACCTGCGACTGAAGCGGCGAGGTATTAAAAGCTCCAAAGAAAAACAGCGCTCGTACTTCTGGGTGGCGAGACGCAGAAGTTCCTCTGACGGCACCGCTGGTAAACAACAAACGCTTGAGCGATGCGGGAGATTTGCGCTTTCTTCGTGGCCATCTGGTCGCTTTTCAGCCCCGCCTGGTGTCTCGTTTACAAACATTATAAAAAAAAAAAAAAAAAAGGTTCATAGCGTGCAATACAGTTCACCACTTTGCCTTGGATTTCCAGATTTTGTTCAGACAAATGTCGAAAAAAACAACAACAAAAAAAACGATTCAAAGAAGACAACGATGAACGTTTTCAAGCTTATTGACTTTTGTCTACCTGTCCAGCAGTGAAGAGGACGTAGGAGTAATTTCCCGTTTGGAAAGTGTCGACGCTGTCGCCGTCGTCCCAGAACAAGTCGCCCCGGGCCGTGCCGTCCGCTGAGAGCGCCACCGTCAGGAAGAAGGCGTTTGTGCGCGAGACCGCGCTCGTTAAAGCGGGCTCCTTTAAGCGAGAGGGCGCATAGAATTAGCCATTCTGTACTCGTTTGACTTTAAAAGCTACATCCTGTCATCCATTCATTAGCTATTAATATCATCATCATTATTGTAATATGAATGATTTTGATTGCACACTGGCTTCGAAGTAGGGTACAGTACTAGCTGAATAAATAAGACATATCTTCAAAGTAAACTTGAAGGGTTGCGCCTGAGAGCGAAAAAACAAATGCATTTGTACTGCGTCTTGAAGATATGATGAAACAAACGTTTTAGTGAGGAACCGGTTTTGAAGTGACGCCACAAGCGCAACAATTTTGCAGGCTCGGAAACAGATCGCACCTGCTGCGCCCTGCTGGCACGGAATCTCGCCACCCGTCCCGCGTTTCTACTTCATCATCTTCAATTCTATTGAGTTTGATCTGCATTCGTTGTCAAAGTCCGGAGTTATTGTTTCTTCGGTTCCAGTGGGATTATTGCATCAGGGGCGGTGCCCCACCCCAAGCGGCAGATGGTGCGTTGGTGACACAAACCTTTTTTTTTTTTTTTTTTTTTTTTACAAAATAGTCATTCAATTGCAAAATAAATGTACATATTGTTTGTTCCTGAAATATTGGTTGGTTGTCCATCTAATAGTCGCCACGCTTGCAATGAGACTGTGGCACCCATTGGACCACCCCCCCGACCACAAAGTCACAATTCAGCAAATTCAAATATTCGCTGATATTTTGTCGGGGAACCGATCCACCGTTATTTGCTTAAAAAAAAAAAAAAGCTATTTGCTGTTTTGTGGCATCTTGGTGCTGAGCAATTACAGGGCTTTGTTTCCAGAAAAGGAGTGTTTAGCCACCATCTTGGCCATTCTAAAGAGTTTTAGGGCGCCTCAATGGCTTGCGGATTTTCACTATTTGTGGCAAGGCTCAGCCCCCGCGCACATTTCAGGAATTAAGATGCCCCGACATACTATCTGTATCTATCTCAAGCCCAAATAGTAGCTTTTAAGGGCAATCCCTTTCTGCAGTGTAGTACGACCTTGACACAATGTCGATGGGTCGTGATCGTGCGACACCAACCTGCCGGGGGATAATGTGTCCCTCCCTCACGTGGATGTTGACGGTGTCCAGAGGGGCCGACAGAAGCACGTCCTCGCCTTCGCTGTACGTCGGCCGACCCTGACGAAGAGCAACGGATCGATCGTTTTGGTCCACGTGACGACGCGAGCCGATAAATCGATGAATCGAAGTCGCGCGGCTCACACTGCGCAGGTTGTACCAAGTGCCGGGCGGCAGGTAAGCGGACACCTCCGTCGCGCCCGCCTCCAAAACCGGACTGACGAGGACAGAACTCCCCCAGAGGAACTGCCTGTCTATGACCCGACAGCGAGGGTCGGCGGGAAACCTGAGATGGTAAACAACAAGTGCAAAAAGGAGCACAGCTGGGCAAGGTTTTGGTAAAAGGTAAAAGGGCTGGCAATACGGGAAAACTGCTGGCAGTGGATGAGGGAAAATGGCTAATTCATGCCATCATGTAAATGCTGGGAATCACGCCAGAGCGAAGAGAAATAAGCGCCAGGGCGCACGACCTACTCCATGAAGAGCGGCCTGGCCACGGTGTCTCCGGAGGCGTGTGCGTGATGGAAGAGCGTGTAGAGAAACGGGAGCAGGGAGTAACGAAGCCTCAGCGCGCCCCGCATGGCCGCCTGGGCCTTCTGCCCGAAGACGTAAGGCTCCTGAGGCTGCGGAGGGCAACGGTGAAGACGCACCATGGCGCAGGAGAACGTGTCACCGAAGCGTTGCGCGTCTTACGGCGTTCGGCCGGTCGTTATGGTTCCTCATGAACGGGTAGAAGGCCCCGAGTTGCATCCAGCGCACGCACAGCTCCTCGCTGGCGTCGCCTCCGAAGCCGCAGACGTCCGCCCCCGCCAGGGGGACCCCGAAGAGGCCGAACCGCAGCACCGCTGTGCGGGGAAAACGGGCACAACTTTCACACAGTGGCACGCCGCAAAAGTGCAACTATCTGAACTTCTAACAAAGTTTTTTCTTCCCCGTCGGGCCGACAGTTTTTTCGCTGCGATTGATGCGAGTGCTCGATGGCCGCGCCGTCCTCAACTCGATTCACTTGGCAAGTTTGGCGGAGAGTGAATTTTTTATCTTTGGCTTCAACCCGTTTATTTCCAGGTTACTCTCAAAACAAACATTAAGGCTGCAACTAATCATTATTTGAATCATTGTAATATTTTTTTCAATTAATCAATGTATTGATTTAGGACAATTTGGCATAGCTGAATCTACAAATAACATCAAGCTGTAGACCAACAACAGCAATTCTAACGGTCTGAATTATTATGCGATACACTTTCTTTTTTTTTTTTTTTTTTTAACTACCTGCTTGTGACCCACTTTTGAAAATCACTTGCCCTCAAGCAAGTCAGCAAATGTACACACACACACACAGACACACACCGTACGCGCACACACGTACTCACAAGGGATGGAGTAGGCAAGTTGTTCCCAGTCGCTCCGAACATCTCCGGTCCACACTCCGGAAAAGCGTCCGATGCTCGGGAAGGACGAGCGCGACAGGACAAACGGCCTCTTCCCTCGCGCTTTCACAAGCGCGCTGCGAATGACACGATAATATGATAATCGTATGCGACGGGACCCCCGCGGAGTCGCGCTTCGGAAATTGTGGATTCACCTGTTCTCGGAGTTTGGAGGGGCGGGAACCTATCCCCCAATCTTTTTAGTTGTCTTTTCCCCCCGATCCCGTTTATTCACATTTATTTCGGGGAAAATAACATTTGGAAAAAAAACAAAATAATACCGACACATTTTTCAATGGCAATTATTCCGCGTGTCAATTATTTGCCGATATCCTCCGTGAACAGCAGAGATCCCCCGAAACGCGATAGAGCGGGGGCGCGAAGGGCGAACGCCGTCAACTCTCGGAACCAACCTGTGAGTGGCGAACGCTTGAGTGAGTCCGTACACGTTGTGCAGGTCGTAGTGAGCGGAGCGCTTCTGCCGAGCCGACATACAAAGAGTCCACGAGCTCAGGCGGCCTCCGAGCACCCCTGTTTGGACCGCACGCACAAATATTGACCATACACACCTTGAAATGGAGAAATCACATCCTTCGTAGACACTTTTGGTCCTGATCTGTAGCCACTATATCCATACTAAGTACTACACGAGGCAGGAAACGAGCGTGTAAAGGGGAGCGGTGATGCCGACTTACTGGGTGTGTACGGCGGGTTCTCGAGCTCGGTCTCAGGGCAACCCTCCGTTGAGCCCGACACAAAACTGGTTGGTTCGTTCATGTCCTGCGTGGAGTTGGACCGCATTACTCATACAACGGCTTCACGGGAGTTTTACGTTCCGTGTCACTTCCGAGACCGAAAAATTAACACAATTCAGTCAGACCGCTGAAAATCTTTGAGGGGCGGCGAGCAGGGGGGGAAAAAAAGACTACGTCATCACGATACCGGCCTTTTTCAAAGCGTGGGGCACTCGTGAAGGCTCTCCATACCGGCCGCCGATATTTAAGGCATGTCGTTGTGCTAATTGATATGTGATCCATTAAAAGTACTAGTGCTATCGGTACTCGCTATCGGTGAGTACTCAAGAGCGAATACTGGTCTGGGAAAAAAGTGACATCGGACATCCCGATATTCTTACAATCCATAATCCATCCAGGGGCACTTCAGAGTAAAAATCCACAATACAGTCTTGCCACCACTGTCTGGTCTCTGGGTTGGTGAAGTCAGGGAAGGCCGTAAAACCAGGCCAAACCTGGACACACACACACACAAGGGATGCGCTTATTGGACAACTCAAAACACATCCGCGACATTAAAGACTCAAGTCCGAGTCCGACCTTGCCTAAGAGGAGGTGACCCGTGGCGTTTTGGATGAACACGTCTCGTTTGAGTCCATCGTCGAAGGGTTGGTAAGTTCCGGGAGGACTAGTAGCGCTGATCCCGGGGTCCTAAAGTGGGCCGCGACACACACATATTGGAAGAAGTGCCTCATCGCCACCTGGTGGGGAGAAGAACGCCACCCACCAGGATGAGGACGTACTTGATGCCTCTCTGGTGGAATTCGTCCACCATCTCCTTCAGGTCCCCGAATCGCAACGGGTCCTTGGTGAAGACTCTGCCTTGGCTCGCGTAGTCCAGGTCGTTCCACTGCACATCCTAAAAAATTGATCCATTACAAATCTCGAACCCGATGACAACATTGGACGATTGTGCACTATTGTGTTCTTAATTTCGTGATCAATACTTTTGATCTATATAGGACAATACTACGTACTGTCACTAACCGAAGAAAAAAACAAATATAGAAAAATTATTATTTTTTTAAAATATATTTTGAAATATCAAAATACAATACAATAAATATATTGCGATTCATTGATTACTAGTCATCATTAATTTGATAATGCATTGTACAATATATAATTTTATTATATTGTATAATTTCTTCTTTAATGATGGACTTGTAATTTTGTACAGGTTACAAAACGTGTGCAAAATAAGCACACACGCAGACCAAACCCGGCGTGCGCGTCGATCACCACGTAGCTCGACGTCTACTTCAGGGTCGCGTGCCACGAACGCACCATGGGGAAGTTGGCATCGTGCATCCGCTGAGCCACCTGCCGCGTGGCATTCGTGCTTTTGTAGCCCCAGCGACACAGGTGGAAGCCCAGTGACCAATAGGGAGGCATCATGGGATATCCTACGGAAGAAAACATTGACGCGTGTTTCTTTGAACGCCATTAATTGCGTTCGCACGGTGATTTGTTTCCGACTTGGTATGTGCCGTACCGATAACTCGCAGGTACTGCCGAATAACGGTCTGAGCATCGGGACCCATGAAGACGTACAGGTCGAGGATTCCGCCGGTGGACACCCACGTGAGAGCTGGCAGAGGCTGCAAGACCACCTCTACACACACACACACACGTGCAATATTAGGAGAAACCAGCAATAAGTGGCTGTCGTCGTGTCTTGCTGAACAAAGTCAGCACCAATGGCATTGCTGTTGAGAAGGAACACTCCGTGTGCGAGTCCATCCTCCTCCTGTACCACATAGAACGGGTGCGAGCCGTAGAGATTTGCACCGGCCTGGAGAAACAAAAAGTACAGTAAAGTCCCACGACGGCGCAGATTTATGACTCGTTCACCGCCACGGACGTTTATATTCGTCAACGGGAACGCGCAGCCCGCTACCAAATGTGGTTGGGGACCACCGCTTTGCATGGTTGTGTCGCGTCTCTGTATTGTGGATTTTCACTTATCGCGAACGGATCCTCCACGATAAACGAGGCTTCCCTATATACAGATGCCGGTACGCAAGCATACAATGTTGATATTGACTGAGCCCAACGTACTCACATGAGGAGCCATGTCCCTGTTCCAGAGGGTCAAGGAGGTCCAGTTGAGGTCCAAGAGGAGGGACGTGTAATGCTCCCCCAGGCCGGACACCAGCGAGGATGCCAGAGTGGTGGACAGCTGCAGATACTGCTCAGCAAACAAGAGAGGAGCCACTGTGCTGTTCATGCTAAACGGGGAAAATGCGTTGCATTGAAATCATGATGGATGATTGGTTGTGTAGAAACCAATAAAGAAGCTGCAACTGCTGGGGGCTTGGATGAGGGGGAGGGAATTATGAACAGTTCCAAATACTAGTCAAGTGTCAGCACAAAACCTTCAGGCTTCTACGAGAAAGAAAGAAAGAAAGAAAGAAAGAAAAAAAATGTCAGGAAAAGCCTGCTAGCTCATCTGAACTTTATGAGGTGTTTGTCAGAGGCTCTTTAAATGGTGGCGGGTGACTTCAAACGTGATCGGTTGATTCAGAGAAGAACCGCATCCCAGTTTCAAGAGGGTGTGCATACTTTTGCAACCAGATTACCTCAATTGTGGTTGTTTTTTTAAACAACATTCAAACATTCAAAAACACCAATTGAGTTGTACAGTTTAAAGTACATATTAATGTTAGAAAAAAATCTCATTTTCTTTCCATCACAAAAACCTGGCATTTGAACTTTTCTCTCTTTCAGTCCATAGACTCTTTGGTATACGAAGTTGCGCCCAGTTGCTAACCAAAACAGCGGTATGGGGCTTCACATACTCACATGACCCTTCCATTGGATGCGCGCCTCACGATGAATCCAAACGGGTTGGACTCGTACGCAATGGTATAGAGGGCATCTTGGCTGCTGCCTTTGCCCTGAGGAACTCCACCAGGGAGCTCAACTTCATAGCGCTCGGACCATGGATCCTTCAACTGGAAAGAGAGTACACGTTGGGTCGAAATATGACGCCGCGAGTGCACATTTGGCATTTAGCGGAGTAGTTTGTCACTGTGAGGCGCAAGCAGCCCGCCGACTGGCGAGTTTCTTCCAGGTGCAGAACGGCGACATCTCGCGGCAGGTAGGAGGCCGAGGCGCGGGTCAAGGTGGCCGCCCGACCGCGCAGGGTGGGCGTCAGGACGCCCATTTGGTAGCCGGGGTACGAGTGAGGGTAGAAGCACCACGGAGCCGCTGAGGAGTCGTCGAGGGGAGCGTAACAGCAAGCCCTCCGCTCACACTCCCGCCGACCGAGCGCTCGGTCCCGGCCACAGTCGAAGCGTCTCTCCGGCGGCATGACGCAGCGCGGCGGTCGGGCCTCCGCGGCATTGTCCGCTGGCTCGAGTCTGTGACGGAGCGTGCGCCTTAGCTTCGGCTTCGGCGGCCCGCCATTTCCAGCGAGTCTGCTGTTGAGAATGAGCGAGTGGCGGAAGTGGCACAATGTCGAAAATGCCACAGCCAGAAGCGCGGCTGCACTTAGCTTGAGCCAGCGCGCCATGGAGCCTTCGAATTAACTTCGTAAGCGATTCAAAGTGGAGCAGTCCATTCGCGGCGGCACTGCAATGTCCCATTTTTCTCAGTGTCATTAAAGTAGTCAGCACAGCGAACGGCAAGCGAAGGAGGTCAAAATTGCCAAATAGTACAACTGAAACGTTACCCCGGACAGCGTATAGCAATTCTAAACAGCTAAATACACTCAATAGCTCGAAGAATATTTGGAATAATATGATTTTCTTTTTATTCTACAACATTAAAACAGCGAAGTGCGTTCTTTAGTCAGCAAGAGTCTTGCAATATTTGCTGCATGAATTTACTCCTTTTTTTCCTCAATGTATTCTTCTTTAACTTCTTGAGATGATTGTCTCCTCGATGTTCGAAGCCAGTGTACAACATATCGAGACTGATTTCAGCAATTTTTAGAAATTCAACAGCTTTCTTTTACTAGACAACTGTTCCATCCGCCGGTTTGTGTGAGGAGCTGAAACTCACTATTAAACCATGCAGTGTACATAAGATTTTATATTTACGTAGCCTGTTTCCATTTTCCATATTTGCTTATGGTGTTTAGGGTCCCGGGGGCGCTGGATCTTATCCCAGCGGATTTGGGGCAAAAGGCGGACTCCACCCTGGACTTGTCACCTCTCATGCTCACTGAGAGGAAACTGAACCAACGCTGCAAGTATGGAAGTCTTTTGACTATTCAGCTAGTAAGATTATGTCAGCCGAGAGAAAACAAAAGTGCATTTAGGTAAAAAAACAAAATAGATTTTAATGTGCACGTCGCCAACTCCACTTAGACGCGTGTGGAAAGCTCCAAAGCACAAGCTCTCTGCAGACTGACCTTAAAAGTCAAAGTTGAACAATCACATCATTATTTAAAAAACAAACAAACCTGCAGTACAGTGTTCCGATCCTGAAAACCTCAAGAGGACAGTCCCTTTGTAGCCCATCCGCAAAGAAGCGCGAGCAGCTTAACAAGCAGATTCCAAAGAGTCCATTTGAACCATCTGTAGCCATACAACACAGTGACACGTCTTGTTTTTCATTTTGTCAAGTTATTAAAAAAAAAAGAAAAAAAAAAAGGCACATTTGCCACATGGATCAGGTTTATCAAAAATATTCATACAGTATCTGTGCAGTGAACAAACTCACTGATAAAATACAGCATTGCAATAATACCTGTATAACTACCCCACGTTTAACAATAACTGTCAATAATTCCCACAATAGAAGGCCGGACATTTTGGGGACAAATCTTATTTTTGGACTTATAAAATGCTCAGTTCAGCTACGACACAAAATCCAACCAGCGATGTGGTTGTCAAACTTGCGGATGGTTCTGTTAAGGAAGGCACTTATTAAATGCGGGGCGCGGCGGCCGTCGCGGGCGAGCGGCTCCCGGGCACTGCAGGCCCGGTCGCCGCCGGCACACAAAAGCAGCGATTGGCCTGCGACATTTAAGGCGAAGCTCCCAGTTCCTGCGCCCAACGAGCGCGTTCACGCCGCTCCGCCGTCCGCAGGCTGCGCGTATGCCGGGCCGGACCCGTCGGGCCCGAGGTCCCACGCCGGGGGTTCCGAGGCAAGTGCGCGACAGTGCGGGTCCGACGGTGACGCTTCCCCGGTCTCGGCCGGCGGGTCTGAAGCAGCGGCGGGCTCGTGCGGCGACGAATGTGTGGATTCTTGGGGTTGTGACGTGTCTGTTGGCGTGTGGTCCACTTTTGCCATTTTGGAATAGTAAGGCAGGAAAAGCCTCTCCGTGGCGCAGGTCCGCATGGCCAGGTACGCGTGCATTAGCAGGTGGGGGAAACGGGACGTGAAGTAGGAAACAAAGTCGTCGGGGATGGAGCCCAGAGTCTCCTGGACCTCGGCGGGCAACTCCCGGTAATGATGTTTCTGTTCGGAGAGGACAAGTCTGAGGGTTGAAAAGGCTACAGTCGTGAAGCGGCGCACCGAAACGGGAAGACGGCATTCTGACCTTGTTCCTCATCGCGCGAAGGAGGTCTCTGACTGAGCCGCCTTTGTAGGAACGAAACTTTCTCAGGTCTGTGAGCCGACAAAAAGACCATAATGGGAGTGCAAAGAGATGAGTCATAACATGACAACACCGAGCTCGGCCGTATGGACTTGAAATATTAGAGATCGATTTCCAGACACAAACCATCAAGGCGTTTTTATTGCCACTCGCAGTTTAAGTTGACCGTCAAACAAAGACAATTAACACGTTCTTAAATGCTTGCAAATGAGCCGTCAAACTGCACGGCTCATTTGATATCATATCTTTAAAGATACGTCCTCCTTAGCAATAAACGCAAATGAGTCAAACGGACGAGCGAGCCATCGCTGTGAGAAGACGGACTCGAGTCCTACCCGTCTGCAGCGGCACTGTGATGTGCTCCCTCCAGTCACTCTTGACCACAGCCCGCCCTCCTCGCTCCAGCCGCCTCACGATGGCTCCGTCCGGCGGCTCCTTCTCGATTCTGTCGCTCACGTCCTGCGAGCCGCGACAAGCGTGCCTTTGGTGAGCGGCCGGTGCGCCACAAACCCGAATAAATGTGTTGTCTAGCTAACACAGGGGGCAGCAAAGTGTCCACTCCAAGCTTTACATTTTGTTTTGCATTCATTTAGGAACGACTGAGTATCATCAAAAGTGCTATAGAGGTTCCGTCTGCTATGATTGTAATTACTAAAATTGTGTTAATTATGAGCAAAAAAGCCAGACCTGGAAGAACTGCAGTTCCTTCTCCAGGCTCCAGAAGAACGGGTGTTTGAGAACACACTCTGCCGAGGGCCTCAGATGAGGCTCCACGCTCAACATCTGCTCGATTAGGTCTCGGGCTACAATGTCGGCTGGTTAAGACAACCGCACAGGGTGATGCTCACAAATCTCCACAGAGCCCGCGGGGTTAGGAATCCCAAAGGTCGGGTTCGGGCCTCACCGTGCGTGTCGGTTTGCAGATGGTCCAGGCTGTACGTTCCCAGTAGGATGTTGGCTTGCCTCTGCAGGGATTTGCCAAACGGGTGGCGACCTTGAGACACCACGTAGTAGAACACGCATCCGGCAGAGAAGATATCAACGGCGCAGGTCTTCCAAACGACGAGAGAAGAAACATTCAATACCATCCGGCACAAACAAGCAAGTAGAGGCCGCGCGTTGACCATCTTCAACTCTTCTGACTGGTGGTTTCGCGCAGTTCCATCTCTTCAAAAAGTGGCCTCACTTGTAATAATGGACACCGTGACACCTGCGTCGCATCTTTTTTGCTCATCAAATAAAATTAAAAAAAAACAACCTACAAACGTTGCTTATCTACTGCTACTCACCGGGTTGTTTTTGCAGTCCTCGCTGAGCACCTCGGGAGCGATCCAGCCCTCCGTCCCCGGCACTCCGGACCTTCTGCTGAAACTGCGCCGGCCCACCGCCAACTTCTTGCACAGGCCGAAGTCCGAGATCATTGCCCGGACCCGCCCGTGGGCGTTCGGCACGGACACCAGGATGTTGTGAGGTTTCAGGTCTCGGTGAACTGCCGGGAGAGGTCAAAGTTGAATAACGGTGCGCTGTGCGTAGTGTCTAATGTCGAAGGAGCGTTTGAAAACAGTGACCTATGTTGAGCGAGTGCAGATGAGCCAGTCCGGACACGGCCTGCTGAAGCAGCATAACCGGCTCCAGTCCATGTCGGTCAAAATCCTTCATCTCCACGTACTGGACGGAGCAAAGGGGAGTTCGGCTTACAGCGCAACCACGTTCATGCGGGGGATACGCGTGGGACTGAAAGATGGCGCACCTCTTGAAGGGAGGTGGCGCACAGCTCGATGGCGATGTACTGGAACTGGCGGTCCCTCTCGGTGCAGAAGTAGCGAATGACATTCGGGTGCTCGTCCGACTCCCGCAGCAGCTGCACTTCGCGGTCTGCGAAGCTGAAGCACTCCGGGAGGAGTCTTTTCACCGCCACCGCACGGTTGTCAAACTGACCCCTGGGGAAGCAATACAAACTTTCATTGGACAATCGACAATGAACAATATTCATCAATTGATTCGCATGTGTTTGTCAGGATGTTTATTATTTTTTTTGAAGTAGCTTTCATAGTTCGAGGCACAGCTTAAAAACTAACAACATGGCTGCAAACAGAGAGGAGCTAGTTTGCGAAAGCAGAAGTAATTAGTGATTTGTAGAGCTGCGACTAATGATTATTTAAAAAAAAACAAAAAACTAATCTGTTGATAATTCAATCAATCAATGAATCAGATTTCAAGTTTGGATTTGGATTTTCATCCCATTATTCAAGAACGTCAATATTAATTCTGTCAAATTGACAGCGCAGAAAAGGCATGAACATAAATGGATTATGATTCACTTGGTTTGCTCCGCACGTCAGAAAATGTTGCCCGTTGTTTTCCAAAGTAAAAGTCGATGTTTGCAAACGTCTTATTTGGATGAAACACAAAGATAATCAATCAGTCCGCGAAATCTGAGACCATTTACTGTTGCGAGCTGGAATCCCAAGAATTTGGACAATTTGAAGTTAAACAAGGTCTCTGAACGATTGATCAATTATCACAATAGTTGTTGAATCATTGGATAACCAATAATTGATTCATTGTTACATCCCTAGCGACTTTTTTTTGTAGGAAAAAGCGACTAGCGACTTGAATTCCCACCAAGAAACAGACAACATGAGCAAAATCCTGTTTTGCACGACACGAACGGAGCCTGGCGGAAGCCAATCGCAGAGTCCACGGGGCCGAAGGCCGCCAAGGACACGGTGCCCGTTATTGACATGTTGGAAACGTTTGCTTCCAAACTGCCAATGTTCTGTTTGGAGGTCGCCTTAGCTCACCTGTTCAACCACGTGAACGAGAAAAAGCAGCCGAGCCACGCAGCGTGACTGACGGCAAATTGTTCGTTGAACAAAAGCAAAACCTTGTTTTCATTCGCATTTGATTTTTCCATAAGCAAAAGGGGAGAGAAACGGATTCAAATATGGAATCAAGATTTTTTCGGGAAGAAGAATGTTATTTTCCAGCCAAATTTCCCAGTCCTGCAATATCCTCACGTCTTTCTCGCACTTACTTGTACACAATGGTACCTTCAGCACCGTGACCCAACACTTGTTTGGGATGGAACGTTATGTTGCCCACTCTGACAATGTTGGAGTCGTCGTCTGATGAGGCAAAGAGGACAAAGCGTCAAAGTGGTCCTTTACACAGACACACGCAAACAATTCGCGCTAACGGCATCTTGATTCCACCTCCTTCCTCGTGTTCATTGGCAGAGCTGCCCAGCTCCGAAACAGAGAGATCGGAGTGGTTGGAGGCACGCGGGGTGACGTTCGGGCTGCTGTGGTCCGAGCATTCCGAGCGAGCGTGAGCCACTTCCAGGTAGTCGCCGTCCGGGACCAGAGGAAGCGACATGTCCGCAGGGGGGAAAGGCTGCTGCCTCTGCAGCAGCTCCAACCTCTCCTCCATCTGCCTTTGGAACTCCTGATGCTGCAGCTGCTGCTGCTTGTGGACGCTCTGTGACAACAGCAGACAGAAAAAGAATTCAAAAGGCACAAAACAAGACACACCATGCTAACTTATCCGTACGTTTTTGCAAAACTGGAGCAAATGACATGACACTTCTGTGACACAACCCTTCAAATTTGAAGCTGTCAAATGTCAGCGTATAGATACTCTAGAGATACTATAGCTTTTCCCGCAGTCCACTAGATGGCGGTATGGTATATAACCTGCCTTGGGGTACGTGATCACAAAGGCCACCCAGCCCGCCAGGAGAAAGGTGCAAAAGATGATGGTGGCCATGTCCTTCAGCATGGAGTCCACAGAGGCTTCCGGGCGCACAGTGCGACCGCTCAGCCCGGGTTCTTGAACGGATATTTCCGGCATGGGAGAAGGCGGAATGTCATCCGTGACAACGTTCTTCACATTCTATAATATGAAGAGAGCAGGCAGTGGAGAAAACAATCATTTCCACCCGGGGGCAACGTTACGGCATCCAAAAACAAAACAAAAACCCACGCACACCTCCTCAGGTTTCTTGTTGCTGGTAGGTGGAATGACGTTGCCCTGGTTACGAGGAAAGCTGTCAGGGAATCTTTCCAGGATCTTGTTGTGAGCTTCGGGAGGCGTCTCATGATGACCTTTAAAGTGAGTCTTGGGTTGAATTAAAATTGCAAACAGTGTGTGGTGTTTGCTAAAAGGACAATTCAAGACTTTGTACCGATGAGCAGCAGGTAGTTGCGCATATAGTTGATGCGGTTTCGCTGGCGGAGCGCAGCGTTGAACTTGACGCTGGTGCTGGGCGTGATGACGCACTCTTTGTCCTCGTCCGTCTCCTGCCCGTCTGGGCCCTCCAGCATGGGGAAGGTGCTGCCTCGAGGCTGCGTATGCAAACAAATATTGAAGGAATCCACAAATGTTTCCTGGTCACGTGTGTCCTAAGAGTACAATGAAGGCCTGTGTTACTTGAGATTGGACTCCAATTGATTTGCCATCACTTTCAGCTAGAGTCCATTCATAAAAAGGAAAGTAATTACAAATATCCAAATGTGCTACGGTCACAACATTTCCTGAGGAGTGTGAACAACTACACAAGTGTCACTCACCACCACTGTGACGCCGTCATGCACCAGGGAGGGGGACGCATACAAGCTGGTCGAGTATTTACCCACATACAAAGTGTCCCTGAAACAGTGGAGGGACATTTTTTTACCATAGAGCGATATGTGAGCTTGGACTGAAAAATGAAAATTCGGAGATTTCCATCGATCAACAAGTACTGGTTTTCATGTTTCAAATAAGCAAGAGCAGGCGTCAACAAAATACAAAATCGCTATCAAACAGCACTGCAGCGTGAAACTGTTTGTTGCTACAGAACTCGGGATGGGCATCGTCATGACATTTCATTAGATTGCCTGGAATTAACGAATCGCGCGATCGAGCCGAAATGACTGCTGTTGATTTCGTCTCATCTACTTTGTGGTTCTCAGCAGAACAAAGGAACAGAGCTACATCCACCATGGTATTTGTCACTATGTACGGAATAACAAAGTCAACAAGTGCACTGTGTTTGCTTACATCAACTTATTATCTGGCTTCTTCTGCTCCTTGGGGAAGGGGTACCTCCACTGGGTGATGCGGCCCACCTCTCCAGACATGAACGTGAGGTAGCGCAGCGTTTCCACGGCCACGTTGGTGTGGGCGACTTTGCGGAGGCCCTCGCGCTGCCAGATGTACATGGCCACCACCGGCGAGTTGTAGTTCTGGACCCACTGGACGTCGCCCGAGTCGCTGTCCACCGTCACAACCAGGCCGTCGCCGTTAGACACGAAATGGGCCATCTCTGCAATGTCGCCACGGGGCGGATTAGCGTCGGGTAAAGTCACGGAAGAGCGACGGCGGCTAGGTGACTTACTGTACTTGGTGTCGTCGTCGGGAAGGGTGGAGGCGTAGTCCGAATAGGTGGCGTTCCAGCGCAGCTCTCGGCTTTTGGTGTCATACATGGTGATGGTGTATTCTGCGAGAGAGACGCAAGCCATGGGAACGGATCCGCTTTGACGCGACACAGTAAATGTATTGTTTTGCTTAGGTAACAGACAAAAGCCAGGCACGGGATTTCAGGTTGTCAAAACAAAGAAGTGGCTCAAAAAGGGAAACTCAACCCTGGATGTGGTGGGTCAGGTGTCAAAGTCAACACCAAAATCTCATTATCATCAGGAAGCCCCCTTTGCTTCCAATAATACGAAACCTTGTAGGTGCAGGTCAAAGTGCGTATGAGGAGGTATACGAGTCAACAGTTGCTGAAACACTCCAGGTGGACGGAACGAAATGGGTGCCGATGCAAATAGACCGACAGAAGAATGAATGTGCTGGCACGATGCGTTTGTTTTGCTTACCTGTGCGTCCCAGATAGAGCAGAGATGAGGACGGACACAGCATGTCGGCAAAGGACGACGTCAGCGTCTGCTGCTTCTCGCCAGTCAGCAGGTCCACCACATGCCAGAGGTCCTGCTTCTTGCCTACACACGCGTACAAAATCATTGAACGGCGTCATCCTTGATCCGTCACTGTCGTTACGCTGAAGAAATGGGCATAATGTTGTCAATAGATGGAAAAACCTTGGAAGTATACAATACGGTCGGGCATTTGAACCGCTTTTCGAGAGACGCAGGTTGGAGGTCGTCAACGACGAGCTATGCATAAGAATAGAGTGGACCCCGCCCTATTCGCGGGGGATAGCGAGCGGGCTTTTGCTATTTATTTTCTACAGACGGTATCACACAAAACATTGCCCCCATTTTTTTTCCCCACCCAAAAACTCATCCGGTTTTCAAAATTCTCAGTGCGTTGTAATCAGGTTCAAGTGGACATTCCCAACAGACTCAGCCTTTTGACACACTTTCATTTTTGATCATTTTCATCTTTAATTGTGTTTGTTTTTTTTCATTTGAAGTGCCGTTGTAAACCGAGGACCCGCATGTGGTTGTGTGGTGATGATTGTTGACTGACCGCGTCTCGAAGAAACTGAGGCAAAATTGCAAACTCCTCCGCTGTGACCAGTCGAGGTTGATTCAAGCCCATCGAGTTCGTGAGAAAAAAATGTGTGCTAGAATGACTCATTGAGTGTTCATTTTTCTCCAGGAAGGAAATGTAGTGAAATGCCCAACTGTAACATACAGTTTCTCTACGACTTGATTTGATTTACATTGGTAGCAGTTTGACTGAAATCGCCCTTACCCATGTAAAGGATTCCATCGGAACTGCGGCAGGGAGACGCTTGCACCAACTCAGGAATAGTGAATGGTAATTTCTGTTTGAGCACAATGAATAAACATGAGCCAACCAGAAGGCCCTCCCTTAATTTATGATAACAAATGAGAGGGAGAAGTCAGAGAAAAGTGTTTGTGCTGAAGTCATTTCCTCTTACAGTGAGGCCTTCGTTGTTCTTTCCACCCAGAGAATACAGACTGCCATCATTGGGGTCAGGCAGAAAAGCCGGCCTGGGAAAAAAAAAAAGCTCGCATTACACCAATGACAAGTGCAATGAACAGTAATTAGTTTCAGGTCAATTAAAGGGAAGTTAAAATGGTGTAAATTAGTTGAACCATTGTGCACTCAAAGCTACATACTCTGCAACATGCGTGGGGACCTGAAGAACTGGATCTGTAAGGACGGAAAATTGGAGACGGGTAAGTTGCCTTGCAAGAGTGACAAAAGCAGAAGTCAACAAAATAGACTGTGAGCAGTAGACCAGCAGAGCGAGAACGTTTAACCCCAGCAAAAGCAAGATCAGCTCAAATCAATATAGAATCTCTCTCAAAAATCCCAAAGAAACTTTACGATAAAGTGGAACCACCATAAATCCATCTGCGCCGAAAACCGAGGATTAACGCTGAGTGCGTCCTATGCTTGGTCCTTTATCTCTTTGGGGCTTTTGTGCCATTTTTTTGCGCCAAGTGTGTCAGTGCCAGTCGGAGATGATCAGCACCCAGCACGACTCTTTTGTGGTTCAGGGCCGCGCAAAGAAACTTGACTCGACATGAGTTGGCACTAGTAGCCATGAAGGCCGGCTGAGCAGAAGCTGACATTTTGTGCTTTTCTTTTGGCCATTTGCGATTCCCTGTCTTTCCTTTCTCATTCCGTTGATTCCAATTAACTCCTATACTTTAAAAGCCTAACTTAATGCTTAAAAAAAAAAGTTTTTTTTTTTTTTTTTTTAAACTATTATTAGCTTCTTGCACAAGCAACAACTGAATACTTGTGGTCTTCCCCCGGTTAGTATTCCAAGCCTGCAGTTATTACGAAATACTGCAGTTGGACTCTTGAAGAGGACTAGAAAGTTTGATCAGTTTTTTGTCTCTTACGCATAAAATATTACATGGTTTTAGTTTTAGCACCTGATCTTTTGGTGACTGCACGAGCTAAAAAGTCAGCAGGTTGTAGAACATTCTCTATTCCACCTCCAGTACTTTGGAATCCCTTACCCACCTGAAATGTGAGCGGCTAACTGAAACTAAATGTTGAAATTTCAATTGAAGACTTACTTTTACACTCTCGCATTTGGTTAAAGCAAACCATACCAACTAGTCTCTCGCCCAGCTTCACGCCCCGACATCTGGATTTTACTGCTGCCGCCGCCGCCGCCTCCCCCCTCATATTTAATCTAATCTTCTAAAACCAAATCACCATCACACGTATTGTACTGAAAAATTGGTTTCATGAAAATCTTTTCAAAACAAGCGAGAAAAATTAACATGTGACAAACAACATTTGTACGCGTGTGAACATACAGGGCGTGGACCAGATGGCGCTGATTCTGAGTCAACGAGACGAGTGAGGGGGGGCCGGTGGGTGGGGTAGGATTACCTGAGGTTGGTCAGTAACTCTTACGTTAAACAAGTGTCACTATTCATGGAGTGGAATTGCGGACGGGGGTGAAACAAATACAACAACAAAGATTTTCTGTGTGGCCTCGAGCCGTGTCGAGTCACAGTGGGAGTGGAGCACGCGTGAGTGGATTCGGCGGAGGACTTCTGCTTCCCGCGTAAATCAGCGGTCAATGTCTTCAACGGATGCGGTGAAGGCGGCTGCTTTGTCATTGTGAGGCGATTGTTTGTGTATGCTGCATCTCGATAAAGAACGACACCAAATTTTGGCTTGCAACTCAAAGACGGCATATGCAATTGTACTATGAAAGATACGTAAAGTGAATAACTCTGAGGTCGAGTCATTTAATCTAGTCATCTTTAATTATTGCCCTATTCACTTTTTAACTCGTTTTATAGTTGTGCAAGAGTTATGAATGTGAAAAGTGAGATGTATGACTCATTAAGCCTTTGTTACTCCAGAGTCCTTTCCTGTTACATTGAAATTATAGCAGTAGCTGTTTTAAACGCCAACGAATGGGAAATGGGGCCAACATTGACCTTCAAGAGTTTGTCCATTTGTTTCTCCGAACGTACGTAGGAGAGCACGGGCATATCCGCCGAGGTCTAGCTTATCTTTTGCAAGTTCCACGGCGAGCGGGGCCTCCACCGCCACGGAAACTCACCATGTTGGCTTGCCCTTGCCCACTCTGGCCTTGAGTAGAGGCGGCCATATTTGTCCCTCTCTCGGTTAATTATTACACATGTTCGGGAGTCAACAGAAGATCTTACAGACATTACTCAAGTGCAGCCCAAACACAAATATGTAGTAACCATGTAGTAAACATTTTCATGAGCAAAGTTACGCAAACACCGAGTCACTAATAAGTCAAAGTCTTGATATGTTTTCCTCTATTTGTACTGTTGATTAAAAGCTGCAGGCAGTCTGATTATCCATTACATTTTGAATACTCCCATGACATGTAACTCTTGAATCACTGCATAAGCAGAATACAAATGTAATACAAAACAAGAGTGGGTGGCTTGGGGTTGGTGGATGAAACAAAAAAGGAAATTCTCTCTGGTCCTCTCCTCTTTACCTTCTTTCAGCGTCCATTTGATCGAGCCAGACTTCTTGCTCACGGCATGCAGGTTTCCGTCCAGGGTGGACACAAAGAGCAAACTTTCAGGCAGCGAAACTGTGCTGGCGCTGGAAAACACCTGAACAGATTACACACACCAAAAAACATCAGATTTGTGAAACAAATCACAAAAGCTGTAATTAACTGCAACTAAAGCTTCTAAACGTACAACATTTCCTGTGTTACAAGTAAAACAAGAGAGGGAATGCCAGCTATCCAGACCAGGGAATTCCCAAACGTCTTCAAAACTTGTTTCGTCTCTTATGCAAGTAAAGTAAAGTGGGACGGAAGAAGGAAGGAAATTGGAGAATTTGCTCATTTGTTGCAATGCCATGTCGCAAACGGCGAACAGTAATGTTCCACTCCGGTCCTGTAGGTGGCGGTAGGTGCCCCGGCGAGAATATCAGCGATTCGGGTCAAAATAAGTGAAAACCCCTGTACATGTGCTCCAGATGCGAAGAAAAAGTATTGATTTACTTCTTGACATTAGCAATACCAGCCACAAAAGAATAAGGTCATATCTACAGTCAGTGCAGTATGTGTGTTAAGTGTGTATGATTTTTCTCCATGCATTCTGTCATTTACGCCACAAGCAATTTGTGTTTTAGGGCCCCGAAACCACAATTGTTGGACAACGGCCGGTGGGAACTTCCAAAAACTGGTTTTAGAAACTTTGGTTTGATTGAAGGAAAGAAAAAAAAAACAAAACATGTTTGGCTTGTCGTGAGTGGATTCCCCCCCAAGGGGGAAAATGCTTTTCAACGTATTGCGTAGCTGTGGACTAATGCATGAACCCGCAAGTGTGCCACAGATGCAATGTGGCAACGGTAAACAAAAGCAGCATGTGAGCAGAATCCCAGCCGCCACGCGCATAAATTCGAAATATTGTTAGCCTGAAAGCGTCATTGTTTTTTATGTTTTAGGGAAAACAAGACAGAAACGCACCAAATTCAGAGTCCAGTTCAGTTCAACTTTTGTGGATTACCGAGGATGAATGACTGACAACCTACACAGACATTATTAAACCAGCACAATATTTAGCAAGTGCATTGGGATTTCTTTTCATATTGCGACTAAATTAAAAATGATACGGGCGACGATGCTGTTAGGCTAATGATATGCAAATATACTGAAACCGCATCGTCCTTGAACCCAAGTCAACTAAATATTGGTTCTTTATTTTTTTAAACTAAACTAAAAACTAAAGATTGTTTCCACGTGCGAGTAACCCACGTGACTTGGCTTATTCCGAAGCGGACGATAGTTCGGGCCATTTGCTCGTTTCAGCTGCGATGGAATTCGGAAAATGCAGCTTTTGACAACTGACCTTAACTGGTTTTGGGTTAGCTTTTCTTCTATGTAGGTGGTATTCTTTTTTCATTTTATGGGGGGCCCGGTTTTACAGCCAATTTGGGAAAGAGAAAAGTTTCAATGCTGTCAAATATATTTTCTGTGTGCCGAGAAAAAACGAGCACTCGTGCAGAACCTCTGCGGTACGGATTGAAATCTCTCACTAATCCCCTCGAATGCTCGTCTGGAGTGAAGTGCAAATAAGCCCTCGCATATCATGCAGATTATCCATCGATAATTGCTTATAGACTCATCTCAGCATTTAGCATTTTGATGGGCGGGGCGGGCGTATTTCAGGGTTGCCAAGTCTGTCATGGAGTGCAAATGCGCCCACTAGTTCACACCGGGCAACCCTCTTGGGTCTCATTGCTCTAATTACCTAAACAAATATGCAATATCATGCACGTCATTTTCAAACAGGAAGAAGAAGCTGTAAATTAGAGCTGGACTGTAACATGAAAGATACTGCTGTCATCTCACATCCTAGTCGAGCATTTGTGTCATTTGTGTCAATAAACTCAACTCACAGTCTTCGGTTTCCTGACATTTCAAGCAGTAGCAAGTGGATAACTCACAACACAAAAACATTTAAGGACATCACTTTTGCGTTATGATGCAGGAAAAAAAAGGTCTGTTCCACCTAGAACATGGCATCCATTTATCGTGTAAGATGATTTCATAATATTGGAGAACTGGGCGGCTCCAGCGGCAGCAATTCTCAGTTTATATGGACAGATGGTCGATAAGTACAACCAAAAAGACATTTGTTTGAGAAGAAGTTGAGAAAAAAGGCTGATCAAATTCACAAGTTTTGAGACAGGCATAATAAGGTGGTTGATTGTGTTCAATTGTTGTTTAAAAAAACATTTGGAAAAAAAAAACCCCCACTGCATTTCAGTACCCTCCAAACTTTTTGAAATGAAACAGCCAGAAGTTGCATAATTACTTGATGGAAACGAGGCTTTAACTGGCACTTTGAGAAGACTTTCTGAATTCTTAAGTAAGCCATCCACCAACAGTTGAGTTGGGGGATTAAGCGCTCTGCCGGGCACTGACGTAAAAGCAGTCACGGTGCTAAAAAGGTCGGAGAAGAATGACTATTGTGTTATGTCAACACAAAGAAGCACAATTAGGGGAAATGGGGAGATCCAATTGAATTATGTGCACAGACCAAACTGCTCATTGAAACTCGGAATCAACTCCGCAGTGGTTGTCTTACATGAAGATGTGAGAGAAAGTCTTTCCAAGAGCCGACCCAATAATACTAAAAATAGTACTTTAAATGAACATACAGGATAATTCTTTGTGGAGAGTTTGGATTATAGCGTTCCCACGTGATCAAAGAGACGGCACCATCAGACAAACAATTATCCAATTGACTGATGACTCAAAAATCGGTCGACTGACTCGGAATGGGGCTTGAAACGGGAGTTTTAGTCACACAGTTCACCAGGCCATTACGTTTCAGGTTTTTGCCCACGGACGGATTTGAACTCTTTGAGAGCAACAGCACATGTCAAACAGCGTCGCGTATGTGTTTATCAAAAGCGTGGTGGCGTTTCAGCAGAGTGCGGCCCACGTGTTCCCGGACCCCCGCGCGGGCGCGCTTTGTCAAAGCACGACCAATCTGCAGCTGGGATCAGATAGAACAAGACCACAACTTATTTATGTGACAAAAGCAGCGTGACAGCATTAGAAGGCCACGGTGACCAGCAAAAGGCAACAAACATTAACTGAGGCACATGCCGTCGTCATATCGATAAAGACATCACAGGTGCACAAAATACAAACTAAAACAACAGGCCCATGCCACATTCCTCGAAATTAACAGAATTTAAATTGGGTGGCAGACCAGGGTACAAGGATGAGCTGTTATAAAGCCAATTCAATCATCTGTTTAGCTAACATTGCTTGTTGATTCAAGCTAACGCGGCGAGGCGTGCTGGTTGCGTCCAGGTCGCGCCTGGACCCAGCAGGATTTGGGAAAGACTAAAAGAGAATCGTGGCATAGAATTTACACAAACAAAAATCAAATATTACAAGAGAAGTGATATAATTCTGGAGTTCAGATTCTTGGAATTTTGAGGTTGTAATTCAACAAGAATAAAGATGTATTATTTACAAGAAAGAGGGTATAACACAATAAAAACAGACATTTAAAACTGATTTTTTTTTCTCTACAAGGTTGTCATTAAAAAAAAAAAAAAAAGGCTTAAGATAGTAAAGTTCTAATTTTATGAATGAAAAAGATTTGAAGTAAGGATAAGTGGCACGGAAAATGGATGGAAGAAGAAAAAAATCAGCATAATATTCCAAGAAAAAAAAACACAATTTCACAATAAAGTTGATTTTTTTACCAGCAATTTTTGGGAAAGAAAGTTGCACTCTCATGTCACAAGGTAGTCATTTTACATCATCAAAAGTAAAAAACCGACATCTCATGGCATCCAATAGGAGAAATGGCGTCGAGAGATTTCAGAGCACAATCCGACGCTTGGTGAATTTGGGGTAACTCTCGCCAACTGCTGCCAAACGTCATCTTAATGGAGCCTGAACTCGCCCAGATCCTGCCGTGCCATTAGAATCAGATGACGCCGTTCCCTTGTTAGCTGATGCTCACTATATTGCCGAGCTGAGGTCTACTTTACCTCCAAACCGCCAGCTGAATGCACCTGGCTGCTTCCCGTTCAGTCGCTTAGCAACCAGCACCAAATATGGGAACGCTTGTACACCAAAAGCATCTTTAGAGTTTCCAATGAATTTAAAAATGCATGTTTTTTTTTTTGTAATGTGGGAGGAAGCTGGAGTATCCAGAAAAAAACCGTGCAGGGGGAGAGCAAGGACACAGAACACAGTAGGTAGGGCCTGCGACGAGATTGGAACCGGGGACCTCTTGTGAGGCACTCGTGCTATTCCCAAGTCATCAATGCAGTTTTGCCTCCAATCAATATCCGTTGTTGAATGCTAGTCCTTCATTTAAAAAAAATGCAAATCAACCAATCATCGGATTTCAAGTGAAATAATAAAATCGAGATCGAACATGCAATGGGTTGATTGCCTTCCTGTGTAAACGCGTGGGGCCCTCGAAAACAAACTTCCCCTGCTGCACTGCAATGAATGCGACTCCAATGTGGGCTCGCTCGTTTTTGCAAAGTGCAGTCTCCACCGTACACGGTCTGCCCGTGCTAACAAGATGAGCAGCATTTTCACATCACATCACAGCTTGACTGCTGTTTTTATAGCCGAGTGGAGGATGCACAACATGATCCAATCAACATTCAAGATAAGAGATTCCCATGGTGCTTTAGCGTACAATTGCGTTCATGATTATTGCACCGCCGACGACACACCACCATAATAGTCACTCATGAATAAACAGTCGCTTGGATGTTACCAATTACGCCATTTCTCGTTTATTCGTCATGTTCTTATGAGCGCCCGATCTCATGAAGCGCTTCTATTCCTGCTGTCGCAAGCTAATCGCCAATATACACTTTGAAGACATAATTCCTCACTTACAGGAGAATGTGTGAACTAAAAGGTCAGCTGCTTGTTACCTTTAGTGGCAGAGCGGCGGAGTAAAGCAAAACGCAGCACAGCAGGGCCCGGCTGCTCAGCGTCCAGTCCATCATTTGCGCTCTCAAAACCCAAAGGAGACGACGGCTCTCGACGCGCGTTCACTCCATACAAGCCGCCTTTTGGCTTCCGTTGCGAAAGGTTCGCTCCTCGAACGTGAAAAAGGACATTGTGGCGGCGCTGCGGCTACCATACGCCGCCGAGCCGAGCCGAGCTAGCTTCGCTTCCTGAAATGAAAGCGGTGGGGGTGGGGCTTCGTGGTAAACGTGCCACGCGAGTGGAGGCGGGGTCAGCCAATAGGAGACGAGTATATGCGCCGGAAGAGGCATCAACAACTTCCGGGTGCCTTGCCCTTTGTTCCGAGATCAGTGCGGTCAGGCAAAGCATGTCCTCGCCGGTTCGACAGCTTCTGCTTCATCGCCGAAAATGACTTCATGCTTTTTATATGGTGATTTTCTATGTCGGATGACGTTTTAAATATGTCGGTATCTGCAAATTTAATAGAGCGCTCGACGTGACCAGATCGATTGAAAACACTTCACGGTAAGGAATTTTCTTCAGTACAGACACATTTCATAAAGAGGCTTCAATGTTAACCTGACACATGTTATTATTGTTATTATTATTTTTATTACTATTATTAATATTACTATTTTGTCCAGGTGTGAAAGTTAAACCGTGTTGAAATTGTCGTGCCGTTGCAGCCACGTGGCGGAGCACGTGGTGGACGCTTTTTGTGAATGCAGTTTATTAAAAGGTAGGTGTGCTTTTATAATGTATAAGTAGCCTTTTTGTTTGTCAATGATGATCCAATTGCGTTAGACTTCTGATGTACAATGAAGTCAACTTCAAATCTGATTCAACAGCATATACTGTTTAAGGAAGCTTTTATATCTGGTATATTAATACATTTCCACCATTTTCATATGCAGCTTCAGTGCCGTTTTGGATCAGGAATAACTTAAGAGTAAGTTGTACAGAATCATGTTGACCATTTTTGAATGAGATGTGCCAATGTCTTCCAATATAAAATTTGCTCTTTTTAAAAAAACATTTTTTTATTCCCCTTCAGATGTCCTGGATCCGTTTGACTCAGAAGAGCACTATACATCTTTAAATAAAGCCCATTTTCCACCTACTGTATGTCTCTCATTCGATTAATCTCCTGTTGTGTTTTGCTCCATGAATAATGCACTCTGCTTAAAACCTGATTGACATATTTGGTGGTCATGCAGGTAAAAAAGAAATGGTGCAAGAACATCACAAGTCCTGTTATAACTGGAGTTTCTTGGCAGTTTCCCCAAGTTTCTCTTTTAAAACATGACACAGTTGTCCATTGTGTCACACGAGTGACAGCCAGTGTTATTTTTTTACAATTACTTGGCAGTTAATTTCCTTCAACAGGAAGTGTGAGACTAACTACAAATGGTTAACTGTGGAATACTAGGTATCTGTTCTACTAGGCGTAGCAAGGGATATTATGTAGTACAAGCCCTTTTGTACTATTGTCACCATTTTGTCAAATTAAAACCCCCCACTTATCAGTGCAAAAAAATATCTTTATTGATCCACAATGGCCTGAACCATAACATTCTGACGTCACTGAACACAACAGCAATGTTGGACATTTTCTTCACAGTGCAAATGAACGCCAAAACCTTTGGAAACAAGATGTACGACAATAATGGCCCAACTTTTTTTTTTTTTTTTGGCTCCCTGTGGAGGAATGTTTTCTTATTACAAAGGCACTTTCTGCCTCATACACTTACAGAAACAAAGTCGCCTGCAAAGCAACGAAGTAAACGACGATTGGGACTCGGCGCACGATACGGAACGAACAGGTTTCGAATGGCAGAAGAAGCGTTGCTTGGCCGGATGGCGGCTGACTGTGCTTTTCTTTCGGCTTGTCGCGTTCGCAGCTTTGCACATCTTCCTCATGCTCCTCTGCAACCGCAACCGCACTACAGCCCATCAACCTTCTCTCTCTCCTGCCTGGCAGCTCCACAACCTCATTATCACAACAAACAGTGGTGCCCTGAGATACGAGTTTAATTTGTTCGTTCGTAACTCAAAACACGTTCCTTGTTACCATGAATCGTAACATCGATCTGTTCCAGCCTCCCCAAATAAGCCAATAAATATTTTTCTAATGTGTTTTTAATAAAGCTTGTGATTCATTTTTGTGGCTACTGCTGGTGTGCGCATCCTGGCCACCGGGGGCAGTATAATACGGCCATGCAGACACAAACCAAGACTTTAACAACTACTTTAAGTGACCCAGTAAGTGCTGTGATATTGGTTGTTTTAGCAGTGGAAAAACAACATACGCCTGTGAGTATTCTTATATTGTTTGTCTTTGAATATTCCTTGCTTAAAGAGTCTGTGGCATTTCCCATCACGTGTTAGCATAGCGGGTTGAAAGGCAAAGTTATGTGGGTGCTTTAGATGCAGAACGTGTAATTCTCCGTTTTATGTGGTATGAAACAGCTTGGAAGTTTCTTTTTTTGAAGAATTGCTCACGATCTGCCAAACTGCCGCCGCTTGTTGTAAAGTGAGTCGAGTTGAATTCGCTGCCACCGTACAGTGCTCGAATCTCAAATTTTCACTCGCAAGTCGAAGCAAACAATCGTCCGAACCTACGACTCCTATTTCAAAACACTCGAAAGTCAGGTCCCTCGCATCTCAAGGCATCACTGCGCTCGTTATTTCTCCTCGGAACGTGTCCTAACCGTCAAAGTCTGGCAACCTCTAACACTTGGATGTTTTCTCAGCTGTGCCTCTGAATGGTTCATTGCTACTCCTGGTCCCTCCGAAAGAAAACCATAGGCAACAGGAAGGGGGCTTGGAACGGATCCCTGATGACTTTCTCATGCAGTACCACAGTTCCTTTCCGGGTACGTTGTCAGATGCGTTCTTTAGATCTACAAAGATCCTTTCCGACCTTCTCTGTACTTCTCTAGCAACACGCTCGAGGCAAATAACGCATCTGTGGCACCGCTCCTTGGTATGCAGCATACTGCTGCTCACAAATACTCACTTTTGTCCTGAGTCTAGCCACCGCTACTCTTTCCTATGTCTTCATTGTATGACTCATCAACTTTATTCCTCTAAACAACTCTGCACGTCGCCCTTGTTCTTCAAAATGGGTGCTACGAGCTCGCCTCACCTCAGGCACCGTCTCACCTTTTAGAATTCTATTCAACAAATATATGAGGACAGTACTGAAACAACATGGCTAAAATCCAGAAAACAGCACGTTTTGACCCCCAAAACTCAAGATATTTTATATCCTGCTAATCTGCACCCCCCCAAAAAAAAAAAATACTCCCTGTCTGGGAAATGTACACAGCATTTGCCACTAATTACCCTTCAAGCCAGAGTGAAACAATGCTTTGGCAATAGAAACACATAACTGTAATTTGAATGAAAAGTGTTGCTAAGAAGCACATTGTCAAGTGAATGAGAGAATCTTATAAATACATTCGTCAGATTTCGGCAAAGGTTTGGCTGCTGCGTCTGCGCATACATTTCAATTCGTACCAGCCCCTCCTTTTTCAAGGCCTTTTGCGCATTACATAAGGTTTGAGTTCAAAGCGTACAGTCTGGACGGCGCCCACGCCGCGTGGGTGCAAACTCTTCACATCGCCATCGTCCTGTTTGCATTTAGTGAGGACTGATACATCTGGGCAGGAAATGCGTGTACAAACACGGACGCGCCGGTTATTTTCTCGTCATCGTCCCACACAGGTCAACACACTTTTCGCAAGCCACTTTAAAGGTCACAAAAAAAAAAAATAGTCTACACTGTACAACTCGAGTTTGGTGCAGCTGTACTTCACAGGTTTGATGGTTGCTATTGGTCACTCCAATGGCTATTTCTCAAAGCGCCGGCACGTATGTATACTTGCTGAACAGCCTAGACACGCCCAGACTTTTGGAATTGGCCACAAACTTTGAGCCCCCCCCCCCCCCCCAACACAAACACACACACACACACACACTCTCTCTCTCTCTCTCTCCCTCTCTCTCTCTCTCGGGTGCAAAGTCAATATATTGCCATGGTGAAAAGCAGCGGTCCGGACGTCTTCTTCACATGTACGACGAGGGCTCAGACTCTTCAGGTTCTGGGCCCTTCAAGGCATCGTTTGACTCGGTAATCAAGCTGGCATTTGAACGCGGGTCCATGGCAGAGTGCATGATGGGTAGCCACAAGTCATCCATGTTTGGCATAACAAATATTTTCTGTCGGGAGGACAAACACATTGTGACAGGCATTGCAGTAGCCCCCAAAAACATCAAATCATTTCCCTCATAACATTAGCCACAGGCCATAATGGCCAAAGTCTTTTTTTTCAACTTAGAATATCAATAAAAAATACCAATGTGCTTGCTAAAAACTGTTTTATTTTTTTCTTCTTTTCCAAAAACGTTGAAATATGACTTGGGCAACTGTGCTATTAGGTGAACATTCTAGTGGAACTATATTACGGGGAACCCTTTATCTGTGTATATTTACACCAAACATATATTTCAAAAAAATTGAGTCAATTTATTTTGTGTTTCCTCAAAGAAATGCTTCTCCCCAAATAGACGCCTCCCTTTGACCCCATCAGGAAACAAACAAGTAGCAACCGTAATGACTTAAAATCCGAGACGCAGCTGTTCACGCACGGACAATAACGAGTTAACCGCTTAGCCCATCTGAACTTTGTTGCAAAGAATTCAAGCACAGAGACTTTGCGTTTGACAAGTTGTATAAAGGTCTGTCCTGTGCTACACGCAGTAGCACTTTCTCTTGAAACATCACAGTCAGCTGTACAGATGCCACGTCGGCCCCGTCGGCGGTGCTGGTTAGCGGTCACAGTAAAGATAATTACGGACAGCGAGTGTACTAATTGGGGTGCGGTGTTTATTTTTTTCACGTGAACACTGAGTCTTGTTCTGAATTTAAACTGAGCGTGATGTCGATCACAGCAAATCTGAAAAAACAAAGTCATAAGCCATCACGGAAGTGTGTCGAAGGTTCTGCTGCAGAAGTGTGAAGGAGTGCCTCAGGGCACCGCACCGTTCATTGCCTTGGCTATTTATTACGGTGCTTTGAAGTGTGTGTCCGGGAAGCAGCCATAAGTTAATTGCACTTTCATTTGCAGCATGAATCATCTGCACCGTGCGCTGCCCTCAAGGTTGTCATAAACTTGAATATCGGCAGCGGAAATACGACACAATTCAAGTTGACTATCTATCTCTATCACAGTGTACCTGAAACTCTTGGTCCAGTTTCTTCTCAATCCAGTCGGTCACATGGACCAGAGTGACCTCCCTCTCGCCGAGTTTGGGCCGCGCTTTGAGCACCAGGTGAGGCGGACTGCGGAAACCGTACCTGAGCGCCCAAAGGAGACGTGAATGGGGATTTCGAATTTGCATGATGCAAACATGCTGATGAAAAGAAGCAAGTAAACGAAATGACGGTGAATGAAATATGATATCATTTTCTCTAGCGCTTGTCCTCGTGGGGAAAACATGCAAAGCCCACGCAGAGAGATTCCAACCTGGCACCGCTATTCAATCAAGCATATCGTTGCAAAGGTGTTGTAACCCGGCAGAGGGTGCCGTGCAGAATCCTTCAACCAGGACCTCCGGGAAGCGAGCTTACCATATCCTGTCCGTAGGGGGCGGTGGGATGTTGACAGCGAGAGTCCCTCGACACTCCTGCACCTCCACGGTGAGCAGCAGCGGCGTGTTGGCCACCTCCTCCATCTTTTTCTTGATGAACTCCGTCTCTGTGGCCTTCTGGAAGTACTTTGACTTGGCGATCTTGTCCACAAAGCGCATGATCTTGCCGGGCCTGTGGCCTCCCGCGTAGCTGCGCATACGCATACGTACGGAGAGAAGCGGAGGCAGACGGGAGGAAGCAGTGAGTCAAGTTGTTGTTATTTATTAACGACAGCGATGATGGAAAGGAGCGGGCGGCCGCTACATTAAATCAGCAGCGAGTCGTCCGTGGGTAAACTGAAGGTTAGAACTTTGTTTTTTTCGACAATATTGTTCTGAGGGATGTTTGCTCACCCTTCGCCTCCGGGGAGAACAGCTTTGTCACTGAAAAGTTCCGGCGGATCCTCCTCATCTGAGGAACCGGCACTGGACGACTCCTCGTCGCTGTCCGCCAAACAATAAGCGCGTGGCCTTGACCTGCCGCGCGCGCAGAAACACGCAAAGTTAAAAATAGCATTTGATTTTGTTTAAAGGAACATCACGGAAGTCAAACAAAAGTATCGGGACGGAAATGAAGCTGGATGTCTCCGATCTTTGACTCTTGTTGAGTTTTATTCTTATTTTTTATTTGTTTTTTGTCAGAACAAGACATGAGTCAACAACAAAAGGTGGCTGTAGGGCCCACACGGCAGGCAGGAAACGAATCCCGCTTCGTTTTAGTGACCTATGAGACTCACCGTGTGTTGGGTAATTCCACAGTCCAGAGAGATGCTTTCATATTAAAGGGGAGCAATTGGGACAACAGAAACATCTCCACTTCAATCCGTTTTTGTTTTCCCGACGGCCTTCGAGCCATCGAGCGTACGACGCCACAGACCCAAAAGCGTCACGATAAAAGCGAAGGGCTCACCACTCCCTGCCGTGCTCGCCCAGGCCCTCGCCCTCCTTGCCCAGACGGGCCAGGTTCATCTTGGTCTCCAGAGTCATGAGGAAGGAGCCCGTGTAGGAGACCTCCAGATGGAACCACAAACCTGGAGAGACAGCGCGGCAAACAGAAACCTTTCAGCTATAAAACTGTGATTGTGCCTCTTATGCTCATAGTCAAGAAAGTACTGTTGTTCGTGCATGGCTGCCAAGAACTGCTTTCATCCCGTGGCGGATGAAAAAGGTCAGACTCGGTCTCGGGGCAGCTGCACTTCCTCGCTGGGTGAACTTCCTTCCCCGCCGCCGTTGGCGCCACGTGTCCTAGTCTCGTCCGAGAGTCCCTCCAAGTGCGATCGCAGCCACCCGGCGAAAGGCCGCAAGCCGTCGATGCGCGCTCAAAAAGCTTTGTAATTGATGTTAGATGACACAAGGTGGCGGCAAAGCACTTTTTGCTGTTAGACAAGGCTATGACCTGACCACGACTTTGACTCATGACAAATGAATAGAATGCTGCGTGCCCTTTGAACCTAGCTTTTCATTGGAGCCGGAGACAGGGAGGGAGGCACGGCAGAACTCACTAATAGATGAGGGGAAGCCAATTATTATGGCTTCGTAGAGCGAGGTAATACGGCAAATGGGTTCATCCTCAAAGAAGAGCAGCGAGGGAACGGGAGGGACACGAGAACGTGGAGAAGTCGAACCGGATAGCCGGCAATGAATACAAACATAAAAGCATCATTCCACAACATCTGTTCCTACCTCGGTGGTCGACAGAGGGTTTGGAGGCTCCGAGAATCTTGGGAATGGAGAAGCCCATGTCTAGCTCCGTCAACGTGAGCTCATTCATAACGTACGGCAGCTGAAAAAACACCCAAAAGTTGAAGCAGCTTTAGTTTTCAAAAGCAAAAATGATGTCAAGGAGGAGCCTGTGACTTCTTACAACAGGCTTTACTTGTATTTTTCCACCTTGTTTGCCATTTAGCAGTCGTCGTGCTAAACCGTGACATTTGCCGATGTTAAAGGAGCTCTTCTCTGATTGGTCGCAAGTCGGTAAACGGGAAGACGAGGCTGCGGTGCAGCAGCAAAAAAGCCCAAGTGGCGACATTTTGAGAACATTCGTGCTATCCGATGACGGAACGGCTTCAAGTACTGCGTTCGCACGTAACCGAACGAACGAACGAACTTGAGTTTGATTTAAAAGAGACTAACCACCCACCCGGATCTTACTAAGCTTCATTTGAATCTTTTTGGAGACGACGTTGGCCCAGTGCTTCTCTCCCAGGAAGTCCCAGAATATTCTTCCCAGAAACGCGTTGACCCAGGCTTCCGTCTCGGCCGGCTCGTCTGAAGTCCCGGGCATCTGGGAGGGCGTCTGGGGGGGGGGGCACAGACACACCCATACACATGCAATCAGGTAGACGTGAAATGTAGAGCATGGCAGGAACAGCGTGGCGCGATATGCGGCAGGGGTCGATACCCAAATAGCAAAAGTCAGATCAAATCAAATCGACTTATTGACATCCCCACAAAAGCTTTTGCAATTGCTTATAAATGCCACAAGAGGGCAGCAAAACCCTACTTTCGTCTAAATGAAGCTCCTCAACTCACATCAACATAGTTCCTTGGCACCAGGATGCCCAAAAATGGTGGCAAAGCCCTACTTTTGTCTAAACGAAGCGCCGCTGAGGACAAAAGGGTCAAGCAGCGTGGTGAGTTTTGCATCCGATGACAGGATCGGTTCCTGAGTGAACTCTGTGAACGTGTGAATGCCGAACTGCGAACATACGGAACTTCCCTGTACCACCTTCAAGCTTTCCCCGTGGCGTCTTCCTCACCTTTCTGGTGGTTTGTGGGCTTCCCTCGGGGCTGCGCCCGGGGCTCTGCGTGGCGGCCGGGCTCGTGGGCGCGGGCCGGGGCTCGACATACTCGGCCATGTACAGATTGTAACCCAAGAGCATCTTGCGCCTCACGCCTCCGGCGGAGCAGCAGGAGGGAGCCGAGGAGGCGTCCCGGTGGCGAGGCTGAGGGTGGCACAGCTCGTCGGAGCTTCCTCGCCCGCCGCTCCCGCTGTCGGCCTCGTGGCCGCCGACGGACTGGTTGCTGTGGCTGGGGGGGGGCTGCGAGGCTAATAATACAAAGGGGGATAATATTCAATTGTGCAATTCCATTCAATTCGTATGGATTATGTACGGCTGGGAGGTTCATCCATTTGATTGACTACTTCGTCTTTATTTGAATTGTTTTTATATTTAATTTTATATTTGAATTGGTCTTTATTAGTCAGTATAATTTCCGGTAGCGCCTACGCATTGCGCTGATGTGCGATGCGGGAACGAACAACATATAAAATCAGTCAGTTTCGCCCACTTAGCAACTATTTCCAAACCCTTAAGTGACTATTTTGTTTTGTCAAAACAAGACAAGCGAGTTTAATTTCTGCAAATCATGTGGTCCTTCCTTTTGAACATTTCAAAGGCATTTCGCCCACGCACGCGTTGCAAAAGCAGTGATTTATCGACGGAAACTTTTGACCCGAGGTTTGTGCCTAATGCAAATATTATTATAATATTAGCTCGCCTCGCCCCACCTGCGAGCGCGACGGACGGGATCGCTGTACGGGCCAGGACAGCCGTGCAATTCGACGGCTCATTTTACCATGTGAAATTGTCGAACCTTTTCAGTGTTCATTTATTAACATTTATTTGTGTTTACAAAAGGGACTTTTTTTTCCCAAGAAGAAGTGTTGATGATGAATGTTATTGTGAATGAGAAACGAAGAGATCAAGTGTGATTGAGCAAATTTATGCTCATTAAATCCACTTTTATGAATTGAACACCTCTCTCCATTCTCATCGTTTGATACAGCCCTCGTGTCGGATCAAATAAAGGGAGGGCAGATTTGAATTGGCCTGAGAGACCGTTGACATGTTTTGGTGCTGCTGTTTTGGTTAGCAAAATGAGCAACACCGGTCCCGCTCTTGCCCGCCACATCGCAGAGTCGCGTCATGCACGCGCAAGCGCCGGATTTCCGACAGTCGCGAAAACGGAGCGCAGTATGTCTTCCCAAATGTGTGTGTGCGTGTGTGTGTGTGTGTGTGTTGTACACTGACCGCCGCCTCGCCCGTTCGACTTCATCTGGGACGCGAGCAGAAATCTCCGGAACCACTCCTCCTTTTCCCGACCCGTCCTCCCGAACAGGTAGATAGTCAGATCCCCTCCTCCGGGCGCCGGCTTCTTGTGCTCCTCCGCGGCCGCTTCGGCTTTTTCCACCTTGGCGTCCGCTCGCTCAGCTTTCTCAGCCGGCGTTGTCGGTCTGTCCTCTTCACCTTCGACCTTTTCTCCCCGGGCTTTGGACATGAAGTCGTCCTGCTCGGCCAGCTCAATGCAGATAGGGTACTTCTTGTTCCAAACTCGTTTCCTCGCTAGGCTCTGTGGCATCAGGTAGATCTTTGGAGGAGAGGGGGCGGGGCATACATGGAAGTAAAGGCAATAAAACGCTATCGGCGTCATTTTAAGAGCAGGAAGCCATTGATATGCACAAACCGTCAAATGGCTTCCATTTAGGATTTCAAATGTTCTGAATAATAACTTCCAATTAGTTCAATCCATCACAACCTCATCTGATCAGCTACGAGTATGACAGAAATATAAGCGTCTTTACTTGACACTGCTGCCAAATGAGCAAGCTGGATCTGTTCTGGATTCGATTTGGTTTACTCGTGCAGCTTCTGATCTTGAAAATCTATTTAAAAAACATGCAAATCCAATTGCAGAGTTCTTCTTTCTTTTTTTACATTTCCAAAACTTTTGCGATTTCTTAAAATACAGTTTCTTGAAAAAAGTATTTCCTAATTTTGGATTTTTGGGGGCATATTTATCAAACCAATTTTAATATCTCACAAACAGAACCCAACTTGATACAAAAGGCAGTTTCTAAATGCTAAAAGTATCAAAAGTAATTGCCTTCCTTTTTTTTCCGTCGTAAGTTTTTGGAACGCCGAGTTGCGTTTCACTGGCCACACCAACGGCAGAGTTGTTGAAGCAACGAATGACCTAAAAGTCAGACAAAGTGACGCAGCCTACAAGATCTCAAAAAGAAACGCAACATGCACCGATCCAAACAAAGTCAAGAGCAAGTGAAAAGCAGTCTGGAAAAGGTCAAGGTCAAGCCATTCCCAAAGATTTGGGACTCCAGCGAGCCTGGTTATCGCTGCCAAGGGTGGCACACCCAGTTACGTGGTTTCGGGGGCCAGACAGGTTTGACTTCTTTCCCCTCTACTAAATAGAATCATCATTGAGAACTGAAATGGTCCTTTGCCTACGATTTTGTCAATGTCTTTGTCTCCAAAGTGTTCTGTAAATTGACCGTCTGTTGTCGTACTCGAGCGGCTCCAACTACCGGAGACAAATTCCTCGTGTGTTTTGGACATACTTGGCAAATAAAGAGGATTCTGATTCTGATTGGTCGGCGATCGGTCCAGGGTGCCGGCTGGGATGAGCTCCGGCTCGCCCGCAACACGCCGTGATTTTGATCGGCAAGTCGAAGATCAATATCCGCGGAGGAAGCCTTCGCCATCACACAAAATCCATGTTCATAGAGTAGAACCACTAAACGTCACACACAAGTAACATTGTTCCGAAGGAAATCGACTCCAACTCCAGCGTTGGAGTTTCCCCGAAATATCAGCAGCTGTAGATTGGCAGTTCCACAAAATCAAACAGCGATCCGGTCATTACCAACACACCTTGCTGTCGCTCAGGTCGTAGATCTTCTGGCTGATGTAGGTGACGTCGGGTTTAGGCTCGTTGTGAGTGGCGCGCCGGGAGATGTTGCGGTTGGGCTTTGACAGTCGCAGGACGGAACCTTCGAGGCGGACGTACACGGAGTGCGTCAGGGTGGCGTGGTACATCTCCGGGTCGTAGCTGGGGATCTCGTTCATCCAGCCCTGAGATGTGGCGGGGACGCAGAAGGGAAGAAACACAATTTGTTTGAACCAAACAAAAGATGCTTGCGATACCTGAGAATAAAAAAGAAAGCAAAAAAAACCCGATTGCTTCAAATGAGGTGACCAGGACACGTCCACTTTTGGGGTCCTGCAAAATTCACCTCGAAAGGGTTGGAAAATTGGCATTTGACTCCCTTTTGTTCATGAATTGAACTTATCAGTCAGTGGATTGATTGAGTAACAAACCCTAGGAGACAACCCGAGCTGCAGATCTACCCGATTCTGGCAGGCTTGCTTTCGCTGTTCCTATGTGATTATTTTGGTATTTTCTCAACACCTCCATTCCAGACTTGCATCCCTACTCTCTAGACTTGAGCTCATGCAAATCATTTGCTTAGAACTCGCTTCTGAAGGTCTCCCGAGAGTAAAGTGCAAAATACAGTTGCTTTCCCACCCGACGGAAGGATTCAACACACTCGAGAGAAGGTGCAATGCTACCACTGGCTTTGTAGCTAAGCCCTTGTCAGTCCCAAAGAATGTTGGAGAACTGAATTTCAGTGCTAGGAGGCCGCATGTTAAAAGATGTTCAAAGATACGAAAGAACAAATCAGCCTAAACTGAGTGTGACTGCCAATCTATCAAAGACTTGTGGGCCTAAGGCTTAATCTTAATATTGTTTGCGTCTCACCTTGAATACGTCTGGTTCTTTGATATCGAGCTGGGCCACATTCCAAGGTTCTATCCCACGCCTTTGCTTCCTCGTTCCCAAGTTGGAGCGCCTTGGAGCTGACAGCCAAAGGACCAGAACGGCCAATGTGAAGCCTGCAAAAATCCCGTGGACCAGCGCACGTACATACGGTGGGAGCGGAAGGACTAAGTAGCAGTAGACCAACTGCGTCAGGCAGACCAGGCCGATCCAAGGCACAGCCTCCACTTCCTCCTCTTCTTCCTCCTCAACATCCAGTTGACTACACAACCCGGTGCTACCGGTGTGGAGGCCCCGGGATCCTGGATGATCCCCATTTGGACTCTCCGTGTCAGTACACAAGTCAAAGTCTTCGCTGTAAAGTTCACAGAAGTCCTCGTCTTCCTGACGAGCAACGAGGGCCGACATGGAGCAGCGACCCAGAGTGAGCGACGGCGACCTGGCAAAGGTGGATGTGGACGTCTGGCTGAGAGTCGGCGCTGGTGTCAGTGAGGGAAAGGAGAAGAAGACGGAATCAGGTCCTCTACCGACGGGGGTTTCGTCATCTTCTTCCCCCTCGGCTCCCTCCTCCTCCTTAATGCTGTAGTCGTAACCTTCGGATTGCCCGTTAACCGCCGTGATGCCGCTTAGCTCCGATGCGCTCGACGATAGCAACCTGGCCCGGTGAGGGCCGCTTCCTACGCCACCTGTGCCCGATTCCTCGCCCATGAGCTTGGTGAAAAGCTGCAGCGGGTCCGACATCACCTCCGACAGACGTCTCCTTGTATCTTCTATCTTGGCTTCCACCTCTTGAACCTTGAAGAAGGACCTACCATCTGGGGACACGGTGGGAGACGAGGGGGCCGTTTTGGAGTCTCCGCCGACCTGACTGGCAACGACGGGGGCGGAGTACAGGCGAGGCTGGGAGAACTGCTTGAAGAGCTGCATGTTGCGAGGAGGCGGCCGCTGGCACGGCTGTACTTGTTGCTGATGGGGGACATGATGGAGAACTTGGTGAACAGACCCTTCCTGGTGCTCAGCCTTTGACGAGTCCGCGGAAAGGGACTTGACCAAAGATTTCATTAAGTGTCTGTGGCGGGCGTGCGACGGCGCAACGGTGGTCGGCGGCGGGGCGGGTTCACGGGCCTCCGCGTCATTGAATGAGGACCTGACCGGGCTGAGGAAAGGTCTGGAGGATGAAAGGCCGGCAGACTTGCAAGGGGAGGAGGAGCCGGAGCGTGTGGGCTGGAGATTGGCTAAAGGACGTTCGGAAGGCCAGGAGGAGCTGGCGAGCGGAGTCGAGCTGAGCTGAGGACTGCTGAAGGTGGGAACGATTGTCACGGCAGAAGAGGCGGCGTTTGCGGGAGGATCTCCTGTGGTGGTCTCAGACTCAAAAACCGGCTTCTCTTTCGGCCCGGAAACCTCCGGACCTCCCGCACCATCAAGCCCAGGTTTCCCTCCGGCGTCTACCCCGTACAGCTCCTCTTCCTCGTCGTCCTCCTCCTTGCCGAGAGCAGAGAAGTGGATGGTGATGGTGTCACGCGAGAGGGAGCGCTGAACCTGCAGCTTGGGTCCCGGCGCGTGCCGAGAGGGGGGGGTGTCGGCACGGTGGCCGCCGGGACCGCTCGTCGCCATCCGGCGCGCCGCTCGCAGCCTGGAGGGCGACAACACAGGCAGGCCGCCTTCAGTAGCATGAAACGCTCACGAGGAACACGGTCGCAAACTAGCTCGGATCACGTTGGGATCCGTCGAATTTCCGATCTTTTTCTGTTGTCGTTTAGACCTTTTTCACATTTTGTGAGTATCAAAGAGAACTTCAGATCTCAACAATAGAACAGAACAACAACAATTGCTCGCTGTCTGCAATTGTGTTGCATTGCTGTTAAATCTTGTGATTAATTTCAAAGACATCGTCACTCACGAGACCACTCGAGCATAACGATGCGATTGCAGGAACACGGCAACACACAAAGTCGTCCATCGTCCGCTGGTTTGGACTCGATGAGGTCCCGTGTTGTCATCGTGCGTGTTTGTTCTTCCAGATTGCACATGGGACCGCCCTCTCCAGCATCAACGCACTTTGCCCTCTCCCCGGGGGCTTGCCGCTAATGGCCGTTAATGGAAGGAGGCGGGACAAATGGAACTGGCTGAGCAGATTGTCGTTCATGGTGAAAACATCGCTCGGGACTTTCTTGTTGGGATTGCGCGTTTCCCCTGCAATGCAACCGTTGTTGTTTTTTCAATCAAATAATCGACAACTTTTGTGTACAAAATGCTGCCGTGCAGACTTCATTTGAAATGTTGGTCATTGATTTAAAAAAAATAAGTTAGCTTTCCACTGACTGCAAAGTGACTTTCTAGATAAAAATTGGACAAATAGCCAAGCGTCATTTTACCTTCAAGTTTGATTGTTACATAAATAATACATGCGTAAAATGTATTATGATGATGAAATTGAAATATTTGTGAGGTTTTCAGCGTTTCTACTGGTGGCCTTTCTCCACGCACACTCCAAAAACGTGCGTGTCAAGCTTAGTCAACGACAAACAAGCTCAAAACGATGCGCGTCGTCTTACCAAATGTAACAAAATGCGCTCAGAATTGAACATGGAGCCGCAACGTTTCCATTTTCGGAAGCCCCAAAAGCCCAAAGGAACCTCGATGCTGTTACAATCCACGTGTCAAAACATCAGCGCACGCGAGGCCGTTCATGTGGCAGTTGCCATGCCGACAGCGATGAGCTCATTGTGCTCGGCTCCCATCCTCTTATTTGTTTGAGCAGAATGGAGAAAGGTTACGTTTTGCTGTTTGCGAAGATCTTGGCGCCAGCTGGGAGCGCAAACGGACCTTTTTCTTCACTGAAATGTCAACAGTTAGCTCTCCGCAAAAGCAGGCTCCGGCTTGCCATCTCAGTTCCGACCTTCCGGTGCCCGCCCTCGCGTGGGTTTCCTCCGAGCGCCGCGGCGATTGAGGATCTCAATTGTCCATTGGTGTGAATGTGAGACCGGGTGTTATCATTTGCTTTGTATGTACTCGAACACAACGGAGCATTTGGAGCGACATGTAAGAAGAAGATTCGTGAGGGCACGTCGCGTCGTCAACTGTTGCATAGTTTGCTTTTTCGAGACTGACCTTGACAGATTCTGAACTTTGCTCAGTGACTTTCGAGTTCCAGCGTACCCGACCTGACCTCGCTCTCTATGGTTACGTTCGACTTTCGTGTCCTTGCGTATTTTGGGCAGACAAGATTCGAGGACGCGACTCGAGTTGGGATGAAGGGACAAATTCCCTTAAGACTTGACCTTCGACCTTCTCCTGTGGCTCATGGTGCCTTCACGCCCGCCTTGACGCTGACACTCGTCTTTTTTCAGACACAAAAAAAGATTGAACCCATATGGGTAGTGACGTCAGTTTGTAGGCAATATTCACATGCCGAAACTAACCTCCCATTGTGGAAAAACTCATCGTACGGACGTCGTAATTAGGCGCAGGTGTGAGTTGTTGATTTGGAATGTCTGGTGCAACTGAAGCTACATTTGTTTGGGCAAATATAACAACGAAGAGCTGCTGTCGCCGCGTTGTTCGTAGTTTTCTTGATGCCGCCCAAAATCAACGGGACAGCGAGTGCGATGGAATCAACTGGATTTTCTTCGTGTTCATTGCATTCTTCGGGTAACGTAGCTTTAGCGCTTTGCGGGCATTCAGATGAACACAATTGAAGAAACAAGGCTGCCCCAAACATTTTGGGGGGGCCGCAAGGGAGACTAAATGTCAGGCTGCTTTCGGCGTAGTAGTATCGGAACGCTTTTCCAGTCCGAGTGCAAATTCAACCCTGACACGATCCCGAATTGAATCCTTCATTTGGACCCTTTTCCGTCATCTTTTGCAAATGAATGCTCCAAATGTTAAGTTGTCAGTTTATAGAGCAAATGTTCATTTGACTCCGAAACCAGAGAAAGTACTGATTTTGCAGCGCCCTCGGACTTGTTTCCATTTCCCCCCAGGATACATGCACTGGCGTGAATTTGGGCGTGTGGGAACCCCCCCCCCCCCAAAAAAAAAAACCTCTGAGAAACTCTTCGAAAACATATTGGTCGCATCGTTATTTGGTGTCGTACATGTGTAATAACCGAGTGTTCCGCACCCCCCCCCCCCCCCCCCCACTCCAATGAATGAATCCCCGATTTGCCGTCCATCAATATCGTCTTAAAGGGGCAGGACCGCGCATTGGCGTCCAGAAGTGTAGCATCATCACGGCTGCTTTATTCCTATGGAAGATTCGTGCTGCTCATCTAATTGATACCGAATCGAGCTCACCTCGGTTACTGCATCCTCATGTCGGCGGTGCAGGCTTTCAAATCTGCCGGATCCCGCACACAACGGGTCGGGGGAGGGCCGAGCGGGCCGACCTGCGGCACGGCACGTCTCTCTGGCGCGATTACGCGAGCCGAGCCGAGCCGAGCCGAACCGAACCGAGCCGAGCCGAGCCGAACCGAGTCTTGCCTTTGCTGAATGGGAGCGGGTCAGCGCCAGCCGCACCGCCTCGGTTCGTGTTGATGTTTGACTGCCGCAGGAAGGACGACGACGCACGTCCGCGCGACGGCGACGCGAGCTGCGTCATGGCGCCGCAGGAGCGCGCCCCCTTCCTCAAATTCACCTCGGCCAATACAATTTTGCCAATAGCAAACACACACACACACACGCACCGGCACCAATAATGGAGTCTAGGGATTTCAAATAAGAGGCAAAAAGGCAAAAAAAAAAAAAAATTATTAGTATTCAAAAGCTCATTCTTTTCGGTCACACTCGAGCGAAGCGAATTGCAAATCCATCCAGGACTTTTGTGTCAGTGTTTCTATTGCAACATGCTGCCATCTAGCGGTCAAATGTGGACATGTCAGCATGACAAAACCCTTTGGACTTTCTTCACCGCAGATTTGAATGTTTTAAAATGAGAATATGATGTGACATACCATAATACCGAATAGTCAAATGTTCAATTTGTAACGTTATTGAACATTAACCCCCACAAAGTATGACATATATTATCAATTATGACACAACAGAATACAACGTAAGGTAACATCATCTAATATTTGATTGTTATACATATTTTTGGAGATATGAAATCTGAAAAACAACAATCATTGAATCATTGCCAAGAAATATTTTAAAAATGATCAAATGTTTGTTAAAATATGTTAATGAAAAATATATATTCACAAATAGTTGACCGTTTATATAATAGACTTTAATTGGATTTGCATGAACATCACCTGTTATTATTTAATTATATAATTGTAATTTGTTGCTTGCTATATTAATTCGTGGATGTATACATATCTCCATAAATGTAATTACATTGTTTGAGTCAATTAATTTTACATTTTATTGATGAAAACGTTGCATAAATGATTTATTCTTGCCTGCGTGAGCCTCACTGCACTGCAAAAAGAAAAAAACTTCACTTGATATCGAATACGTTTGTATTAGAATTTGAATGCATTATTCCGTTACATTTATTTCGTGTTGTCATTTGAAATGATATCCGCACATCACCTGCAATGAATTAGCACGCAAATTGTATTCGTCGCTCTAAAACGTGCAGTTGCATCGCGATAATGACGCGTTTGAAATTGGGACGCCACCACAGCGCCACCCCCTGGCGGGCATTTGCACCGCAGCTGTCAATTCGTGACAAATCGCCTCCGAGCTTTCGGAGCGTGTGAATTCGGACGTGACGTCCGTCATTTGCATTCCTGCTGTGCAGCTCTGCAGGCGGCAGTTCACTTCCTCCTTCCTTTTCTTGATGGCACACAGCAAAACGCAAATTAAAATCATCGGAACAATGCTAGAAGACGTTGGAAATAACATTAATGTCATACAAGTCAAACGAGAAAAAGAAGCTCCTTTTATTTAAACTTTCCTGGTCCCCGTCATCAGAAACAAAACAAATGTCACCCAAAGCGCTTTTTGTTGACTGCACTGCTTCCGCTACATCGGTTGTCCAATCACATCTCAGCCTGAGTGTGTCGTCACGTCCATGTCATCTGCAATCCTTCCCAATCCCAAGTGCGAACAGATGCAACGCCAAGTGCTGCAAATTAGCAATGGGATTGTTCCTCGAACCAATCGCCGCAATTCTGTCGGCCTTGAAAATATTTTGCTCGATTCAACATCGACAAGATTGATTGAAAACGTCATCGTGGGATCCAACAGGGTCAGAGCAGAGGTCGCATGAAAAGGTGGCGCCCCCTCCTCCCCTCATTTTTTACTCATTTAGTTTTTTGACATTTCCCACCTCCTGTCTGTCTACAGAAGCCCCGCCCCCCCCCCTTTTTAAAAACTATACACCAAAACACAACAAAGGAAGCCTGTTGTGTGGAATTGTTCAAAAACAGTTAATACGATTGAACCAATTGTTTGGACTGCCTTCAATCTGGCGCCATCTGGTGGCATCTTGGCATTACAGCAGTTGATTTCGTTTCGCGATCCCAAACTTGTATTTCAAATGATCTTTCCCCACTGAAACGAACGGAAATGCCATTAATCCGTTGCGGCCCTTGTGCTCCTGCTGGTGTCGCGCCTCGGCCACCAGGGGGCAGTACAATACAGTCAAACACACTAATTAAGAAGAGTTTCACAACTAAGTGACTCAGTAATATCAGACGTTTTTTTTTTTTTTTTTTTGCAGAGAATAAAGAATATATGCCAGAGTATTGTTGTATTGTCTGTTTAACGTTATACCACACTACATCGCATTGCGCGTTAGCATTAAGCTAGCAGACTTTGGAAAGACGATGCTCAGCGTTCCACTGAATGCTTCATGGCTTGGAATGACGTGGACCTCAAACCCAGTCCCCCGCTCTTGTAGATGAATGTTGTACCTTTTGAGATGACAAGAAAACGCACTTGGGTGAAAACCTTCCGGATGACGTCAGCCACACAGGTGTGTTTATTTTGGACGAGCTTGCAATCAGTCATTTCAATCTCATCAAAGAAAATGTTGATTCTTCGGGTACAAAAGGAAGCTAAACAAAAGGAAGGCCCCCCCCCTCCCATCAGAATCCGTTTGTTCTCCGGCTGTCCTCCGCCTAACACATCTGTGACGAGGTTGAAGTTGGACATCGGTGCGGTTTGTCCATTGAATCAATCAAAAATCAATAAATGGCATTCTGCTCCAAACGGGTGGATTTGAAATCGCCGTCATTGTGATGTAGCTTCGCCGATTAATATTCAAGGCCCCGCCCGCTTCACGGTTGGTACCCACACCCAAGGGTGTGAATAATACATATGCTGTGTTTAACAATAATCCTGATATTTGAAATTGATGATGTAAGAGTGAGCGGGCGAAATAGCCAAGCTTGCGTTCATCGTTTGGATTCTCATGAATGGGATGAGATGATGAGCTCCAAATATCAAACTTCTCTTTTCTTTTCATTTCCACCCTCGCCCCCTTTGAGATCACGTCCCGATTAGCGGGCCGACGGTTCCTGAAGCCCCCGCGTTCTTTCCCGTGCGTGAAGCGGCCACCGGCCGCGCCGCTCCAACTCCTCCACATTCTCGCGTTTGGCCTCCGCTCTGATCCGCTCCCGCCCGGGCTGCCCCGCCGGCTCCTTTATCCGGGCGGCCGCGCAACCCGCGGCGGGCAAAGCCAGACCCGCGGTCCCCCGCAGCCTCGAGAGCCTCCGTCTCATTTCCCCCCGCGGCCGCCCGCCGCCCCTCTCGGCTTTTCAATTTTCCGAAGCAATTAGAAGGAGATCCCTCTCTTTTGTCGTATATCCCCGGAAAGAAGAAAGCGAGGGAAGCGGGGAGGGAGGAGGGCTAAACAATGACAGAGGACCGCGGAACTTCTGGTGGAGGTGTGGCGCCTAGCCAGGAGCCACTTGTGAAGTCCTGATATTAGGATTTGTTTGGAGTGGGATTACGTTGCAGATTCCAAGTTCCCATGGAAGGGGCCCGAAGCAGCCGGGCCGTCGGGGGGCGGGGCGGGGGGTTCGGGTCGGGGCCGCAGAAGAGCTTTCTACGAGTTTGGCGTCCGTCTGAATGGACGGGGCCAACTCCCAGCGTGCTCGCCCTCCATCTCGGAATCTCGGATGGACACAGAGAGGCTATTGAAGTTAGCCGAAGACCAACCTTTCGTTCTTCTCTCGTTAAGGTTGGCCGCTTGACAAAAAACAATCGATTCTCCTCCAATTTCACACAGAATTGAAACAATCTGTGTCTGCAGGAAAACTCACCAGACAAAGCCTTGGGTTCTTGAATATTTGCAGCGCTAGCTTTTTTATTGTCAAAGGGATTGAAAACACTGTGCACGTCAGCAGCCGTTACAGCATTCAAACGCTTGACTTCAGTTGTTGCCGCTGAGGGCGGCCCCACCAGTTCTTAGGTTCGGGGGCCATTACCTTTTCCCGCGCAGGGCCAGGTAACTTTGAATCGCTGTTTTTGGTTTGTTTTTTTCCCTTAGATGAAATCACCATTTCAAAACAGCAGTTTAAGTCTACTTGGCTTACTGCATCCACACACACCGGAAGGAGTCGTGATCAATTGCTCATGATGTACAAACTGTTCTATTTCATGATGTGATCGCTATATGTTTTCGAAAGTACATTGTATATCAATAAAGTATATTGATCTTGTATTGTGCACATACGTCATTTGAAAGATCCATGCAATGTAGAATTGAGCAAAGAATCAGCAGCACCATCACGCCACAGATGTCGCCCACCCCCCCTTCTCATGCACTTCAATGTCTCCCGCCTCCCCACCACCCCCCGTCACCCCATCCGTCTTCGTCGACAGCCCCCCTCTGCCCCCCGCCGTCGTCTCCCTTTGAGCCGTGCCGACGCAATACATAAATACATAAATCTGCTGCCTGCGTATGTAATGCATAATACGTGTGTGCGTGCGGCATATAGACGGCAAGCCCGCGTCGACCTCTTTCATGTGTCACCGCGTTACAGACGCACGACAAGGGGCCCTCCCGCCCCCAGAACCTGTCACCCGGGCCGGGGAGGGGCAAAGGGGTGGTGGGGGTGGGGGCGGTTGGCCAGGGGACAAAAGCCGCCAGTCAACCTGGAGGCGCCGGTGCCAGAGCGGCTCTCACGGTCTGAGGCCGTGCCGCCGACCTGATGGCGGATGCGGCCCAGAGGTGAAAGGGCAAAGAGGCTGTTAAAGTGTCAACTGATCTCCTTTGGTTACCGGGCACCCGCGCACACACACACGCATACGCGTGCACACACTTTTGATTTAACGTTGTATAAATCCAAGGGAGGTCACGACCTCCACTCGTCTCGGCTTTACGTTCATACTTCAAAGGGCAAACGATGATTTTTACACTTGCCCTCAAAGTCCACTGAGAGACAAACTAAGATTTAAAGGCCGCTTTTAAGTGTAAATGGATAACGCGGCGTAGTTGTTTTTCGTGACTGGAAAAGCCCGAAAAACATTTCTTAGGTGTAACATTAATACCTTTGTAGCCTTTTAAGAGAAAACGATTAGCATCATTCATAAAGGGTGGGCTTTATTGAAGTTTGGACGAAATAATAAACACGCGGTAATACTTTATTTTTATGTAGCCACAAAACATTCTTTAAAAAGTGGCTTCTAAAAAAAGAATTTCATTTTGGGTCTTGCTGGTGAGGTCATTACTTTAGTCTCCCAATGAGCAGTTTTATACGTCCAGGTACATCTCAACCAATTAGAATAACGGAGAAAGGTTTTATTATTTGATGTCAGTAGCTCAATTCCAAAAGTGAAATATTATTATTTGGGGTTAATCAGAGGCACTAAATGATGGCAGATGTGTGCTGAGTCCCATTTCGCATGAATATGATACCCAGTTATTAGAGGGTGTGCACACTTGTGCACCAAGATTATTGGACATTTTTAAATGGAGTTGTACAGGTTATAGTTGACATTAATGGTGGAAAAAGTTTTGCAAGGTTTGATCTTGGTCTTATTTTGTGTCATTCACAGGAACCTGGCATTTGAACGGGGGTGTGTGGACTTTTTATATCCACTCTACAATGAAATCCAAAATGATTGTAAAATCAAAATGTGGGTATGTCCAGTCAGTAGCCACAAGATAACCACAAGAAGATCTCACGGCACCCCACCGAACAAAAACGTCACCAAAAAAGTGGGCGAGAACGCTTCATCGCCCGCGAGTGGAAGAACGTTTACCTCAAGACTGAGAAAAGGCTCAGGATGGCAAAATCCTTGATTTACGGAGCTCCGGCTACGAAGCGCACTTGAAGTGATGCTGACTCAGTTGAACATCAGCGACTTTCCGTGCGTTCGCCAATCCCTCCGACAACTGCGTCTGGATCGCGACGCACACTTACTGATACTGCCGATCCCAACTCCAGAGCGACGCGACGCGACGCGACGCGAGCCATCTACAGGGATCTGTTCGTCACTACAGCGGTTTACAAATCTGAATTTCCCAGACGAGCCCGGCGAGACCCTCTTCCGCGCCAGCTCGCTCAAAACGGACTTGACGACTATATTCATCAGTTGACAGTCCCCAGCAGGGAATGAGTTTGTTGTTCTGTCTCTCGACGGACAAAGATACGTTATTTGTAGTACGAGTAAATAGATCATTTTCAGACAAATGAAGTGAAATGGGACAATGTCCTGCAGCACATTTGATGATGCTTTGGGCTCACTGCATTAAAAGGACCTACGACATGCTCCTTGTTCTTCTTTGTCGAGTGACGTTGCCGCCTAGTGGCCTGGCATCCGTATTGCAGCATTTCAGCTCATTTTGCACAAGTCCACAAAACTTTCAACTTTTAATGAGACCTGTCGTGCTGTTACAAGTGATACAAATGAAAACAATGAAGAGCGTTTCCAAAACGTCTATTGCGGCGTCCTCCTCACCTCCCAGAGACAAAAGGTGAGCGAGTGAGATGAAAGGCGAAGGCGAGCTAAAGGAGGAATTTTGATCCCGCTGCGTTCGACTGGCCGTGACGAGGAAAGATTCAAAGGACGAGGAAAAAAAGGAAGGCCCCCACGCACCCGCGACAAAAACAAATTAACATGGAAAACGCTCCGGCTCGTCTCGGCCGCTCTCTTCAAACCGTCGTCGGGCCTCTAATGGGGGGCCAAGTTCAAAGCCCCTCTAGACTCTCGCCCGCCGCTTTGCCGAGATGGAGGAACAACACTTTGGTCTCCGGCGCCCTCCTGATGTTTGTTTATCCTTTGCATCAGTCTCCAGTCTCTCACTGATCCCCTCAACCCCCCACCCTCTTTATTTGAGTCCATCCCCCTTTTTCTCGACTCCATCCGCCATCGACTCCATTCCCTTTGACTCTGTTTCCTCTCGTGCACCATCTTTGTTAGTCCACGCCGCCTTCATCACATGTGCCACTCTTTCAGATGTGACGTTGATCAATGTGCGGCGGCAGCGGGAGGGCCGTCCTCCTGCGGGGTCGCTTGTAAGAGAGTCCCGGCTAACCTTGGATCCCGGTCAAAGCCTTGACGGGCGAACCCTCCAAAACAACCCACTGTTCTGAGACAGATGGCTGCACAATGCTGAAACACTAATGCCCCTTTGTCCGCTGCCTGGTATCCTCTTGGCTTGCTATGTCTGTAAAGTGTATACTGTGGGGTTTTTTTTGGTTTTTTTTTTTTTGTTTAAGCTCCAATCCTAAAAATGTTAACTTTTGTTTGCTTGTTTGAATGTCTAACTGACTGGTTTTGAATGATTTTTGTATATTGCACCTTTGAAGTGTCTTCACTTGTTCTTCTGTTTGAATGTCTCTGTAAAGCACTTTGAGTCACCTTGCAGTTTGTTGAATTGTGCTATACAAACAGATTTGGCTTGCCTTGCCTCGCCTCAATTGATTTCAGTACTTGGGGTTTCATGACTTCAGAATTTGTTCAATTCAATTCAAACCCTTTATTTAACCACGAGGATCATTTGGCATTAAAATGCCAAATAGAGCAAAATGACAAAACTAGTAAAAACTTTCTAACAGACAAAAGCAGAACATTCACAACAGGTTCAGAGACAGTTGCACCGTCTGAGAGAGCTGCAGTCTCTCACTCTCATTAAAAACCACAGAGAGTGGTCCAAGTCCAAAACCTGCACTGACAGATTCCAATTTGACTTTCAGCAGTCAAATCAAATCAATCACTAAAACAGCCTTCTTCCAGTTGAAGAAAAAAGGGTTGCATGTTCCAAGCAGACCGGGAGACGCTAACGCATGCTTTTATCTCCAGTAGACTTGACTATTGTAAGGGTCTTCTGACTGTCAGGACTCCCCCAAAAGAGCATTAAACAGCTGCAGCTCGGGTTCTGATCAGAACACATGACTCCAGTTCTTAAGTCTCTACACTGGCTCCTAGTCAGCTATCGAAAAGACTTTCAATGAAATTATTTTGGTCCTGAACACATGAAAGAAATGCTAATAGGATCGCTTTGTAGACATGTCGCTTGACGATTCCTGGAATCTTTCTGACACACCTCGTATTTGCTGATAATGGAATTCACGCAGAACGTAAGAGCATGGACGTGGGCTGGGTGAAAAGCGTGATATTTCCAACCAGAGAAAAAAACCCTTGTCCTTAGGACAAGCGGGTAAAGTTTGCTCAACTCGGCCAAACGGCGAAACCTGTCCTCGTTCTGGGTTCTGCGCGGTTTGTTTACAAGGTTTACAATGTGTGCTTCAGTAAGTTAAACGTTTGACGTGTGCGGGAGGCGTAAAACTCTTTCTAAAAGTTGATTTATTTAACACGGTCTCTGTACCACGGATTTTCCCCTATTGCGGGTGCTCTGGAACGTAATAAACGGAGGTTCACTGTACTCGCTATCGACGCCTTTCCAACTGTTTCTAATTGTTAGCTAAGCTGGTAACTAGTGGACATGTCAGTTACAAACGTATCCTTTTTATTGTAGTTCATGACTCGAGGGACACATGACACAAAGTCCACACAGGAGGGCCGGAGGTGCGACTCGAACCCGGAACCTCGGAAGTACGAGGCGGCGGACGTGCGAAGCGGAGTTAAGATTCAGGGGGAACTAACGCGAGGCTAACGTTTTGACTGATGAATGAATTCATTCACAGATTGCTGTATTACTCCTGTGTATCATTCAGGATTAGAAAGTCTCGCTCGCCTCGTTTCTCTTTCCGAGATGGCGCCTCCTCAAATGATGAACTGGGGCTATCTGCTCATTAAAAGCTCTTCAAAGCCTCGCATTGACGCAAAAGCAGCCATTTGAATGGGTGCCGCGCGGCTGCCGGGCTCAGCGTAATTTCCCCCGGATTTTCATGATAGGCCTCCCTCAAAGCGCTAACAACAAGCTCGCTCTGAAGACGGCCAGCGGACTTCATCAAGTCCTCGGGAAAAGCGGGCCAGCGCATATTTGCGAAGGCTTTGTTTATATATGCTGACAAAAAGAAACGTAAGATTACATGGAACGAGTTGGACTGGGGAGATAAGAGGTGGATAAGCGTCGTTTGAAGATAAAAGTTGCGACGTCCCGTGATGAAAGTTATTGTCTTGAAAGTCCGGAAATTGGTTTATGTCTGTGATGTGGCACCTTTTCCTGACATTTCCTGGATTCGAGAAGAAGGTTGAACAGAAAGCTCCTCCAAGTGCGTCTGCGAGAGGAAGACGAAGAGAGTGGAAAACCTCCAAAGCTTTACATCTGGAATTCCTCATAGGCGGGGAAATGTTTGAAGTGCAAATCATAAACATTATCCCGCCGAATAAACACGGGTTTGAAAGTTTGTTATGATCCAAATAGCACTCCTCTCTTTGACGAAGCGAGAATATTTGGGAGATTTTGAATTATATGCGATCAGAAACGATTGAGGGGTCGAGTCCAACCTATTTATTGGAGTAATCCTATTTCGCCGTGTATTTGCATGTGTGTGCGTGTGGTGGCAGACGTGTCACCAGGACCATTGACTTCAGGCTAAACCCTTCCTGATGGCTTTTTTTTTTTTTTTTTAAGACGCAGATGGAGACCGGGGGCTCTTGACCTGCGACCCGCGCCACTAAATCACATCAGTCGTTCGGCCGGAAGGGGCCGCAGGCTTTCACCGAGCAGATGGGCAGCTGCGCACATGCGCGCGCACGCACGCACGCGCACACGAGCTGAGCTGTGCATAACAGAACGGCGGCTTTCAATATACTTTTTAGGATTAGCACTGTGTCGGTGGTACATAACGTAAGTAACGCAGTTTGAGAGCCACGGATCCATGTCACGGTTCGGCATCGCGGTGGAACGAAAGATCAAGCACCGCCCCTGAAAATATCCACGCCACCTGGCACGCATCCCCTGCAGTTCCTCCAGTGGAAAGGGGCTTCGTGATCCCTACAAAAGCCTCTCAGGTCCCCTGGGAAAGTTCCCTAGGTGGAGACGGCCGCACAGCAGGCACCTTGCATTCCTGGCATAGCATCGAGAGCAGCAGACTATCTCCGCGGCTGACCGTCCACATCTCGGTTGCCCGGAGACAAACAGGAGAAGTCGAGGGGGCATGTGACCACAGGAGGGAAGCCCGAGAGGGGGGAAGGCCAATGGAGGACTGGCGATGTTTGTTTGGGATTCTTTGGATTTTTGAGACCAGTGGTGCCAACTTGGTCTCTGAACTCCCTGAAAGGTCGATTCCATTTTTGATCGTTAGCAGTAAAGTAAATCTGCAAGCGCAGGGAGCCCACGCAACTCCGCACGGGAAGGCCCGAGTTGAGATTCAAACATTGGACCTCAGAACTGTGAGGCACATGCGCTCATCGTAACCACGTATCCTACCAAGACAAATCTAACTTGGGGAAGATGCAAGCAAAATCCATAAAGCTATGCTCGGATGAACCAGAAGAACCGGACTGGCCAATGACCTAACCCAATGAAACCTCTTCGCTTCCATATCTTGAAGAAAGACTTCCCAGAAAAGTGCGTGCTTGGGGACTACAAGTGCATGTTTTCCCCCATTTTCACTTCCTGTAGGTGTCATGTGCAGGTGTCCTGAAAAGCGTTTGTCTGTGTAACTGTAATGTCTAACACATGGAGGCTCCAACGAGATCATGAGAATCTCAGACACAACCCTCCTAACATGTTTGCACTTCCAGGCAGCATGATGCAAAGCAAACATTTCCCCAGTGGAAGCCATCATTGGAAGGGGGAGGGAGTGCCATTTGAAAAACACATCTATGATCAACTCCACCAGCGCATGTTCCACGGTAACAAAAAAGACTGCCCTCGCAGTCTTATTTCTGGGGGAGACCTCAGACTTCCCACTTCCTTCTGCTTTTAGTTTGCCGTTTGCTGGGCGTCCTTTGGCCAAACGCTCCGTGCCCTCTGGGATGTCATCAGCTGCTGTTCGACCGCCGTCACGCCGCCTGAGGTTTGCCCTTTCAAAACGCATCCGATGGCGTCGGTTCCCTTTCATCCCCTCGGACGATCGAGGGCGCCTCCAAACAAGCGTGTCATTTGAGCGGTGATGTCATGGCCGCGGGGAGGCGTGTCACGTCCGAGGCCCTGGGAAGCGTCGAACGCGCGGCTTAGCTGCGGTCCGGGCTCCGCGGCATAATGACTATTATGCCATTGACTGCCGAGTTTGACTTTTCTTCTTCTTCTTTGTCAACGGAACATGCGTAAGCATAATTACATCTGCGCATGATGTGAAACGTTTTGACAGTCTTTGGATGAATGTTCTCCCCTCCTTTCTTCCGCAAAGACTCAGTTGTTTGAGGAAATATCGCTGTCCCCACCAAAAAAAACACTCAAAATGAGAACGTACAAACGCCAGCCAAGCCCGGATGTAGTGCTGTGGCTGTCACAACTGCAAAGTGGGGGAGATGCACACGCAAACTCCAAACAAATGTTGGCTAGGAGTCATTTATCCATCCATCCATTTTCGCGGCGTGCCAAGCAAACACACACTGCCTGCACGGAGGTCCGGCGAGTCCCTCCACACCATCATTGACGACTGGAAGAAAATAATGGATGCGTTCCGGCCGCGTCCGTTAGCGTTCTAGTTGCGCTCCGTTCTGGATCGAGGAGCATCTGGCGAAGGTTAGCGTCCATTTTAGTCAACATTGGGGTGAAAAAGGATTTCACTGCCAAAGACTCAAATCATTGTCTTCTGTAGCATAAACAGAAGCCCGTTTCTTTCTACAGTTAGGTTTAAAGGTTTAGTGGGGAAGGTTTAGGGTGTTTGGGTGTCAGGGGTTAGAGAGTTTTAGTGGAAAGGGTCAAGGTTGGGATGTTAGCGTTTGCTGCTAGCAATTAGGGCATTCTAGTTAGGATGTATGAATGTGTTCGGCGAGAGGGTCGGGATGGGGGCTATTTGGGTTAGGTGGTTAGGGTAAGGGTGTTAGAAGTGAGGGTTAGGATTACGGAATGAGGGTCGGGGATGGTTCGGGTTAAGGGATTAGGGAATCAGGGTGGTAGGGTTCGATTTATGGGATTAGGTTTGTGCTGTTAGGTTTGGGAGATTCGGCTCACGTGGTTACGGTTAGTATGTTGCGGGTGAGGATGACATGGTTAGGGGTGCGTTCGTGTCGGTGAGTGTTCCGACGTCATTACACATTTCGCATATAGCGTATGTCCACACAGAGATGCTCCGAAGCCGCTTGAGCATTTATTCGGGCTCATCGGCAAAAACGATACCCGGACATACTAAGCGTAAACCGGGCTTTCGGCTGGTCCAGATGGCGCTCCTTGATACGAGCGCGGCCGGTCCGGCAGCGCGCCAAGCCGGCACAAAAGCCTCCATTGTCGGCCGCACCTGCGCGTGTTTGTGCATAGCGGCCGTACTCGGCCGAGGATACAGAACACCTCGAGTCAGAATGTGCAGGTGAGAGGTCACTACCTTTGAATGGCCAAGATACGATAGTAAGGAAGCGCAAACACAAGCGCCACGGGGACTGCCGTGGGTCACTCTATCATCCACAATGAAAAAAAACATAGCTACCACCAGTGACATCGCGTAGCCACGCCAGCTCTCGCGTTTTGAGTCGGAGTCTCACCGTGATCGTCGGACACCATTGTTGAAACAGTCCGGTCGGGCGGGCTGCGTCGTGCGTCCGCCTCGGTAGCCCCGATTAGCTCGTATTTAACTTTGCGTCTCATTCCGTCTCGTGACTCCTCATCCGTTCCTTGTAACTTGTCGTGACTTTCAAGCATTCCTTATTCTTGCGTTGACCCCGTTTCATGATTGACCTTCTCTTTTTGGATTCTGTTGAGTGTCTACCAGTGTACCAAACCTGACCTGTTTGTGAAACAGCGGACCTCTTCGGACTCACGTGGAGTCGGAATCATTTTCGACAGCGCCGGCCTGCCCCGATGTCCAAAGGAAGCGTCGTTTCGTCTCTCCTTGACCCCGAGACGTATTCCGCCAAAGGTTAAGGAGAGTTGGGAGACGTGACTTCACGAAAAGGCCTGAGACTTTTGGGATCTCTTTTACCCTTTGACTCTTGGGTCGCACTTTAGTCGAGTTTATTTCTATAGCTCTTAATCGCAAAAGGGTCTCAAAGGGCTTCACAGGCCCGCAGTTGAATCAACAGATTCCTCTTCTGTTCATGTCAGTGAAAACCTCGTCGAACGCTGCGTGTTATGGAAATGAATCCGAAAGCTCAGAAAATAGACCGCTGCAGCATTTGGCTCATTGCGGAACTGTAAACAATAGCGTATGTGATCACGAGGTCGCTCCGTGTTTAGGCGAAGCGAGCCAGCAGCTGCATTCCGTGCATTTTGTCTGCTTGAGCTCGCCTCTTTCTCGCGAGGAATAAAGCAGAAACATAACTTGTTGTTTCGCTGTTTATTACACTACTATCGAAAATATTGACACAGCATTCTGTTTAACGAACATAATGGAACTAACTAACCAGAAAATTGGGAGGGAGTGAGGCAGATGTGCCAATAACGCATTGGCACATCTGCCTCACAGTCATGAGATCCGGGTTCGAATTTTGCAGTTTGCACCTGCGATGGATGCACGTGTCCAACATTGGTGACTTCATAAACGGACCAAAAATCCACACAAGCCCGTACATACTATTCATTCATTCATTCATTTCCCTTACCGCTTATATGCTCACGGGGGTCGCGGGCGTGCCGGCGCCCATCCCAGCTAAGTGCGGGCGAGAGGCGGGGTACACCCTGAACCGGTCGCCAGCCAATCGCAGGGCACATTGAAACAGACAACCATCGGCACTCCCGTTCACACCTTCGAGCAATTTAGAGTCTTCAATCGGTTTTTGGGATGCGCGAGGAAAGGCGCGGGCCGGGCCGGATTTAAACCCGCAACCTCACAACTGCGAGGCCGATGCGCTAAGCGGTCGTCCACCGTGCCGCCCGTACGTACTATTTAGCAAAAAAAAAAATCAAGCGCTAAATGAAAACTGCCATAAGACCGACGTATAGAAAAGCGACATTTGCAAACGTGAACTTCTGTGTGTGCCTTCTTGACAATCAACAATATTCTACGGTACTGTATTTTAGTTCTGTCTGTCTTCTTTGTTGGTGGGCCAAAGACAATTTTCCACCTCGGCGGACAAAAAAAGAATTATTATAGAATATTTCACTCTGACAAACTGATCCCGGGACCTCGAGTTTGGAAAAAGGCTGCGCAAAAAGTGGGCGCTGCACACCACGTATGCACTTGGAACATTTCAAAAGTAAAGAACTTAAGTTGTTGTTTATTTATGTTTTATTTTTTTCCAAAACTTGGCTATATCCAAAGACGACAACAAAGAAAATGACAAGTCGCATTTCAATCCATGGGGGATTATCCTCAGGTGCAAGTACACAACTTCCTCCCTTCAAAAAAAGTAAGCCATTGTTGCTTTGTTTCAAATCCTGCAGGATCCAAAAGTATAAGTAGGTTGCATACGCCGGTTGTGGGGGGGGGGGGGGGGGGGGGGGGGGGGGGGGGGAAGGATGAAGAGGATATGTTTACGGTCCTGCAGACGAGAACCGAGGCGTGTTGAAAAGTGCGCCGCCGAAGCTCCGGCAGGATGCGGCGAGGGGGCGCGGCATTTCGCAGCATTTCGCGGCGCGACAGCCGACACTTCCGGATAATTCAGGTTTTGGGGACGGCGCTTGGGTCACTTCTTGATTGACAGATGGACAAAATGTTGACTTGATTGGCAGGCAACTGACTCGTAACCTGAGGTGTGCAGTAATAAGCTACATATTTCGTTACAATGAACTTTTGGGATCAATTGTACTCGAGTCGTTTGAATAAAATGATGATTCTTATTTTTGATAAGAAGAAACACTACTTTGACTCCTTTAAAGTTAGCGACATTCCGCTCACTACTTCTATTTGTATGCGTTACCGTTTGCGTGATCTCATTCGTAGCCAGTAGCGACGTTTTCACCGATCAAACGGAGCCAGGAAGTCGCACGGTGGCGCCCGAAAACAGCATTTTCCAACGTAGAAACAATCGTGTGCGAGGCGCGACGCCCTCCGGCCTCACATCCGAGCTACGGAAAAGAGCGGCAGTGCCACGCGCTGTCTCCGCGTCACCCTAACAATGCCCACATCGCAGCCTACAATCGATTCGGAATCGATTCGGAATTCAAGTGATATTGTCTGAAGTTGTATATTCCGATTTTCTATTTCTGATTGAACAAATAACGAACTAACAGTGACTCGCCAGTACTCGAGGAGGTTTTTGTCCGTGCGAGAAGTACTTTCAAATGTGATTCGAATGGTATTAGCCGCAAGTAACAGAACTCTCGCTGTCCCCGCCTTTGCTGGTAACCCGCGACCCCGTCCTCTCCTCTTCCCGGCCGGAGGCCTCGCTCGCTATCAGCTTCTCTCGTACGCGCACTTCCGCTTGGCCTCTTACGACAGGACGCAAACTTCCTTCTGGGCTTGAGAATGTGTTGACTTTTATTGGCGGCCAAACCCTCCAGCACGTGTAAGTCTCACATTTCCGCCACCAGGAATGCGCAAAAATGAGACAAGAGGTAGATTCACGACAAAGACTTTATTGTGTGCGTGCGTGCGTGCGTGTGCGTGTGTGTGTGTGTGTGTGTGTGGTAATCCAAGCCTACCAAATAGCTGCAGGGAAAACGACATTCCCCGTTTGTTTCCCTTTCGCAGCATTCCTGCCTCCTCTTTGGATGTGCGCTACCAGGAAAGGTGAGCGAGGAGACGGAGGCAGGAAGTAACAGGTTGTTTCGTGCCAAACTGATCGGGAAGTAATCGCGTTCGATCCGGCGCGCACCCGCCGCCTCGCGCGCGCAAAGGATCGCTCGAGCGAGAGCAACGGTATATTTTGGAGCACCGAGGATGAAGATGATGAGGATGAGGATGAGGATGGTAGTGGTGGTGGTGGTGAAGCCACACACACGCAAACACACAGAAGCTGAGTGCCAAGCGCTCAAGGCTGAGGAAGCTAAGAATATCCAAATAAAAGCAGAGCATGACAGCGGGAGGAAAAAAAGCGCTCAGGTGGGGATTCTGAACAAAAAAACAACAACTCTGCTCCTCAGCAAGCCTCCACTGAATTTCGATTTAAGCTCCACACAATCAAACCTCACAGGTGGTACAGTATCATGCATGACTTCTGTTTTCCTCATGAATAATCTTGGACATTTGCCAAATACAGTTCCTTGTCCCACCCGGAATGACGAAAGTCCCTGTCAAGTGAACATTTCTTGGCCATTTCGCACACCGCGCAGAAGAATGTTGTCATTGAAAAGAACATTGCAAGTATACCAAAGGAGAGTTCAAAAATCACATTTTGCCCTTTATTTTGAGCTTTGATTGAATTGGCCCGTTTTGAGGGGGCAGTCCTGTCCTATGCGAATGAGCCACTTCCTGCGTCAATTCCCTCACCTGTGACGAAGCCCTGACGCAAATCGATGGCAGCAAGGGTCTTTTCTCCATTAGACAAGGCTACGGCCTGACGAAATGAAGCGCCTTCTCTCACTCGGACATAGTCGCTTGGCTCCAAGATGCCAGAAGATGGCAAGAAAGCGATATTTTGTATACGCGAACTGCAAAGATCACACAAGCCCCCCCCCCCCCCTCCCCCCGTCAAGTCAAGTCAAAGACAGCTTTATGAGCCGCATCGGTGCGGGGACGCTTTCACAAGTCTCTCCAAGAGTCAGGCTGGAAATAAATTTTTTCAGAAGTTGACAGCGGACTCTGAAAGATAAAGATTGCAAAACGTTTTCTGTCCGGACCAAGCGTCGGACCTGGGGGGGGGGGGGGGGTGTCGGGGGTCGGGGGCCATCTTCGCCATCTCTTCTTTCAAATCCCAACTGAAACCCCAATTATTCCAAAGTGCTTTTAATGGATAAATCAGTTTTTTTTTTTTATTTGATTTGTAAAGTGTCTTTAAGTACCCTTTAAAAGCGCTCTCTAAAAGAAATGTATTCTTCTTCTTCTTCTTCTTATTACAAAACACTGCGCACAGATTGAAGACACCCACCAGTGGCGGATGAAGTCAAGCAGCCCCTGAACGTAACGGAGCCGCCGCCACGTTTCACGGGAGCTACAGAATTCTCTTTGTACACACGCCACAGGCAAAATCCTTGGTACCCTTTTGTGAAAGAAAGGGGAGGGGGAAAAAAACGATGGTGCGTAATCCTAGCGACCGAGCCGACAAAGCTAAACCTTGATGGTTGCCTCACGCGGATCCCTCAATACGTTTCGATGACCTGACCAGCTGGCGTTCCGGCATTCCTTAGTCGAGGTGGGAAAACGCTTTGAATCAGACCATTACGGCCACGTCGTTAAAATAAGAAATCAGCCTAAGGTTGTATTTATGACGATGTTTCACCTCCACGACAAACGGCACGATGGCACGATTGTCGCGGGATTAGCCCGCGAAAGGCGAGCGTGCGGACGTTTGCCGTTGCTGCCGTTGCTTTTGTCTGCGCGCGGCACTTTTTCGCACATGAAATGACACGTTTAGTTAAGTGTTATTGTAAAAATGGATTTCTACAACCGCGTGCCAAGTTACCGTTCAAATTGTATAAGACACGCGCGCACAGAGACGCACACTCTTTCCCAGCCTCCCATCTGGAGATGAGGCAAGCTTTGTTAACATAATGTCAAACAAACTTCAAAACAACCCCCCCCCGTCTTAATCCTCTGCGCTCTTTCACCCCCTCACACACGCGCAGTATCATCTCCACGTCTGTCACCGCTTTGCTGTCAGAGAAGTCTCGAGGCTCCTTCGCACACAGCGTGAACCTCCATACGCCCGCAAAATATGGTTTGGAATTCCCACGTCGACATATTGAACAACCTCCGCTTGTCTATATTTTGCCAATAACGCCGACCTTCAGATTAGAGGAGAAAAAAGGGAATAAATGAAGAGGAAAAAACGTCTCGAATCCTGACGCACCCACACACACACTGCACGCTACAATTAAGCAAATCAAAATAACAACATGCCCTGTGATGTGTGCATAAAAATGCTGAGCAGGCCCAGTTGATCTCAGTTTTGGATGGAGAACAGACGACGAACGGGGGAAAGATCTAAAAAGGAGCGAGGGTTCATTGTCGGGGCGCAGACAGCAGCTTCAGACATGCAGATGCTCTTTTAAGAGTCAGCGAGCTGTGATTCAAATGACATCTGCATTTGGATCACAGAGGAAGACAACATTCAATTTGCTCCGCCGCTTTGCTCCAAGGCTCCACGAGGCACTTGGGGGCTTTTGCTTCTGCATTGTTGAATGTTGTCATAAGTACAAAAGGGATCCGTACGCTATTCATTCTTGACGTCCAGCTTTGGTCAACAGAGACTCAGTCCGCGTTTTCCGCTGCTTATCTTCTTCTTTATTTGTATTAAAACCCAGCGGTGGGTGGGTGACAAACGCCGACGATTTACATTTCACGAACAACAGAACAGAAAAGCAATTCCCGTCCCCTTGTTTTTTTTTGGCGGCCACACGTATCGCACGTACCGGAAAGCGTCACACGTCCGCATTCATTGCACCGCCGTTCTGAGGTTGCGGGTGCAAATCCGGGAAGTACCCGGTTTTCCACGGGTACTTCCCCCAGCTTCTCCCCACATTCCCAAAATATTCCAGCAAGGTGAGTGAAGACTCTAAATTGTCCCTGTTGCGTTTGTGTTGATTTGCCCATCATAAGCTAATTTGCCATTTTGTGTTGGTCACTTTCCTTTTTCGTCGCACCAAGGTATCAAAACGGCTATTTGTATTGATAGAAAAAGATATTTTCACTTTTGTATAGTTCAGTCCGGACCTTTTGACTTTTACCTAAGTGCGGGACTTAAAGCAATATTATTAGTATTGTTACTAATATTATTATTAGCAAATGACTTATTGACGCAAAGACGGATAAATGCCGGATCTATTACTATTGCTATTTGCACACTTTGAATCTCCTGGCCGTCCTGTGCGTTACCAAACCGTCATTGCGTCGAAAGCAATTGTCGCCGTCCAACTGTTTCCACATATCTAACGATTAACTCATCGCGCGGTAAGAAAACCAACTTCCCACATGGTAATGTTGCGCTTTGGCACGATCTGTGTGAAAGTAAGAAGCCGATAAATCCTGACTCCTCCGCTAAATGCTCCAATTTAGCAGCAATGCAAGCAAAAGCAGCTGCGGTGCAGATACTGTTCCTAAACTCAACGCAAGCACTTACTGGCCGCGTGAAATAATTGGTATCATCTTACATTTGAGACTATTGCGAGCCCGACAAAACAACACCTCATGGACACTCGTGTCAGGCGCCAAGTAGCTCCTCCGTTGCAGTAATTGACTGACAGGAACGGATTAAAGGCGTAACCTCGCAATTGCTAGACGGTCACACTACCACTTGACTGACTCCGCGCGCAACTAACAACTGGTGTAAACACAAATGTCCCCTGGTCAAATGAGTCATCCTTTGCCGCATTCTTGACATTTTGGTAGCGGCTCACCACCGGAGAACATTACAGAGCAGAAAGCTTGTCGCCGTCACCGGGGGGATTCCTTTTGGTTCTGCGGACGTGGTCCACTCGGCCTCCTAATCCCCGTTCGTACGCACCGAGCGGCGCAATTTTGGTCTCGCGGTCCAAAGTTGTAAAAGGCCAGCCAAGTAAGTGATCCGCACAAAGAGCGGAGCCAGACACCACTTGGGTGTTGACTCATTGGCTGAAATTCATCACGACAATGTGGAGATTGAATTTGTTTACGGAACGTACTGCAATGCGAGTGAGGTGGCACGTCGATGCCGGAAACAAACATCCTCTGGCAATATGCTTTAGGTGGTGTGCGACGTCGCTTGTGTGGAGGAGAGCTGCCGCATCGCATTCCGGCGGTCACGTTGCGCGTCTGTCTGGCCATTGACATACAAACATTGCAAGTGGTGGAAAAGGTGACGGTCCAGACTCTGGACCTGAGGGACTTGATCGCTGGCCAGGACTGGAATAAGCAGCAAAGGTCAGGTCTGCTTGTGTTCCTTTTCAAAGAGTTCCGTAAGCTAGCCTTCCTTCGAGGTCCAAGCCCTTGCCGAGATGCTTTCGAGTTCCCCCTTTCCCTGGTGTGTAGCGCAGTTCATATTGGTTCCACCGGTGTTGCTTCATTTGCTAATTAAAGCGGAGTGTGCCGTTAAGGGGGACGGGGGCGGGTCAACGACCTTAGCGACGTGTGCCGGACATGATTGATTGTGACCGTCAGGCCTCTCGGCCGGGTGTCCCTCAGTGTCGGGGATTACGCGAGCGCTCGCTAACCTCGGCTGGCTTCCTGCATCAAAGACCCGACGGGGGATTTTAGCATTTTTAATCAGGCAGGCGCAGGACGCCTGATCACTTTCATCACGACGACACGGGACAGCAGATAAACGCAGGAGCACGGAAGAAGAAAACCAAAAGAAAAAAAAAACGGAACATTGGCGTGGATGGACGCACCTGCCCTTCGCTTGTCCCTCAACGGGCTCACCGCAAACCACAACCACAATCACAATGGTAAACATATTTGGAAATGATTACAGCGGTGCCCTCGCTTACGAGCGACCCAACTTCCGTGTTTTTGGAGAGCTACTTTTTTTATACATGAAATAAAATGGACTCTTTTGTGACCCAAATGCAAACGGTGTATTCCATTGAGCGCTGCGAACATTTAGTCAATGAATGATACAAACGCACGCCATTTCGAGACCTTTGATGCCACTCCTCAAAGCGGCGACAGGGGTGCGCGTGGCAGGAGCATCTCCCCACCCTTCCCTGGCCCCCCCCCCCCCGCCGCGTCCCGGGCGACCTCGCAGTGAGGACCACCGCATACTTTTTATTTGATCAGCTGATAGGAACCAACACATTGGGCCCATCTCACCCACCTTTCAAAACACGAATGAAGGATGTGCACGTGGCGGGACGCGCATCCACCGAAAGATTCCCTGATGTGCACAAGACATGAAGGCCTGTGTGTGTGTGTGTGTGTGTGTGTGTGCGTACGTGTGCACGCATGAGAACAAACGTGAGAGAAGAAAAGCGTCTCCCGGCAGTCGGCAGCCCAGAGCGGGAGGCTGCTTTCTTTCTTTCTCGAGACGCAACCCGATGGCATCGTGGGAAATAGACAGGAAGCTGACGAGGATGTTGCCACACAAATCGGGCTCACCGCATCATTTTTTTGTGGGCCGCTAAAGTGAAAAAGTTGTCGACATCAGGTTTCTTGCTAAATTCATTTGTTCGTTTCATTTGTCAAACAATCTGTACCAAAATGTTCATTATGAGCATATTTCCCCCAAACCTCAACAAGAATAGTCGAAAGAGAACCTGATCCCACGCGTGTCCGTACGCAAGTAAAGATCGGTGAAGGCGACGCTACATTTGGGGACGATTGGCGGGTATCGCCTTGCTCAAGGGCACTTCGGCAGTGGGCAGGAAGGGGACCGGGATCGCTTCGACTAGGAGTTGCCTTTTTTTGTCTGCAACTGCAGTTCTTCCGGTTCCAGATGTGCTCCTGCCGACCTAAATTAAAGGCCTCATCCGGGATTTGAGCCCTCGCACCCGAAGCGAGAATCGCACTTCGAGACCAACAAGCCGCATAACAAATGAGTTGATTTAATATCAACCAGGGCCGCGCGATATTTCGTCCGAGCATCGTCGTCGCCATTATGACACATCGCAGGGTCTGCTGCGATGTTGGTGTACTGTCAATATACAGTGAATCAAGTGTAATATTAAAAGTGAGCTGCAGAGGGACCTGTTTGGACACGCTAATAAGATTAGCACTCATGTTCTGGCAAATTAAAACGCTTCAAACAACACACGGAGCAGGCCAGGGCGTTGTATACTTATCTCCTTGTATGGTAACGATGAAAGACGACGCGGGAAAGATGAATTGAATCAGTTTAGTGAGCTGATGAAGCCCGCTCGGATGGGAGGCGAAACGTCTTCCGAGACAAAACAGAACGGTCCGGTTGCGATCGAGTCAAAGCCCTGAGAATGAAATGACCTGGATGAATGAGAATATTCGCACGCGGTCGAGGAATCCGTCCGTTAATATAGCCGGAATACGTGGAGAAAAAAACCCCCACACAAATGCGCACGCGAACTTGAAATTCGAACGTCGAACCTCGAAACGGCGAGGCAGATGTGCTAACCGCAACCGTGCCGCGCTGCTGCTCTATCGTCTTTCCAATGGGAAACAAATGTTGCGGAATTACGACACTGTCGGAGATCTACTGTCACGTTCCAATTGATTAATAAATCACTCGAGTGCCACGTCGTTAATGCGCAATGACGGCGGCGATAATGCGGCGGGCGGGCGGGCGGGCGTGCGGGCGGGCGGGGCGCTAAAAGAGGAACTTTGGCTTTGTGGGGCTAAAGTGGCAAAATGACTGCAGAGTCTCCAGCTGCAGTTCAAAGCCTATCAGCGTTTGAATCTTAACAAGAAAGAGAGGAGGGGGAAAAGGCCTGTGCGCATGGGGAGCGAGGGCCACAGCCCGGCGCCTTAGATCTTCACACGCGCGAAGGAAAAGACGCTGGCCGACATCAAAAACACAAACATTAAAGGCCACGAAGACAATCGCATCAAGACCCACAAGAGTGCTGACGCGCACAAAGGCAAAGAAAACAAATGACACAAACACACACATGGACACAACGCGCCCCCCCCTCGCGGCCAGCTGCGGGAGGTCACGCAGACGTGACAGTTGTGCGATCAGGCCAACATTAAGGCCCGCCGCTTTAAACACAGCCGTTTGAAGTCGCACCAAAGTCAGACCCCGGGATCTCTCATCTCCCATCTCCCTTTTAACACCGCAGCGCCGACATTTCGGTCTGCCCCCTTTTCATGCTCCCGCTTTTGAATTCTGCCTTTTTAAAAGACTAATTTGAACTTCATCAAGGCTGCAAAAACAGGCAAAGGCACGTCATTACGATTCTTCCGCCCGGCGTGCTCCCGTTCGCCGCTGTTCAAAAGTCCGGCAAATTAACAGCGGCCCTCTGATGCGCGCCGATCGATAAACACGCCGCCGTGCCTCGGTAAGTGGCCGACATAAGGAGGGTGTTTAAACCGCTGACTTTGTGCATCCTAATGCGGAGCAATCATCGCGCCACTAAAACAAATCTGTGCTCTTTGAATTGTTTTGATGTTGCGAGAATGGAATCTGAAAATGACTCACTTCGCCGTACATTGTCGGAATTTACCATCGAGGCGAAACAAGAAAGAAAAACCAACAATGGAGGCCGTACGTGATTCAATGAGAACTCCGCCAGGATGTCATATGACGCTCCGCCGGCCGGGAGCTATTGCATTGTAAAAAGACAAACATGTTGCCTGCGGGATTACAATTCAGCGCAATATTGGACATATTGTGCCAATGTGACTTTTTATTTGCTTGTCTCCAAATAGTTGGGTGTCTGGATTTCAAGTGTGACCAGGTGAGGAAATGATTCACAATTCCTTGTTAAAACGGTGTGTCCGCTGAAAGGCTGTAGTTCACACGCCAGGCCTGAAGAGGCGCTGTGAAGCTGCCACAGGAAGTCACCCAAAAACAGGGAAGAAGAATTTCATGGGACGTCAATGTTGGGGTATCGGAGGTGAGCAAGAAAGAAGCACCACTGGTGCGAAAGCCCAGATCGGCGCCGATTGGTACAGAACATTATATAACAGTATTACTGTATGCGCGAGAGTTCAAAGGGTGCTTAAGCGTCTCGAAAGTGTTCGTAGGCGGAAGGTAGAGGTAATAAGAGCGTAGGCAAGATGAATAAGTCTGGAGAGCTTCAGACAGCTTGGAAATATGTGTACATTGGAAAAAAAAAAAGTTACGACGGTGGCTACTTGACTTTGCAGATTATTGCGGGGGGTGGTGGCGGCCCCCGCAATAAACGAGGGATTACTCGACTTTCCGTGTTAATGAGCCCTTAACGAGCTCAACATGCGCATTCGGAGCAGTCCGAGCGCGAGGCTGACAATCTCATCTTTGATACGTCGAATGCGTAGTTGATGGTTCAACTTCCGATGATGTATCTATCGTGTGCAGGTTTCCGGCGACTGAGACTACATCCGATATGTCCCACCCAAAAATGACCTCTGGTGGCACCCCGGCCACCCGACATTCGCATCCAAGCGCGCTTCACTGGCAGCCTGAGATGCCGAACTGTGGTCAGCAAAGGATCCTGCTCCGTTTGGAACAACTTGTCCCTCGCACGTTGCTGACCGGGCTGATGTTTCTGTTTACTCCTCTCACATCAAACGTGCGTTTGTTTACTCCGACTCCGACCGCCCTGTCTGCCGGCCGAGGACGAGCAAAAGCGACTCCCCCCCCCCCCCACACTCCTTACACATCAGACTTTTTTTTTTTTCTTTTCATCTGCATCACAGCCTCCCTCGCTTCGATTTTTCTAAGACCTTGCACTGCCTTGCTTGGGAAAAACTGGCAAATGTTTGTCACTTTCATATTGCTCCGTTGCTTCTTCTGCCGGCCTGCGCGTGTGGAACGCACACCGACCAGGAAATTCAGTTAGCACACACTCTGATAAAATATCTATATAATATATGTGAACGTGAGTGCGAACGGTTGTTTGTTTCTATGTGCCCTGCGATTGGGCGGCGACCGGCACGCGTGCGACCCGCGTGAGGATTGTTAGGATTATTTATGACAGCTGCGAGATAAGGTACGGAAAATGGATGGATGGATGCGGATTTGAAAAACGGGTGTAAATCATGTCGGATATCCGTCGACGTTTTGGACGGTGGGTGTGCTTTAGCAAAGATGCAAAAAAGCAACATCAGCATAACGTGTTCCCAGCATAGTGTGTTTTTTTGGTGTTTTTTTTTGCATGATCCTGTTTGGAGTGCACATGCATATAAATGAGGCCCTTCCCCAAAAAAAGTTGTGCGGTGTTTTTCCTTCCCGCAGAGTCAAGGCAGGTTTAGTGTTCTCGAGCTTCCACTGTGGCAAATGCACCGAGCCCGCAGGCATCATGCTAATATCCTCCCACTCACTCTCAGCCAATAGAGGGGCTGCGGAGAAACTCGATCCTGGACTTCTAAGATGTTAGAAACCCCCCCCCCCCCAAAAAAAAAATATGACATATCGCCGTAAGAAGCACATCCGCGAATGATCGTCGTCATGTCAAAAGTTTCTCCTGCTGAATTTTGCGATAATGAGGGATCGTGCGGTCGACCCGCCGAGATCCGTCGTGTTCGGTTTCACCGGAGGCGAGCACGAGAGCATCCGTGTTGTTTGATAATCAGTGAGATGTTTGGATTACGGATGGATGCGGGTCAGTGTGAAGACAAGCAGTCATCTCGGCATGCGCAAACAAAAAGCACATGTTCTGCTTCTCTTCACGGCCCGCTGCGGAAGAGAGCAACCTCTCGCCCTGGGAAAGAACGTGGAAGCGCAAAAGATCCAAAGACACATGTGGTTAGCCATAAAACTTCACATGCACTCTGAGTACCCCTAAGCCCCCGTCCCTCCCCGCCCCGCTTTTCCTCCTTCCTCGTCATTCCCGAAGCCCAGACTCCCATCGCCTGCGAGCACTCTGCCCGCCGAGCCGCAAGGAGCCGTGGAAACAATAGGAGAGGGGGAAGCGACACGAGGCAACCATCTGAGTCGTCTGGCGGGCAAAAACAAAGGCGTCGTGGGGGGCGTCGTTATGTAGGCCGGCGGTGGGACAGCGGCGACGGTCGGCGAGAAGGTGGCCGCGGGTCACCGTCACCGCCGCGGGCCCGCAACAAAGCCCATCCTGCCAGTGGGCTGACACTCGAGTCAAACGTAAACACCGAGGGGAGGACAATGGCGCTCGCTCTGCGGACAAAAGGACGCTTTTCCTCCAGCCGCAGGGGAGGATGCTCACTGATGTCCCCTGGCATCAAACCTCGGTCTGCTCACCGGGCCGCTTTGCCGCACAGGTGGCAGACCTGGGTGTCTTTGGACCGGTCCGCGGCGTACCCCGCCGCTCGCCCAAATCTTCACCCATTTTGAACGAGTGCCCGTCCATCCATTTTCCATGGCGTGCATCCTCCTCAGGGTTTAGCATGAGCTGCAGCCAATTCCAGATGACTTTGGACGGGGACTCAAAATTCATTCATCCATCATCGCATTTACACATACAGACAATTTAGAGTCTTCAATTAACCTAACAGTCACGCTTTGGGGATGTGGGAGGAAGTCGGAGTACCCCGGGAAAACCCAGGCGAGCGTGGGCAGACAGAGCCAACCTTTGAACTGGCTGAACGCGACTGAAGTGAGCCGTCGGCAAATAATTACAGTCGGCGACTCTTCTCCGAACACCAAGCGATTGAACACCGCTCATCTACCGGCACGCTGCGACGGAAGAACTGCCATCCTGTGGCGGGGTTTGAGGATCCACATTGGTATATTTTTTATTCAACCGCAAAAACGTGGTGCAATTGTCCAGGAAGAAGCGGTGGTCACAAAAGACAAGAAACGGAGGAGAATAAAAGAAAGTGCGGCTATTTTGAGAGGCTAGGCAGTTGGCAATGACTGAGTGCGACAATTCAGTTGATTTTGGTCGCAACGCTCGGTGTGCGGCGGACATTAGGTAGACTAACTAGTTGACCATGCCCTCTTTTGGAACTATTCAAATAGACAAAGAAACATTTTCCCAAATTCTGAACTGTACAGTGTCAGATAGTTACAGGATTCCACTGTACATAATCCAGCGTCTTCCTTAAGGGGAAATACAAAATGACTGCATCGTTCCGACCCGCCAGTCATCTCCTCTAACGGTATCTTATCTTTTTATGACTTCCCGCTACTCGAATGCCCATCAAAGTGAGGCCTTGATGCCAGTAAACGCTGCAATCACAACCCTGTCCATTCCAGTTCGACGGACGGCGTCTGTCTTGGAGCCCGAAGGCGCGGGAATATCAGGTCATATGACCGGACACGCGGTCGCACGGCTAGCGCGGCGGCGCCTGGCCAGGTTCCAGATGAGGCCCCCCTTTGGCTAGACCGCAGTCTCCCACGGCTGTCTGGGATGACGCCTGTGCGGAACGGGCCGTGAGGCTGAGCGGCGTTGCAAATGAGGGCGTCCGGGTCCCGAAATTGGGAGTCTCGCTTGCTCTTTGGTGGAATGTTTGGAGTGCTTTTGAGAGCGACAGGGAGCTGTGTTTTCGCAAGGCCTCGGCCGGAGCCTCCGCTGGGCCGCGATCGCAACCGCTTTTGGGTTTACGGTTCACGTCGGGTCCCGACTCAATAGACACAACGGACCTTGTCGCAAAGACGTCCCACGTACTTCCAGATGGCAGGAGACAGAGCGATCTCGGTTGGCACCATGTAGAAACCAACTTTTTGACAACGGCAGAGCGATTGAAGGACGATTTGAGCCTCCTGCTCTACCATTGTCACTTGAGCGTGTGAAGCGTCAATTGAAAAGATGTAAGTAGTAAGGAAGTAAATTGCTTGCGAGCATTTAAATGGCAGGCAGTCATCTACAAGCGGGCTAGCCATCGTTTTGCTAAATGACCAAACATTTTATAGATCCCTGTAAGATGCCGCCTTCCACAAAGCCGTCGATTGAGCTTTGGTTCCCGGTCTGTCCCTTTCGAAGTGGCTACTACGTCTTGCGATCCGATCTGTCCTACTCTCTTAGCCTCCACTGGATTCATTTAGACTTCTTTTTGAAGGTAATCAGAAACCGAAACCTTTTGGGGGTAAATCGGAGTCTTTCATATCATTTCAGTTCAGGTCAGCGGTGGTCACTCTCTTTTCTGCCACCCAGAAGTACCCTGAAGCCTATTGTATACAAACATTATGAAAGGTCTACAACCCCTTTTTTGGAAAAGGACAATCGCGTGCTGACGTCAAAGCCTTGATCCAGCCAATCGAGTCACCGGCGCGCGATGCCGCTTACGCTTCCTGTTTAGGTTGCCGCCTCGCTGATGTTCACAGCCGGAGCCTTTGATTCAGACCGCAGGTAGCGGATGCTGGATAGCGTCGGCGGGGAACAATAGCGTGCGAGGATGCGGACATGCGGCGGCAGGATGGCACACAGTCATGGAGAGGCACCGAGGCTGGCGTGTCAGCAGCGTCGCAAGAATGTAAACAGAAAGCACAAAACAATGCACAAGGTCCAGAAGGCGCTCCTGCTAAGGTTGGGATACGCAGTGTGGAACCAAATGGGAATTAAGGGATGGATTGCCATGACTGGGAAGCAGGATCATTTGCCCCTTTCGGGATCATAGCACACCGCGATCGGCGGTCAGTGGCCTACTTAAACACGGAGACCGCGCAAAATGGCCGCATCGCATGATCCGCCTGTGCTTTTCCCACCCCGCAAGCAAATAATTACACGCGTGACCACGTCATGTTTCTGCTTTGACGTATGTCGGACGACAACATAGCTTTCGAGCAGGAGACGTGCTCGTCCTGTCACCGACTCCGATACTGCCTCAGACGACGGGAAAGCGGCGGCACGACATCCGCGTCACGGTTGTCTTGACGCAACATCGACCCGGCGGAAAAACGGCCGTGAAAAGTTAGCGGTACAAAAAAGAAGAATCCTACTGACCTCGGGCCATCCATTTGTTTTCTATCGTCTATCCCAATCGGGATCACGGCACCTGACAAAAGTCCCACCGCACCCTGGACCGGTCGCCAATCGGAAGCCGCTGCGACGCAGACATCCTGCAAAAACAAAAAGGAACAAATCAATAAAGAACCACATCAGAGCTGTAACAGAAGTGTACGTCATAGGACACGCATATCTTCGAGCTTGAATCGATGACAGACAATTGTGTGCTTCCAAAGTTGTGGGAAGACTTTGCCCTGGTGCACAAAGCGAGGGCCATAAAAAAACTCCCACAGACACGCTGCGAAATATTGTTGGAAGTCTTCACAAAAGAGAGGAAGCGGTTTGGATCGGCGGGAACGAGACTCGCTAACAAACAAAAAGGCCGTTGAGCCGTTAACCTGCACCCGCTGTGGTGCTTTTTCACTTTGAGAGATGATCTCGTAAGTGTTTTGTGCATACGTGCAGTATATTATTGCTTTAAACTAGGAGGGCTGGTGTTATAGCTGCTCGTATTTGCCGTTTGTTTAACATAATGATTACTGTACTGCGTCAGTGTTTGCCAACAGTCTTGGCTATAGGATGAGCAAAAATGGGAAGGCAGAAACAAAAATGGGAAGGCTACGGTCCGCAGAGTAACAAGAATTGTGCCTCCCATGAATTTTAGGCGTCCCCCTTAAGACTGAGGTCTGGGTTAGGAGACAGTGTTTTGTTCAATAGAACACTAAGGGCAGCAAGAAAAGGGGCTGCTGCAGCAAAGCAAAGACTGCGGAGCCAATCAGCAACCAGCAGTGGTTTCCCCCTCTCCTGTCCAAATCCTCTCTAAAGACCTTCCAATGCCTCCTAAATCTAAAAATCGCACCGTTTCTCTTTTTTTCCCCTGAATGTGTCGCAGTTCAACCAAGTGCGCGGCTCTTCCAAAAAAAAAAAAATGAAAAAGGAGTCAATTTAAAATAGTCGCCGACACAAAAGAGGCGTTCGCAAGGTCCTCCTGACTCGAGGAGCGGCGCTGAGCAAGCGCTTGTGAAGAGTCCAAAGGGTGGCCTTCAAGTGTATGCGCTGACCTTTGCTGATGAAAGGAGGCCCCAAATGGTATTTGAACAATCTCATGATGCCCTTTCAATATGAAAGCCACGCTACTTGAAAAAGGAGGGAGGCGGTGCGCATGCCAGACGCCGGCCGGCCGGCCGCAGAGCTGTTACGTGTTTACGCTGAATTATGGATGACGCCGTCGCCAACGCTGTGATCTTGGGGCGGAAATGCAGTTAAGACCAAAACGACTCATTGGATGGGTATCCTTTAGCTGGATATGAGGCAGGGAAGTGATAAAAAAGACTCAATGACATTGTGTTGTATTCAAAAAAGCAGCTATTTGATTTTTAAATTTTTTTTTGGGACAAAACGCTCCTCGTCCAAAATGATTCATATCCTTTGTCGATGGTCATATCGCTGTTGTCGGGCGGAAACCGCCTCTGTCCAAATAGGGTCAATTCCGTATTTTTCACAAATCAATACGATTGGGGTGTCCGCACTTTGTCATGTTTTTGTAACGCATTATTATCCGATTTAAAGTGTTACAACAAACAGCTCGAGAAGCAAGCTATTAACTCTCTTGGACACTTGGAACTGTCTTTGTGGAATGTCGTAAAACTGCGGCTCAACCTCACTTTATGGAAGCCGTGCGGCATTATGTCACCTCAACATTGAAAGTCGGATGTTTTTTCCGACAATAAGTGAAAATTGGTTCGATACATTTGAGTGAGCGTCTTCCGTTCAAAATGGATCAGTGTAAGGCTTTGGCGGCAAAGGAAGCGGTCAGCCACGAAGGGAAGTTCGCGTGGATATATTTGGAGCTGTTGCGCTGCTTGAGCCTTTGCATAATCATCAAGATCTTAGATGCAAGCTGCAGAGTGAAGGCCATTGATGGTCATTTGGTGGGTCTTCCACTTCCAAGTGACAGGACCAATCGTTGGCACCTTCTTACCAAGCTTTATGTTGACGCTTTCTTTTGTAACCCAGTCCAGCCTTGCGCAGGCTCTCAGTCTTTAGACAGCTCCTTTTTCTTTTTTTGTTGGTTGAGACGAGAGATGAGAAGAAATCGATTCGTCAAACAGTTGTGCTTCATGCATATGTCCACTTGAGATCAGAGGAGTATCGATAATCGTCGGAATGTACACAACAGCCACATGCGCGAGCATATCATTCTGGCTCAGTTGTTGGGAACCAAATACTGATACAGTCCCCTCCAAAAGTATTGGAATGGCAAGGTCAACTCCTTTCTTTTTGTTATATACGGAAGACATTTGGGTTGGAGATCAATAGAGGAACATCAGACGAAAGTTCAGAATTTGGCAGCACGGTGGAGGACCGGTTAGCACATCTGCCTCACAGTTCTATAATAGATCTGATCGAGTTTCCCGCTTCTCTCAGCTTCAAAATGCTTTGCTTTTCTCCCATAGACAGTTCTCTGGTCTTCATGTTTGCTTAACAGCAAATGCAGTTTTCACGTGAACCCCCAAAGCCAAAAACAAGCACGCTCATGTTTAAGCAACCGATCTAAAACAACTCGAAACACCCATCAGTCACACGTTCCAATACTTATGCTCACTTGAAAAGAGGGTGGCTTCAAGTAAAAGGTGCTTTGCCCTGAGCTAACACATCCAGAGACCTTGAACTGAAAGCTGGAATTCTCAACTTTGATCTGAAACCCAAATGTCTTCAGAATACAACAAAAACAAAAGGAATTGACCTTGCCGTTCCAATACTTTTGGAGGGGACCGTATATCCCCCCCCCCCCCCCCCCCCCCAAAATCTGTCTATTACCATAATAAATAACAAGCCTAAATACTGGGGGCTGTTCATTTCTGTAAGAAGTGAGCAATATAAATGTGCATGCGACTGGATACAAAACATATCAAAAGCACATTTTGGCACAGGAAAGAGACTTTTGAATCCTCCTCTGTTGTCACCGACTCCCACGTGGCGCTTCGCTATATTTGTAGACCCGGATGCAAGTGGGCGTATATTTTAATCTGCCGCTAAAAATAAGATGGAAAAATTCCCTATTTACGTGTTTGCTAAGGACGACATCACGGTGGCGTTTTAAGCGAGCTATTTCTGAAATTAAAATTACATATTTGCAAGCCGCTGTAATTACACGTCTTCTGCCGAATGGATGCGGCGTGCCCGAGCCCCGAGACAGGAAGTCGCTATTAACCTAGTAACGCGTTGTTTGTTTACTTGGCGACGCCATGTTGTTTCAGCGTACGACGTCACGTCCCGTGTAAACGTTTTAAGGCCAAACAAGTTGGGGGGGAAAAAAAAAAACATCGCCACAGGAGGCCAAACGGTTTAGCGTGTAAATAGCATGTTTTGCCTAACAGTCTCATTACCGTGCACTTTAAGATGCACGCTTGGCTTGCACTTAAAAACACAGCCGGGCTCTGGCGGCCAAATTAATGCAATGCGCTTTAATTTCCAACAGGGAGTAAATTAAGAGCTGATAATGGATGCAAATCTGACAAGAGATTTCTCCAGCGAGGATCCGGCGAGTTGCGCTCGCCGCAGCAGGGTGGGTGTGGATTGAAGTTACACACACACATTCCAATTAAATGGCGTCCCATCCATACATAGACTCCACACCGCAACAAAACCATAGGAAGCCATTTGCTCATTTCAAAAATAGAACATTTTAATAAAGGCTACATCTCTTCATAATTACAATAATTAAAGTACCGAGCTCTATAGAACGCATAATTTACAGTTTGAAGTGGAGCTGACGAAGCCATGTAAAATATTATAAAACATAAAAGGATGATGTCATAAGATACGGATACAAATGCATAAAAATATCTTTACTTTTTTAGGCCCCTTGTGAAAACCAAGGGAGTAAGGGGACCCCTTAAAACGGGGTCGAACACGGCAAGAATCCATGTAGGCACAGCTGCTGTACTCCATCCCAACAGGACGTAGTGTACATCATCATCGTCATCATCATCGTCATCCTTGCAGCACACAAATCAACTCAGTCACACGCGCGCGCGCACACACAATAAGCGCATTTGGGGAGCATGTTCGAGAGCTTCTGTTGGTCAATAATCTTCGGGATGTAAACACGTTTTGTTTTTGTTTTTTTGGTGGGGGGGGGGGGGGGGGGAGTTGTTGAGAGCTCTTTGTGGACGCGAAGGTTATTTGTGCAACGCCTGCGCCACTCAAACAAAGGCACTGCGACCAGACGGATCAAGGCGAGTCCCAGAGAGGCCAATTCCATGAAATTAAAAGTGACTCTTGGCAAAAAAATTGGACAGTGGGTGGGGGGCACAAATAGCACTGCAGTAGTAAATCTAGGATTGCCCCCCCATGAAACACCAGAGGTATTTGTGAAGTTTGCAGCCTAAAAAAAGAGAATTTCCTTGAAGAAGTGATGATCACAGAAGAAAGAAAATCAAAGTTTCCTCCTTTGGTGGCCATCACCAAGCAGCATGTCCACGGCGTAAGTGTCCGTCCGTTGTGGGGCCGGCGGGACCGTCTTCAATAAATAGCAATAGAGATCTTTACAATACAATACAAGCGTCACAGGGGGCGGGGCGGGGCGGGGCGGGGCGTGTCGGGGCGCGGGCCGGTCCTGTCCGGTCCGGTCCGGTCCGCTCGCTTGCCGAGTGGTCATTCACCTTCACAGTCTGTCGCCGCGTTTGTGGGGAACTTTTGAGTCCACTGGAGAAAGGTCGCCGGGTCGTCCTTCATCGGTCGGCTCCCCGGCGCCCGTCGGACCGCCGGCGTCTCTCAGTCCATCCTCTCCACCTTGCCCAGGATCTTGCCCTCGTAGGTGGGCAGCAAGGAGCCGTCGTCCGACACTTCCTCGAAAACGGCGCCGCACTTGAACTCGTCGCTGGCCTTCTTGAAATAGTACCTGCCACAAACGCAAGACGGGAAATGGCGTTAGGACACACGAGCTCTTCTTTGTGGCTTTACGACGCACTCGGTCCTCCGGTTCAGACTGTTCCAACAAACGAGGACTCCGACCGCAGCCGTGACAAGTTGCGGTCACTCGGCAAAAGAAAACACGCTCAGTTAGCAGCGTACTTACGGGTTTCCTTTCCATCTTTTCCTATTTCGGAAAGTGCTAAGTGCTTTTCATACAAACATTTACTCTATTATGACTTTAACACGGTGTTAGTGTAATCTATTAAATGACTACGCTGTGTTTCCACTTTTGAAATGTGTTAAGATATTTGGCAATAAGCAATATTTAGTTGTTCCATGAGCGCTGATTTCCATACAGCACACTTAACTCCGCCTCACAGGTGTTGTAAAGCTCGAATTTGGCAGCGCTGAATATGAAATATGAGTTTTGTTCCTAAGATGGCGACGACGCCCAATTTCGCACGCAAGTTAGAAGAGGCCGCAGCCGATCACTAACCTGCGCTAACGCAGCAGCCATGTCAGCGCCGCACCTTTCACATCATAAACGTTGAGCAATCAAATGAAACGCTGTTAAGTACGGTGGCAACTGGGCGTACATCAACGCGTATTCTTGCGCCGCTGCACAAACTAGTGCGTCACCTCAACGTGTTGATGTACGCCCAGGACTTCTCTTTTTTTGGGTCATCGGTGATATTTGAGCTGCAAGGCCTCCAAAAGATTCAAACCTTTGGGCCATTGCCCCGCATCGAATCCATTTCATACGAATGACCGACCAGTGTTACGTAAAGAGTGGCCCGAGAAAGCCTCATTTCTCCCAAAATCCGCACCAAGCAAGGGTCCTTGCCAGCCCCCCGAACTGATAAAACCGCAACTTTTCAAATCCCGCCCATCCTTTCAAGCGTGCGGGTGCTGCATTATTGCGTTTTCGGAGGGCATCGATCACTTAAACCGAATGTTGACTTCAGTGGACGCGAATAAGATGGGAGTCCTTGGCGAGAGGTTGACTTTTCGGGGAGCCTACAAAACACGGGGGGGGGGGGGGAGTTCTCTTCGGGACGTCAACAAACTTCGCAAACGGAGGCGAGGGCAGGGCTGGTTCATGTGTGCCGTGACTTCAGCGGGCCGTTAATGATGCCAGCCGCCACCATCCTCATTCTGGAGGAAGAGAAAGCAGCGGGGGGGGGGGGGGGGGGGGGGGGGGGGGTCTCACTCCGAATTCACCCATTAACGATGTCATGGAAAAATGCCTGGATTTGCGCCGTGTGTGCGTGTGTGGGTTCGTCTGGAATGTTTGTGCGTATTTAGTTTTTTAACGAGAACACACGATTCTGTTAAAAGTATAGTCCTGAGAAAAACATGGGCGAGGACGGTGTGGGGGTGTTTTGCGGGTGGGAGGTGGGCTCTACGCGGGCCAATGAGCACGCGGGTGGCCATTAATGAAAAGCAGCGAACACGCAGGAGGCGTCGACGTGTCGACGACAGAAGACGGAAGAGAATTAAGAGCGTCGCTCTGACGCGATCGTGATTCAACCTTATGTCTTTCTATTCTTTAAAAGAGGAAGCATCAAAAGGTTTTGAGCTGGCGAGAAACGGCCAAAGAGACGGACGGAATTTCCATCGGAACACGCTTTATGTGGCTACATCTGCCCCCTCTCTCGTTTCTCTTTTCCTTCCCTCGCTCTGACATCTGGCACCAATATCGTCTGGCAGGGCGCAGCATTACTGTTCTTTGTTGAACCGCTGCCATGCTGAAGAAATGACCCAACTCCGCACATTCTCTGGCTGCTATTAAAGCGCCTGCCGCTCGGCTCTCCTTTGCCCCTTCCCGACAAAAAGATGCGGACGGTACGACACGGGAAGTGGGCATAGCGAGCCCGGGTTGAAGGCGTGCTCGTCATCACAACTGTTGCCCCGAGATGCCGTCGTTCCGCCACATTTCTGCGATTAGGAACGCTCCTCTTCATGTCGCGCTTCTCTCAGAGGCCAGCGTGGCGCCAACAAAGGGCGCTTGATCATTTGGCCAATCAAAGTCCGCTAACGCAGCCCATGCGGGCGGATCTGGTGCCGCCCCCCCCCCCCCCCCCCCCCCCCAAAAAAAAATTCAACTTGTGTAAACATCGTCGTGCGCGTACAATCAATGCGAGCACAAATGTGCACAGATCACAGCTGAAAGGGGAGGGGGAGGGAAGCCCCCCCAATAGCATCAGTGAAGCATTTGCATGCTGGCCATTTGTGAGAGTCTTTGTTGGTTGAAATGAAAGCGGCCGAGGCTTCAAAGCGGCGTATTAAGTGTGCCTTAGCATGGAAATCAATACCAGATGGGACCCAAATCGCGGCAGTTCAAGCTCTCGCGCTCACCCCGACACCGTCCGCCCTCGCCCTCCCATTTCGCCCCCCAAAACGCACACGCAGGCCTGAATCTCAAGCCAAGCGATAACACCGCTCCCCTCGAGCAAAAACCTCTTATCAGCCGAACGGACAAACTATTCTAAACCGGATCAGCTCCAAAAGAATGACGTCACCGATATTCACGCTTTATTCACTGAGAAATAGACAAACGCGAGGACTCACGCTAACCTCGACACTGCCAACTCTAACCCATGTGGCAATGATACCAAATGTTTTCAAGTCTCCCCTCAATCCAAATCTGTGCCCCGATGTCGGGTTCTTCCTTGGCAAGAGCCCCAAACAAAGTGCTGGTTCAGCGCTATTTGCCTCTGCTCGGAGTCATTAGCGATCCGTTGGGAACTGCGAAAACTGCGCCACCTTGGTTGCGTCACTCTATTATTTTGGCAGTGGCGGACGTCGGAGTTGCCCATAGCGCCCCCCGGCACGCTTGCAACTGTTGATTTGCGCAGTGTCAACACCTCACGCGTCGCCAGGCCGCAAATGGTAGGTTTAGTTTGATTTGCGATTTCCTTCAAAATAACCAAAATGAATCCACTGCAACCCGTGGGTGATGACGATAAATCGAGTGGAGCACTAGTGCCGCCGTCCAAAAAAATCGCTCTCTGTTGCCACCTGACGTATGAAAAGGTTGACACGACTTTCAAACGCCTTTTGAATGATGCGTCCTAAGTAATGGTACACACCTGTAGCTTCCCCTCTTGCGCAGCTGCTCCTTGAAGTGGCCGAGGGTGAGACTGTGGCTCTTCATGGTCCTCCGGTAGGGGATCTCCTCCCCACAAAAGAAGTAAGTCACCACCGTCTCCCCGCTTTTCCGACACTCCGCAGTGCTGCAAAACATCGAGACGGAGGCAAATGGTGTGAGAACAAGCTTGAAGGAACAAACTCCGTCGTACAAATACAGCTCAAGCCAGCCTGGTTGCGACCGTGCGACCCGGTAGTGCCCATAAATAGGAGCGCGACGAAAGGGGGGGGGGGCTACAGTGTTATCGATTCCCCTTCAGCTCGGTCCAAGGCTTTGCAGGCCCACTTCAGAGGAGCCGGCTCTTTGCTAAGCTCTGCTCGGCCCGGCCGACTGGCAGCTCGCTGAAGGACGGCCAGTAAAAATGACACATAGAAATGAAAGCCACGTCTCGGTCAGGTGCTGCGGCCCCGACAGACCGGCTCCAGATCGAACGGCGTTCACTAAAATAAGCGGGTCTCCTTTTCTGAGTGAGGGCGTGCACGTGTATCATCGTGGAAGGTTTTTGGGGCCAACGTACTCGTCGGATTGGCGGCAGAGGCTGCTGGTGGCGGGGGCGAGGTTAGGAACGGCAGGCGACACGGGGGCGGATCCCCCGCTCTGCACAGGCACGAGGTGGCTCTTGTCCCGCTGGAGGCCGGACAGCGAATGCCTGCAGAGAGCGCTACAATCATCATCCTCATCATCGTCAATAACAGAATGAGAGACCAATTAACGGCTTAGAAAGCGAGTTGTACCTTTGCTTGGCGGTCTTGGTGGTGGAGACCTCCTCCAGTCGGCGGCACGCCTCCTCCAGCTGGGCCAAAGTGTTGGGAGGCGGCAGGGGGGGCATGGCGGGGTCTTGGATGAACGGCTGGGACGGCTGGTGGCTGCGAAGGTGAAGGCAGTTTCCGCCGCCGCCCCACGTGTGAGTCTGCGTCGAGGAGCCCTCGAAAGACTTTTTGGCGCTTTGGGTGCTGCTGCGAGGGAGAATGCCAAAGAAATCAATGAATTGAGGACACAGCCTATCACAAAAGTCCCTTGAGATGATCTGCCAGAGAAAAACAGTCCACCCTCATTTAACGGACAAAGAGACAGAAGATATACAATTCAATAAAAACTATACAAAAACATGCAAGGAGCCACTTCAGATACGAGCGGGATGACTGTCTGCCTATTTCTCCTTAGGCGAGGTGTCATACATACACATGAACAGCAGTTATCATCTGCCTTATGCAACGACCCCCCCCAAACCAGACATCTGGCTTTGGTTCGTATCCTTGCAGTAACATGAACGCCGTAAGCCATTTCTAACCTCTTCCCAAAACGGACATCTCGTCGCATTGAATGAAAATGTGTCAAAGGCCGAGCTCACCTTGACTTGTGCCTGCCTTGCCGCTTGCTTTCCAGGATCCACTGCAAGACGTTCTGAGCGGGGTCCGCCGTGTCGCTGGGCAGCCGGAGGGGCCCGCACTCCTCCGCGCACCTCTCGGACGCCCCCTCTTCAACTCCTGAGCGACACGCGCGTCTGGACAGAGAGCTGGAACGCCTGCGAGCAAAGCCGACACACAAGGTTCACGTTGACGCCCTCAACGAATCAACGCGCTCAACAAGGTGGTGAGGAAGGCCCGGTCTGTGGCTGAGAGGAGGGTGAAGGACAAAATCAATCTGCATTCTGGGCATCAGGAAAGGATTTTCTGATGGAGGAAATAAAACTGGGGGAGTCGTCTTTAGTGAACTGACCCCATGCTGGCGTCGGCGGAGACGGCGCCGCACATCTCGCGGCCCAGGCTGCGGCTGCGCTGGTAAGGCTGGCAGGGCGCACGCTCGCCACTACCGGAGGAGCACAGAGTGCGCACCTGGAGGGCGGCCTCCCTCTCAAACTGCTCCTTGGTCTTGGGCCCGGCGTGACGGTGGATGTAGTGGTGGTGGATGTGCTTCGTGCTCTGCCTGCTCACGAGGGTCCGGCCGGGGCCCAGGGCGAGCGCGAAAGCCCCCCGGTCGGGACTAGAAAGGGAAGCTTTGAGTCCGAATCCCGGCCGGGCGAAGGGCCGGTGCTCCGGTGAGCTGGAGCGGGGCGAGTGCCAGATGACGGTGGGCGACCGGCAGACGGGGGTCTTCAGGACCCGCGAGAGGTGCTCGTCCAGGATGGCCTGGGGGTCCTCCTCCGAGGAGCTGGGGAGGAGGCTCAGCGGGTGTGGGGGAATCTGCTGAGCACTTCCCGCGATCTCCGTGTCCTCTCGTTCTTCCTCCTGGCGAAAAGCAGAAGTTGTCAACGCTCGAAGAAGACAAAACACTGAGGTGTCTTTTCGTCCACTGAGAAGCACACAAACCTCCTGAATCTGCTGCAGCCTCACCTCCAGAGAGCTGAGGGTGTCCTGTTCCCTCTTCAGGCTCTCCAGGCGCGAGATGAGCTGGGCCGCAAACTTCGCCGGCTCCATCGGGACGCCTTCCTTGGGAGGGCAGCGGGTGCGCTGTGGAGACAAGCAAAATATGTTGGCTGTGCCGCCGTCATCGAAGGCTACATACAGCTGTCCGAGCCTAAAAAGCGGGTTGGGGGGGGCGGGCTCACACTGGGTGGGTTCCCTCACCCGTCCTTAAAGCCATCTATATCACTTCAAAGTGTCCCCCCGTCAAAAATCAAAAACGCAGTGAGAGACGGTACGAGGCGAGAGCCGTGTGTGTGTGTGTTGGGCGGAGATAGATGGGAAGCGGTCACTTTACATTTCGAAATAAAAAGGCACGTATCGACAGGGGGTAGGAGAGAACTCCAGGGAGGACGGATGAGGGATTAAAAACAGGCGGAGATGCAAAGATGAGCGCAGGAGGGCAGAGAAAAGGAACGTGAAGAGAGCAAAGGAGGCACAAAAAAGGATGGGAGATCAGAAAGGTTGAGATAATGTATCCCCCCCCCCCCCACCCCCTCCCCCGTCACACACTGGGCAGCTTTGAGCTACGAAAGTGACAGAATACACACACGCACGCACACACGTGTGCTCATATTAAATTATTTGCATTTTTTTGCACTGAGGCTCTCTCTTTTTTTTTTGTTTTCTCCCATCCCTTTGTAGTAGAGATGAAGGCGAGGAGAGAGAAAGAAAGTGAGCAAAAGAAGCGTTCCGACGGAGCCCGAGGCTGCGTGCGGCACCCAGGGAACGGCAGCCATCGCCAAAAATCAGACGGGGAAACAACAACAAGGCCAAAAATGGGAAAATAACGCAAAGCGGGAGCACCGGAGACGGAGACGACGTGCCAGAGCCCATCTGCAGATCTATTCGAAATGGTGACAAAAGTTGAGGTTACGCCGAGTTTATTTTAGCCAGATACTTGTTTAAAGGCTTATTCCAAGCTGCGAAACCTCAAGTCAGCTTCCATTAAGCGCCTTAAGCTAGCAAGTCCCCTTTGACCCACTGAAAGCTCACGCGACACGCTTTGCAAAGTCTTCCCTTCGATCGCGCACCTCTGGGGGTTGCGGCGGGGGAAAGGGGGTCAGCTCTGTGGGAAGTTGTCACTTTCCTGCGCGCGTGCTCCAGTCATCCTCGGATCAAAGCGCCGCGCGCGAACGCGTCTGAGTAGCTTTGTGTTTTTTGTTGGGCTCGTTTCGGAGCCCTCGGGATAAAGCGGCAGAAGATCTTCCTTCCCTCGTCTCTTCTCCAGATTTGCATCACCGGTCGGGGGAAGAAGAACCCCGGTGTGTCGTGAGCGCGCTGGCGATAAACAGCTTAGAAACCTCCCGCTCTCCCGCAGACTTCAAGGAACCCTAACGGGGGGCGGAGGTGACACCAAAGGTAGCGAGGGGCCTCGTGCGCGCGAGAGCGAGAGGCGAGGTCTTTTGACGTTTCTCCTCAGATCTTCGCCGGTGTTGTTGGATTGCACGCGACTACTCACACAACCAAGAGACCCGCAATGGAGGCTGCTACGGAAACGACACCATACAACCGGTATGACAAAGTCTCGCACGCGGCCTGTGCGCAGTTTTTTTTGCCGTGCGTGCGTTAATCTACTTACAGGGAAAGCAGGCAGACACACTTGGCTGTTCATCCGCACGTTCCGCTGCTTCTCCCTCTGAAGCAGCTTCTTGGAGCTCAGTTTGGAGGGAGGGACGCCATCGCTGTAAAACCATCAGACAGACCAGAATAATTGTCAAGACAAATTCAAAGATCAAAACAGCCCTCATGGAAGATGGCCTCTCTCATCTTGAAAAACGTACAATTCCCAAGCAATTCCTGTCTGAGCCGAGTTCAGTTAGCCGTGACGTCAATTTGATCCTTGAATTTGAACCTCGGCAGGGGCATCCGTTAACGGTGTCACACGATCGGAGCGGGCCGACAGTTTAACCCGCCGCTGAACCCGTCGGAAAAAGGAAAATGGCGGAGGACTTGGAACAGGAAAAGCGGAATCCCCTCTCTGGTTGCACTTGTGCTCTTTCACACAAAACAACGGCACTGTGTCTAGCTCCGCCCACTGATGCCTTTTCACATTTATTTGGATGCCGACCGCGGCTAAACGGAGCGTCTCGGTCTGCCGCGCAACTGTAACGATCCATCGAGTTTAGGACTCCCTTCGTATCTGGATTGGTGAGCTGCGGTTGGATACACCATTTGAATTTCTTTAGTTGAACTAGGATGAGCAGGCGGCGCAGTTTTGCTCACTCCGGTCAGATATCCCCAGAAAGTAATAGGAATAGAAACGACTTTTTTTTTTTAATCTCACATATCTGTACCGGGTTGGAGGCACAAACTTTGGGACATTTCAAAAGCGACGGGTTCGTGTCCGAGAATCACCATTTCGGTTTCCATATGCGGTCTACAGAACGAAGACATGACCCCAACAACGAGGGCTTGCGCTACAATCCGCGACGCATTCTCCTGATCAATACAACGCTAGCACTGAAAACTAAATCGAAAAGCGAAGTCAAAGTTGAAGTGAAGTGTGCGACTTTGCCTGAAACCGATCCTACGCTACGTGAAAGCGTCGTTTCCAGCTCAGGCCCCAAGCACACACGCCTTTTCCGTTTCCCTTTCACCAGTCCAACAGCTTGATCACGTTCTGTTGTCGGTGCTCGCCGAAGTCGGGTTGGCACACCGGACGTGCGAGTCGCTCACCTGGGCAAATCTTATCTGAGGGAGGGGCCGACCGGCTTAATGAACGCCGTCAAACGGGAGCGTTTGACAGAGCAGAGCGTCTCTCTTTTCTGGGCGCCGAGCAGCCGTTTCCTGGTGACCGAGCCCAACAGAGCAGCACTTTTCTACTTCTGCTTTGAAATGCCACAGTCATGCGCACAAGCACCCCCCCCCCCCCCCCCCCCCCCCTCCCTCCCCAATCTTCATTTGGCAAGCGCTGCCTCTGATCTCCGCACATCAAAAGGCTGGTTTGTAAGATAAGGTAATGTTTGAAGTCTGCGCGCAGCTGCATTCCCCAGCGTCCAAGCAAATCCATAAATAAGATATAAGCAAAAATTCCCCCTCCGCCGCTCTCTTTCTCTTCCCACCCAACTGCGTCCTCTCCTGCTGTGTCCGCCCCCCCCCCGCCCCCGGCCCCCCGCTTCTTTTCTGTTCACTTCTTTATCTGTGCACGGGATTCACATGTTTGCGGGCCCATTAAACCGACATTCTGATCGGCCCGAAATGGGAGCAAGCGAGACGACGGAGGGGGCGTGTCACCGTTCGGAGCAAAGTACAGACAAACAGAATACGGGCTCCGGCGTCTTTGAAGCCCATACGCGACGCTTGCTCCCGTTAGCTCGGTCGCGGTTCATCGCAACGTTTCCTTGTTCTGTCCAAAAGCGCCCAAAGGACACGCGGGAGCGAGGACACCGGCGTGACCCGACGACCTCTCGTCACGTCCGCGACGCGTCATCCCTCGGAGGAGCGAGGCCGCCGGCACGTACGCGCAACACGACAGCTCCTTTCAGCAATTATCAAGCGACCTCTGAGCCAGCTGCTTGTTGATAATGCGTCTTGAACGTTACCCAAATGGCAACATTCGCCGCGTCTGGCTCTTTCGGTTTTTTTTTTCTGACTTTGTGAAAAACCTCCGAAGCCTCACGTCCAACCGAACCTAAACGAAGACGCACACATTCTTCATTTGTTGAGTTAGTCTGCGTGACGTTTGCAAGCCGGCGTTGAAAAAAGGGACATGTTACTTCAAACATCTTTTTAATGCGCATGATAATATTAAGTCTCCATATTATGTTACTGTATTACATTTTAGCAACTGAGAACTTTCAACATTCTCAACGCCAGAGCAACCGAGGCCATATGCTAATGTTGCTAGAATTGTTCCTATTGGCCCACCGAGTGGCGAAACGGACACGCAATGGCGCTTCGGCCCAGAAGAGATGGCGAGCTCAAACAGACAACGCGGGTGACGCAAGTGGAGGAATACAATGCCTTTGATACCTTCAAAAAAGGTGGAGCCTCAGTTGTGGGCAGAGAAATAGGAGTTCAGTACATTCAGATGTAGTCCGCCACCCCTTTAAAAATGCACATATCATCACTGTTGGGCCGAATCCTCAAACCTCCAAAACCAGTATTTTAAAAAACAAAAAAAAAAAAACGATCTATTGATTTACGTCACGTCTTGCAAAGGATCGAGCTTGCTTTTAACATTTTAGATTTGAATTTGTAAAAATAACAGACTCACTCATGGGGATTGACTAACGGTATGGTTTTGTTTTGTGCAACAAAACAGTCGGACGGAAAAGCTCCACGAGCATCAGAACGCCTTTCGTCGACTTACACGCTGCCGTCCGTCACGGACACGTTGTCGTCGGTCAGCGCGTCGCTGGACACCTCGCTGTCGTTGGTGCTGCTGACGGGCGCGAAGGAGCCCACGCGGCAGACGAGCTCTCCTCCCTTGGACCACCTGAAAGTCACAGCCACAATGACGCTGATGCCAACACACCACCCGTATGCCGTCTTAACCCCCCCCCCCCCCCCCCCCCCCCGACGCCGCTTCTTACTCATGTTTTGCCTCAAAGCCGAAGTCGTTAATGCCTCTCAATGGCTACTGAGCGACCTGACATTCAAATGCAACTGCAATGGCAAAACTTTCCCCCCCCGTTTCTTTCTTCCGTCGCAAGATGCTCGCAGCTTCTCTCTTTCCACTCGCGCTCGCTCTTTCCTCGCCACCGACGTCCCGCTGTGCACGCGTCCTCGCCGCGGTACGGAGGAGGAAACCGGGGGGAGTGGCCAGAAAAGAAAGAGCGAGCGGATGCGTGAGTGCGCGTTGGGAGCGGGCACGGGGGCGGCTTGGCACCGCTAACACTGTAGCGGGCTTGACCTTCAGAGGGGCTCGCAAAGAGTCAGGTCTTTAGCACAGCTGGCCTCGCATTCCTCCCCTCTCATTTATCCTTTCCCCTCCCTCGCTTTATTACGGGCCCCCCCTTTCAGCTTCTTTCCCCTCACTTTCGCTGCAAATGCATCCCTGACTTCTCAAAAGAAAGAAAAGGGATAAAAGTGGAGAAAGGAGGCGGGAATCAGAGGAGCGTTGACGCAAACAAGAAAGAGGGAAGAAGAGAGGGCTATGGGAAGGGGGCGAGGGGGGGGGGGGCGAGGGGGGGTTGAGTCTCAACTGTAGCTGCCGCCACTTGGGTTTGGTTTGTGTTTTATGTTTTCAAAGAGTCAGATGAGAAGATGCAAAGAGGCGGGGAGAAAGGGGGGAATGTTTTGAATCTCGACGATGACAACGGGAGCGAGAGGGGGGGGCGAAAAAGAATCCGACGAGTCGAGTTGAGCCCGAAAGCTCAGAAACGATCCGCAAAGACGAACTCGACATTGCACGCGTTGTTCAAGTTTGGAGATCACTTGACTCACCAGCAGATTATGAGCTTGTAAAAACGCGTTTGCATGCCCTCATGACAAAGGCCACGAGAAAGATCCCCCCCCGCCCCCGCCCCACCCCCCCGCCGCCTCCGACCCCGGGTTCCAATTTCAAAGCACCGGAAATCCGGGCGAGCGGCAGCGCGACGCTGCTGCGGGAGCTGCTGGAGCGCGGGACGGTGACGGGGCAAAAACCAGGAACGGAAAAGGCCTCAAACTATTCCAAGGTGTCTTTCCGTTCACAACTTCGACGTTCCAAATAATCGAAGTAGGAACGGGCGAGCACCGACACGGGCATCGCTCTCGGGCCGAGATGCCCGATACTTAAGGCTAAAAACGCCACGACGCGGAGTGAGACCTCCTCGGCCGATCGTCATTTGTCTTCGTTCACGATTATCAGTACTCGATACCGACGAGCGCTGCGGAGCGAATGGCGGTTCCGGTACGCATGTGAAAAAGTGGAGTCTTACCCGTAGCCCCTCTCCATCACCTCCAGCCCCCTGGCGGGCGCGGCGACCCTCTGCGAGGTCTTGACGGCCGTTCTGCTTTTGAAATCCAAAGTCCACTCCTCTTCTTCGTCGAGCGTGGGCAGGTATCCGCACACGAGCCGCAGGTCGCTCAGGCCGTCGGCGTTGACGTGATCGGGGTTCTCCCCGCCGCTCCGCACGAACTTGAAGAAAACGTCAGAGGTCAGGAAGAGCTGGTAGGCGTTCTCCTCCATGTTGGTCTGGATCTCCGTCTGCGCCTGGTCGAACATGGCGGAGTCGATGTGCCGCTTCTTGATGTTGTCCCGGATGAAGGTCTTGGTGGCGGGCTTGAGCTGCTTGGCGACCACGCTGTTGTTTTCGATGTAGCGCTTGTAAATGGCCTTGGCCACTCGCTGGGTTTTGGTATCCTTGAGGTCCATCTGCCGGAAGCCGTTGCAGGCGAACCAAAAGTCCAAGGTGTCGGCGCACTTCTCCGCCTCCAGGAAAGTCCGAAACAGGAGGGCGCCGTCCTGGTCCCCGAGGAGGGAATGCAGAGATTTGGTCCAGCGGGAGAGCGGCGAGTCCGGGGAGGCGCTGCCCTCGGGCTCCCCGAGGCCATCCTGGTTCCTTCCGGTCGAGGAGCCCGGCGGGCCGAGCGCGACGGGCTTGCCGGGCTCCGGTTTCATCGCGGCGCGTTTGCCGGGGTAGCGGGGCGCCTCGCCCTCCTCCCCGGGCACCGGGGGCCGAGGTGCATCTTCTCGGAAACTGCCGGCGATGCGGTCCACGAGCAGCCGGCTCATGGCTCTCGGCGGGGGGGGGGGGGGGGGCGCGCCCGTGCGCGTGTTCCGCCTTCTGAGCTTCGCCGCCTGCGACCTCCTCGCCCTCCTATGGACGCAGGGAGTTTCTCTCAGGCAGCCCGTCTTCACTCTACAACACAAAGTATTGATCTCATCAAAAGCGGATGGAAACTTTTACAGGAAAAACAAAGCAGATTCTGCAGCCCCGTTACACACACGCACGCACGCACAATCGAGAACCTCTGACTTGATTTGGGTTGTCATCAACACAAATGCACCTGGGCTGCACCTGAACTGGACGCTTTGCATTCCCAAAGACACTTAGTGGCACCGCTGCGAGAGCCCAAGCGGGCTGGGGAACGATCTGCAGAGTCCGATCAATGTCGTGAGAATGCAATGCACCTGGATGCCGACGAGATTCCCGCTCGGCTGTCAGAAGACGCGGGACACGTGCGTCGTGTCCCGCGTCTTCCTTCCGAGCCACAAGCAGCACCTGCGAGCCTCCGCCGCGGGGCAAACTGAGCCCAAATGAAGGCCAAAAAAAAAAAAAAAAAGAAAAAAAAAAAAAAAAAAAAAAAAAAAGCTGAGCGACAAATACGGCAAGAAGTTTTGCACACACCGGGAAATTCATTCGAGGCTTCCTTCGGTCTTTCTGCGGCATCAACCGCTCCCGATCCGTCGTTTAGCGCTGTCGCGCGTTTGACCGTTGGAGGTCCAAATGTGTGTCAAAGGTCCGGCGCGCGCGGCGATGGCGGTACTTCTCGAAAACGCTTTCCAGTCAAAATATGAAGTAGTAGCGAGAAGTGAGAAGATTGGCTTCCGCGCGGAAATGTTGGGAAATAAGCGCTCCCTCCTCCCAACTGGCTTGACGGAAACTTCAAAGGCGAGTCGACGGCACATCAAAGCCAACTCCGCCGAAGAAGAAAAAGAAAAACTTACCAGCTCGCCCGGAAAGCAACAAAACTGCCTGGGAGGAAAAGTCCAAATGGGATCCGGGGCACCTTTGTAATCCACAATCTCTCCTCGCTCGGCGGCCGCGTTCGAGTCCGTTCGTCCGTTCGTCCGTCCGTCCGCGCTTCGGCGGGGAGCAAAATGCGAGAAAGGGGCTGAAAAACGCCGCTTTCCTCCTCCTCCTCCTCCTCTTCCTCAGTCTCCTCCCTCCTGCTTTTCAGGCTGCTATGGCGCAAGTGTTTGTGTGTTTGCGGCTCTCCTCCTCCTCCTCCTCCTCCTCTTTTTTTCTTCTTTTTCTTTTTCTTCTTCTTCTTCGCCGCCGCCGCACTTCAAAGCGGGGAGCCGACAGGCAGGTCCTGGAAGCTACATAACACGCCTCGGCCGGCCTCGACCGCTCGCGTCGCGCAGAACCGCCAGCAAAGCGGCGCAAATGTGCGCCGGGGGTCCTCACGGCGAACGACGCGCGGGGGGCCTCGTCCGGAACGCGCTCGTGCTCGCCGCGACTGTTGCGTGCGCGCGCGCGGCCAGGACCTGATCAAAGGCGAGCGATCTCGCGCCAAGTCCCCTCAGGCTTTGGCGCGTCACAAGTAACTCATCCGCCGCCCCAATAGCATTAGCTTAAAAAAAAAAAACACACACACACCAGCATTAGCGCTGCAATCCCTCTGTTGCTACATCAACTTGAAAAGGGAGTTTTTTTGTTTGTTTTTTTCACCCCTCGTTTCCAGCTCTCCTTTTCTCTGCATAGTTTGCGAGATTAACCCGTTGGGAGCCTCGGGGATGCACAAAGCAAGCACCGACCTGCAACAAATAGCTCGCCCCGATCGGGTTTTTAGCACAACACACCGCCTGTTAGACGCCGTCCACCCTATTTGTTTATGCAGAAAATACACGCGGGCTAAAAGTTTATGCATAGGACTGGATACAAAAAAAAAAAAGACAGGCAAAAAAAGACCATCTGCCCATTTGCCAAGTGAAAACATCACTCACCAGCGCCCGCCAGTGGCGACACGTGACAAGTGGAATCTGAGCAGAAAAGATGAGATTGCACTAAATTAGCCACCGTAATGAGTGTTTCCACGCCGCCGACATGGAGGTCACTCCGCCTGGCGTGCGAGCAGACGGTGCGAGCGTCTCGGCGAGGTTCGCGAGAGCGGCCGTTCGTCACCTGTGAGATCATCAGGCGTGCCGCAGGAAATCATTCAACTTCCTTCATCATAAGATCATTACTTAGTTATGGCAAATAACGTAGCGTCGTTCGTCTGTCGATGCCAAGCGACGGATAACGACGGGCGGAGCGATAACTGCTCTGCGACTCGATGACACAAGTTCAACTAACCTGTTCATTCACCGCCGCCGTTCATACGACACAATAAAAGCTTTGTGTTCGGCGAGACAGGACCGCATTTCACACAGAGGAAGTACATCGCTGAATAAATTGAGAAGAGGTCATCGTTACTTCAGCAAATTCACCCGTTGGCCGATTTTATTTTTGGAGCCGATCCCCCGTTATTTGTGGAAAAGCCCGCCTTTTTGCGTTGCTCTTCTTTTTAAAAGCTAGATTTTTTTTTCACGTATGTCATGGTTCGATGTGTATTTATGGTTTAAACCGGTGGTGTCCAAACTATGGCCTTTTTTTTGGGGGGGGGCGCTACTTTGTGTAAAAAGTTTGAGAACCACTATTCTACAGGATTTATTCTAACCCTACACCGATAAATTGAAGGTAACTCTAACTTTTGTTTTGGCCTGGAAGAGATTCATCGCATTTCCATTCATTTTAATGGGAAAGAATTGTCTCATTTGCGAACGTTTCGGGTTGGGCTCAAGGAAGGAATTGAATTTGCAAAGCAAGGGTCGACTCTGTAAACGTTTTGTGGCAATTTTGCTTGGCGGTGAGCCACCGTCAAACACTGACCTCGACGAAGCAGCTCTTGAAGAAATGACCCCGATTCAGAGGCCACTTTTAGCGACAGTCCCCGCACAAAACATCCGCGTTCCAACTTACTTACAAGACTTCACTTCAACGCCTTTTTGTAAGACTTTGACCAAAAAGGGTAGCACGGACGCGCTGAAATAAACAAAGCGATCATAATAAGCGTCACACGGCGCATAGATGATGTCACGTCAATTGTTGGACTGACAGAAGGATCGATGGCGCTGACGCAAGATGCTGCTCGACGCTCGGCCTTCATTTCTCATGGCAGTGAATTTGGCGGAATCTCTTGAAACAGATGACTTGAAAGGTCAATCCCCATTCCGGGGACACGTTGTCGCTTTTATCGCCACGTCCATGCACAAAAATACCTTACGCGTCAAATGCGGTGTCTTGAGCACGGCAGCACGAAAACTCCCCGAGGTCAAACGGAGACCTCGACGCGCAAGACACGATCGTCTTCAGTGAGCACGGCGTGTTCTTTTTTTGAACAAGAAATGCGGAATAAACACAGGAAGTGACTGACGTGGGCAATCGCCTCATCACCTCTTATCAAAGTGGAGGTCGACTCTTTTGATCTCGTTCCATCCATCCATTTTCTGAGCCGCGTCTCCTCACGCGGGTCACGGGAGCGCCGGAGCCCATCCCGGCTATCGTCGGGTAGGAGGCGGGGTCCACCCTCAACTGGTTGCCAGCCAATCGCAGGGCACATACAAACAAACAACCATTCGCACTCACATTCACACCTACGGGCAATTTAGGGTCTCCAATTCAGGCATGTTTTTGGGATGCGGGAGGAAAGCGGAGTGCCCGGAGAAAAGCCACGCAGGCACGGGGAGAACATGTTTCCTTTCATTGAAGAACTGCACAGTGTCAGAGTCGGCCACGTCCTGGCAATTTTTGTCTGCCGTTCAATATGGTAACCGTTAGGAAGCGCCGCGACATCACTTCAAACTATAACTGTGATGATCAAGACATGACATTCATAGCGCTTTGCGCAGATTTTTTTCATGTCTGGCCGTAGATCGTTCACGTGTTCTCAATGAAGTGTCCAGTGAGAGCAAACAACAACCACGGATAAACAGATAGCAGCTCGTCCATCTGTTGCATCTTTTACAGGCCGAATTCAAAGCGCCTCAAGTGGCTCATACGGCGATAAAACACAATGTCACGCAGACGATGTCCTGTCCCCGTTTATTTAGCTACAGACGGCTAACGCAGTGTGTGCTCTTTGCGGCGTAACTATGCGGTGTCATGAAACAATTTGAAGCGCAGTGAAAACATCCGTGCCGTCAATCTCACTTTGGCGCTTCCGTCGGCCAAGATACACAACGCAGCAGATGTAGATCCGCCGCACAAGCCGTTCAAGAGCGCGTCGGCTGACCTCCGGCGGGAAAAGCCACCGGGGCGGAGAGCATCGCCGCGCCGGCTCCTCCGGGGCCAGTTTGGCTCCCGAGTCCGGCCTTCGTCAACCCCTTCGGAAGCGGGCGCGGAGGGCGATGGAAAATGGAAAAACGAAACCGAGAGGGAAGCTTATGGCAATTATCAAGCAGGGCCACGAGGAGGAAGTCAGCTCACGCGGACCCGGCAAGGAAAAGCCAGCAGATAAACGGAGGCAGCCCGGCCAGTCCTTGTAGCGCGGGAGCTGCGGTTCGAGGGTGGGAGACGGTTCCGTTTCAACTTTGTTTGGTGTACACACACTCCGGACCAGAAGCGGCCGCCGCCCGAGGAAACGGAGGCTCGCTCTTCACAGCAGGTGACGACAGGAGGGGGACGATGGCGTCCGATGGGGGCGAGGACCCGCACGGCGGTCAACGCGTCAGATGAGTGAGGCGCTAAAGCCGTGCTTGCGCCCAGAAGCGCCGATCAGCTTTTCCAGTCCAGAATGGCGAACCTCGATCTGAACTGCGTGACAGCTAATTAGCGTCACGGCAACGTTGCAATACTTCTTACGGATTTCAGCCCGAAGAAAAGTCGACGTACAAGTTTGCCGTCTTCGGCGGTGGGAACGGAGGCTCACTGTCCGTGTACTTTGGTGTCGGAAGCAATCGCCGTTATCGCAGTGATGTCGAGACAAATCTCATGATCTGACTACGCAAAGCTGCATCTCCCGTGAGTTCTGCTCACGATTGCGATGATCTCTTCGCAATGTATCCACAGTGTGCTTACTCCATGTGAAATCTGGGCCTGTTTAGCTGAACACAAAGCTAAATCGTAGCTCTACTGTTATGCGTCATTAGGAGGAAGACTGGTCTTGGATCTCGAGACCAGTATTAAGACTACTTTGGGGGTACAACTTTGTCTCAGAATCGAATCGATTGTGTTTTTAGTCCGTCTTGTCTCTGACTCAAAACATCGGCGTACCGTATATGCGAGACTTAATCTGGCCTTGGTCTCGACCTGCCTCGTCCTTGACTCAGTCTCGCGTGGTTTCAACGGTCTTGACTAAAACACGATGTTTGAACACCGTTTACACTCCAGTGGAAGGGTGTCGTATTTGACCATGGCATGGCTTTTCTCCGGGTACTTTGGCTTTCTCCCAGTTCTAAAAACCACTTATGTTAGGTTCACTGAAGACTCTAAATTGTCCTTGGATGTGAACGGTTGTACGTTCCCTGCGATTGGCTGGCGATCGGCCAAAGTCACGACGGACGGATAGGAAAAGAGCCTGAAAAAGTGTGCAAGTAGAGGATGTGAGGGTGGGATGAGGAAACGGGAAAGAAGGGAAGTCCTGTTGTCAGCAGACTCCAAAGGCACGCTGGGAACCGCGCGAGACAATTACGAGTGCAGTTAAGACTGACTTTCAAGTAGGACATGGCGCATAATACCCTTCAAAAGTGAAGGGGTGGCAACAATCCGCCAGTTTGTTATTAGGGGAAGGGGGCGGGCGGGTGTTTAGAAAGAGGAGTTTAAAAGGGTTCAGTTGGAGGGGAATAAAGTTGCATCATTTGCGGCGCCAATTGAGCCCAGAACGATGCGTTTCTTGCGTCGAAATAGATAAAAGTCCGCGTGGGAGCCGTCGCCCACCTGTGCAGTTCGACGATAGGATGAGTGTGCGCAAGCGAGACGGACGTGGGAAAGGCGCCGTGTGTCAGAGGCATCTACTGGGAGTGGGATGGCCACGGAGAAGGAGACATGAAAGCTTGTGAACAAATACAAAATGGAGGAGGGTGGGGGTAGTTGAAGGTTATTTATGCCCCTCCCTTGTTCTAATCCCATTTTGCGCTTGACTTTTAAGTCTAGCGATGTATAGAAACAATGTCGGATGCACCGTCTAATCCTGTTGGGGCCATGAAGCCGGCTGCACTCTGACAGTAATGACTTTCATTTCCTCTTTTCCGGCAACGCGACCGGTCGGCACGCACGCATGCTAGCACTTCGCGGGCCGGACGCCACTTTTTTTGTGCCGCGCTTGACGGGACGGGCCTTCCTCCTCCCTAACCGGCCTGAACCCGCAACCCCTGGGCTCCCTCACTCCTCCTTCATCCATCACTCGACCCACTCGGGCTTCCTCCGCCTCCGTGCTTCCCGTGAGCTGATTAACTCGCTCGCTCCGTCAACTGACGCCACATTTGATGTCTTCCCTCCGCGGTAATTTACGCTACGGTTTTCAACTACCGGAAGTACGAAAGGTTCTGAGATGCAGACAAGATAGGAACGTATTCAGCGCTACTGTTCGACTCTAGACGTGGCTCCGTTGGTAGAGCCGGTCATCCGCTGACCGAAAGGGCGACGGTTCGAATCACGACTCCTCACTGTCCGCTACTACAACTTCTAAAATAACAAAACTACTATAATAACTGAAAAAAACCGTACTACTACAAAAATCATGGTACTGTTACTACTAGCACATGTTCCTCTCCACATTGTACAATAAAAGATAAGATAATGATAATAACAACAATGGGGAACATCATTTTTGTTGAGTTAGGCCAGACAGCTGTTTTTAACTACTTTTTGCGTGCGGAATCCAAAACTGATCTCCGTTTTTCTCTATCACGTCAAGTTTTTGAACTATAGATCTGTACTTGACAGATGTGCGATTGCTTTATAAAACTTTTCCAATATTGACAATGAAAAATGAAAGAAACAGGCATGACTGCAATGTTTATTTAACCCTATTATGTTTTACAAAGAATACGGCACAAGTCCTCTGAATTCCTACTATGCTAGCTTTCTGTTTGCAGATATCGACAGTAGCGACCTATCGGGAACTGCGCGCAGTCTCAATTGTGACTGCACAAACAAGTTGGCACGTCGCTGTCGATGAGTCCAACCGTAATCAGCTGGCAAGTCTCACTGCAGCTAATCAGTGGAATTTTGCTTATCTGAAGGGCGAGCTGAGGAGAAAAAAAAAACGACTGCAATTTTGGAGTCAGCATGCCAATTTTAGTTTTAATCAGCATAAAAAAAAACTCAACAGAATTTGTTTTTCCCCAAATTGTTCCCCTGTGTAGTAATAAACAACAGCAGCTCCTACAATGAGTAGTGGTAATAATAATGAAATGAAGGCACACGTTCTTGTCCACACTGGCCTCTCGCAATTACGCAGACGCGACCCGCTGCGCCTTCTCGGCCGAGGCGATGTCGCCTCTAAAGCCGCTTTCAAAGCGCACAGCTGCATCTCCTTTTCACGGCTGGAGTGACGGGGCGCAGAAAAGGGGAGGGAAAGAAAAAGAAAGGGAAGAACGGCACGCCATAAATACCAAAGCGACAGAGAATCATACCAGCCGGCGCGGAGACAAAGGAGCTGACGGCGAAAGAGCGCAAGTGAAAGCGCGGCGATATGTAACAGGTTGCTTTATTTCTGCGAGCGGCCACAGAGCACGTTAACGATGTTGTCATTCAGGTGCCGGTGTCAAGTGGTGTAAAAAAAAACCAACAACAAAAAAGCGGCAGCTACGCCATGACCTTGAGCCACCTCCTTTTTACAACTTCGCTTATCTCGGCCTCTTGTCCTCAAACAACTTGACACAGGAACAAAAGAACACTGATAACAAAAACAAAAAAACCAAAAAGCAGCTTTGAAGGGGAAAATGCCCAATAAACCGAATAATCTCCATCTTGGATTAACAGTGTGTCATAAAGCAATTTCATGTGGCCTTTCTTTTTTTCCGGCCAATAAAAGTCCAAACGGGCAAACGCACGAGCGACTCAAGTGTCGTCGGGCAGCCTCGAATCAACGGCATACGTGCCCGGACGAGCGTCGGCGGCCTGCGATGCGGAGATAAGCGGCCACTTTCATCCGGAACGTCCGCCGACTATGCATGTATTTGAGTGGAGGCTTTTCTTTTTTGGGAATGCTTGTAAACGGGAGGAGCTCCAGCTAACCACGCGGCTGTCAGTCGATCGGGTGACACAATTGCTTAGCACTGTGCCAAAAATACTGGATACTGTATAAATTCTATTGATTTGACGGAGGCTTTTTACTGAGCGCCTTTATTCGTACAAATGGTCCAAAGTAACAGAGAGAGCAGCCCCTGATTAATTGTGTTTGGGGAAATACGGTCTCGAGTTTTGTTTGTGCGGGTTAGTTAGCAGTAGTTAGTGAGCAAATACGGTTCCTTGCCCGATTGCTACAACGGCTCCTCCCGGTCCATCGTTCGATGAGCAAATGTCGCTGAGGCCATGCTCAAGAAAAAGATGACATTCCTCCATTTTTTTTTTTTTTGCACAGGCAGCAGAATGAATTTGGCCTCCACATAAATAAAGGAGGGTGTCAAGTTTCACTGGGAGACAGCAGAGCAGGTTTCGCACTTGCACACGCGCAGGTGGTGTAAGTGTCGCGGGGGAAAACAGAACAAAAAAAAATATGTTCTTTGAAATGGACGTTTTACAAGACACGAAGTATAGACGGAATGTGTGCAAAGCAATGCGCGGCTTGGCGACCGTGTTACACCACATGCCAACGGGAAATATTGTTATGGTTACAAAACCTCCTTTGTTAAGAAAATAAAAACATGCAAACAGAAAATCATGCAATGCCTTTGAGTTGAAAAAATAAATAAATAAAAATAAAGGTTCAAGAGACGCACAGATGACGTATTCCAACAAAAATATGTTTAATAATATTCGTGATACAATACAAGTATACACCCAGCGGACACTTCAGTAAGTAAACTTTGGAAATGTTTTAGGATCCAAAGCTGAGCTGCATAAAAAAATAGAAATAATAATGGAGTTGAATAAAACATTGAAAAAATAGAAATATTAATGGAATTGAATACAAAATTTAATTAAAAAAACAATTTCAAGAAAAAAGGAAACAAAGTTTTGTACACAAAAAACGGTGACTGAGTTTTTTTAATTTTTTTTTTAACTTAAACCTGTTCCACAGAATTGTACGAGTTAATGTAAACAACAAAATTTCAATTCTGTTGAATAATTGATATAGTATCGTACATATAAGTTGACTGCATCATACATGGGGGGGGGGGGAATAATAAAAAAAATGACATCAATAAGCAGCGTTTCTGTGAATAACGGGAGATCGCTTTCCCATAAAAATCCGCCAATAGGCGAATGCACAAATGCCAAAGCACGAATATGCGGGCGTTCCTAATATTGAGGCCGGTGGGTGAGTGTGTAACAACAAAATGAATCACGCCAACATCATCCAAAACGATGATGCGGAAACGCTCGGAACGATCAATGCTCACATCTGATTGGACGTCTTCGTGTCTCCTGGACCGCTGTCCCGCTTTTGGGGTTACCTGGTGACAAGAGCAGCAAAAATCAACATTACGCCAAAAGTCTTTCTCGAGAACGCCCCATCATGGGGACAAATATTGAAAAACTGCTCTCATCTGACTGATGTCTCCTTTGAGATTCTCAGCGTCAGACTGACTTCTTAGTAGCGAGGAGTGTCGTGCTTGTCCCGAGAGTCGCTTGTGCGGCCGCGTCCTTCGATTAAGCCTCTCGTCGTACTTATGCTACGAATCAAACGATACCGTCGACGAGTATCCCGAGACATCGGCAATTCTCAATTGACATTTTTTCTTCCTCAATGTGACCGCTGGCGGCCGCCTGTAGGGCGGCGCCCCTAGCGCCCTTATTGACCAGCCGCCACTGGTGGTGAGCGACTTTTACAGAAGTTAAGAACATGAATTGTTCAAAAATATGCTGGTCATATTTTCAAACATAACATGCGTACATGTTCAACGTACCTTTTAGAGCACCTTATTAGCAAACTGAGGATGAGTCCAATTAGCGCACTTAGCAATTGCATAAATACCAAGTGAAATAAATCCGCGTGCATGGAAGGAGCACTTTTTGAAGTCCATCTTAGGAAAAGAGTCGTTCAACAAGCGAGACTTGCGTCACCGATGACGTCGGTTAGGAAAAGTGGAGGTGAATTCGTCGGAAACATCTTTTCCGGATGTCGGAAAGGAAGCGCCTTTTCGTCTCTTCTTGACCCCATGACCTTTTCCACAAAGGTTAAGGAAGGTTGTATCAAGGTTTGGAGATAATGGCTTTCCAAAGAGGCCACAGCACAAAGTCAAATGTGACTTGCGTCTTGTGTGCAAAAGAATCGATGCGATAATATGATAATATAATATAGAATATAATACTACGAACCTCTTGTTGCGACACGCATCCAGGTCTTCCTCCAGGAAGTCGGCCCTCCTCTGAAGGAAATCGACCTGCGACATCGACACGCGTCATCAACCTTCGGGAATGAACCGTCGTAAATATGAAAACTTTGCGCGAGTTGTGCTTTTCGCCGGAGAAGAGGGGCCCGAGACAAGTCGGCTCGGCGGATGAAAGGCTCGCCTGTCGAGTGCAGGGGGGTCAGGAAAGAAGGGTCGGGGTCACGAGATGAGGGCGCAGGGGTCAAGCCACGCGGGGACCGCGTGGAAAGCCTCGGCGGCGGGTTGGCCGAGTTTCGGACGGCCTTTCGTTTGGCTCCAAAGCGGGCCGGCGTTTATTTATCAAGTGTCTGGCCAACGTGAAAATAAACTCCATCACCGTTTGCACATTGAGTGCCTGACACCTTCCGTTCTTTTTTCACACTTGGAACATAGTCCAGCGTGCTGAAATGTTATTTAAAACATGGCCCGTAAAGGTAATAAAGGTTTTACGATTGACAGCCACCCGCCAATGGATAACGACATCATTTCCAAAGACGCCGCAGTTTACAGCGTTGAAATGCGACCTGAGACGCGACCCCACGGCGTCCGAGTATAACGCTCGGCGTATTATGTAAATGTTGTCAACATGGAAGAGCTTTCTGGCAATTTTGGGGAGCCGCGCGAATTTTCACGGATAATTCGGCGTGTGTTCAAAGAAGGCGGGATTGTGCGCGAGCACGCCGCAGATATGCGAAGCATCGTGCCAGTCGCATGACACGGCCAATTGTGGGATTTGCTTTTCGGCCTGCCAAGGGCGGCTGGCGATGCCCACATTGTAAGATTTCGTTTGCCTTTGTACATTTTGCCACATTTTTTTCCTCCGCACAATTATTTAGCCGCTAACCCTAACTCGGCGAGTGAGTGTGTCAAAAGCAGCTTGGAAAAATTGTAGAATATCACTTTTTAAATATTCGTACGTAATCACCGCCCAATAAAAAGCACGCAATTTACAATTTATTTGTTCCTTGAAAAACCAAAATGTTTTTCCCTTTTCATTCCAAAATGTGGTTGTTTTTTTCCGAAAACATGGAAAAACAATACGGGAACACTTTATCCATCCTGCCGCATTTGCACTGGCAGATATTTCATATGCGATTCGTAAGAAATCTTGCTTTGATTCAATTTGAAATGCCACTGCGCATATCCGAATCACGCCACTTGAGAATGGAGTCACTTGCAGCGCGGGCATTGTATATCGCGGCGCCAACAGCCTACCGATGCACAATTTGAATCTGCGGCTCGAAGTTCCCACCTGAGCTTTGAGCGACGCGATGGTATCCTCCAGTTCTCGTCGGAGCTCGGCGGGAATCAGACCTTTAATTTTGTCCTCGTACTCCCGACGCACCGCCGTGACCTGAGAAAGACGTCAGACCGCCCAATGAGAATTAGCATGCGCGTACGTCCAAAGGCCTTTGCTCCAGCGCGCACACGCGAGAGGCGATTACCTCTCACACGCGCGGCTGAAAACATACTGAATGGCTCTCACACGAAACTACAAGGCTTTCCCATGCGCTCGTGAACGGCTCTCCCGTCAAACATCACTTAGGCGCTTGACGTCGCTCACCAGACTTCTTACAGATTTTCCCTTCGTCAGCTCTAAAAGTCAGCTCTAGGAGGCTCTCAGGTTCTGTTCCGATTCCAATTCGGATTCTGAAAATGAATTGAATTGAGATACAAACTTGGTCAAAGAACGGATTGAAGGCACCGCTGTACCCGACCGGTGTCGATTGTATACGCAACTTTTTCTGGCCCAGGTAGCAAAACACACACGCACAGCAGGCATTCCTGCTCTATTCATAGCTCAGAGTTCCCTCACGAGTCAGAGCGGCTTCACGTCACCACAGGGGGTCCCGCACGGGCCAGCACGACGCCCCCTGCTGGCCGCTCACGTCTGGCGTCGCTCGCTAACGCCGCATTTACGCGACACGACGCATCAACGCGGCGGCGGATGGCCGGCGAGTTCGCGCGCTACATCTCCGCCGGGGGGAGGAACTGGAGGAAGTCTGTCTGGGGCGAAATTACACGTCTGATTATAGAAGCTGAGAACGGCTTTCAAACCGACAAACACACATGAATGGAAAGCTCGCCGGGGTTCACTTATAGCAGCGCAGCGCGCAAACGCAGCCTGCGAGCTATAAAAGCATGTGCGCCATCAATCCGCTTGCTGACTCACTCAGTTTTGGTAATTAAGAGCAAAAGTGCGGACCGAGTGCCACGCCAAATTCTTGCCGCTGTCTAGCGCGCTGTTGTGCACCGTTGGATGTACCTATTTGAAGATTCTTTTTCAAATTTACTTCAATCTTTTGTTTTTTTTTTTGGATTTATCACTGCTTTTTCAAGACATTTTTGGGTTAAAAAAAACAACAACAAAAATGCAATTAAAATGGCCGTCAATTACCCCCAGATTTTGACTATTTGCGGTCCGCCCTGGTCCCCTATTGCCTGTCCACTGTATGTATATGCATGCTATGAACAGAATACGTGTCGCTCTACTGTGGGTCGAAGTCGAAGACGACGACGAGGTGGAAAGCGGGTTCTTTGGCAGAAAGAGAAGAGGAAAGCACAGAGCCTAGAACTGAATGTGGGGACTTTTGAATGTCGGGACTACGACAGGAAAATCTCGGGAGTCGGTTGACCAAAGAGAAGGTCGATGGATGTTGTGGGGGGGGGGGGGGGGGGACGTGAGGGCAGTTGGTGTTCGACAGGAGGATGCAGGAGAAAAGGATGCTGACATGGAAAAGGATGACGCGCTGTGGCGACCCCTAGAGGGACGAGCCCGAAGGGAAAGAAGAAGAAGAAGAAGTAGGTCGTCCAAAGTGGGTCGCGTTCGTGACAAAAGATGACGGAGTGAATGAGGAAAGCCGTGCAAGAAAATACTGAAAAGTACTGAGTACGCCTTTAAAGTGTCCAAAAGCTGCGGTTACCTTAACTGCGATCAGGCTGCCGATGCGCCGAAATCGACGACGGTAAAGCACGCTTGAGTGAAATCGAGATCGACTTTTAGTGCCAAATGACCGGGATTTTGGAACAAAGCCAAAGAAAAAGCGTTGACGCCGTTTCTCGAAGCAGCCGACTGAAAAACTTCGCCTGCAGCCCGTTTCAAAAGGCAGCAATAGTTCCTGATTCCGATTGTTTTGAAGAGTGCCGCGACGAGCGCCAGTCACTTTCCTGAAATTACAACATTTCATCTAAATATAGTCCTCCGATGGTGGTGCCCCGTCGCTACTGTCACACGCCGCGTTTTTTGACAGCTGCGAGCGGAAAGGAACAAGCCCGCAACACTTTCAACGTTCACGTGAAGTTTGTCACGTCGTCGCCAAGGTTGATGTATGCTAACGAAGGCGCGTGTAAGTCGTTGCCAGGAAGACATTTTTGCGGGACGAGTGAGGAAAAAACCTCGTCGGGAACAAGGCGGCACATCAAAAACGACGGCAGTCACGAAGTTGGCGCCTCGGCATCCGTTGAGGTCGGAACGCTTCAAAGCGGCTGCGGATCCGCCGGAGGGTGCGGGAACCAACGCGGGCGGGTGTTTCCCGACCCTCATCGAGCCAAGACATTCGAAGCATTTCAAGGCGCAGACGTTACGCTACATAAAAACCTTCCATCAACTGCTACTTCGCACATACAACAACACTCACAGGTGTATATTCTGTGACTTTCTTATTTTTGGTAGCGATATTGAGCACATTTAATATTTAAGATTGTCAGCTCCAACCCGTTTAGTGGCACAAATACACTCTTAGCACACCTCCGACCTCTGCATCGTCTTATAAAACATAAGCTAATCAATCTGGAGTTTGTCATCCTCGGTCAGGCAGGAGGAAAAAAAAAACCAGCACGAGTGCTCATCGGTCTCCCAAAATCGGAAGAAACGTCAAGTAGCGCCCGTGGGACCGGCTCGCTGACCGGCGCAGATTTACGGCGAGCGGATCAGAGCGAGGGGCGCCGGGGTACGCGAGAGCGAGCGAGCGAACGAGCGCCTCTGGTGTACGAAGACGAGCCTCCTGTGCGACGATATTCGCGAGCGCTTTCTTCTCAGCGTGCGTCAAGGTCAAAACACTGCCTGATGACGGACAGAGCATTCTGCGTGTCAGCGCGCAGGCGGCGGTGGCATTCCTGGCCCTCGGCGCCGCCTCTTCAAGGCAAATCTTCACGTGCGAGGGGGCAAAAAGGACAACGATGGCAGAGTCTCGGGGGACCGGAGGATATCGGCGCAGCGGCCCAGAGGGCACAATTCATTCGATGCGTCTCGTGCAAGGAAGCTTCTGGAATTTTCTGCTCAGGATCGAGACTGCGGGGAAGATGTGACTGAGTGCGTCACGCCGCCAGCGGAGCGAACAAACGCAGACGAGCGGCGCCCGATTACCTTCTCTCGGCTCTCCAGCTCTTTGCCGAGCAGAGTCTTCTCTGAGCTGCGCAGCTGCCGCTGGAGACTTTCCACCTTCTCCCGCTGGGCCTGAGGGAAGGCAGAAGACGGTGAGCGCCGTCGGCTCGAGGCGAGCGCGGGACCCACGCGGTGAGGACGGCGAGGAAAGACGAAGCAGGCGGCTGGCAAAAATCGCAGACGGGCGCTCCGAAAACACATTTGTCAAACTCAAGGCCCGGGGGCCACATCCTGCCCGCCGCATCCATTTGTTTGTGGCCCACTCAAGTAAATAGAGTGCAACAACATCAACGTTGCTTGATAAATGGATTTAAAAAAAAAAAAAAAAAAAAAAAGGTTGAAAATCTGTTCCACAATTACAATTTTCTTTACTTTTTGAGACATCTTTGCAAGCATTTTTTTCCCACCAAGGCGCACCGCGCACCGAGCGATGCAAAGCGACTAAACTGTTCGGCAACTAGTTCTCGTGAGCAGCTGAACATCGGCCGCCGGCTTTGGAATTGCAATGCAGGAAAACAACAAACTCTCCCGATGTTTGTTGTGTGTTATCATTCATTATAGGTTGGTTTTGAGTGACTTGGGTGCGTACTGCTACGGACACTCCAGTCAGCGTTTTGGGGGCTGCCGCCGCTTAGTCCTTTCCCGCGGTCACATTAGGCTGCTCGCAATAACAATCCAGACAGGAAGTGGAAACAAAAGAAACGTGCCTCCTCTCCTCAGGGAAGACTTTGTACAAGATTGTGGACGAGATGGCCCGGCTTCACAGATCAGGACTCTCGGGTTTTAGCGCTGCGAACTTATCTAAGCGCCGTCACGCTTGAAAAGAAAAGGGCTTTCCCCAAACAGTTTGCACAAAGTTGGACAGGAGTTAGCCGATTGGCGTCAAAGCACGTCTATTTTGCGATCAAACCCAATTGCTCCCCGTGTTGACGGCTCCTAATTATGTCACAACAGTCATTACGGCAAAGCTGACCTCATTGTTAAAAGACCACAGCCGAGACTTTCTCGCTCTGGGGATCAGCAAACCTTCGCAGGCGTCGCCGAGCCGATCGTTAATGGAATTGTTATCTGTTTATATTTGGAGGCAATAGAAGCGGGGCATTAAGTTGATTACATTTCCCATCTGGAGGCTCAATTTGCCTCTTTTAAAGAATCCGACAAGAAAAGAAGAGAAAAAAAGGACGGAGAGGAAAGAAAGTCATGAATGCGTTGTTTGCGTGAACGGAAAGAATGGTGCCGATTGTGCGTGGAGCCCAAAAGCAGACGTTTGGAACGCGCATGTGGACACGTCGGCTTGGATTTTGGAGAGTGCAAGGCACACGCGCACACACGTAGCAACAAGCGTGTGAGGGGCGGGGCGTCACGAGCATCACTGACCTCCGTCGTCGCTCAGTGAGACGAGTGAGGCCAGGTGCGAGCTGATTTCTCGCGCTTCCCGGAACGCAAAACGGGCAGCGACCGCGCGACGATGCGTCTTTTGAACTTTCACGGTTAACAAAGGTGTATGTCAATAAATCGGAATAGTGTAGAAAAGTTAGTTCGCGTGAGAAAGTTGTTGTCCCTTTCTTGAATTTTGTTTTACGCATCATTCGGACAGACATGAAGCCATCGGCGTTTGTCGGCGTTTCATCCCCCCTCCCTTTGCCCGCCGTTCGCCAACGCGTCGCACATTTCGCGGGTTCCGCTCTTGACAAAACCACGCAGCGGTTTGTTTGTCCGCTACTACTGGAGAAAGAACCGATACTTCAAACTTTGGCCCAGCTAGGCGAGGTCATGAGAAAACAAAACGTACTCCGATACGCACACAGGAACATTATTAATTCCGAACATTTACAAAAAAACGAAAGCCATTTGAGGCCCACGTGTACGGAAGATGACGACGACGACGACGACGACAACCCGAAGGCCGCGTTCCAGGAAGGACACGATGACAAGTTTTCTTCCTGAATAGCAATTTTCATATTTGAAGCCACTCTAACATTGTGCACAGTTTGAATATCAACATTTATAGGAAAAACAAATCTTGACTTCAACGATATTACGCATAAAATCTTCATATAAAAAATGAACTAAATGCTTACAAACAAGCTGTTCTTCAACACTCATTTCAAATATTTAGATTTTAAAAGTGAAATACAGTTGAAGCGCGATTAGGCGGTGATTCTTTTGGATACCACTAGAGGGAGTTTAAAAAAAAAACACATTTTGAGAATCGCTGCATAATACAACTAAATAAAACGAAAACAAAAGAAAGGAACTCACCTTCTAAAGACAGAAAGATGTTTCTGTCCCCTCGTGTTGTTTGTGTGCAGATTTACAAATACATTTATCCGCTTAATTGATACTGAATTCATTGTATTGCTCCTATTGTGCAGAGCATCCATTTCCTGTTTTCCTCTTTGCCCGTCTGTGGTGGCATCACCAAACAGCCCGAAACACATCCATCCGTCCATTTTCATCTCACTGAATATTTGCGGCCAACTGTTCCCGAAAATGGAGTTGAAACTCCCGATTTGTACAATCTTTACGCCGTTTGAATTTCGTTGCGCTGTACTTGTTTGAAGGGCAAAACGAAAAGCAGACGGCACATTTGTTGCGAGTCCCAGTTTGTGACATGACATTTTCTCTTTCCGTGCGCCATCACGGTCTTTGATCATTAGAAAACCATTAAAAACACACACACACACACACACACACACCGTGCCTGCTGTCCTTCCTCTCATGCAACGGAGAGCTCGAAACTCGCGGCGAATCATTCGCAGATCAACAGACAACATGGAAAAAAAAAGAGCTGCCGTTTCCCGTCTTGATCTTCTTAATCAGGCCACTTTGCAGACGCTCGCCATCGCTGTCCACGTCGCTACCACCGTTGCCGGCGATTTCATCATTCTATTTTGTTTATCGGGAATCAAAGGCTGCGTTTCACCGAAAAACATCGAGGAGGAGTTGCGAGGATTGCGGCAACTGAGACGCGGGACAGCTCGTCCGTTAGGTGGAACATTCCGTGAAATTCAACCAACAGATGCGCCTCAAACTAACAACCTTGCAAGTGCGTGACGGGAACAAAGAGTGCCATCAAAGAAAGACAATGTCCAAAAAGTGTGGGATCATTTGATCATTTAAAAAAGAAGATAAAGTGCAACGTCTACTGCCACACAATGAAGTTATGGGAAAGAGTAGTGGAGGCTGAGACTTCTGACTCAGGACAGAAGTGAGTATTTGCGAGCAACAGTATGGTTTCATGCCTAGAAAGAGTACCACAGATGCATTATTTGCCTTGAGGATGTTGATGGAAAAGTACAGAGAAGGTCAGAAGGAGCTCCATTGTGTCTTTGTAGATCTCGAGAAAGCCTATGACAGAGTACCCAGAGAGGAGCTGTGCTACTGCATGCGGACGTCTGGTAGAATAATACAGGACATGTACGAGGGCAGCAGAACAGCGGTGAGGTGTGCTGTAGGTGTGACAGACGAATTTAAGGTGGAGGTGCGACCGCATCAGGGATCGGCCCTGAGCCCCTTCCTGTTTGCAGTGGTGATGGACACGCTGACAGATGAGGTTAGACTGATGTTTGCAGATGACATTGTGAGCTGCACTGAAAGCAGGGAGCAGCTGGAGGAACAGTTCGAAAGTTGGAGGCATGCACTGGAATGCAGAGGAATGAAGATGGGCCCAAGTAAGACAGAATATATGTGCATGAATGAGAGAAGTGGTGGGGGGAGAGTGAGGCGACAGGGAGAAGAGATAGCAAGGGTGGAGGACTTTAGATACTTGGGGTCAACCGTCCAGAGCAATGGGGAGTGTGGTCAGGAAGTGAAGAAACGGGTCCGAGCAGGTCGGAACGGGTGGAGGAAGGTGTCAGGTGTGTTCTGTGACAGAAGAGTCTCTGCTAGGATCAAGGGCAGCAAAGTTTAGAAGACAGTGGTGAGGCCGGCCATGATGGACGGAGTAGAGACAGTGGCACTGAAGAGACAACAGGAAGCAGAGCTGGAGGTGGCGGAAATGAAGATGTTGAGGTTCGCTCTCGGAGTGACCAGGTTGGATCAAATTAGAAATGAGTCCCATCGGAGGGACGGCCGAGGTGAGATGTTTTGGAGACAAAGTTAGAGAGAGCAGACTTGGATGGTTTGGACACGTCCAGAGGAGAGAGAGTCAGTATCTTGGTAGAAGGATGATGAGGATGGAGCTGCCAGGCAAGAGAGCGAGAGGAAGACCAAAGAGAAGGTCGATGGATGTCGTGAGGGAAGACATGAGGGCACTTGGTGTTCCAGAGGAGGATGCAGGAGAAAAGGACGCTTACATGGAAAAGTACGGCGCGCTGCGGCGACCCCTAAAGGGACGAGCCCAAAGGAAAAGAAGATTTTCATGAGGAAAAAGTGATGTCATCAGCGTCACGCAACCAAGCTCGTGCCATCGAAAAAGTTGCCGACGAGGTGCAGCAGAGCAAAACTCCCCGTTTCACCAGTTTTACAACCTTTGCCTGGCAGCTGCATTGGCGGCAATACAGCGTCGTTATTACGCAAATTCCTTTCTCAAAGCTTCAAAGCGATAATGCTACCACGGCACGGCACGGCACGGCACATCAAACAGTCGGACGGCGGCAGCTTCAGGGCGTCGTTTTACGTGCCACGTAAAGTGAAAGGTTGACTGACAGTTTGTAAACATCGGTGGCGCCCGCAAAGATTATGAGCAAATTCCACCAAAGTTGGAGTTTTTTTTTACACAGCTAAAACTGCCACGGCGGGAAGACGGCGTCGTTATCACGCAAAGCCATCGTGCCAATCTTCAAACCGAAACACCTGCGCCAGATAAAACAAACCACGGCGGTGGCGTGTGTCAAAAAGCGATACGGGGACTAACAGCTTGCAAACATTGGTGGCGCCCAAACAGGTTAGTAGCGCGGATGCAGCCAAAGAGCCGCCGTCTCGGAATCGGGGGCGGGGGGAAACGAGGTAAGGACAAGACTGACGACTTTTGCTGGCCGTCGTCTGCTTGGCCTCGTTTTGAAGCCGTGCCCGAAAACAACTTTTTATAGACACTAAAAGCATTATTATGTTTGATCACGCAAACATGCTCACAAAAAAACAGATGGAATAAAAACATGGCAGCCAGTTTCGTTTGATAGTTTTATAGAAATGACATCACTGGAGAAGATGGAAGCCATTTTGCTTGGGAGCCGCGAATTGCGAGCTCCCGCTTTGACAAAAAGTTGATCTACTCACAAAATGATTCTCTTGTATGTCTGACGTGTTTTTGGTGTTCTTCTGCAAGAGCATTTCATTACCGCTTGCCATTCGTCGCTGGCATGAAGTGGGTCCGAAGTTTTACAATGCCCCAATTTTGTATTGAAACTCAAGCAGTTCAATGTCTGATTGTACTCTGAAATGAAAGCACAGAACAAATCAAAGATTATTCTAATAATCGATGAATTTGTTGATGATTTTTTTCAGTGGATTGGATAAAAAAAATGTTTCATTTCCATCCCTCCATTAAAACAGAAATGGATTACGATGTCTGTCACATGTCAAAAAATGTTGAATGTTGTAAAAGCAGGAGCTTGCAAATGTCTCATTTTGAGTCAACACAAAGCTAATCTGTCTGATTTCACGGAGGACTACAGAAATCGGAGAATATTTACTGTTGAGAGGCTGAAAGTCTTGAGGATTTGGACAATTAAGTTGAACAGGGGAACAATTCATCAATAAATGCCAGATGAATCAATCAAGTTGGGAGTCGGCTGGAAAGTATCCAGCGGGCCGGTAAAGTCGGCGGCCGTCGCCCCCCGGCCGCATCCTTCCGATAAAGGCCCTTCCCGCCATTCCCGCAACTGCTGGTGGAAATGTTTAGCCACCGTGGCAGACAGACGTGAATGACAAAAACACTCACATATCATATAAAAGTCACATCAAAAGATGAGAAGAAAACACGAGAGATATTACTACGTGTTGTCTGTTTCCATAGCAGCCTTTCCCAAAAACAGATTCTGCTTTGAGTTTTTATACTGCAAGAGTGCAACTTTTCAAAAGAATAATACAGTACGAATGTGCTATTATTGAGAAGCACTGAGGGCTTTTTGATTCATATATGTTGTCATAAATTCATGTATATTGTGTTCTCCGTCATGGATTTAACTTGCAGTATTTGTACACTTCCATGACAGTCAAGAGTGTTGAAATGCTTCTAAAAAGCTGGCCTACGTGTGCGCGAACGCGTACGTGTGCGTGCGGAGGATTGCGGTTAAGCTCGTCCAGATGCTCGGAGCGATACGCTCGTTATCTGCCATGCGGGCTGGGATCATTGGGAAACGGTCCGGCGCGATGCGGGAGGATCCGATGTCCTCGCAGAAAACTGGACGGGGAGAAATGGAAGAGAAGAGAAGAGAATGCAGGCAGGACAGAAGACAATCTGAAATGCGAGAAGCGAATCCACCTTTGTCCACCGCACGCTACTTCCTTGCGGCTTGAAACGAGCGACGCACGACTGGAGTTGGAGTTGGATGTAGTATTGTACTCCGCCGTCTCCAAAATGCCGCAGGTCAACAGCCACATGCCGAGAAGGAAATACGGCGGACCCCCGCGCACTTGAGTTTCTTCAAATTTGTTTGCAGTTTTTTTTCGGGCAGGAACCAACTCAAGAAACACTTGGTGGCGATTTATCGCCGTTTATTCAAGAATGTTTTGGGTTCCAAAAATCGATTTTCAATGCGGTTAGAATGGGCGTCAATTATCCGTGGATGTTCGCTATTCGCGCCCTATCCCCCTGCAAATAGCGGGGGTCCATTGTAGACGAGACCCTTATTTGTGGTTTTGTCCTGTTTCAAGTGATGTGTTCAATGTGGCATGGGTTTTGCAGCGCCCTGAGATCAAACCCAAGCGCCCCAAATTGAGGCAGGTCGTCCTGAGCCGAGTTGAGGCGCTATCGTGCGGTGGAAAAACGGCAAAAGTCAACAACAACCTGGCAAAAAAACGTTTTTGTGTGTGTGTGCTTTACAAAGTTACAACACAGTTTGGGCATATTTTGATGACAGGAACTTTACACAAACTACCGGGGGTCCTGGGTTTCCGACAGATGAGGTTTCAAGGGTACAAATGCTGCACAATCAACGAGTTTGTTGATGTGCATGTGGTACAAGAAGGCACGCTCAATTCGTTTTTTTGTTTTTTTTTAAAAGTACTTTTCATTTGTTTGCTTTATATATACTGCAGACATGAATAAAATACTGCACAAATCTTATCAAGAATATTTCTTATTTCTTGTCAAAAGTCTCACTCACCAACAAAGAAGTAAAAAGGTTTTACACAATTTTCACGTTTAAGCAAATTTTTGCTTGAAATAAGTAAAAAAAAAAAAAATGTAAAGAAAATTGCCAGCGGAGTAAGTTTTCTTTCTTTCAACAGCTAGCAAAAGCATTGTTGCTGTTGCTCAAGCGAAGGTCCTCAAAAGCTAACATGAGCCACAAATCTGCCAGCTGTCAGCTCGCTCACAAACAGTATTTGGCAGTTTGTACGTACGTCTGAAAACGTGACCGATGGGCATTTCTATCAGCGATACAATGATTACGACGCTCAACGGAAAATCACAAACTCAAAGAGCGCTCCCAGCCATGTGAGCAGGTATGGGCACGCATTCATATTAACTCGAGGAAGGGCTCCAAAATATGAGCGATAAAGCGTCAATCGAGCACCGGTGTGATCTCTGCGTTTTGTACACAAACATACACGACGCCTTGGATTTCGGTCTTTCCCTGGGTGGTCTCCTCCCTCGCCGCAGATAAGGCCAGCGAGTCTCCCTCGGGTGGAGTAAAAGCAACAGAAGGCAGGAGCAGAGGAGGAGGAGGGGAGGAGGAGGTAAAGAAAAATGCCAGGGGCCTCTTTAAACTCGGCTGTTTTGTTAGGAGCCGCTTCAAGTGCGGCGGGGGCCTTCTATTTGCAGCGTGCTGTCAGAAGTTTCTCCCAAAGTCTGGATTAAAGAGATCCTCTAATGACACCGAGGCTGCAGCGAGGGGGGGAAAAAACGCCGCTGCCTCCAGCCACACACGCACACGCACACGCATTAGGTTAGGAGCAGACACATGCACAAGGGGCATAAAGTACACACGGCAAAAAAAATTACGAAAAAAAAGGCAGCGTATGGACTGCACACACACGCACGCACGAGTCGATGTGTGCTCGATGCTCAACTATTCTGCTTGTAAATAATGAACGAGGCGCTAACCTCAAGGAGAGACGGACGGCCAGAGAGACGACGAGACTCTCTTTTAAATGCACTTTTTTAGGTAAAGAAGGTAAAGAAGAAGCAGGAGGAGGAGGAGGCGAGGTCTCCCTCCCTCCCTCCCGAGGTGTGAGAGGGGAGAAACTTCTGCTCTCTGTCTGCGTGTACGCACCACAATACAGGCTGTCAAGATTTTGGCAGCACTTTCCCATTAACCGTTTCTGCACAAAACCTCGAGAGCCAAAAAAGAAATGGGGAAAAAAAAAAAACTTCAAAAAAAAACATTTACACCCCCCCCGCCCGCCCCAGCCGATTGCGACGCCACTGATGAAAATAGTCTGACAATCGCTCCAGTAATGAAGACGCGTTGCAAGGCGAGCTATGCCCACAAGGGGAACACACTGTTCTGTCTCTCAGCTGTTGCTGAGAGCAACAGTAGAAAGAGAATAGGAAACACGTCTGAAATATGCACCATATGCCTGTGTGTGTGTGTGTGTGTGTGTGTGCGTGCGCCCTGCTACGTTCTTGTCTCAGGTTTATCGAGTAGTGCATAGCTCCACAGATGCTAAGTAAGTTTAGCAAAAGCACTGCAGGCTAAAAAGACTTGGTAATACTTTAAAAACTCGTTTTTTTTTTTTAAAAGATTGAAATCACAATGGAATGTTCACATTTTTGGTTCAAAAAAAGATAAAAGTCACAGCCCGTTTGCAAGTGCCTATTGTGTAAAGCCTGCGGCGCACCGGAGCGATCTGCTCAGCAAACGGTCGCCAATGACTTCATGGCGACTTTTGTCCATCACGAGGCCTCAAGACGAATTTCTAACATTGGATCAAACTCAGCGTGTGCGTGCTAGCCGAGTTTCGCGCTAAGGGCAGAAGTTCAGGTGGCCAATCAAAACGCATCCTCCGTTCACATGATTTCAAGATGGCAGAAAGATGGATTCATGCATGAAATTTTTTTTGTTGGCGTCTTCCAAGGAGCTGCAACGCGACACTCCACTGAATCGACAGTTGGTAACGTCGTGTGCCAGTTAAGAATGTTCCAATGCCACTTGCAACTTTGAGCTTTTATGAAGGCGACTTTGGAACTGAAGAATGTCTTGAGGGCATCTGTGCCCGCAACTGATGGCATACTTTTAAAGATGCAGTAAAGTCATTGTGGTCTTTGTTTTTCTCAATCCATTAATTGTTTTAAGACGAGTACAGAAAACGTGCAGAGACTGGGAACAATTGACTATTGAATTGTTGAGCTAGCATTAAACACGCTTTCGAGGTGAAGCAACCAGCAACATGAGTACCCAGCGCCCGTACCCCTGCAGTGGCTATTCCGTGCAATTGCTACTTACTCTTACTTATTGATAATAACTTGGCCCGGTTCTACATCTGGAAAGTAGCGTGCAGTTAGCCATCAAACTATGTCTACAACTCCCCAAAAATCTAAAATCCTCCGTCAAGTGTTATATGTTATTTGGGCTACAGAGTCTCTGCCGTGCGCGTGGCACGGCGCGTAGCGAGGCCCCCGTGGCAGCTGGCGACCGCCGCCGGACCGCCGGGACTGGCGGCTCGGTCCGGCGAACGGCGCTAGGGTCGTCGGCCTCACGGTTGCCGACCGCGACGCTGCGGGGATTCAAATTCGGCAGGGCTTGTTAACAATATTCTTCTCTGTCCAGTGGGAAATTTACAGGACATTTTTTTTTGCTCACTTTCCAAGGCCTTTGAGAAAAGTGTGACTCCTCGAGCACAAATGAAGGCGGCTTCTGTGGTTTCATGAGTAATTTCCCTTTGTTGTCTGCGATGGCGCATGGTCCCTGTGAGTCGTTCCACTTCCCACGTTCCCGCTCAGCATCCCGGAATGTTATCTCTCCGGCTGCTACTTCCACCCCCTCCGTCTGATACGCGGATCAAACGCGGCCGGGAAGCCCTCACTCACGGCCGGAAGAGCCATCAATCCGCCAACACCGGGCCGACGCGCCGCGTCGCGAGCACAGCGTGCGCGTCAGTGCTAAGGCAGGCGGGTGAGTGCTAACAGATACATAAAGGCAGTCGAAGGCTGATGGAAAGGGAGACGTCGGATGTTGGACGGCTTTTGCTGACAGCAGCGTGGACGAGAAAGACAAACGCACTTTCATGTAAAAACCAGCACTTCAATAACCTCAACTAGAATTGGGCAAACGTACTGGTTGGAGTGTAATGTTAACAAGCAAGGAGACTTTAAAAAATAGATATATACATTAAGACACGTCACCAATTTTTGTATGGCTTTTGGTCAGAACAGTAAACCCTCGTTTAGCGTTGGGGTGACCTTCAAGAAAACCCCTGCAGTAAATCTGCGAAGAAGCATCCAATTATTTATTGTATTACTATAGAAATGTAGACGTGTATATAAATGTGCATGTCAATGCCAATTTGTGAAACTTCACTGTAGCGAGAGGTGTAGGTATTTTATTTGTCCACTTGAGGTCACCAGCCACACGCATAACACGCGCACATGCCTATTGCGCACGCCCCGCTTGAATGAAGTTAACAGCCGCCCATCTAGACATGGTGTGGTGTGAACAGGCGATTTCCTGGTTTAAACATTTGCACCGTTCCTCACAGTCACGGTTCTGGCAATGTAGTAAGCAAAACGCATGATGAGTACTCAGAATTGATTGCGGTAGTTTTAAACTACAGTACTGTAGTTGTAGAAAATCAAGCTAAACATTGCTCTTTACTTGCATTTGTTTGCGCATTAGCTATTTGTCAGGCTAAGGCTGGTATTTGTGAATTTACTTAATAAAACTCTGACTGTGGCTTGCGTTATAAACGGGTAAGGTACTCAGTAAGGTTGAGGAACATTGTCCTTAAACCGTTGGGACTATTTTCTCCCGCACTTGTTCACAAAGAGGTGAACAAGTGCGCCCCATCGTTGCTTGTGAATGACGGAGCAATTCAGGGAAGCAATCGTGGCACCCACCTGTTCCCAACGAGCCTGTTCACCTGTGGGATGTTCATTCCAAAGCATTCCTCAACTTTCTCACTCTTTTTTACCACCTGTCCCAGCTTTTTTGGGAACGTGCTGCAGCCATCAAATTAAGAAGTTCATTAAGATTATTTGCTAAAAACAAGTTGATCCGTTTGAACATGAAATATCTTCGTAGTCTTCGTAGTGTATTCAATGAAATATAGGTTGAACATGATTTGCAAATCATTGTTCACCGTTTTGATTTCTGTTTAACACAACGTGCCAACTTCATTGGAATTGGGTTGTACTTTAAAGTGTTGAAAATACCTTGAAGACAAATCTATCAAGTCCCTTAAAAGCTTGAACTGTCTTGCGAAGTAAAAGGTAAAACGCAGCCGCTTCAGGAGCCTTGCAGCCTACTTTGTTTTCTATCTATCTATCTATTGCTTGCGCAATGGATTTGTTTTGCTTCGTCAGGCAGACCGGCGCCTCAGGTGCTTTCACGCGACTCAATAATTTCACCAATCAAATCCGGCCAGGCAGTCTTCTCACTGCGCGCACGGTCTTCGGCGCACTTTTTCCCCAAGCAAAGTTTTCAAAGTGACAAATTTCCGTGAAGCAAAGCAGAAACAACGGTGCGCCGTTGTCTAGTCTGCCTAAAAATGTTCACAATTCCGCCTAGAAGAACTTCCTCTTTGAACTTGGGAAAACGTTGTGGTTTTCTATGTCACCTCACTTCTGCTGAGCCTCCAGCCCCAAAAAAAGAAAAACATTTTTGGGGCTGAATGTGTCTTTATTTCTGGTTTTACAAAGATTGCTTTAGTTAAAATGATATTACTGGCCAGTAGCTGAAGTTGCACATTCGTATTTTGTATTTTTGTCTCTTTGACATTCATGCTCTGATTAAATGTTACATAAAAAAACAGAGCATATTCACCAGTTACTCAGTACTTGAGTAGTTTTTTCCCCCTTAGTACTTACTCTTATTACTCTTAGTATTTGGAGGACTACTTTTAACTTTTACTTAAAATAGGATATAGGCACATAACAAAAGATACATTTGGTTGTTTCATTTCACGCTTGTACACAAATAAATGGATCTCGATGCCACTATTTGTATACGAGCCATCAACAAGTCCATTTTTCATAATATGTCCGCTTTACTGTAAGAGTCAAAACAGAGGCACCGTATCTTCGTCAGCAACAAGAGAAGACATTTTTGGTTCGATGTTTGGTTGGGAATGTTTGTGAACAAAGGCACGCACACACGCGGATCCAGAGCACCTGTTCTTGATCCACTGCTGCCATTTCTTCCCACAGCCAAAGTCATCCATCCTTTCAACTCCCTCAGAAACTAATGCATACTGTATATATAACAGCGCCGCAAGAACACACGAGCCCGCAGCCGCCGCAACGGGCCCACTCGGATTGTTTGGCTGCGCCACAGGAAGCCTTCAACACCGCTAACCGCGGCGCGGCGCAACGGCTACATTCTGTGACGTGGTCCTCGTTCGGTAGCGAGTGAGTGACACTCAAACGACGGCACGACGGTCAGCGTGGCATCACGTGAGCCGTCGCTTCGCCCCCGGAGGATGTCGCGAGACGGCCTTGCCTTTGACGAGCGAGGCGGGAATGGGCCTGGATCAAACACAATATACACACTAGTACGCATGTGGGCGCGTGCAGACAAGGGCACTAACTCAAAGCTGCGTTTGCGCTAGGAGCTCGCGGGACCGAAAGCGTGTGTGGACGAAGAAGGCCCACGGAAGACGAGACTTGTGTGAGCGCGTGTGCGAATGTGTACGGCGGGCTGGAAAGAGACGGGACGCGCAGCGGCCGCGGCGGGGAGCGAGAACAGCGGCGCTGATCAAAGCCCGAGCAGGTGACACCGTGGGCGGAGCGCCATTGTTTATTCACCAGCCACCTTCTCCCTTTTGGCAAGATGACGGGAGCGTGTGCGCCTCTGCATGTGTGTGTGTGTGTGTGTGAACAGAGTTTGAAGAGTTCGGAGATGCAGTCTCAGAAAGACAGGCTGTGCGTGTGCGTGCGCGTGTGCGTGTGTCCTCACCTTTCACTTGGCAAGGGTAATGTGGGTTGGAGCTCTGTCACATTTGGCAGACGCGTAGCACAGCAAGTGGTAGCAGACAAAAACACCCACACTAATAAGCTTGCCATTACATTTCAAATATTTAAAATAAATAAAAGCCTGGTGTTGAATTGTTTTGTCCTCCTCCTAAATGTCGCATAGACGTGCAAACCTTATAACGAGCGTACTTACAGTAAGTGCAATAGCCTCGCTCGAAAAAGGGACTTTAGGACATTCAAAGGCCTCTGCCGTTTCACACCCAAATGTATTTAACAAGCACGAAATATTGGATTCCATTGCAGGAGCAGAACAACTTTATCGGGATTATCAACAAGTGACACGCTGCTCGTATGAAGTTAGTTGTCTTCAACTCAAAAAGTATGAAATATGAACAGGTACGTGTGGGCTGAAATGTTTATTGCGTGTTACCTGAACGCAAATGAAAAGCCTCGGGATACTTTTATAGGTGGCGTAAGAAAAGGCAACATCTCATCTGCTCCTTCGCCGTAAATCTTTTTTGGTGCGTCTGAAAACGACCTCCCGGGGCTTTGACGATCGTCTTCGAAAAACATTTACCAAGGCGTCAGCAACTCATCCAGAAAGAATCCTGTGACAATTTCATACGAAGGAACACGCACAGCCGAATGCCACAAAAGTCAAACCTAAAATCGTGTCCGACTTCCGCTGAGTCAGCACCGGAAGCACCCAGGGGCAAAATATGACCTTAAAGAACCCGCAGTGAGCATTTACGGTACATTATCAACAGTCCTGGAATATTTGTTGCAATAATGTAAATGTTGTTTCCCCCTAAAATTCATTTGATCCCTGTTTATTTTCATTTCACAATTTGTCAATTGCGTTATCGTACCGGCGGCACGGTGGGCGACTGGTTAGAGCGTCTGCCTCACAGTTGTGAGGACCCGGGTTCAATCCCCGGCCCCGCCTGTGTGGAGTTTGCATGTTCTCCCCGTGCCTGCGTGGCTTTTCTCCGGGCGCTCCGCTTTCCTCCCACATCCCCAAAAACATGCATGCTAGGTTAATTGACGACTCTAAATTGCCCGTAGGTGCAAATGGGAGTTGTTTGTATGTGCCCTGCGATTGGCTGGCGACCAGTTCAGGGTGTGCCCCGCCTCCTGCCCGACGATAGCTGGGATGGGCTCCGGCACGCCCGCGACCCGCGTGAGGAGAAGCGGCTCAGAAAATGGATGGATGGATGGATGGATTCATTGTACCGGTAAATGATAATTAGTATAATAAGCAATGTCCCATATTCGTTTATTTTGCTCAATTATATTTAACTTCTTATAAATAATAAGACATAAAAAAAAGAGCTATTACAAAATGATTTCACATATTATCCATGCAAATTTGAAAATTTACACCACAGAAGGTTAGCAGGAACGGCATGAGCAAAAACTGTGCCTGTAGCGTTAAGAATGTTTGATTATGATTTGGACAGATGAATTCAATTTCAACCAGCAGCATGAACGGATCATATTTGACTTTGGAGGTTCCGCTCTGTACCAAACACGGTAAAGAGTCAAGCTCAAACGTTTGCCACGTTTATTTGTGATGACGTCACAAGACAAACTTTGAACAAATTGGGCAATTTCGGAGAGAGGAAAAGCCTTGCGAGAGAGCTCGGGAAGAGGGGGGCTCGGGTTGTTGGGGGGGGGGGGGCTGGCTGTCAGGGCCTGAAAGGAGATCTCCAGCCTCACCGACCTGCTCCTCTTTGACTATTTGAGGCAGCTGCAACCACAGACAGACAAGGTTTGTGTTTGGGAACATGTCCCTTATCCCAGACACAACAACAAGTCTTCATTTAGCCAGCCACACCCAATCAACTGCCACTGTGTCCGTGTCGCCTTCCTTTGGGCGTCAGCCAAAGAATAACGAGACTATTTAAATAGACGAATTATTCGGCGTAAGCAATCAAGTCAAAGAGGTTCTTCCATGTCATAACCTTGTTTCCGAATCAAGCCAGAGTGTAGGGATTTTATTTTAATGATGAAACCGAGCGACACCCACGGATTCCACTTTACGACGCGCAAATCTTATAACGTCGGGAAGTAAACACGCCACAGACAGACTCGACGGAGGCTCGCAAGTCGCCATAAAGACGGCGGGGCACACGCATGCTCACCGTGCGCTTCGACAAACGAAACGCCGCGTCTGTCTACTCCACAGAAGTCAAAGCCAGACGAGGCCGCGGTTCTTAAACAATATAGGAGATAATGTAAAAAGACAGAGGAGTTTGCGACGTGGAAATAAATGTCTACCAGTATGAGAAAAATTTCTTTTTTCAAGCTTAACGATGGCGCCGTCGCGTGCACCGACCTTGTCGGCCTGCTCGGCCCGCCGGGTTAGATTTCTCCTGTCTTGCGCCCATCGATCGTTGGCCTCCTCCCGCTGCCTCTTCATCGCCTGCTGCAGACCGACGGCTTCCTCCTTCCAGCTGCGCACCGACTGTTGGAGCTCCGCAATTATCTGGAGAGCAGACATCATGGGGAAATGGACATTGGCAATACTGTCAACTCTCGATTTCACACACACAAGGAGAAAACTGTTGGTTCTCCACTGTTGGTCACAGAAATAACTTGAAAATGGAATGCTACCTAAAGGTACAGCTCACTTAATTGGAGTATGGGAGAAAAGTCCATACATTTCAGTACTCATACATTACGTCGATTCATTGAACACTTTTTGGAAAAAACTTTTCAAGTGGCAAATTCCTGCCTAATTTCTACATTAAAAATCATGACCATTGTTTCTTAATCGTTTGTTACAATAATCGAGTTTCTAGAGATTGGGAATTTTGGGTTTCCATTTGTTGTAAGCGATAATCATCAAAATGATACGTATCTGTAAAAACATGAAATATTTCACTTTTGAGTGTGTGTTGTGCATTTTTCACTTTTTCAATTGAATTACCTAACTAAATTAAGCTTTTGACACGATTCTGTTTTTTTTTTTTTTTTAGCTGTATCTGAATGTCATATATTCAAGCATCAGGTGATGGAAGTTTAAGAAAAAAATAATCACTTTGATGTCGTTCTCTCACCAGCCAATAGAACAAAAGGGAGGGGCGGGGTTTACAACATCCCCTTGGGAATGACAGGACATTAATTACTGGGGGTTCAATGACAATATTGCCCCCCCTCCCCGATTTGTGATCAACACGCGCAAAATGTCAAACTCTCTCTAGCAAAATGCCTCTTCATCTACGTCCTAATGAAAAATGCGATGTGCCATGGATGTAGATGATCACCTGCAATCACCGTGGAATCCCACGTTGGAATAGGAAAAACAAACAAAACAAACAAACAAAAAAAAAAAAGGAAGCAGAAGAAGGAAGAACAAAATGGATGAGTAAGGGTCGAAATGCAACTTCCTTCTGGAAGCGCTGCGCCACTTTGCGTTGGTGAACCTGCGGTGAAAAGGGACTGCCTCGGCTTTCAAATCTCCCAGTCAAAAATGAACGTTCTATTTAAGCCGGCGTCAGGGAAAGGCGAGATGAGAGCGGAAAGCCAAGCAGACAGAGGTATGGAGAGGAGGAGGGGGCGTGGCGGCGCTGTTCCTCGCTTTGGGCGACGCAGGTAATTGTTTACTGTTGGAGCAGCCCTGCTGGAATTTGCGCACTGTGTGAGAGAAACGCAAAAAAAGGAGGAAGATTAGGCTTTTTAAAAACAGATATTTTGTCAGGGGGATCGCCGCATGAGCCCTACTGATGACACATTATGAAGCTAATGCGTCACTTGCAGATGGAATAATGACTTTGCAATATGGATTCCGTTTCGCTCTGGGGCGGCGTTTTCGCTTGTAAATGCGCATGTCCTCTTCTTCACAGTATTTTTCACCACTGATGAGTTGATCTTTGTTTTTTTTATGAGGAGGAACAGTATTAAGGAGCTTTTCTTTTTTATTTAAAAGGGCCTGCTTTGTTTCTTCTAACTTTTAGCTGGAAATGGAATAAAAACTGAACAAAAACATAAATGCACTTGTTTTTGCTTCCATGTCCATGAGCTTAAACTCACCCATCTGAGACTTTTTCTATGTGCACAAAAGTCCAAATGATCTCAAACACTGTTGAAACGGCTGCGTTGCCAAGAGAATCCATGCACCTCACAGGTGGCATATCAGGAGGCTGATTACACAGCATGAGTATTGCGCAAGTGTGCCTTCGGTCGCCCACAATAAAGGGCCACTCCAAAATGTGCAAATTAACTGTATTACTCTCACCACGTAATTTGAAAGAACATTTTTTGGGCGATTAAAAACAAACAAAGATCTCTGCATATATCAAAGGCGTAATAATAAAATGTATGCATTCTCAAGAAGTCAAGGTATTACAACAGCAATAGGGGGCGCTCTAACCCAAACCAAATTTTAGCCAATCACAACCCAGAAGAAAGGAATTCCCGGGAAATGCCAAAACAACAACAATGGAAGGAAAACGGGTGGACTGATAGCATAGTGGACTACAACATACTTGGACATGTCAGACATCACCATCACGGCAGATTGCATGATAGACGATATTTGTCAATATAGCTGCAGAGTGCATTCAGTAGTGTTGCTTTTGTGTTTTTGTGTCTGTTTGCCATGATTCATGGCGATCAATGGTTCCATTAAATGCTTCAAAAAATCCCGTATGTGCCAATGTCCATTAAAGTATTTTCCTACAAAAGTGAAATTTAGCAAAGTAATAAATCTTACTTTGTTTATTGGCGCCTCCGAGGTCATATGTGAACATCATTCGAGTAGCAGAAATAAATGAGTCATATTCGCATACTCGAGCTTAAGTTTGACCTCTTCGTCCGAGAGCGTGATATATCCTCGTCCGTATCGGGTGCGGTTTGCCCCCCCCGTGGCCAATTCGCGCCTCCTCCCTCCCTTGATGGACGATCAGGGATAAAAGTCATGATCTCCCAGCAGTATCACAGCTACCACCCGCCGGAGCCTCATCATTCCGACGGCGACGGCGGAGGAAAGCGAGAAAGAGAAAGAGAGAGAGAGAGAGAGAGAGAGCGCGGTTCACAGGTCAGCCACTCACAGTGAGATGCCGCGCAGGAGACGCTAATTAGCGGCACTTTGTGCACGTGAGACAAAAGCCGAGCGGCACCGTGCGATACGGGGACGTGGGTGTGCGCTGGTGTAAACGTGCCCTTAATGGTGCTCCCTCCGGATAATCTACGGCCGCGGTATGTTTTTAATGAGTTATTAAGCATGCGGCGGCGAGCCCCCTGTCAGACGAGGAGGGGTTAACAACGGCGGTTAGCCTTTGTGGTTCAGAGGCCTCTTGTTTACATTTGACTGGGCTGGCCCCCAAGGGGCTACGCAAACACGGGACCCTCTGGCCGGTGTTTACCTCTGGAAAACTTAACCTGTGACAAATAGCCTTCATTAATCACACATATGCAGTTGTTTGTACAAAAACGCCCACTTCCCGCATAAACGTATTTACAACAACACGCGGATGACGGACGTAAAACCAACACATTGCACTCAAGTGAATAAGTGGCACCGGCACGGTGACCCCAGTGGACAGCGCATCTGCCTCAAAGTCGAGAGGTTCAGGGTTTGATGCTAGGGAACCAAAAATCAAAAATGAGGAAGGGGGGGGGGGGGGGGGGGGCAAACTTTTTTTCACACCACTGTATCTGCGCATCCGTTAAAGCAAACAAAACATTACTTTGATGCCATTGCTGGCTTCACCAAAACGTTTGCCTCTTCAACTAAAACTTCCGATCCCATCACTTCAAACTTCATTCTGCGCTTTCGGTGCTCTCCCAAACGTTCCACGGCAAAAACCGTCAGAGCTTCCTAAAGCACAAGACCGCCTTTTCCAACAGTGGACTCGACCACTTCTACACCTGGAAACTCTTATTACAGTGAGGCAAGGGCTAATTATTGATATGGCACATTTCATGCATAAGTTAACTCAATGTGCTCTACGTGATTGAAAGCATTTCAAGGCGTTTTTAACCTGCACTTCAAAACATTTACACTTGGGGCTGACTTGACTTCTGTTGGCAACTTCTTCCATTTGTGTGCAGCATAACAGCCAAATGCTGCTTCACCATGTCACCTGTTTGCTTTGGACTCTGCGCTCCACGACCTGATCGGAGTCTGTCGATCTCAGAGCCTTACTGGCTTTATATTCCATTAGTATTTCTTTCATGTATTCAGGACCTAAACCATTTCGTGATTAATAGACCAGAAGAACAACTTCAAAATCTATTGTGAGCCTTACTGGGAGCCAGTGTAGAGACTTTACAACTGGAGTAATGTGTTCTGACTTTTTTGTTCTGGTCAGAAACCGACCTGCACCATTCTGAATGAGCTGCAGCTATTTAATGCTCTTTTGGGGGAGTCCAGTAAGAAGACCATTACAATAGTCAAGTCTACTGGAGATAAAAGCATGCATTAGTGAGTGAACACTGAAGACTCTAAATTGTCCATAGGTGTGAACCAAGAGTGCAAATGCTTGTTTGTCTGCGATTGGCTGGCAACCAGTTCAAGGTGTGCCCCGCCTCTCCCCAAAGTCAGCTAGTAAGTCACCTCAGACCCTCACCTCTCACATCTGTCTGTGTGGGCATGCAATGTTGCGTTGGTGTGCTAAAGTGATTACCTGTGCAGACCTGGCAAGCGTCTGGCTGTACTCCTTCTCAATGTGCTTCAACCTGCTGTTGGTCTGAAGAGAGAGAAAAAGACAGAGTGAGAGAGAGAGAGATCGCACAGTGCTCAGATTTGTAATCAATCAGTGCCATGAAAAAATATTTGCCCACTTCACTTTTCTGATCATTGAACCAATTTTAATCTTTCAAACACAACCCAAGTAAATACAAAACACAGTTTCTAAATGATAATTTTATTTCTAAAGTGAAATGTAATCCAAACCTTTTTGACCCTATGGTATGTTTCATATTTTCAAAAAGTAACTGCCACATTTTTTAGAAAGCTATGTAATATTTCAAAGCTGATTACCGCCAGCTTTGTTGAAACAAGAAGTGCCTTCAATAGTACCCGTCCAAGAGTACGACGACGACTCGCAAAAGAACCCAGGATGACATCCAAAGAACTGCAGGCCACACTGGCCTCAGTTCAGGTCACTGTTCATGACTCACCCGTAAAGACACTGGCCTCACAGCACGGTTCACATTTGTCTAATGATTCGTTAAGAAATGATTATTTTGTCAAAGTCACTGTTCTGCTTCACATTTCACAAATAACGAATTTTTGCTCGTTCGACAGCTGATTACTGAAGAATGAAAAAAGCTCAAAACAAACTTTTTGTTGTCTGGTGAAAGCAGAGCATCTACTCGTCATGAGCCTCAATATTCTGTGGGTCTTGAAAGATCTTTAACGCCTGGTGAAATAGGAAACTGCAGTTTGACAAATCCCAAATCAGGAAGGGGGCAAATTTTTTCACAGCACTGTATATGGAGGACACACACCACGCATACAATCGTTATGAACGTCTGTTCTTTGTTTTAAAAGTCAAAGGCTAATTTTTAGTTGCTGCATGGAAATGACACAAAGCAAAATTGTAAAAAGCACAGTTGTCAAACTCAAGGCCCGGGGGCAACCCGCTGCATCTTTTTATGTGGCCCGCGGCTCCAGCCCACTTCTGACGCCAACTGTCACTGAACTGACTGGATTTGAACTTTGGTCCGTTCAGTTGACCCCGACACTGTCGTGGTCTTTGGGCTTTCTTCTAACAGGGGATGTCACAAATGGCCTCACTGTACTTCTGCCACCAAGTTGATGGTGAATTTGATTTCCCACTTCTTTCCCAAGTCGATCCTCTTGTCCTTACAGCCAGCGACAGACAAGACGACTCACTCCCTTGAGAAACACAGCGTCAGTGAACACACCGCCGGCTACAATCAACAAAGCCGACCAGCGGACTCCAAACGCTTCCTGACGTCCCGCTCGGAGCGGGCGCACCTGTCACCACGGTAACGCAAAGCCATCACCAAGGATACGGGCCCGCCTGTTTTCCTGTGCCAGGACTCAGCGGTGGCGCTCGTCCCTCGGGGGCCCGTTGCAGCTGATGAGAGAGAGAGGGGCGGACAAAGGCGGCGGCGAATGGGAGAGGGCCTCGGAGGGGGCGGGGCTCCTTCAAAGCTTCTTTGCAGTTGACACATTTGTTGTCTTTATGTATTGCGACCGAACCGACACTGCAGCAGCTATTATTAGATTAGATTATTAGTTATTATTTGGCTTCATTTTTTTTTTTTTTTTTAAATCTCCTAATGGCTTTGTCGACAGTCTGTCTTAGAACAATCAAATATTCTGCTATCAGAAGTCAGCGGAAAGTGTTTTTCCAAAGCAGATATCAGTTATGAGTCTGCTTCTGCATAAAAGTATATTCATGGAGGCATGCTTGATGTCCACTGAGAGCACAAAAGTAACAATACAGTAGTTCTAGCTTGTAAGTAAGTAAGGCAATAATACTAATATCATTGTGGTAACATTATACCTGTTACAATTGCATGTGTGTGTGTGTGTGTGTTAAAATCCATTTTAACCTTGTAGGGACCACACATTCATCACTTACAACCAATAATAAAAAAACTTTTTAACCAAGTGCCTCCTTCCTGCACTTCTGGACTGCACTTGTGATGTGCGATATGGACAGAATTTTAGATCCTGATCATGATATAAAAATTAAAAAAAATATATCAAATCTATGCTGCTGCTTACAGGACACTAGCACACAGACACACTGACTTTTTTGTTAGGTAAAAGTGACCACACTATGTTATGAACACGCACGCACACACACATGGACTACAGGCATACTGATAACATTCAGGCTTAGAACAGGCAAGAACCGCTTTGATAAGGAGCCGCTGAGGGGACTGGCTGAAACTGAAAAGAGGACGCACTCGGTCTCCGGATATCACGAAAGAAGGGGGAGTCCAGCGCGCCGTGTCTTCCACTCGACCAAAGCGCATTGTTAACTTGTATTTGCGATTGCCTTGTATTAAATACTCCAAAGACAAGTTCAGTGTATCAGAATTCTTATTTGCAAACAAGATAACTGACCAAACATGAAAAGAACCAGGAAGGAGGAAATCCATCAGGACTTTTTCTTCTTGCGAGGGCAGCTGGGCAAATCTCGGGCCTCGTTTGGAATTCCTTACAGTGAGATTGTTCCTTAAAAGGACCTTTTCTTATTTATTTACAAAACACATTGTATATAGAAAACCAAATACAATGCATAGAAGACAAAAATACAATAAAACACAAATATCCGGTGGAAAAATAGCATTCAAAGTATCTGCTAGTACAACTAGTTTTCAAGGAATATACACTGTTGTTGTTTACGTTGTAAGGTACAAAGTTGTTGACATCCATGCTCCTCTGGCAGTGCCGCACATTTGTGGCTGACGGAAACATGCTAACGCAAAGTACTGGCGTCGCTGCAGTTACATTCACCTCCGTTCATTAGTGTCCGAAGTGTAAGGCGTCTAAAGTCACTCTTGCCGCTCAAAAACTCACTAACTCTCTTGGAGTGAACAGCGTAGCACAACATTTTAGCACGTCATCCCTGCGCCACAACTTCCGGGCACGAGGACGGCGTTAATAGAAAGCCGCTGTCGTGTTACCGTCTCGGACGTAACATTAGCGTAGCAACAAAGCTAATCCAACACCCCACACGTCAAAATAACATTTTGATATCGTACCAAGATATATGCTACACGACATTGGTCTGCACAGCCGTTGGCTGAATTTCCACTGACTGTTGATGCATGATTCAGCTAAACAGTCTTTCTAAGCAGGTAACACCTGGCGAATACGCTATTCGTGGGTTAAAAATGATGCTCGTGACTTACGGTCGCAGCCTGCTCGTTGGCATAAAACTGAAAGTCACATTTGTTGGTCATTTTGTTGTCGAGTTAAACACAGGCAGTGTATGTATAAGTTAAATGTCAAATTTCTCAAGTTCCATCCATCCACTTTCTGAGCCGCTTCTCCTCACTCGGGTCGCGGGCATTTCTCAAGTTGTTTTGGTGAAAGACAGTGACATTATAATAAAATGGTAAATACGTTCAAGTAATCATTTGTCGACATTTTGAAGTAACTCGCCCAACATTGGTCAGCACGCTCAGATGTTTGTTAGAACGCTCCCCCACAACATCATGCATTATTCAGCTACAACAATCCCAGTCAGTGGACGACCACTGATGAAGACGGATCGCAATGTGCAACACGCAAGGAATACGACAGGGGTGAAAAGGGGACAGAAAAACACAAACACTGAGCGCAAAATTGAACGCCGAACCATTTTTAGTGTACGCGTGCGTGCACTTTCAAAGCGACTACCTGTGCCTCGCCGAAGGCATTTTCATAGCGCTGAAGGCAGTTTGAGGCCACATCGGGCTCTTGAGTCGCCTCGTCATCCCGCCGCTGCCGCCGCCGCCGCCGCTTTGAAGAGCGTGTGCGTTTAGCAGTGCAGATCTTAAAAGGCGGGCATGCCGCGTTCACCGTACTTAATAGTCATCAAGAATGGGAAGCAGGCCAAACACACACGCACACACACACACACACGCAGTGGACAGAAATGATGTTTCAAGGCCAAAGCCACAAATAATCTCGAGAGAGGAAGTTTGCCCAAGGTGTGAGCCTCATTTCAGTCACTCCACAATGTTACCACCAAAGAAGGAAGAAACCTCTCACGTAAACACACATTACATTCTACATTCCTTTTCAAGTCAATGGGAAAGAATTTTCACAATCTGTCTATAACCCCGGACAGGATATTGCATCCATATGGCACTACCCCCCCCCCCCCCCCCCCCCCCCCATATGTTTCCAATCATCGCGCATTGCTGAGGAGCACTTGTGGTTTTCAGCACTGTCCTACAGCCGAACTCGGTGGGGAATATGCAAGCAGACTCGCTGACAAGACGACGACGTCAGCGGACACGAGGCGAGGACACGTCCGGGTTGGTCCGCAGGTAATCGGCTCACGGGCAAAGTGGCGTAGGCGACGCGCGTTCATGACGATTTGTCGGGCTCGCGCGGAAAATTAATTCCCTCTTCCATCTCGCCTTCAATTCCAGTGACAGCAGCGTTTGTGAGCGCTCAAAACGACTTGTGTGTTCCAACGTGTCTCGCAAAACAGTTCAATGTGGCAGCGAGGAAGAGCCGGGGGAGACACTATTTGTTCGTTTGTCTGTAATCATCGGTGTCTTGCTGCACTCCCCGTGTAAGCGCCGTCTGCGAGCGAGGGAGCTGCTGCCGTAATGACGAGAGACTTTGTTACATTTCTCAGTGCGCCATGGCTGTCTGTCAGTAGAGATTCTCCTCATCCCCGCCTGCTTACGCTCTGTCGGAGCCACGCGACACAGATGAGGTGCGTGTGAGCATACAGCGACATCATGCAAGAAGACTTAGACGCTAAATATTGGTTCCATCTTTAACCAGTATCCATCCGATTACTACCGGCAGGCGGCTCAACGTGACATTGACACCAGGTAGGCTCTGGCATGCGTAGAAGAAGTCAACCATCGTGACTGCACATCTTTCCCTTCTCTGTCCCGCTTGTGACACCATTACCGTTCGTTACGTGGCATCTAACGCACTCATTTAAGGTCTACAGGGTTGGAAAACCTACAATGACGGCAGCACTACCGGGAACTATCACGCAGGGGCAAAGCTGTAGAAAACAAAGTCTGGACAGTCTTTCAACTGATCGACGTCACAAGATTTATGGACACGAGGTCTTTAACCAGCGTCTCTTTTACCGCCGTTTATAGTACGGGCCTGAGGTAGATTTCAGTTGTTGGCCTTTTGTAAGTGGATTCTTTGCGATATTGGGCAAAATGGTTTGTTGTGTGGCCGTAGGCGCGCAGATGCCTCGTTTCCCGAACAATCCAGAAGGACGACGTTATACCTGATATGAATTAAATTATTAGTTAAACAAAATACAGCATCATTACATTACACAGCTGGATAATGAATTCATTTGTTTTAAAGAAAAAAATGTTTTGAAAGGGGGGGGGGGGGGGATTGCCAACAAGCCGTCCCCCACAAACCCTTCTGATGGCCTTGATAAAAAACAAAACAAAATTAACTTTTATTATCGTATAGAGACAACGTGACAAGAATGCCGAGGTGACACTTTGTCAAAATGCTGAATCTGGTTAGAATTGCCACTTCAACTCGAGTACAACGCACCAAAAGTTGAGAAAATCAGATGATGGCTTCTGGACAAAAAGGAGTTATTTTGTGTGGGGCAAAGAAATGTTTTTTTGGTGATATGGCCAAACGCAAATCTGGTCAAAACACGCATTCAAATGAGAGCGTTTGTTTTGCGCTCGCCGGTGCCATAAATCCTAGCAGACCTGACCAAGCTGCCGCCTTTCCAGCTAGCTTGTGTTATTTAGCCTGCTGGCGACCTCGCCGCTCGCCTCAGCTTTCATGCTGTGCTGGTTCAACTTTCTTCCTTTCAGTCTGCGACGGTCACCCCCTCCAGCGATGGCTCCTTTTCGGCTCTCGTGGTGGCGCTTCAATTTGATTAACTTTATTTTTACAACTCATTGGAGCTAGACTTCTCCTTTCAAAAAAACTTTATGGAGATCTCGTTGAAGCTATAATGCGCACATGAGCAGAAGCGATGCACAATGTCACGATGTCAAAATGGTGGCACCCATAAAACACCGGAAGCGGCAGCATTGCAGCTCTTGTCAGAATAAAGTAAGTAGTACGTTAGGTCTCTGATTCAATTGTGAAAATTCAGATTCGGGATTTGATTTTTTTTAGGGATTCACAAGTGTATCGGAATCACCACTGATTCGTTCGTAGCTCTACTATTAACATCTTAAGACTCACTGACTTTACAATGCTCTTGTTACTTTCTATCGCCGACTGGGTGAGAGAAAACATGCTCCAACTGCCACACAGTGAGGCGCGACGGCCCCATTATGAACCCCCCCCCCCCCCCCCCCATAGTTAAGAGTAAATGATCAAATACGTTCCCTGCCCGATAAAAGGTTAATCACTGCAAGCCCGGTGAAGAGAATCAAGTTGATCCAATTGGTCATTAAACTGGGATTGAACTGGGTCAACATTCTGTTTTCCTACGTAAGGCGGACCTCCCGTCCCCTCATTTACGCCTGCTTACCCGCTTTGATCAGCAAATCCGCCTGATGTGACGATGCGAGACGATTCGGAGCTGAACGAGGAACTGAGAAGCGGACGGCCCGACATCCTGGTGTCCCATTTAAGACTCCACTTCAAACCGACGTGTAATCCGCAGCGCGCCACAAGATGGAAGCGGCCTGACGCCATGTTTTAATGCGATTGGGAAAGTGTGTCGTTTTCCTCCCTCCTTTTGGAGGACTTCAAAAAAGTCAGTAACTGAGTAGTGTGATGTTTCTTATGGCACAGCCTTTACTTTGACTCTTTCATCTGCTGGGTGAGTCACTCCCTCACCGCCACCGGGCCCGGTTGCTCAAATCAACGCTAATGCTCGTATCGAAATAAAACAAATGACAACAGAGAACATCTCTTTCTCTTTGAAACAAAGCCATAATAATATCACAACAGTCAAAGTTCAGTCACATCAAAGGCCCTCACTGGTTCACCGGGATGAATCCGCCCACATTCTTAAACTTGAACTCTTTGTCTCCACAATTGGGATCCTTTTCTTTGCCTCTGTCATCTCTTTTGTCTCGTAAGTTGGTTTGTCAGCACGAGGTGAATGTGGGCCCTCTTTGATCATCCTTTGGCCCATGTTCCTCATCTTAATCCATGACCGAGGGCCTAATGTGATTTAGTGTATCTCCAAATGGCAGAGGACCGACCCGGTAAGTCAGCAGTGACGGACGGGGTGGGGGCAAAGGAGATGAACGAGTCACGCTGACACCGACTGCAACTTTGTTCTCAAATCGCAAAGTCCTCATTGGGCAAGTCGGAAAGTATTAATACACCGTTTGGGAGTCCGCAGGCAAATTTGGGATCGAAAATAGGGCTCATTATCATATCAATTCATCAATAAGGCTAAAGACACGTGTATTCAAAAAAAATACTAATCATAAATTCATCTTATTTAGCAAGTTTCTTAGGCGCAACTCTTTTCTCCACTAAACAAACTTGATGCTCATATAGCGGCTTGCCTAATTAGCAACCTCGAAGCAGTCACACAGCGGTACTTGGACATTTTTTGGTTGGAAGCCTCATCACACAAGACGCAAGTGTGCTCTTTGAGTGTCTGTCTAAAATACAGCGAGAATCGCTTTTGACACAACAGGGCAGCAGAGGCGAGTGCAATGTGAGAAAACCTGACGGGAGTCTCACGCCGTTTATCAAGCAGCTTTTTGTGGACAAAGGACTTTCATTTCACTTTCAAATCTGATCGTTTGCCTTGCATCTGAGAGAAAATAGAGACTGCTATGTTAGCGTCTTGCGCTAACCATCGACTGGGAAAAGGTGACGGCGAGAAGGAATTCACTCTTAACGTGGCCGCGCCAACACAAACACGTGGGCTGTCATTTCCGACTCCCCCGCCCACCTAGCTCTTCCGCTTTCTCTCTATGACGTGCGCACACTCAGGGTCGACAACGAGGCACTCCAAAACGGCCACTTCAGCACACTAGAAAAGAAAGACTCGTTTTTGGGAGTAGGCATAGCTCACTAGCAAACTGCACGTCGTATTTGTGACGATGGGGAAAACATGTTTGCTATCTCGCTTACCATTCACGACTACACCGTTCTCAGTCTCTGCACGTTTGTAGCAATTATCTTCAAACATGTACAATGTATTTAGAAACAAATCTCTGACTACAGGTTTAATGATGACAACAGTTTAGACTCTGAAACAAGTTATTCTAAGTATAATGGATCTCAATGCTACGTTGTTTTGAAAGTTCCAACAAAAGGCCCATTCACTGAACGTATTGCTGTCAAACTGTACGTGTATGCGTATGTGGGTCGTCTCGTCATCCCTGCAGTCTACTCGTCAGACTGACTCATTACATTTCAACCACACTTTTGTTGGGAGGAGACACTTTTGTACGCGCGTACACAAATGTCACAGGGCGGTGTGCACGAGAGAAAAAGAGGAGTTCGATAAGGAGGTGGTGTGGGTGAGGGAGGGGAGTCGGAGCTCCGCTGCAGCCCAGAGATGAGGCGCCTTTATCGGGCACAAACGTGGCCTCACAGGCCCGTCAGTGCAGCACCAAGATTGGAGGACACACACATTCGCAAAGATAAAGTTCAATGGCAATACCTCAGAAGCCCCTCCCTACACACCTTCTCCTCATCATCCCTTTCCTCAGTATTTTCACCATAAAACTAAACGGCAGGGGACTAGCTTTTTCTTATCATCGCTGATATTCTGTTTCTCCTTATTTCACTCCCAAAACACCCCCACCACTCTGTCTCCCCCTCTCTTAAATGTCTTTGATGAGAATCCATTCATGGATTTAATGGATTTCTCTGGCCTTTTTTTTTTTTTTTTTTTTTTTCACGATCTGGGGGATGTGTTTGTAGGGGGGGGAAAAAAAAAATGGCCGGTGCAGGCTCTGCTTCCAAGAGCACAGCGGACTGCAGAGGACAGCGTTTTTCGTGCGCATCAAAAAGAACGAGACATTTGAAGCTTAGCGAACAGGGCGATGCAGTCAATATAGATCTGACGCCTGGCTGACTTCTGTCCCATGTGGGAGCAAAAACAGGGCGCAACAAAGTAGGAAGTTTTCCCTCGCCACTACCAAGCCAAACTTGGAGTCGGATTAGAAAGTAGGGGGAAAAAAAACATAGGTAAAAGACGTTTGGTCCCCCCCCCCCCCCCCTTTTCAAGAAGCCTACACTGACAAAAAAGGATGGTGAAATCATCTTTTTTTTATATATATATATATATATATATAAAGTAAAAGCAGCACATAGCTTGATAGTGTTATCAGTCCAAGTTCAACACTCATCGCTTTGAATCCACTCCAGATTCCCACACGACTGCGGGACAAATAGTAGAAGAAAGATTAGATACCGAAAAAAAAAAGTGCTTTGACGTATCCAAAAGCAGAGTAAGGGGGAAATGGTTTGCTTCTTTCACATGCGAATGACCCTGTAATAAGCTCATTCTCTTCCCCCCCCAGTCCATTTCCTCCCCGGTTCTATGTGCCACATGAAGCCAAAAAAGGCCACTTTGGTTTTTTGGTCCTCCCTGAATTTGGGAGTTAATGCTGCACATCTGGAGCATGGATGGTGTCTCATGAAAAACGCTGGCTTTGGCTGGGGAATACCGTCTGATCAACAGCACCTTAAATTAGCTTCCTGCAAGGGCGGCACAAGATTACGGCCGATTTCCCGGCCGAAGCAGCAGCGGCGCAGTAAAACGTGCGTCACGTTTTAAGTTCACCTGGATTGCGTAAGAAAGCAAAAATGCACAGCTGGATAAAGGATCAACTGGAAAAGTGCCGTTTCCACTCCACGCCTGACCCCTACAGAAATGTCTGGAACTTGTGAAGAAGTTTCCCAATTATACTCCCAGTGACTGCCAGTGGACGTTTCGTTTCGTTTCTATTCTATTCCTCTTGAGTAACCAGAATGCTCTAAAACGGCTGTGCTTGGAATATGACAGTCGGTGAATGAGTTTATGATCAAAAATGGATTACCTTCAATTTCTACGTTTGCTTTCTTACAACTACGATGGAGGCAAAGTTACATGGAAATGCGTATTTGTTGGTCAGGTCAGTCTACGGCCCCCGGCCGGTAGGATAAACTTTGCTTGCTTGCGATGGTACGAAGACTCTGCAAGATAGCGGAAGCCTCGTGCCAAATTGCCAGTTTACCTTCTCTTCGGCCGCTTCCTTCTCCTGCTGGTGCCTTCTCTTAAAGTCACGGACGATGCGTTCCGTGTCGCAGCGGAGCGTCTCTCTGTCCAGGTGAGCCCTTTGCTTTCCCTCCTCGCGGAGCGCGGCCATCTCGGCCAGCTGTTGCTCGTGCTGGACGCCGGCCGCCTGGAGCTCCTCGCGCAAACACGACAACTGGGCCTCCAACTCCGAAATTGTCTGGAAAGATTAGAGATACAGGTGTTGTCTTATGGAATCAGAACAGATGTGTGGCTCCTTACACATTGACTTCATATTACTGGCCTTTGGATACTGCATATGGATCACTTACAGCAGTTGTGTAATAGTCAATATTACAGTTGAAACCAGATTTGTACGCACACTATATTAAGACACATACGCGATTCCCACTCACCCAGTATTCATGTTTTTGTTTGTGTGTGTCGAGCCCACTCGCACTACATACAGGAAAAGATGGCTTAGGATGGCAACATCGTGGAGCTTTTCCTCAAACGTAACACACTTGAATAATCTGCTTTCCTCGTGTGTGCCACTGACATAAGTGCGAGGACCTCTAAAATGGCCGCCCACCTCTCTTGACCTTTTTTTTTTTTTTTTAATTGTACAGCCTTGACTTTGCCCAGAAGAGCCCGCTAATAGCTGCCAGCGAGCGTCAACATTACAAAGAGGGAATGCTAACGAGATCCACGGAAACCCCAGAAATAACCCGCACTTGACAGATGCAATTAAGTCCCATCTCAAGAGTTTGGAACGTGTCAACACTTCAAAAGGAATTAATGCGCTTTCTGCCCAAACGATTGAACGAATGATTCTTTTCAATGGCTTCAAGCAGTCATGTTGGGAATGACTGTTTTCATTTTGGCACCTGCACTCCCCCTACAGGTGGGAAGTGTTAGTTTTTGCCTGTGGAAACAAATCGAAACGACTCACGGTTTCCCGGCCGGCATTTACTGAGCCAAGACACATATTTGACATGTGAAAGATCTCACGGCACACCACCATAGAAACACAAAATCACAAAAGGTACATACAGTGAGGCTTTGAGATACGAGTTGAATTCGTATGTCCCATCACCACGACTAACTCAGAACACATCTCATCTTTCCCCGTTGAAATAAACGGAATTGCCATTAATCCCTCCCCCCCCCCACCAAAAAAAAAAAAGTGCCTTGTCTTATTTAATATGAAAAATAGCAGTCTATAATATTGTACTTTATAAAAACATACAATATTGACATAATTAGAATGGAAAGACAGTTTTTGCCACCTTTTTTGCTTCAATTCAATGGACATTGTGCTGCTCGTTTTGGTATGCGCCCTGAACCACCGGGGGGCAGTATAATACACACGTACTGATTTCCATGGAGCCGGTCGTGACTCCTCAATAAATGGCAATAACATTAGTTGTTCTACGCGGCCGATAAAGAATATGTCCCTTTGGGTATTTTTAAATGATCTGTTAAAGGGTACGAAGGGTTATAACGCCCGATGCTATTTGTTAGCCCATATTGGCATTTTCCATTGTTTGTTGGCATTAATATAGAGCTCGAATCTCAAGACTTTGCTACAAATTGGCCAAACGACAGCTCCAAAAACTTCTCGTCTCTCAAGGCACCGCTGTATAGTGTACTGAAATCATGATGAGCTCGTCTTAATCGACTCACAAACTGTACTCTTTGCTATTATTCGCTTGAATAATCGGCAACATGGGTTCATTGGACCTTCTGCCATCTCGTGGAAAAGCATTTCATTGGTCTGCCTGTCAATTTCAGACCAATTCAATGAAATTGGAAACGAATGTGCTGCGGCGCACTGCTTGAGAATCCTGACGGAGAGGATCCGCCGTTGCCATGGCAATGACACAGACAAGACTCTCATGATTTATTTATTAGCAGTCAGTGGAGGATCAAATTGATCTAAAGCTTTTATATTCGGTAAATAAGTACAGGTCTGGCCCAACAGAGGTATCAATGGGAAAACATCTGTATTATTGTGGTTACAGTTTGCAATGGTGTCAAAACTGCTGCGGATCCAATTTGAAATTGTTTCCAATCTTTGTTTCCCTCTTATAGTGACAGAAACTGCCATGAGATTTTCCAAAAATGCCAGACCGTCAGACTGGTTGGAACGGCTGCTTCAACCGGAGTACACGGCGAGGAGAATTTTGAAAATGGATCCAAAAATGCCTTCAAATTAGAGTGAAACCGTACAACGTCACCGTTTGTCAGTATGTCTCCTCGATCGTTTCATTTCGTCTCTGATTGGCCGACGACTTTCAGTGGAAAATATCCGCCGTTAAGCTCGTATGGGCTAAAATTCCGAGACATCCGAAGACAACGCCACGGGAAGGCAATAATAACACAGAAAGAGTCTGTTGTAAGCGAGCGACTTGAAAGAACGTGCTTTTTGCCCGTGCGCTACGCTCTTTCCGACGACACTGGCGCACAAAAGAAATCCACTCATTAGAGCGCAGCGCTCGCAGGGAAAAAACGGCCGAAAGTCGCACAGCATCGTCGCCAGTCTCTTGGCGGCAAGTTCCCCTCCCAGGCCAAACCATCATTTCATCGGAGCCCTCCACAGTCTTTAATGCACAATTCTCTCATGAACAAATATGGATGATACTATCTTCTTCTGTACCGCTTCATCCTCACAAGGGTGGCGGGCGTGCTGGAGTCTATCCCAGCTCACTTCGGGCGAGAGGCGGGGTACACCCTGAATGGGTATGGGCAAATCGCTGGCATTTATGTATGTATAGTATTATGTCATGAATTATTGAAAAAAAAAAAAAAAAAAAAAAAAAACTGCCTCTGATTTAAATAGATTAATTAGAATATTATATGAAAAATGCAACCCCAGCCCAGCCGGATGTTCGGTAGTCTCATTAATGTTCGAGTGTTGTCGGCCAAACAGAATCCACGAGGCTCCAATTCCACATGTAATGGAGGCGCTCGCATTCACACTGATTTCAAGCTCTCCAAACACATCGAGACACACTTCCGATATGATTGGCCGATGTTCTAAAGGAGAATCAATAGCGGTGCGACGACAAGCAATCACTAAAGCGACGATCAAACGCTGCCACGCGAGCTCGGTGGGACACTTGTCTACTGCTCCAAATCAGAATCTGAGGGAGCGGTCATACAGTCAATGACAATACACACGAACATCTGTCACGCTGTGCACCTTGTTCTCCTTGTCACGCTTCTTTGTCGTCTTAATCAAGTTCCTGGGATTGAAATGCTTTGGAAAACTGACAGCGTCCTTCCTCAGTCTGAGGAAAGCGCTCGGAAGAGTGGCACTCGACGCCGTTTGATGAGCAGCTGGGACGTACTTAGAGAAGCGATCATTAGTCAAGACACGATTTGAGTTAATGGTGGAGGAAAAACGGGAAAAACAGCGACGCCATTGTTTATAAAGATAAATGAATGTTTGCAATTTTGGCCCATCGGTCAATGTCTCTACGGCTCACATTCTTCTCGTTGGCCATGACTGGTAATGACTTTCTGGGGTGGTGTCACCCCAGAAAAATAAACAAAACAAAAAAAGCCCCCCTTCAAACACAATCTAAAATGAGGCTATTCGGCTTTGGACATTTCACTGTACTTCTTGACTATAAACGATGACTATAAATGTTCCTCAAAACTGTGGCGGTCATTCATTAAACTTGCCATCCTTGCGATTTCTATCTGCAGCGTGTCACAACCACATGGTGGGGGGGGGGGCGCGGGGGTGAACTTCAGCCATGCCGACAACTTCTCCAGGGGACGGACTCCTTTAGTCAGCACTGGCATCTTCTAGGCGAGCGTCATGAATGCTATTTATGAGAAGAAGTGGGAGTCAGCCCTCCTCTGACATTTGATGCTACTTTTCCCGACTTCTCGGCAGCACCTGTTCCTCTCCTCTCTCCCAGAGGACACAGATAATGATGCCCGATTTGTCTTTTCCTCTTCCCTGCAGCAGCGGCTTGCACAATTAGCTGAGAAGGCTTTAATTAGAATGTATCGTAGTACAATGGCAGTGCAGGCTTGCAAAAACATTTAAAGGGAAATTCCCTTTAAACGTTCCCTAATATCCATGTGTGATGCGATTATCATACAGACTAAAAAAACACTCTTCTTGCTATTATGTTTTCAATGAAAGGATGGCCATGATAACTGATTAATCACGTCTTGAAGTAGAGCGGGTTACTTGACTGCGACTGGCAAAGAAGCTGTTGTTTTACTTCTAACTACGTAGTTTACTTCTCCCATTCCATTTGACATAATACACGTGTGTGTGTATATATATATATATATATATATATATATAAAATAATTATTTCCCCAAATTCGAGCAAGGACATGTCAAATGACCATCTTGAATTAAAATGACTCTTAACAAAGGCGATTCTAGGATGTCCACTTCCACAATGTCACGCAATGCGGTACCTTGGTATTAGTACGTCAACACATTAGCGCTCAATAATAATAAAAACTTTCTAATCTGCACTTGGCACCCCAAAAATGCAGACACACTCGATTCAAATGAGCTGCAGGAGTGCCAAGGTAACAAGAGCAGCAATGGTGGAGCCCCAAACTATTCAAGCGTTGGCCAAATTGTGAGTTGAAAGGGAATCTGTATGTGTTGCGTGAGCATCTTTGGGCTGGCTGGAAATGACGCAAGAAAGTGGTGACAAAATGGAAGATGCCATTTCAGAAATAGTTTTCAACATAAATGAGTACACACCCTTTGCAAAGGGAAGCCCAAGAACAATTGTCATCATTTTTAAGACATTCATTGGTATGTACGAGAGTCCGACCGATTATATTGGCCCATGTATGGAATATGAGCTTTTGTTTTTTTTTTTAGCTTTTGGCATCAGGCTTTAGCACGCACTCATGTGACTGACAACAAATGACAAATGAATTTGTCAAAAAAAGGACAACGTGAACATTGACTCACCTGATTTGCAATAAATGGCCCACATTTGTGAGAGTATATCTTTGCATAAACTGATTGGGAAAGGAAACTCATGCTTTTCCAACAAATAACTACGGTGCACTCATTTATGGTAGGCACTGGACAAAAAAAAAGTGTCCAAAAGCTTTTATTTCTTAATACTTGCGCATATTTCTCACTCCCCCCCCCCCCCCCCCAAAAAAAAGCTAACTTCTTCAATTCTTACTATTGCAACAAAACAAAACACGTTGATGTTCACGTGACAGGACTTCAAATTTGACCTTGCTACCCATCATTTGATGCTCAACTGAAACACACTGGATTTTGCAATGCATTGTGGGACATGTAGTGTTCTCTAAAAAAAAAAAAGCACATTACACTGGGACTGATTGTGAAAGGTAGGAAATATGATAAAAGCTCCATCCGGGGGTATTTTTAGGGCTGGCCAGAGGACATTTAGGGGTGTCTGAGCGCCCCTAAAATGGCTGTCAACGTGTTACGGCGGCCTTTTGTCTTTCATACATGACAAAAGTGTTGTCGACGCGATTCAGGAAATGGACAGTTTTCACTTAAATTGCATCTTTTCAAACAAGCCCGGCGTGCATACTCCTTGTTTTAACAATAGCACGGACACACATCATGTGAAAAGAGCCAGAAGATTGCACGTGGGACCACGTTGCCTCTGGTGCACATATGTGCTTTAATTGTTGAATGTGCGTATTATTTACACGTAACAGCGATGCGGTGGGGAAAAAAAAGAAAACAAAAAGAACAGAAGCCAATGAGGCGATGTGGCAGCATATACTAAGAATGCACTGCTATGAAAGCAACGCACTCGTGGGACATATTTGCAGTGCTATACTGCTATAATTGCAGATTTTTTATTTGAGCATGATGAAAAGAGGATTTCCGAGACATTTGGCAGAGTCCAGAGTTCTCCGGAGGTGATTCTACAAGTGGCTGTGCCAGTGACTTTCAAGAACCTCGCAGTCCTGTCCTTTATCTGTGCGAAGCCTGAATGAAAATTGGGGATCTTCGCTACTTCCACGCCTGACGCTCGGCAGGGATCTGATCGCTATACTCGAGAATTTCGAACGGCGAGATGAGAGGACAGGAAGTTTGTTCTCTGTCGCCTCCCAACAGCGATGCTGAAATGTGCCGACAAAGGACAAATTGTAGCTCGTGTCACGGAGAACTTTACGTGGCGCCACAACGAAAGGGACAGAAAACGACAATTCACAGTTCTCAAAGGAGCTAAGAGACGATGAGAATATTGCTACGTTTACGCTATCCACAATCGTCTTTTACCTGAAAGCAATTCAAAACAACAGCTCTCGATGCAAACCATCCAAGTCATCTAAAGTTTAAATGCAGTTTTTTTCTTCTTCCGAATAACCGTTGATGAGTGACAAAAGCGTCCCAACGCTTTCTCTGAATTACATTGAATTTCTAATCATTTCTCAATGGACGTCTTTTGCCAGCTGCCGGCGTACATACAGCAAAAAAAGCAAAGTCTGAAGCTTCTATCATCTCCAACTGCATGCCGGTTCTTCAAACGGCTCCCCGCAGAGCGCAAAGCGAGCCGCGGCTGGAGAGACGAGGCGAATGTCAGCGAGGGGGCTGCGGGGTGAAGACCTGCTGCTGGTTGGCCAACACAAATCGAATGAAAATGAAAAGCAGCAGCGGTCGTTAATATGGTGCCAAGCGTCATACAACACTGCGGCAGTCCATGTTGTCATCAGAAATCAACCAGATATGGAAAAGTGCCATATAGAAAAAGTATTAAAAGCTTAAGCGGTTGGGCCCACAAAGTTTTTTGTCAGCACTTAAAGGAAAATATGTTTTACACCGCGGATTTCTCAATTTCTTCCGATACTAGCACAAATTCCAAAACATATTTCAGTTTGTCAGTCAGTTTGCGTTGCTGTAAATTGTCTGAATGAAAACTTGTACTTGTGCCGCGTTAATTAATTAATTTATTTATTTTGTGTAGCAGCACTACCCAAATGTCAACTGATATCCGAGGAGGTTTGAATATCAGCAGCAAGTGTGGAAACCCGCTGTGCCTTGGAAACAGCAGGAAAACGGGGACGCTACGAAACGGCGGTCCACAGGCGAGTCGCGGATCAGTGGAGACCCCCTACCTGGCCGTCACGCTTCCTCCCCTCCCGGGTGTGCCGCTGGTGCGTCTGCAGGGCGGCCCTCGCCTGGCTCTCCAGGCTGCTCACCTCCCGCTGGCGCTCCTGGACCAGGCTGTCCTTGTCGGCGCAATGCTGCTGTTGCAGGCGCGTCCTCTCCTGCTCGTGCTGCACGCGCTGCTCAGCCATCTGATTGGACAAGCGGGCAAAGAAAGACTTCATCAGCCAACACATACTCGGCACACCCTGTCGTCATGACAACTTGTCCGTCCGTCCGGTCCGCGACCCTACGATTGGGCTCGGCCGGACGGTGGGACCGCCTCAAAAAGTTGCCCCGGCTTCTTCTTGGCGTTGTCGTCCCGAGGCGGCGTGTTTACATCTGGCGAAGTACCTCCGCCCTCCGCCCTCTCACCTCGCCTGCCTGCACGTAGGCCGGCACTGAACGTGCCATTCGTCTCTCTTCCAATCTGTCCCCCCCCCCACCTTCTTCTCGTGTGATTGGCATATAAAAGAGCATCGAGCTCGGGCCGTGTATGAAAGCTGGCAGGGGTTAGCCATCTGGCTGCGGCGACTACCCCGTGCCCCATGCTAAGCGTCTGACAGCATGTGAAAATCGGCTTAGGCGACGACTACGAAAAAAAGGAGACGGCAGAAACTTGAATGCGGTAACGAAAGACTGAAATATCTCGGGTCAATCTGGTTTTAATGAAGCAACGAGCTGCATACCCCAACCAAGGACAGTAATGTACAGTAGAGTTTCCAAAAGACGCTAGAAACAATTCCCCGCGTCTCTGTTGTTCTCTTTTCAATTCCGCTCTTTGTCAGAGCTTAATCATGCTGGCAAGTTTATATCCCATCACAGCTGAGAGCAAAGTCACCTGCTGAGAGGTGAGTCTCGCCAGCAGCCAGCGAGCCTTTCCCAGGCTCTGCTCTGTTGTGCCCCCACTCGCGCCCCCCGTGGCGGGGCCGGTGGCCAAGGGGACCGGTAACCCCCGCGCCGGCGTGCCCAGCGGCCCCAGCCGGAGACTTGGAAGGACAGCGAGGGGCCCGGGGTCTCTTCGCCTCCCCGCTTTGAAGCTAATCCCCCCCGGCGCATTGTGTTTGACGGCACCCTACCTGGCTCGCAGAGATCCGGCGTCTCTCTGCCCGCTGCCTTGGTCTATCCCTAAACCTATCTCCAGACCTCGTGTGCTATTCAGAGCAGGTGATGAATAAGGAAGCCGGATTCCGTTCCTCGCTCTTGAGAAGAAGGCCACAATGGACACTTTATTTCAGTGGCCAAGAATCAAGCCGGCGGCTTCCTAGGCCGCTTTGTTACATGGCTTCCGAAAAGGCTTTTGGGGAGAATGACAGTCGGATAAAAGTTATTGAATTCCTTGGGATCAGTTACCAACACTGGCAGAAAATGCTATGAGAGGACTCTGCGAGCGAGCTGTTTGCGGCCAAATTAGCACTTGCTTCTTAAACCAAAATCAAATCAAATCCACGGTCAGAATGCAGACTGACAGAGTGATACGTGAGCGGACAAATTCTTTCACAACTCCTCAGCGGGACATGCGGAAACAGACACTGGTGGAGGACATCCTCGGCTTACTGCACGCGGCTGGACCAATAGGAATTTGCAGAAAAGAAGGGATTAGAGGGGAAAGGAGGATGAAGAAGAAAGTGACGAGAAACATCCATTGAACGGAAAAGCAAAGGAAAGACGACGGGCAGGAGATGACGGAGAGCCGACCCAGCGAGGCGCCTGACTGTGACATCACACGGTACCAGCATGCAGCGCAGCGAAAGGATGCTGCGATTCTTAAAGGAGCCGCTGCGACGCTTCCAAGGGAAGGCAGAGGAGGTCGGGGCACAGATGCAGAGCGGTGCGGCGGGTCAGCGCCCGCCGCGCCGCTCCCGTCGGCCTGCCTTGACGGACGTGGATGCGTGCGCGCGGCACGGAGGGAATAACGGGGGCGATCAGAAATGTTTGGGAAACGGGAGGCTGCGGAGGACAATCAAGCAGATGCCCTGTCTGCTCTCGGCAGAAGGAGAGGAGAGGAAGACAGCTGTCGCTGTTGCGACTCCGGCGCCGATGACCGTCAAGTGGGCGCAACACGCGGATCAAAGTGTGCAAATGACTTCCGCGCGCTTGCATTTCTACATCTAACAACGCGGGCCCTGACAACCGCTTCCCTTTACTGTAAAGGCCATCCCAAATTCCCAAGAGGCCGTCAAACCCCACCGCGTCACGCCGGAGTCATGAGCCGCAAAACAATTCGGTCATAGAAAAATGCCGCTTGAAAGCGTGGCTGAGGCCGCCCTTGAAGAACATTCGTTGTGGATGTCGCAATGAACCGTTGCCCAAGTCGTGACGGCAACCTCTCTGGGGTGCGGTGAACGCCGCACACGCTCGCATACCAGCAAGAAAGAGCGTCCGGCGTGCACTGAGGGTACGTTTCGACGAAGGGGAAAAACAATGGCTTTGTTTTTTTCGATACTTTGCATTCCACGTAGAGACAATGGAGCTGCAATAACGCCCGAGCCAGAAGCACAAGGGCAAACTGCAATTTATGTGCTAAACAAAACAATACATCAACTGTAAAATGGGCATTATGGTGGACTAGGGGTTAGCACAGCTGCCTCCCAGCTCTCAGGTTTGGGCCCGCAATCTCGGCAACAGCCTTTTGCTCTCGACTGACTTCCTCCCAGTCAATCAGTCAGTTGATTGGCGATATTGCAGGCATCCGTAATGAGGGACTGCACACACGTGAATGGCAAAAGTGACGTCATATGTGAAATGACGTCGCAGATATCCCGACGAGTCACAATTAACGTTACAGATGTCGTGAATGTTCAAAATGCAATCACGACTGGTCTATTTTCTCTCAGCTTCGCACCTCGGCAAATACAACCACAATAATAAACAGATTGATAAATGAATACCTCTCAAGGGCTAATTGAAAAATATCAACAATGCGATCTTTATAGAGGCTGAATTTCTAACGGCGCTCTTTAGAAGTTTCCATGCAGACGACCCAGATGACAGCGTCCCCTGAATAATCTACACACGGTACGGTGTGTACTTTTCCTGCTTTCCCTTTAATCAGCGTAACAGCGTCACAAGCGTTCACGGGCTCGTCGTCACGCCGACAGGCCCGTCATCCCTTATCTCGAAGACAAAAGGGCTTCCTGATGTGCCGCTAACCTTGTGTAGCCTACTGTCAACCGCATCCCCGCCACGCTGCCATATTTCCCACAATTCCCACTTTGATTGTGTACCTTTTCCTTACGCGACGGGCCGAATCATTTCTCTTCGTGACAATGGGAAGTGGGCATTCAAAGCAGCCATAAAACTATACAATGACTTCAATTGCACAGCAGTAGGAATAGGTTTCATTCTATAAATAAATGCAATCAGTTTGATGATGTCTGAATTTACCTCCCTAAATGTTCACGCATACAATGAATACACATTGCATGTTTATTTCCAATTTTTCACCCTCGATCTGCAGCGATTTACACTTAACTTACTCCGCTCTGCAAATGAGAGTTCACACGCTTGTGAACATGGATACGGTGGGTAAATACCAATGTCACAGCTGTTCGTGATGCACGCTGTGCTCATTTTGTTTCAAAAAAGACAACAAAAGATGCAACTGTTGCTATTATTTGAAGCAGGGGCGCTTGGCGACGGCCCGTTCCGTGCTGCCCGCCGTGCTTTCTAAAAACGAATAAAAGCGCACAGCAACTGTTACATGAGGCCTATAAACATTTATAACGCAAATGCTCTAAAGATATAACAATAAACAGTTGTTTGATCCTTGCATCAATTTAGCACAGTCCTCAGATGAATTTACAAGAAATGAAATGGGCTCTGATAGGAAAAACATGAGTCAATCCTTACTTGAAGGCCATTTCACGCCAATCAAAGGCTACGTGATTTCATAAATCGCAAACGTTACGGTGCGACTATTTTGCATGCAAGGGAAAAGGTTTGATTCTGCACCGCTCAAAGAAACATGCTCTTGGGAAAAGTTTGTAGGAAATCATGCTAAAGGTTCAGTGGCGTTTGCATGTCCTCCGTGTACAACGGTGAGACGAGCTCATCGTTATTTCAGTACACGGAACAGTGACACCTTCAGATACGACGCACCTGACTTGCTTGCGAGTTTCCAGATACGAGCCATCGTTCGCCCGATTCTTTTGCCCACGCAGGCACGGGGAGAACATGCAAACTCCACACAGGCGGGGCCGGGGATTGAACCCGGGTCCTCAGAACTGTGAGGCAGACGCTCTAACCAGGACAACAGCAAAAAAAAAAAAAAAAAAAAACACTTCAAGCTGTTTATTGTCCATCCCAGTTCAGGCTTACTTACAAAACAAATATAAAACAAAGAGAATTACACGTTGTGTATTTAATTGAACTACACATCTTGCCCTTATTAAAGTCCTTTTAGCCTAATGCTTATAAGAAAAGCTAACAAATAGCAAAAACGGACATACAAACACAGACATATATTCTTTATCCTCTGCGAAGAACGAGTAATTATTGTTGCGGCTTACAGAGCCGCAATTTGTCACGGACTCCATGTACTTAATATCCGTACGTCTGTTCGTAATGATGTTTCGACTGAGACAAACCAAAACAAAACAATGTCGAAATTCATGACTGCAAAATGAAGCTTTTTAATAGACCGCCAAAACGGTGTTTCGTGTGTCGGAAGACTTTTTCAGATTTTTCTAAAGCCAAGACTGAATACGACCGTTCGATATGGGCTCAATATTATATCAGAAAATTTGGATCTAATATTGTTCGTATGATCATTTGTGGTTTCGCTTCATTGTGCAAAAAGACAAGAAATAAAAGACATATTTATGAACATTTCCAGGAAATGATGTCAGTGCTATTTATTTCCTCTGTGGCATTTTTAAGGGATTTTCAAAGACAAAAACTAAGAATTCAGCCATTACTGTATATTGACTTTTTGCAGTCAACTGCTCCATTCTCATTCTCATCGTTCGGGTTTGTTTTTACGTAAAAGCCGAACGAAGCCATACTCGAGTCGCGATGCGTTTCTCGAGAATAACTGGTTACTGCGTGACCTCCCCCGATAATATCCAAAGCTGCAGCTTAATTGAATCCAGTACTCCGTATAAGATGTCATCCTACCCGCGGGGAAGATTGAAATGGCTTTTGAAAATGCTTTCTCGACCTCTAATACGGGAGGACGGATGGGATGATCAGGTCACAGCGCATCTGCGATGCAGATTACCTTCACTTTTCAATGGAAGCTTAATCAAAAGCGTGTTACTTATCACGAGAAATTAATCTGATGGAAATCAGATGAGAGGAGGGGACGACGACGAATAACAAGATGATTCCACGTGGACGTCAGTCACCAATTGAAAATGAAAGAAAGACAAAATAGTTTCCAGCGGCTGCTTGCCACGAAACGCGCTAACGACACGTGGAGTTCAAATGTCAACACAGACCTGCTGCTCGTATTTTTGTCGGAGGGTGTCGAGTTGTAGCGAGAACTCCTTGGACTGATTTTCACGGAGACACCTGGAGTGCTGCAGGTCCTCCTCCACCTTCTCCATCTGCAACACAAATATGACAACAACGTGTGGGAGATTTGGAAAACATTCCAAATAGCGTTGCAGCGAAGGGTTATTTGAAGAATCGATTCACTTTTGGATTCATCAATGAATCGAATAAAAAAACATTGTTCATTTCCAGCCCCTTGTTCCAAAACCGCACATTATTATAAAAATTGACAGTGCAGAAAATGCACAATCAAATTGATTTTGATTCAGTTACTCAACATCAGAAAATCGTAAAAATGTTGATCATTCTTTCCCAAAGTAAAAGCAGATGTTTGCAAATGTCTTATTTTGATTCAACACAAACGTATCTGTCTGCTTTCATGGAGGACTACAAAAATCGGAGCATAGTTACTGTTGAGAGGCAGAAATTTGGACAATTTGAAGGTAAACAAAGTCTGGAAACGATTATTCGATCATCGAAACATTCATTTGATAAATGCTTGACTTGTCGATTCATTGTTTCTCCTCCACTTCTAAATTCACAAAAACTAACAGACTCATCTGCAACACTTTCAGGTTGAGGAATTAATCAGGAAATACTGAAGGCTTTCTGTATGTGGGTCATATCGGGTGAGTGGACTTCTGGACTTTTTTGACTGACCCCCCCCCCCCCCCCCAAAACAAATATGCTAATCTTCCTTTGAAACCATTCACATAACACAGAATGCCTTCTATTTTGTGCGATTTCTTTTTTCCCCACCAAGCTAATGCAGCACACATTGACATTTGACAATGGGAGAACGACAGGCAGAGGATGGAAACGTTATGACGGGGCCATGGTCGAAAGCGAGGATGACAGGGTTGTTCTCCTCTGTCCCGTGGCTTTGATGCCACATCGGGGAGATCGGGATGCCGGGGGCTCCACGGGGAGATGAGGAGGAGCAGCAGAAGAGATGGAAGGATGCGAGGGGGAGGGGAAGACATCAATACAAACATTTGCCAAGGATCAAAATGAAATCCTCCACATAGACAGAGAACACTTCAAAACGGAAAGCAAGAAAGTCTTTGTGAAACCATAAACCATAAAAGATGAGCTGGCCATCATTCTATCTTGACACAGAAGTATTGGGACACGTAAATTAGGCCTCCAGGAAGTGAAGATGGAAGAAAATATGTTGCTGGGTTATCTTTGCAGCGATATCAGCTTCCACTATGTGCGTCAGTGGCGTTTTTCTGTCTTTGCATCCACAAGAACATTTGCGAGGTAGGATGTAGATAGATGGTCAGTGGAAACTTGCTTTTCATCTCAATGATGTCCCGGTTTGATTCCTTACAAAAATTAAAATAGAAAATGCAAACAAAAAATATGCGACTTGGCCAGAATCGATGCACGTTCATCCGAAGCATTTGGTAAATTCAACAGATGGCGAGGTGTTTTCCAAATTGCAAACGTTTAATAGCAACTCAAGGCAAGAACCCTCCCGGTCTACTTGGCAGCATTCAGGCAGCATCATCGGTGGAAGAACATTGCAACATTAAGCTGAAAGGACAAACAACGCGGATGTTTAAATGCGCAGCATGTAATTGGCTTTGTTTTATTTTTTGTCTGAAAGTAAACTTCAACTGGGAGTGACAAAAAAAACGGTTTGAAAGTTTCTTTTTTAAGAAATTACTTCCGATCTGCATCACTCATACCTCAAGGCACCACTGTACTTAAAAATTGATGAATACACGATGAGCATTTAATTGTTCTTCCAGTTACTATACGTCACTGGAACAGTATTTGCAGTAAGTGATAATCATTGTTAGACCAATTAAGTGAAATTGGATCATTTGTGCCGCGGGACGGTGGTTGCCGATCACTGCTCTTCCATCAACACTGGAAAAAAACAAAACAATCTTCACTCATTAGTGTTTCAAAAGGAAGACTGCTCTCCCACACGTGAAAGTTTTTCAAATGTTCATGATCACACTCTTTGCCGCCTCACACGCACGTTTTAAAAACACGCTAAAGAGAAACGCCTGTAGCCAAACTGACTTCCTGGACAGCTTTGGGAGTTTTAAAGCTGCATCGATCGGAGAAGCGGCGGCGGCCCACGCGGTTTGGAGGGCTGACAGTGAGGCGCTAATTAGAGCGGCTGACGTTGTAAGTGTTGTCTGGCTCCCTCTGCCACACCCGCTGACTGTGAGAAAGCGGCCGCTGCACCTGCAGAAACATTTGCGCAATCACGCTCATCCACCAAAAGTTCATTTGATAAATTATAAAAGCGCAGCCCTACACTTATGTCATTCATGAGGTATGCGTTTATTATTGCGCTTGTAGCAGTGTTGAGTTGCACTTGTTTCTGATATACTGTACTTCAGTATCAATAACGCTATCAGATTTACAACCTCAATTCTAATACAATATTTGTTCCATTCAATTGTGTGAATTTATTCAAAAGAGTCTTTTCTCTTCATTTGGCAGCATTTGCATTGTTAGATTCTTCGGCCAATCCGATTTCGGCCTCTGTCTTTCAGAATCAGTCGTGCAATCGGGATTGTTTCTCGAACTCAATCCCATTTCAAATTGAGCCGGCCCTCGATGACATCGGCATTTTTCCGTCCACTCGTTGGTTGGTCGGAGCAAAACTTGTTACTTGTTACGCCCAACTTCGATCAGCAAAACGTCTGTAGCAATTTTCACATATTAATACATTTCCTAGTCCTCATCTCTGGTGATGTCGTTCGTTTATGTATTTTAAGTGTACATTTTGTAGCACCAAACGCGCGGCCTGCCACTGCTACTTCCATTATTAAACTCCGTATGAGGGTAAAAATATCAGAAACACTTTCAAGTATGATGCCTCGCTGTTTCTGCACGCCTTTTCTGACCTCGAGTGTTTGCCGGTGACCGGGCATGCAAAATAACAAGCACGAGGGGAAATAACAAGGATGTATGTGATGTAATAAAGTGGATAAAAGAGGAGAATAAAAAAGGAGTGACGAGGGAAGAAGAAGAATTCCAGGACAGCCAGCGTGGCGCCCTCGTACATCTGCGGTCAGGCTCCAAACCAAAATCTGGCGCTCGAGTGTGCGCGTCCGCTTTGTCTTGGTGAAACCCTTTCAAACATCTCGCTCACGCCGCCGTCATCACGACAGGGAGGTTCAACGCACATCAATGTAAATGCATTTGCGGCGGCATGCAAGACTAAATGGATTTCACGCATGACTGTCGGCAACTCGCTGAAGCAGAAATATAATAAGAAACAGGTGCGCTTATGCGCTTTAATCTGCGTGACGCGTCTGTCTGCTGGTTGCGTATGCGTCGCATGCGTGTGCGTGTCACAGTCAAACCTGGAGCTTGAGTTCAGCCTCGGCCTTCTCGGAGCTGAGCTTCACCCGCCTCCTGAATTGCTCCAGCGCCGTGTCGGCCTGTCGGAGGCGCACACGATGGCTCTCTGTGGTTCGGTCCAGCCGGTTCGCCGCGTCTCTGCCGACCCAAGACGGACACGGGTCAACACCAAAAGCCTCGGAAAGGAGACGGCAAGCCGAACTGCGGGGGAGCCGCGGACGATCCCAGGCGACTTTGGCCGAGAGGCAGGGGCGTAAACCGTTTATATTCAAACGAGCACTGCCACCGATCGTCAATTTAGAGTCTTCGGCTAACCGGAGAAGCGTCGAATGTGAATGTGGAAGGAAGTCACGGTACACGTCAATCTCAGGTTACATATCGGCGCTGTCGGGCGGAAAACTCGTACGTCCAAATATTTCCTATTGCCTCACAAATCGCGAGTCTGTTACTTTTACACATTATTAACCAGTTGCAAGTGTTAAGGACAAATCTCGCTCTGGGACACGATAACGAGTGGTAGCTTAGATACATTTGAATCAGGCTGTTTTGCTCAAAATGGATCGCCGAAATGCTTCGGTGCACAGAACTGTGTCTGTGCGTGCAGATTCATTTAATTTGATGAAACTGCTATTTAGGATTAGGATGATGTCATCGCAGTTGTTGAAAGTCTATCGCCGGGCGCCACTTAATCACGACCGAAAGGGGCCCTGAGTGGCAGTCGAAAGCCACCTTCATACTCGACGCGTGCACGTTCCGCGCAGAAACGAGACGTGCGCAACCAGGCCGACACAACCTTTGCAGCATTTATATATTATATTATATATTCAGTAGAAGACGATCTGTGATGCTGGTCACATTGCTTAAGTGTCAGAAATCAGCGTGATAATCCAAATGTACATTCTAATCTATGAGCGTGTATTATTTTTTTTTTAAGTGTTTCTTATTTTGTGTATTGACAAAATAAGTTTCTGAATATATTCCCCCTGACACCTGGGCTGTGTGCGCGCGCGCGCGCGTCTTCAACGCAGAAAAATTCACACTGCTATCGCTGGCAAATGTCAGGCCATCCAGTTTGCAGGGCGAGCCGACTGACAGGCTTACTGAGAGCTGTCAGTGCCGAAGCAGCCGCCCGCAACGTGCTGCGCGACAGCGGCGGGCGGCTGTCAAGTCTCCAGGTGGGCTGCGAGGCGTGTGCGCGCGCCAGGGTGGATGCACGCAGCAGCTCAAGGTGAAGGTGATATTCTTGTCAAATACATTTTAGAGTCAGGCGAGGGTGAAAATGGAGTCAAGCCAAGCGTGTTACATCCTGAGATCTAAACAACTCAATCAGCATTTGTGTGCGTCTACCACTTGTTCATGAACTCATTCACCGGCGTGGACGATTCGATTCGTCAACTCGAACCCAAACGTTTGCTGCCGCCGACGAATTTTCTGTGGTAATTCCGCCCACGGAAAATGCATATAAATTGATTGCATTTTGGCACTAAATCAGAACTGGACATAACAGCGCAAATTCCACCCTCACTTCCTGCACCCTTCTCATGAATATTCTGAATGTGAATGATGAATTTTTGCCTTTAGGCGGGAGAGCGGGAGGGAGAATCTATTTTTCGGGCTGGCGGATGGTACTTCAAACCAATTACAAGAAAAACACAAAGGGGGTGAGGGAGCACTTAGATACAGTGCTGCACATTAATCTGTGTTTAGCAGACTATCAAGTGGATGCGCGTTTGTGTGTGCGAGTGTGTGTGTGTACAGTTGATAAAGGACGGAGAACATAAAAAAGGAATGAGGGTAGAGGATTTTAAAAAAAGAATATGTACGCTTTCACATCTCTTTATAGAGTTCTGTGTCTTTATAATTTTGGTCTCTCTCATGTCAGACATCAAACATCAAAGAAATTGTTTTTTTTTTTTCCTACTTGGCTTTCCCAATTTTGTGTACTCTGTAATTATTATTAATCAGTCTCAATGACTCCGCTGCCTCACGGGCTCAAAGAGACAAAAAGGATACGCAGAGAGATTAAGCCGGAAGACGAGAAAAGCGACGAGGGGAATAAAGAGAGTCTTCGTAGAACTCCCGCGAAAGCCCGGCAATGAATTCTGCGAGTTGCACGAGAGAGAGGAAAAAAGTGGGAAAAGACGAGCAAACGTTCCGCACTTGACTGACAGCTGCACTGGCGGAATGACTAGGTTGGGAGCGGGCTAAGCTGGAAACGCACACCAAAATTCCCCGCAACAAACTTCAAAAGTGTGTGACACACTGAAACATATTCTACTCCAACGCCGAAGAGTCCGTGACCACATGGAACCGACAGCCATTCCTGGCAGAAGAACTGTATTCCTCTCTGTGTGTGTGTGGTCATAAGGGTGGTAGACGGCGTGTCACCGTCAATAACAGAGCAATGAGGGCAAGATGAGAGGACTGAGAAAAAGACTCGGGGAGCCCTGCTAGCGACAGGAAGACGGAGGGTGCCAGCGCCGGGGTCGGCCACGCGGCTTGAAACGGATCCCTGGTCAGGAAACTGGAAGGAGACGAGGCTCAAATTAAAGATGTGCCTTGGCCAAAGAGGAAGTCTTCTCATCCTTCAATTCTCAACGGCTGTTTTAACGGGCAGGAAGAGGGGGAGGTGAAGGGGAAGCGTCCATTGCCGTCCAAACCGCCAGCGAGGCAGACAGGAAGGCGTTGCGATCTACGATTGCGGTATTTTCGGAACCGAGGTGACCGCGCGGAACGTGCCGGAGATAGACAAGACGGGCTAGAAATAAACGCGCCGTTGCTAATTCGCCAGCAAGGGCGACAGGTGTTGTTCTGGCGAATGTCTGTCGGTTGCGTCGTGCAGTGTTTGCTGACCTTTATTGTGCCAAGGCGCACATTTTTCACGAGTCAAAATCTCACGGCACGTCACCCAGCAAAAATGGCACAGCAAGGACTTATGGGCCATGCCACCCAATCTGTGCTCTCTGCTTGTTCTAACTCTTCTTTTCAACTCTCAATCGCATAACACACATATTGAATTACTCAAAATGTGTATCAGCCCATCTCAGACAACTTTATTGTTTGATTGAACAGAACAGCGGGGGATAGGGACCGGCCGGGCCTGACCGCGGATTGCAAAAATCTGCAGATAATTGACGGCCATTGTAATTGCATGGAAAAAAACATTTTTTTGCTTTTTAAAACCCCCAAATTCTTGATTAATTGGGGATATACTGCCAATAAGCTTTTTCCAAGTTGCCCTCCTGCCAAAAAAGACAAAAACTGGGAAAAAAATGAGGAAACAAATATGTGGGGGTCCACTGTCCTGAAACCCCTCACTTGAGGAACATGACTGAAAGTAACATTATTGTACATCATCCTACATGTCAGGATTGGTGTTCTTGAGGTAGGATCGCTGTTGATGTTTGCGCCAAGCAGGACTGTTTGCGGCCAGTTTGGTGCGGCAACATTTCCATTGTAAAGGTCCCAAATTACACAAGCGGTACGGTCAAACTTTTCAGTGGGCCGTCGTTGGAGTGCCACTCGCTGTCTCCAGTCTAACAAACAAACGATTGAACGGGAAGAAAATAAAAAGTTCAATTTAAAAAAAAAAATCCTGTTGGATACATTTAGTACCACGCTGTCTCAGTGGTATGCTAATGCTAAGGTAACGCCACGCTACCCCGCCGACACACGCGGCAGCAATTCAAAGGTTAACTAACTTTTAGCAGGACACAAATCTCCCGCCGCTCTCATGGCTGCTATTCTAGTTTGCTCATTTGCGAAGAAGAATTTACGAGTTTAAAGACGTGATGTAGGTGGAGCACTGCACGTACACGACGCGCGTACACCACGCCAGAAAGCATTCTTAAATATAGATGCCTTTGGTTTCTAATTGTATAAAAGCATTTGCGTCTGTGAACTCATTCAAAAGGAATGATAACGAATCCGCAGACACTTCAAAGGGGCCCGGGATGAAAAAAAAAAAAAAGGGGGAGCGTATGGAAAGAGGCAAAATACAAAACTGAAATATTCAGCGTCCTCTGAAGAAGAAAATAAACCAGGCTTGGTTTTCATCCACATCCCCAGAGAAAGGGAGAGAGAGGTGGGCTGAAAGAAGACTGAGGCAGAATAAGAGAGTAAGCGAACGTAGAAGAAAAGCGAGAAGAAAAGAAATGACTGATGTCATAAAGGGGGGAAGCATTAAGTGGGTTAAACACACACCAGCGCAAGCGTGCTCACGAAGAGCTCATGGCGGGCCAAACCATTAAGTACACCTCCACAAGAGGATTTCAGCAGATCCAATACAAGCGGACTTCCTTTTGTTTGTATACAAAATAATCTGTGGTGTGCGAGTGCCTCAAACTTGTATCCGTCTGTTTCTTAAAATGTGTCTGTGAGCGAGCCATTCTGCACTTCCGCTCCACTCTTATGCAAAAATGGCGCTCATTTACATAATTACACAATAACCAAACCCCACACTGACATGCCGGCTAGGCTGGGTGAAGGTTCAGAGTCACTTTCATTTGACGGTCAAACTTCTAAAATATAAAACAAGCCAATGACAGCAATGCTAACTGAGCGTGCCTTCTATGAAAACGTATTCTTGCGCCATTTGTAACCTCAAAATGTTGTATGTTGGTACCATCATAAACCGAGGGACGCCCCTGTAATTTTGGCGCGCCAGTCTGCGACCCACCCCAAATGGCTCAGTGACCCACTTTTGCGTGCCGACCCACCGGTTGAGAATCACTGCTCTCGGCCCTGCCAATTAAAGGCACAACACATCCATGTACTCCCGTGTGTGTGTGCGACTGAATTACACTTCACTATAATAGTTTCATAATAGTTTGGGGATAGGGTTCCCGCGACACATACACACAATATGAAGTACGGCCTCCACAATATTTTTGGTTGCTTTTTTTGTTTTGGGTCAAGGTCACCTTGGTGTCAAAAGCTGGTCTCAACACGGGCCCAGGAGTAAATGAAGGTGGGCGGTGGGGGTAGACAGTCGCTGAAATTGACAGATGAAAGTGTTGAGCCTCGAACAAATGAATTCCCTTTGCCATTATTTCCTCCTGGGAACATTCGTTTGGGAATCAGAACAACACTGAAGTCAACCGTCATCTCACAGAACCAATTTCGTTCCTGTTTGGAGGTTCCAGCTCTATCGGCTCTCCAGTACAAGACAACAATACAATAACCATCCTATTTGAAATATGAACATTTTCTTCTGCTGTGTCAATTAATAACAAGCATTAGAATGTAAAAGCTGATTTCAAACTGTTTGGATCGCATAGGAATATGGAGGCGTACCAGATAAGCTGTCCAGTGAGTGTACAAGTACGTAAAAGGCACGAAGAATCAATGCTAAAAATCGATATTATAAGACTTGTTGGAATTGTAACAAGCCGCAAATGTTTTTGTTCCTGTCAGGTTGGTGGTATCGAATTGATGCTTAAGCCACCTCCTAATAAGGAGTCAAATATTGAGCCGGGTGAGGCTTTTCCAATATTCCGGATCCATACCTCCACCTCCACCTCCACCTGCTCCTGCAGCTCAGCTCTAACTGAAGCATCCTAAACCTCTGCTGACTAGCCCTGTTCCCTCTGTGGCCCGCCATCGTCTACACCGCCGAGCCTGCCTTCCCTTTCGTCCGTCGGCGCTGTTGTGGGAGAAGCAATGCTGGGGGAGATAAGACCACTTCAAAAACACGAATCGGAGCTGCGCACGAACACATAGTAAGGCAGTGCATGCACGATCCACCTGAAAGTCGACGCGTGACCAAGCAATGACTTAACAGTCAGATTGGCTGTTTAGCAGTTCAAAGACTGCGATCCATCAGGGTTCCAAGCTGGAGGACAGTTGCTTTATGCTACACAAACGGAGAATTCATTCTCATTTGAGGACTTCAAAAAAGGCACACAGCAGCATGCGCAGGATTGGGCCAACATGCGCAAAAGCCGACAAGCGCCGTTGAGACCAAAATAGATCACGCCGTGGTTCCGTGTCGCAATTCCGAAACCTGCAAAATTCCTCTGTAAAACGGGTAGAAAATAAAGCTTTTGTTTCAGAAAGCGACAAGTGTCATACACGTTTCACTGCAGCTAACGCCACCTCCAGTTCTGGCTTCAGTGAGACATATTTCTGTGAATCCCACCATCATTTTAAAACACACAAATTCATGAAATTCTTCACATCGCTACGGCAGCATTGTTTTGTTGTTGTTGTTTTTTTGAATAGGAAAGGGAAAGTGTCTATTGTCAATATTCTGCATTGTAAGCTGTTGTTTTTCTTTTTCCAATATTATTTATTTATGTGTTGTTTTCAATGTTAAGAATGAAGAATTCTCAGAAATATGAAGTCTAAATATTACAATTTTGAAAAGAATAGCTCTGTTTTACCCAAATTATAGTTAACACGTTTACTGCAAACATCACCTCAACATTGCTTTTTTTTTTTTTTTTTTTTTTCCCCCCCCCCTTTTTAGTGCTCCCTGTTGTTGCTATGGTAACATCACCCAAAACCTCAAATGGATGCAGCAATGCTTATTTGCATGACAGGACAGGTTGACTTTGAAGAAGAAAGAAGAAGAAAAACGGTTAGTGTAGAAGACTAGCGATGCTAGGAAACAAAAGTGTATATATATATATATTGTCGAAGTACCCGCAATACAAAGAATAATACCCAGCGTGTGTACATCAGACACTCGCGAGCACACCTTAGGTTTCTCGTTGGCATGTTGAATAGATGTGCTCGTTTAATTGTATCTTTACGTCTTTCCGTCTTGACACGCACGCACGCAGTGTCGCTTTGACTTTGAAGTTCTTCTGGATTGCCTTTAAAAGGCCTTTCGCTGTTGCCACGGCAGCAGGCAGGTAGCGCACATCTTCAGAGCGTGCGCGCACCGAGCACGAGCGCTTAATTAGACAGCAGCCTGATGGGCCACTTTCTCGGTGGTTAACGGCTAAACGAGGCAGCGACTCGACTCCTCACTGACGCTAACGGCGCCCGTCGTTAATGCGCCGCCGGATGCGTCTGCTGGCGTTTGAAAGCTTTGTCGCCGGGCGGACTTCGACAAGCGCAAACATAAGCGGGACGTAGGCATCAAGTGTCCCCTTGTGAGTTGTACGCTGAATATCAAGTGAGTTTTCATTCTATTGAACACAAAGTGACTGTAAATAAAAGTATATCCTCCAACTCAACTCAATTAGGCGCATATTAACGCATTCGCTGGCAGCCATTTTCAAAGCAGAGTTGTGCTTATTGACAGCTTGATTGCGCTTTCAAGACCCACAAAATATTGTGTTCTGTGACAATAGAAGCAACAAACGTACCAAGAGAAAGGACAGACTTCTTTCAACAGAAAAAAAGACATTCTTTAGTAATCAGCAGTCGAGCAGTGTTGCTTTCACTAAAAGCGCCGCAGAGCACTGACATTGACGGTAATATTTTTAGGTTTTGTGACACCTCGAACTGTAAAACAACAAAAACAAAAGTGTGCAAGGGCTTCTGATAGCAAAATAATAAGATCTTTACATATATACAACTATCAAACGCGCCGTGAGCAACGCTGACGTTCCTCATGAACTGCGTCATCTTTTTCTACGAACGTGATACACACTTTCTACTCACTCCCGCAACAACAACACATTCTGTTGATAGCATGCATGTTGTGTACATACTCTGTTGGAGTGGGAGGTGCCTAAACTTGTCCAACTTCCAAGGTGTTGGCATTTCTCTCCCTCATAATCGACACGACAAGCCGAGACTCGCCGCCTAATCTTTATCTTCTCCTCAAAAGCTGTGCTGATCTCGAATCCAAAGCGATGCGATGCCGCCATCTACAGGGAACTGTTAGTCATTACAGTGGTTTAAAAACCCTCTTCCACGCCTACCAGTTGAAAAACATATTTGGCAAATACATTTCTCAGTGGAAGGTGGTAATTGGTATCAAGGAAGTATGTTGAAGTATTACATCTTGTAAGACCTTTGTATGTCGATGAGGGGGGGCGCTAGGTTTAATCGTTGGAAGGTCTTGCACTTACAGGGTATTTTTTTTAAAACTAATGTTACATTGTTGTTCTACGAATGTTACAAGATGAGTTTGAAATGGCAATACAGCACACTATTTTGGGATCATAGTTTGTGGTATATTTACACTTTAAACTATTAATATAGGCACCAAGGAAGCTTTTTAGGCGGGGGTGGTCAATTATTGGGAGTCTTTGGCTACGCACGGCAGAACTCGGGCTGGTTTGCCACGTGTGCAATAGCAAAAACATTTGGAGAAAGAACTGGGCGAAGACACAAAGCGCTTCCAACCAGTGATGAGGATCCAAGAAAGAAAATGGAGCCCCGCACAAACTAAATCTCTTGTCTCTTCTGAGTTGCTATTGAGACAAGCAGTTTTAAATCTCTCAAGGGGACCGACGGCACCGTGACCGGACAGCGCAGGGCGCGGAGCCGGCCTGAGGTTGCAGAATGGGCTTAGTTGGAGCTCCGCATTCTGCTGTCGTTCCACCGACGAAAGCGTAATGTGCTTGTGAAGTTCCCTTCATGTTCCGCTTTGTATTGAAAGTGCTGTCTGCTAAGTGGGGAATGTTGTGCTATTGTACAGCAAAATGGCACAGAAGGGCATAGAAACAAAGGTTTACATCTTAGGAATTTCTACTCGGACAACTGAAGCATTACTCCCATAAATGATTTTAGTTCTCCTCTCTCTGCAATTTATTCAACTGGCCAAACACTGATAAGAAAGAAAGGGGGAGAGCTACCCTTCAGTATGGTTCATATGAGCTCTGTATTATAAAAATATGTTTGTAACATAAAACACAAAACATTCCTCTTTCAAATCATCTTTCCCCATTGAAATGAAAGGAAATGCCATTAATCGGTTCCAGACCCACATTAAGCTGCTTGTGTTGTGTGCACCTTGGCCACCAGGGGGAGTACACACACACACACACACACAAAAACAGTTATAAATACTCAGTAAGCTGCAGTAAGAGGAGTTGTTTTTCACAGAGGATAAATAATATATGCCTTTGAGTATTGTAACATTGTTTGTCTGGATGTGTTTTCTACCATTTGTCATTGATGCTATTGGAAAGCCCGTCTATGGCATTTTTCATTATGCGTCAGCATTAAGCTAGTGGACTTACCTGAGGCAAGGCTCTGTGGTTGGTTGTAATTATCTTGGTTTTATTTGTAGTTTGACAGTAAACGTCAGCTGGGAGTGGGAGTGGCCTTAAACAGCCTGAAGCCTCGTTTTTGAAGAATTGTTCTCTATCTGCCCAACTGCTGATTACTGCGACGAGAGTTGAAATGGCTGCGAACATCTGGCGCTCGTATCTAAAATGTCTGCTCTCAGGTCAAAGCAGAAAAGAATCAGCTAAGGGGAAAAAAAATAAATCCCCAAGTCGAGTCCACTTTTAAGTCGAGAGCAGGAGTGTTACAATTCCGTTTGGACCGTAAAGGAATGATCATAATTTGCAAAGTTTCACACCATGTCCTGATCAGTATGGCTTCTCAGCTCACTTTTTAGAGTCCTTTTTCTTTAGAGACATTTTTGAAACGCTTCAAAGGGAATAGTGAAAGGGCTGCCTGGTTAACCTGCAATCAGGATTCATAGCGACTGTTCTTAACATCAAAGACTGGTTTCAGTACCGTTTGACATCACAAAGGCTAAAATGCGTGATTGGGGTATCGGGGTAGAGCAAGAGCTTTTCATTTTGAGCCAAACCTTATTCCGCATTTCCTGATCCCTGCTATACTCCAATTTAGACAAACGGTAAGTTTCCCCCCCCAAGGAAAGTATTCAAACTTTAGTTACCTTAGTTCATAGGCGCTGTCATTCACAAACAGACTTAACAGTTTAACTTCATTGCTAACCAAAACAGCAGCACCTCGTGAGGGAGGGAAGTCTGGATTAGTTTTTTGCATGTCATGGGGGGGAAGTGGTATGAGGCTGTATCATAAGAAAAGGCAGAAAACGTGAATCGTGTTGAGTTCTTTAAGAAGGCACAGTCAGTTGTCAGCCACACGAGAGGTCAAATTACGAATATTGTATTGACATGCTGCTAGTATGCTTCAAATTTGAAGTAAGAGGATCCCATTTACAGGCATATCACACCCCAAAAATGTACCTGAGTGCATCCTCTAGTTTGGCTATCTTCCTCTTGGACTGTGTTCTCTCTTTCTCCACCTCATTGTGCAGCGCCAGAACCTGAGAAGAGAGCGAAAGCCAAGAGAAAGGAAGGTAAGCGTACGTGAAGGGCCTTCAAACAAGGCGTAGGTGACCTTGTGCACGAGGTTGTCTGCCATCCTTGGAGAGCCCCATCAAAAGTAGCATTTGGGCCTGTCGGGGTATGGCTGCCATATGAGCGAGCCCCTTTTCATGTCCACATACTGCCCCTGTGACCACTGTGGAAATACTTGACAGACTCCACACAGCTTGTTAGCATGTGGCCTCGACGATTGGAGAATCATCAATAAGACATGACTGCCTTTCATCTCCAGAGACTTCAATTCAACTGCGCTTGAATCAAGGGTGCCGGGGTCTGCTAAGTTCTTGCAGGTGTATCAACTATTGCGGGGGGGATGCCACACACACGCACTGTACTTTGAAGATGACCCAGGTGCAGGTCCAGTCTTTAAACCTGATCTTAACCTAAAAAGTCTGGTCCAGCTCAGCTCATTAACGAAGGCCACTTTACGAGTGCTTTGAAGAGGATTGATTTCTTCGTGCTCGCAATTAGGTGCGGGCCAACATTTCATGTTGTGGATGTCTCCTGTTCTCCTGGATTTTGGGGGGATTTGTGTTTGTACAGAAATGACCCTCTCGTGGTTACTAACGTTTGTGTGCGAGCCCCTCCAGCCGTTAGCATTCTTGCAATGTAACGTATTTCAAGGCAACACTCGACTAAGTTATTATTTATATTCATGGCAGCTTTCACTTTGACTCCACTACATTTCTTTAGTATACTTTTACGGGGATCCATTTTCCCCAACCATCCTTACTATGTTACTACAAAATCAAATCCAAATCAATTGTTTATGGCTATAATGCCTGAAACATGGAGCATAAAGAAGAAGAAGAACAGTCCTGACTAAAATGACTGTGAAAAAGGGAGCTGGATGAGTACCTGCTTGTTTGCTAGAGAGGTCTCGTGCACATTTGTTGTATTGCGTCACACCATTTGCTATTGCTGTGTGATAACTTGTCAGTTAAAGAGACTAATGTTGATGTCTCAAGTACAGTATGTGCAACCTTTTTCACTGTATAATATTTCTTGGTAAATTCAATTGTTAACCCAGTGAAGTCAAAGTGTCAATGTTCTTTTCGTTATCGTACTCTTAAGACTTTTACTCTAGTAATATTCTACAAGATGACCTTCTACAAAAATGATTCTCTGTTGAGACTTTTACTCAAGTATCGCTTTCCGGAACTTTATAGAAGACTGCCAGTGAATCACCTCCGATTTAACAAGAGCAGACGCGCGTGGGAGCCCCACAAAAAAGGAACGCGTGACTCGGGACTTTGATCTCCACTAGACCAAAATCCTCTTGTCTAGGTTTGCGCTCAAGTCAGAGTTTTGTTGACGAGTTTCCCCGCAGGAGCGCGCAAGGCACCTTTTTGTCATAGTTGATCTGCAGCTCATCTTTTTCCTCCCGGAACTTCAAATCCCGATCCTGAACACAGGCGGAGAAGAGCGTGACATATAATCAATCACAAATGTGATTGCGCAACGCTACTATCATGCGCCTCATACCCGAACTTGTGTCTGTCTCTGATGTTCACTGACCAGGAGCTGCTGATTGAGCTGAGCAATACTTTTCTCAAAGTGCTCCATCACCTCAGAGGCCTGCAGAAAGAGAAAAGAATTCAAGCGTGCTTGACCTTGAATTTAGTAAGCGCAATGGAATATTAGGGACACAATAGAAAGAAAATAAAACATGGAGGAATGGAATGGTGTGCTCATTTTCTTCGAGAAAAAAGACACACTTTTTAGACACCAGAATAAAGTCATTTCGCCCCCGCCCCCCCCCCCCCCAGAAAAGTCGTCATACATAATTTTATCAACAGAAAATTGTTTTTGTTTTTAAAAATCTATTTTTACAAGATGAACTCATTTTTTTTATGAGAAATATTTTTTTCCTTGATAAGAGTGGTAAAAAAAAAAGTTGTAGTTTTTAAGTTGAAAATGCTTAGAAAACTTTGATTTTTTTTTTTTTTAAATAAGAATGTCCAAATGTTTTAAGAACGATATTGACGAGAATAAACTAAACGTGCATTTTTTTTTTTTTTCCAATAGTTGTATTTTTCAAGCAAAAAGGTGTCATCTCATCAGGAAAAAGATGATCATGTTCCATAAATAAGAATGTAATGAATGATTATTTTCCCATTATTGCCAATATTTTTCTCTTTTTCACGTAGTAAAAATATAAATATGTATTTTTGAACTGTTTACATGATATTTTTGTAAAAGGAAACTCCTCCTAGATGAAGGCGAAAATAGTTTTTTGCCGCTGGGATGCAAAGGCACAGTTAGTGTTTGACGACACAAGTGTGGTGTGAAATCAAATTCTTCAGGCATTGCCTTGGCGGCAGACAGAGCGTGCTCCTGGTGTAAATGGTTCAAATCGGCCTCGTGTTTGGCTTGGAACTTCTGCAAAGTCTCCTCAAACAACGCGCTCTGCTCAGCCTCCTCTTTCTGGAGGACCGTCATTCTGTAAACAAAAGTCACACACATCAAACCTGCCACTTAATCACCACTTTTGCCTGGATTTCATTTTTTATTTTTATTTTTTTCTTGTGTGTCGTTTCTCACGCCACCACATTAGAGTAGCAGCGCTGGCTAAGAGGAAAAGTAGAAGGACGACAACAGCACAGGAAATCATCTGAGCATAATATGAGCAATACATTTACATTTTATATTTACATTTACCATACAATCAATTCCTTCCATCTATCAAGTTTCTCTCACGTTTGTCCTCATTACGGTCGCGGGTGAGCTGGAGCCTCTCCTAGCTGACTTTGGGTAAAAGGTGGTGTGCACCCTGGACTGGGTGCCAGTCAACAAGCATTCACAGTCAAAAGGTCTCCTGCGTTCTTCAATCCAACCCGCTGAGCCTTTACATTCGCAACAGTACTGTAATATTTGTTCCCTTAATTTAGCTGGGCCAAAATTGCTTCACTAAAAGGTATAGCTTCACTCTTTTCATTCCTACAGCTCAATAAATAATTGCTTAATCGATTAAAGTGAATAATACAATCAAACAAATAATTAAATACACACATTTAAATATACAGTTGTCAATTTTATGAAATGTAATAAAATAAACGCAAAACAATGAGAAGGCATTTTCTCAGCTGACTCTGGGCGAAAGGCGCGCTACACCCTGAACTGGTCGCCAGCCAATCGCAGGGCAACCATTCGCACTCACATTCGCATCTACGGGCAATTTGGAGTCCTCAATGAACCTACCATCCATGTTTTTGGGATGTGGGAGGAAATCGGCGTACCCGGAGAAATCGCACGCAGGCACGGGGAGAACATGCAAACTCCACACTGGCGAGGCCCGATTTGAACCCGGGTCCTCAGAACTGTGAGGCAAATGTGCCGCCTGCCTCTCTATGATGTCTTTTTTTTTAAATTCAAGCCGTCTTTATACGTGTACGTCAGTTTTCGAAAATGTTCTTCAAAGCCTCCCGCGAAGGGTTAATAAATGCTAACTTTGTGCCCAACATCTCCAGACCTTCTGTTGGCCTCCTGCAGTTGGGCAGCGACGGCCGCAAGGCGGCTCTCCAGCTGGGCCTTCTCCTGCGTGACCTTCTGAAGCGACGCGTTGCTCTTCTCCACGTCGGCACGCTGCTTTTTCACTTGCTGCTCCAGCTCGCGGGCCGTTTGCACCTATAGACCACACAACGTGAAGAGGAAAATATCATAACATGCGCAAGATCCACTTGATATATTGTAAAGTGCGAGTCTGTCAGCTGGTGCATGTTTGCCGTTTCGGAGCGAGTCTGAACTTGCGGCGAGGTCGACTTCAAATAAACTCCCTCTCGCACTGATTTTCTTCCAAGATATGTGAGTCATCAAAAGCAAAAAACATCTTCACTACACAAACTGTGCCAAAGGTCAAACCAGCACTGCGGCAGCATGGGAAAGATCTTATCGTGTGAAACTGTCTTAGAAGACTTTTTTTTTTTTTCTTCTTCTTCTTCCCCCCCCACCCCCCACTGTAAACGAAAAAAAAAAAAAAAAAATCCTCAACTACAGCAGTTTGTGAAGTATTGCGGCTTTGAGCTTTGGAGCTGTGACTTCAAGCTATACTTTTACCGTCATTTAAAATAGCAGTCTTGGCTGAACTGATAGGAGGGAGGGGGGGAAAAAAAAAAACACTCTTCTTGGGACATCCTTACAGCGTACTAGTAGCACGGCCAACTTTAAGGACATACATCAACATTGCGTCAGTGAAACATGCAACATTATGCAAATGGCTGTTTGCTTGGATGCAGACTGCACATTTAAAAGCAGCGTTTTCTCAAGGCTTGTGCAGGTGGATCAAGGATGTTTCATCAAGGTTTCATTTTCTTTAGTAAGTCACATTTTTGCAGCAGGAACATTTTTTTGGTTTTGTTTTAATTGACAAGTAAAGTCACATCCCACGCAGTCTTTCATTAGGAAAAGTTTTGCACATACAGGTGCATCTCAATAAGCTTGAATATTGCATTTATTTCAGTAGTTCATTTCAAAAAGTGAAACCCTCATGCTGGTACATTTCAAATTAGAATATAGCAGAAAAGTTCATTTCTTTCAGTACTCACATTATATAGATTCATTTAACACACAGGAATATACTTTTCTCAGTTAAATGAATAAAAACATAATTGTAATGTAAAATTCATCTCAAGCAATTTGAACGTTCCATCCATCGATGTACATAAGTATATAAGCAACAGAATATAAGAAACAATCCAAAGGATTTTTTAATACAGAAATTAGGTAGGAATTGTCTTCATGATTTAATAAATCTCTCTCTATATATATAAGATATAACTTTTGCTTTTTCAACTGAACTAAAGATAATCCTAATTTTAATGATATTCTATATTATTGAGATGCGCCTGTAACACCCGAAAATTGTACAAATTGTTTGAACGTTTGTCCAAGTTTTGTTGTTATCATTCATAATGTATACAAATGAACAAAGTAGTGTTCGTGTTTGCACACTATTTGCCACGTTTGAAACGTTCCCTTCACATTCCAACAATTAGTAGAAGGAGCATGCTAACAGTGTCTGGCATTATTTGTCCACCCCCCTTCACTTGTTCCATTTAGTTATGTAACAGCTGTAATCCAAATCAGATTCAATTCTAGTTTTCTCTTTGCCATTCACAATGATGGCGAGATGAAAAAAACTGTTTGGGAAATCCATTTCTTAAAAATGGTTAATTACAATTGCATTTGTCCTTGTCTGGATTTACACTGCATAATTCACGTGACACAATTGTTGGTTTTTTTTTTTTTTTTTGTCAAATGGCAAGATGTGAATATGCGTAAGTAACATTTAATACTCATATTTTATATGAATTATGAATGTATTATTCTTTGCTTGTGGAATTCTTTACTTTCAATTTATGCATCCTCACATGTGCGTTGTTTCATGTGTTCCGTGACTGCAAACACAACGATATCGGATATGCGTCCCTTGAAATGTGCAGAAACGAGACAGTCGTAAAATATCAAAGAAAGATATACAGTAGATATGAAATTGGAATCGAGCCTTGGACCTGCAGTGTAAATCGTGTCTGTAAAAAAATCTTGGTAAGGTTTGGGTGGTGCAATTGAATGTCAAGCGCTCAGTTTTAAACTAAAAACCATCCAAGTCCTGTGCGTGCAGACAGGTTATACCGGACCTTTTTTTTTGGGGGGGGGGGGGGGGGTTGAAAAGAAATATGGCTTCTGCGCATGCTGTGTATACTTGGACAGCTCGAAAGTCTGCACGGGCAGGCGGATAAAGGCCGATGACGGTACTCTTGATTATAAAAAGGAGCGTGCTCGCAGATGTGGACGATGACAGAGGCCCACGATGACAGCGGGGGGGGGGGGGGGGGGGGGGGGGCAAAGACGGCGAGGGAGTGCAACGTGCTAAGAAAGAAAGAAAGAAAGAAAGAAGAAAGAGGTCTGTGTTGCGTTGCCACGCACTCGCTGACACTTTGGCAGGAGATGAGAAGAAGCACCTGCCCAAACTCGGCTTCTACACCTGCACACTCTCAGTGGGAGCCAAATTACATCCCATAATTAGGTGTTCCCAACGTGAATTACTAGGTGCGAACTACAGGCTCCATAAGCCACATTATGACTCCTTCTGCCCTTTAGAGTCAAAAGTGAAGCCTTTGAAGATCCCACAAAAATATTCTGCATGTGACAAAATAATAAACAGCAACTTGATGACAGACCATGTCAACCATCTCCTGACGTTTTGGCCGCCGTGCGGATGGACGCGTACGTGTTATGTTGGAAACTTAGTGACAGAGCAGCACAAACATTTTCAAATAGTATTCCCCACATTTTTTTCAGCAATTATTATGATTTTTTTGTCGCTATCAAACCTTTTTTAATCGATTATACCATTGATTAATGGGATAAAAATGTATTTTGCATTATTAAACGGCGAAACGTGGATGTGAGGTGCTATTGTTGTCCACTTGGGGTCGCCATCTTCACATTCCACGCTATAATATCTGTGACTTTGAGTGTGTGTAGCTTTAAAAGGCGGGGCCTGGCCTAGTGCGTGACGTGGGAATCAGCGAATGAAAGTGTAGAGTTGGCTGCGTGAGCGTTAGCATGTTAGCAGCTAGCTGTTAACTGGCTAACCGTTAGCAGCTTGTGTATGAATGTGCTTATGACGTGTTTATTTTTGTGACATTACGATACGTTCTAACTCGCAGCGGCACGCTAGATTAAGTTAGCAAACATCGACGATCCCAAACTTTTGACGTTCGTCCACCATGCTGCTAACTTTAGTCTGTGTGGAAAAAGGATCACTGCGAAGCTCCGAGGGAGAGATGTTGCTTCGAATTATTCGATGAACTGTTTGACCTCGAATTTTCACAGGACACACTTGTATCTTGACTTGTGAGCGGCCCAACATTTTGAGATGCGAGCCATTTGTTGGTGCATTTTCCTCTCTCTATTTCACCGATTTTGACTTATCGCGGGTGGGTCTGGGGTGTACTCCACAAGAAACTGGAGTTCTCTGTACAGTGGAAGTGCAACACCCATTTGGTTTGGACAATTCGGAAATGGTGTTTCTTCGTCATTGAAAATAGGTAACTACGAGACTTTAGACTTTTAGTTAAAATATTACTTTTCCCAGTACACTTAAAAACTGCTGACCAAGGCGTTTAAGTTCTTATGTATTGGGGGAGGGGACTCCAAAGTGCATCACTGGGCCCCGTTTTAACCCCCCCCCAACGCTACAAATTCCACAATTCGGTTCTTCAAAGTTCTCAATCTTTACACGTTTTCAGGAATTATCTTCAAAAATGTATCATGCATTTAGAAACAAATCTCTGCATTCACTTCACAGGGTCTTTAAGAATGTTAGTGTGTTGCTTTCGACGTTTTTGTTAAGGAAGGGTTTCGCGATACTGTCAGCTTGGGCGCGGATCAAATGAATTCATTTGACTTTATTTCCCAGTGGAAAATTGGTTTTAAAATGAAAAGACAACTTGGAAGACAACCAGCATGATGTAACAGATTGTGTTTCACTGTACAAATATAAATGTCGGCTTTATTATTTTGGAATGAAATACTGGTGGTGTTATGAAAATGTCATCTGCTGTTAATATTGTAAGCTCCTTAGGATGCAATTGCACAATGGCGAGATGCTTCTTATTTCTCACCTGTTCGATGTGAAGCTGTTCCGACATGCAGCATTGCGTTGAATGCTCCAAGTGGCTTTAAGCCATGTAATCAGACGTGCTGACAAATCTTACGCTTAATTAGGCTTGAAAGCTGTCGGAATCTAAACACACACACACACACATTCGTGTACTAACGGTGGATTGTGACCGAGCGTTATACTCGGCCTCCATCTTCACCAGCCTCATCTTGGTGTTCTCCAGCAGCTCCTGGATGTCGTCGGTGTGCTTCTTCCGCAATTCAAACTTCTCCTTCTCCACCTCGGCCACCGCTGCGTGCAGCTAGCAGCGGAAGCAAAATCGCATCAATGACACATCGAACGATTCTAATATTCGATTTGTTGGAACAAATTGCACACACATACATTCCGAACAAAAAGGATTCATCTCAAAAGTGTCGTCAGCTAATGTGAACAATAGATGCTAATTTTATAGCAATAAAACTTCATATTGTTAAAAACAATCCCAAGTCAACCACTCGCAGCGATGTTCGTGATGAGTCTTATGCAATTGTACACTCCCCCCCCCCCCCCCTCCGCCTTTGGCTCAAGGCTACAGCAGAACATCCAAGCACCTCGACTTTACCTTCTTCTCCCACTCATTTTTCAAGCAGTCGGCGCTCTGATCTGTCATCTTCTTCAGCTCGGCAATCTGCTCGTCTTTGCTCTCGCAGATGACCTGGGATTCCTTCAGCACACTTTGAACTGCGGGCGAGCGCACAGACCCCCAAAAAATACAAAAAAGCATAAGGAGCGTTCAGGATGCGCCTCGGGGTTTGCAGCACAAACACAAGACGTGTTACGTCCTGCTACATGCCGACTGATGCAATAGTGAATCAATGTCAATAATTGCTACTGTCAGATGGCCGGTGGTGCTTTTCTTTGCATTCCATCAGTGGCTTGAAGAGAATTCAGGGGGAGAAAAAAAAATGAACAATTGGAATTCTCGCCATGAAAATATGACAAGATTACTTCCATTTTGGATCGAGCATCCCAGCTGGATAGCGTCACTGAGCACCAGCGCATCTCAAGGAATTCTAGGTGACGGGGGGCTTTCCCCCTGAGTGTTCTCTGACATTCATATAAACATCCTTGCAGTTAACCCTGCAATCCTGTGACCCCCCCCCCTCACCTTTCCACTCCAGTTTGTGGATCATCTCCTCGGCTTCCTTCAGCTGGGCCCGATGTCGACTCTTCAACTCGCTAATCTCCACATTCCGTCGCTGCAGAATCTGAGTAGGGGGAGATTTGAATGCGGGATAATCTTCAATGCAAATGAGACCAACATTTATTATTGCATAAAAATGTTGGATGTCAGTGTACATCATACTGAAAAAAAGCATTGGGACATAGTCTGAATAAAAGCAACAATATATGTTGTATTGGGCAGCCTCCAACTGTGAAATATTATTCAGCAAAATAAATCAACAATAGGACTGAAAACAGTATAAACTTAGTGTTTTACGAGTGATGTAGAATTTATGAGGAAAAGAATTTTTGGCCCATGTTCATGTTCCGCTCTCAAGGGCATCTGCAGGTGGAAGGAAGACAAATTGGAGACATTTTTTAAGGCCTCCTCGATGAAATCGGAGATCTCTCATTTACTAAATGTGACCACAAAGAATGGGTGACGATGGGCTGAACATCATAAAACAATCTTTGAACAATATTGTTTAGTCTATCGGGTTCAATACATTTTGCATATCCATAGATCATTTTACACTTGAAACTATGCGGGTAACTGTCGTGCTGGCACCGAAATGGGCCTTATTATTGTCTGTGTGATGGGAAACGCCTTCACGCTCCATACGCACGGCACTTCCTTAGGATGTCGCACGTCCACTCAATGAGCAAAATGGGCCCTGAACGCAGCACCTGTGCTGAGGTGCGACGCGCTGACTGCATGTACGCGACTGATGCTGCCAATTGTGTGTGTGTGTGTGGGGGGGGGGGGGGGGGGTTGGCGTGGCACAATATCAAAAGCACAGCAAGCTTTCTGGCTTCCAAAGCATTATGGGTAAATACCGTATAATACGACACCATTTTTCTTTAATATGGATTTCCTATTTAATCATTAACACATAATTGTTTTTCCAAAGCCCATAGTGCAGTCTTTTTTTCCCCACCATCATTTATTTTTCTACAGCAGCACACTTGGCAGCTAATCCTGTCGTTTTTTTGCAGTGAAATGGACGCGTGATGAAAGGAAGAGGGAGTGGCTGGAACAAAGTTCATAACACATTTAGGAATACCCCATTTTTCACCCCCATTTCACCAAGCCAGTGGAAATGTATTTTTGAGGAGTCCATGAAGAAATGTGATGACACAGTGGCAGGGAGAGTGCACGGGACGGCTTTTAGGGTGGCAATTTTGGCCTTGTTATTCCTTTTCATACCTCATCCTCGTGTCCAGACCGGAGTCTGGACACGGTTGGAGCAAAATCGTCTTCTTGCGTGGGGGGAGAAATGAACTCGGGAGAAAAGGTCCCCGATAAAGTCATTTGCGGTGTGGGCGACGAGCTGATTGAAATAAGTACGACAAGAACGCATGGATCGGAGGAGCGCTTTTTGTCGTCCTTCTTGGAAAAATAGTCGTTTCACACGAGAGACATTTGTCAGGAATACTCGCCATCCTGCAATGACGTCGGTTAGAAAAAGTGGACTCAAATTCATTTTAAATGGTTTATTTCTGGTACAACTCAAAACAACTTCTGTTCATCTTGTTACTTTAAGCTAGCAGTATACAGTGTACACAGTAAGTCCCCCTCCGTCGCTGGGGTTACGTTCCAGACCCCCGCCCCCGCAATAGGTAAAGATCCGCGATATAGAAATACCCACAGAATTATTCACGGAAAAAAAAGGTTTTGTTTTGTTTTGTTTTTTAAACTAGATTTTTTTTTTTACAAAAAAATAACGTGTTTGCATCCCGGAGAGACTATTATCAATTGCCTTACCTGGTAAAGAAAAAATATTTCAAAAATGAAAATGGTTTAAAAAATGACCGCGAAGCCAGAACTGCAATCTATCGGGGGCTTTACTGTACACTACTTTTTTTTTTTTTTTTAACATTATTGCACAACAGTTTGGGCTTTCTTCATTTATAAAAAGGGAGGAGGACAATGTCCAGCCCTTCATCGCCCTTGACGTTATTGAAACGGTCCTAATTAAAATGAAACCTTCCATGAGGCTCGTCACGAGCGCGCCCCTTCTCTTTGAAGCCATTAGATGGAATACAGAGTCAGATTCAGAGGAAATGAAATTAGACATAACTCACCATCTGTGTTTAATTAAAGGGTGGGAGGGAGATGCTAGCTGTCATTCCGTCTCGTCAAGCACAAAGCAACGGGCATCTTAAAGCGAGGAGAGATTTTTTTTTTTTTTCTCCCCCCCCCCCCCCCCCCCCCCCCCCCCCCCCCCCCCCCCCCCCCTCTTTCTCTTTGCCGTTTTATTAAAAGCTTCTGTCACAGCAAAGGAAAGTCGTGCCGTGGACGTGACAGATACCAGGTGCTCGTTCTGCAGCACGGGCGCCCGGTGCGGAGTGCACCATCTCCGACGCTTTGAAGAGAAGATTGTTTGCAGGCTGGAAGGAGAGGAAAGGAGCGAGTCCTTTCCTTTTCATTAGCCACCAAGTGGAGACAAGAGACCATCGTGGGTGTTATAATGCAGTTCGATGTCAAGAGCACTCAAGTTGGCAACCATACAGATATGGCAACCACTGGAAAAGATGACAATTGATCAAAACTGGGTTATATCTTAACTCAATTAGTCCCCAAGCAACATTTTACGTGGAAAGAAGTCCACTGTGAGTAGTTGAAAGCTGACCCAAAAAGGAGGGTAATTTAGAAGGGCTCAAATAATACAACCGCTTTCAAATGAATGAAAAATACAGCAGTTTTTCTTCTTCGTCGTCACATGATGGGACACGTACGCTCTGCACGGGACAATACATTCTTCCGGATGGCGGTTTCTGACTTCCGCCATTCACTTTGCATTGACGCTGCGTGTGTGCGTGTCTGTTGCGCGTTCACACACACACACACACACACGCTCACAGCTGTAATTGTATCCGGCTTCAAAGCGCAGCTCACGGACACGGCAAAACGTAAAACCACTCGCAATTTGGTTTTACTCAAATTTGAAGCATTCAAATCTCCAATGTGGATTAACCGTTGAATACTACGACAAGAGAGCGAAAATGTTACTGTCCGCAAGCGTTACGTGGAAACGTGTGGTACTATAAAGTATACACAAGCAACACGACCAAGCTGCCCGTGGTCGTACGGTGCCGTAAGGCTCCCTCAACAAACGACAGACAAGTGACTCGAAAAGTGAACACCAGCTAAACAACAAGCGTCTATATTGAGAACGCTTTTCAACACGCCAACAAAACCCGAGCAGCGCTAAAGATTCCCAGCCGCCTTCTGTGGTCGAAGACGTGTAGTTCGGCCACGTAACGAAACCGCTCGAGCCGCGTGATGTTGTGCCCTGCATATTTCAGCGGCGCGGGTCGGATTCGTCATGCCTGCGCACCAACCGACTCGCGCTTAAGTCATGAATTCACTGTCACACAAGTAAGTCGTGTTTTGCCTTTACATTTTCTCCATGTTTGAATTTGTTATTGGCGCATACAAACGATTGCTTACTACGGTATTGTGACATGTATGCAATTGGTCAAGGAATAACAAACAGTTTTCCATTCGAAAGTTAGGTTTAAATAAGGGTTAACTTGTACGAAGGTTTTTGCTGATGAGCAAAATAGTCCGTTTTTACGGTGTGTAAAGTGTACTATTCGTAACCCTTTAATAAAAGCATGTCACGCATATCTATGTTATTAGGTCACCAGGGAACTGAAAAAAAAAAAAAGGCATTTGACTTCTTTAATGCTGGGTTCTTACTTTGTCGACATCTGCATCGTGTTTCTGCTGCTGTTTTAGTTTCTCCTCCTGATGCTTGGACTCCAAAACTTTCACCCTCATGTCGACCTGCAAACAAGGAACCGGCGAGAAAAGTGAAATCACATTCATTTCTTACTTGCATAAGAAGTCGCTAAGCATAAGAATCTGCGTAATGGGTGAAATAGCGTTTTTGTCGAGCAGCAAAATAAACCACACATTTTACCCGAACATCTTCATATCATATCATCACACTGAGTGACAGGATGACAAAGATAACATGATTCCAAATGAAAGAAGTTACACATTTGCTGCGTCTCGCTCCCAATGATGAAATGGCACACATTAACATGCAATCAAATAAATAGAAAGGAAAAAAAAACACGCATAGCTTCAAAAATGTGTAAGACTCATGCGTGTTCGGGTGCGCAAATGTTTGTAATCAATTGTTCATTTACAATCAGAGCAAAATGAAAATCGGGGAGGCGTGAACAATATTGTCGAAAAGTTCAGTGTGTTGGACTAAATTCCCATTGCTTTGTGCTGAAACAAGTGACAAGCAGGTCATGCTATGTTGCATATCTGATGCCTTTTTAGCTATTTGTTGGTAAAAATATGATGAAAAAAAAGGTCATGAACCTTTGTGCACAATATAAATACAGCCCATTTAATATTTGCAATGACATGCAATCAAACTCCATGCAGCAAGGGGGCAGTAATCCATAATTTCATTCATTAAAAAAGGGAAACTTAATGACCACGCTACGCCCCCCAATGTTCACATTAATGCTCATCACTGCAATACAGTTGGAGCCAGACAGGATTTAATTGTAGCTACTGCTAATCAATAATGGGTCATTGGGAGTTTTTAAAATACTTTCCTAATTCTAATGGGAATTAACAAGAAAAGGCTGCTACATGCATTCAGATAATATTTTTTTTACTCATGGTTCAAGGTTATTCTTGAAGACTTTTCTAAGTAAGTATAAACAACGATGTTTGCTCGGCTGTTTCTCAATGGCCACGTTATTTCAAGCAGCATTCATGAGTGCCAACTGCTACCACTGTTGCTTTATTTGGTCGATTACGATATCATCCTGCTTGGAACGTGACATATTTTCTCTCCTCTTTTAAGCTGGAAGTTGACACAATGCGTTTCTCCTTCCAAAGACAAAGGGAAGCTTCAATGGAAGGGAAGGGGCCAGTCGGTTTGATGTGGCGACTCATGTTTGGTCACCGGCTGGTCCCGGTGTGTTCATCATCCCCGGGGGCAGAGTGACAACTGGAAGGCCTTTGAGTGCGTGCGTGCGTGCGTGCGTGCGTGTGTTTCATTGTCTTAAAGTAAACTGCCAACACAATGCTTCCAGCACAGTCAAGTAACAGAATACAGTAGACCCCCGCTATTCGCAAGGGACAGGGGCGAGGCCAGACCGCGAAGAGCGAAAATCCCCAGCTAATTTCTTTTTGGGAGGACAAACTTTAGACGAAAACAATTGTTGAAAACTGAATCATACGATAACTATAGCATGTGAAAACTGAGGTACCATTGTAATTAATAATAGCCACGATCAGGATGTAATTTCCCCCAGGGCTTGATAAAGTATCAAGCAATCATGAGTATAAAAATAAAGGTGTGAGATGTGCATTCATCATGACGACACTCCATTCTGAAAAGCGTACCCTTGAGGATGTTCTATTTAGTCATCTGCCTTCTTTTTTTGTGGCTTCGCCACCATTTGTTGGTGCAAGCGAAAGGACCACAAGAGCGCTGTCAGAGTACCAAAGGGGGGAAAAACTGCAAAGAACGAGAGGGAGAAAGCAAGATGGCGGTGATCGAAAAGCAGGAGAGATAGCGCAGACCTGATTCTGCAGGCGCACAAAAAATGGATGGGATGTGGGGGAGGAGGGAAAAAAAAAAAAGGCACATGTGGAGGTGTCACTTTTGCAGCCTCTCTTCAAATGCGCTTTTGAGAAAGTTTGTCAAACTAGATGAGAAGCGTTGCAAACTTGTTTATAAAAGGCGTCAGTGAAGGAGGGAGGAGGAGGAATGTCGTACACCTAAGGCTTCAGAGACGCCATCAATCAGCGCGTCTGGGTGGTGCTGCTTTTTTCGCACCGCTCTCTCTTCTTCAGAGTCATAGCTCGCAAGACGTAAGATGCCATCTTTTCTTGAAAGCAGGCGATGGTGCGCGGGAGTGTGTGTACGGGGAGAGGCAACGTGAGGCGAAGATGGAAAACAGTTGCCCTCCAAACCAGCGCAGGGTCAAGCTGGGGGGGGGGGGGGGGCTCGCAAAACGCCTGCAAAGTGTTCAGGCTTCAAAAGCAAGGTTGCTTTTGTGCATCTCCTTTTGTCTTGTCTGAGACGTACAATGTTCTCGCGTCCTTTGTAAACACAGACGCTCAAGGGTAGTCTGGGTGCGGCGTTCTGCCGTCGACTGGCAAGCAGCCGGATGCCGTCTGGCAACAATTCTCATTCAGTGGAGTTTGAATAGTCACTGCGTTTAAATCTTTGATCATTGAGTATTTTATGTTATCGGTATTAAGTATCGCAAGGTGATGGTTTTGGTATTTGTTGCTTGTTATTGTACAGGCTACTGCTTAAAACGACTTTCCGTCAAAGGATGAGGAAGTAATCTGACCTAATTAGTTTGAAGAGCACTGCAATTGTCCTATAAAATTGTTCAACAACAATAATGATGAACGGTGATGATAAACGCAATGTTAAAGGGGATATTTGAAGGAACATGGACTTGAATCAATTATATACAAGTACTTGGATCTCTCTCTCTCTCTCTCCCACGCATTAAGCGTGAAATGAAACAACCAATGAAATTTTGTCTGCGAGTGAGCTGTTCTGCACTTCCGCCATAATTGTACACAACAGTGGGGCTAATTTACATAATAACCACCCCCACACCAAGTTTCTCCGCCCATAACATGATCGGCTAGGCTGTGCGAAGATCCAGAGCCACTTTCGAGACTAAAGTCTGAAATAGTATCCCCGCACAGCTACAAGGTAAGCAGAGCTGCACTGAGTTTTTCTGGATGCAGATTTGCTTCCGGTAAGCGACGCTTACTTGATTGCTCGGTGAAGTTGTGATGTGTCCATGCAGCACATCAGCTGGGAATTACTGCAAATGCAGTCTTTTGTCTTTCCGGCTGATTTTGCCAACTCTGGGCTCTGGAGGAGACACCACTTGCTCAGCAGTATATTACAATGATCATTTGTATATATGGTATCATGAACTGTTTCACCTCTGATATGAATGAGAAGTCGCCTCCAAGCTCCCATCCCGCAAGAAGCCAACTAGATGGCCAGTGTGAGTTTACAGTATGTGTGGATCTATCTTAGCCTCACGCTCGGGTTTCCATTCACACTGTAAGCTGCCTTTTTGAAGACAAACTGATTATTTGTTTACATTCAAACTTCAGCTTGTAGCCATAGCGAGTGACATCACGCACACCCTCAAACTATTTGAAATATTGTATTTTTCTTCTACTTTTTCTTGCAGCTGCGGTTGTTGTTTTTTTTAAAGTGCTCTATAAAAGGAAGTTGAATTGAAAAATGGTCCTCTTATAAAATCATCTCTTACTCGGCTTGCTTTTTTTTTTTCTTCCTCTTTCTCCCCATGAAAAGAAATTCATCGAAATCACAGGCTTGAGCTGAAGCTCCGTCCCCGAGGATCCGTCGATTAGGGAGATGGCATCACGACGGCATCGGGAAGCGGAAAGGCTTCTGATCCCCCAGTCGGGGACTTGTGACCATTCAAGAGTGACGGCTTGACAGCAACGCGCTCATCTGCCAACAATCCCCGTGGTCAGGTAGCAAGCGGCTCTCGTTTTCGGGATACGCACGCTCCCGCAGGCCCCGCGGATGACGGGGTGCTTTAATCGGCAGATTATCACCGGGCTCTCTAGAGAATAGCTTCAGCCATCCGTCGCCATTTAATTGAATTTCCAACTCAAGGGCCGTTCACTTAACGCTGAGCACTTGAAGACATTTTCCTCAACTCCTCAAACAGCGCACGACGTGAGTCAAAGCAAAGGCGGCTTCACGCCAAGATTTCTCAGCTGCCACTCATTGTTCCAAAGCAAAAGAAGAGAAGAGAAGATTTGTGCGTTTGCAGCTGCTGGCACGGTCGGACGGATGAGGACGACTTGAGTGAGAAAGCTGAGATGTTCATTAAGCCGCCGTGAGTTTAATGGCATATGGCGTATACGTTTAAAGCTCGAGTCAATTTGCAGCTAAACCAGGAGGATTAAGGGGAAGTGATGTCATTGCGAAGCAACATCCAACGTTGAAGATTCTTCTTCTTTTTCTTTGCGGGAACAACAGCGAAGGCGACATGCTTAAGGTGAGGTTTGCGGCCTATCGCACTGCGTGTGGGCACAAGCTGCAGCTTGTGAAACTCAAGAGTTTCTGAAATCCTACTAAGGGATTCTCGACCAGTCTAGGGTGTGTCCTGCCTCTCGCCCAAAATCAGCTGGGACAGGCGCCAGCTCGCCCTCGACCTCAATGAGGTTTCCATTCCGGTGTCGCATTGCCTGGCGTTCTGCGTGGATGTAGCTCATCTTACGTTGGGCTTCCTCTGACCACCAAAGCCTTTGAGCGTGAATAAACAGCGCCTCTGCTGGTTGCAGCCAAGTAGCACACTCCATTTGAGCCACGAAGAACTAGCCAGAGTGGGCAAACCCTGTTTTTGTCTTTTTTAAGTTGCCCAGAGCAAAAGCATATCTTTCATATCAATACTGGTGTAAATCCATTTTGACATATAGTGTGGAGTTTTTTTTTTGTTTTTTTTATTTCACACAGCTCTTTTCCTGATTCAAATCCCTGAGCCAAATCCCATTTCTGAGACGGCCACGCCCTTGGAAACCAGGCTACAACTCCCTCAAATATATCCCAGAAATTAATTGAAGAATCCAAAAGTATGCAGTACTTTTGCATCAGTATGTCGGTATCAGTGAATGTTATTGATCATCTTATGTGAAATGTGATTGATGGATTTTTTTGGGAATTCCAGTTTGTTTCTTTTCTTTCAGGCAACTTAGATGATACTGACCGCGATCCAACCTATGAAACTGAAGATGATGACAGTATCTCAGCGCTTGCAATATAAGATATGATAATACAAATATTCACTATGATCCAAGTCCAAAATTACATTACATTTGACAAAATGTCAAAATCCGAGAAAAAACTACAAATTTCTATAAAAGTAATCGTTGCCATAGAAATCACCAAGATATAAATCCTGCAGCCGTACAACTTTAACGCACTGTCCTGCAAAATGACAAAAATAGTTGATCAGCAATCAGTTCCACACAATCGACCGAATTCTGCACGATCGATGAATCCATTAAAATGCCCATCATTTGTCATATGGATTATTTGACGCTAAACAATAATTAAAAAAAAAGTAAATTAAAGTTTGACCAATTCTCCCAAAATAATATGCTAATTTTCAACTATGGTTGAATATTTTGGGCATAAAATGCAAACAAAACTATAATAATAGTAGTAGTAATAATAATAATAATCTCTTGCGTCAGGCGGCACGGTGGGCGACCGGTTAGCACATCTGCCTCACAGTTGTGAGGTTGCGGGTTCAAATCCGGCCCCGCCTGTGTGGAGTTTGCATGTTCTCCTCGTGCCTGCGTGGCTTTTCTCCGGGTACTCCGCTTTCCTCCCACATCCCAAAAACATGCGTGCTAGGTTCATTGAAGACTCTAAATTCCCCGCAGGTGTGAATGGCTGTTTGTTTCTATGTGCCCTGCGACTGGCTGGCGACCAGTTCAGGGTGTAGCCCGCCTCTCGCCCAGATTCAGCTGGCATAGGCGCCATCACGCCATCACGATCCGAGTGAAGATAAGCGCTACGGGAAATGGACGGATGCAACTCTTGTGTCCTTTGCAATTTGCGTCTTTGTCGTGCATACCTCCTTGCTCTCCAGAAGCTGCAAGTCCACATCATCAGTCAAGGCGCTGTTCCTTACCAGGCTGGACTTGAAAAGCTACAATAACAAATCTGCTATAGTGAATTGCGGCGACTGAGGGGAAACACACAGGCCACAAGAGACAACTTACCGGCGACAGGGGCATAGTTTTTTCTCGCAAGTACCTCGGGTTCTCGAACTGAAACAGGACAAAAACAGAATCATGTTAGTCATCTTGTTATCACCTTCCTCTCCAGACAAACCCTCACCGCAACGAGGCTAACCTCCAGACTCTCTCACTCTGTCACAAACAATGCGGGAGGCACATCAAACGCTTGTGGCAGGAATCTCTTCCATCAAATCTTGTCTGTTTAGAAAAACAGGCATTGTGTATGCGAGCGCTTCTATTTCCGCTCTCGACGTGTCTTTTGTCAACACTCGGGACCGCTAATCCGTAAGCCATCTCCGCTCTGTTTACTTGCAGATGGACGCTAATGTGTATACGTCCTTGCCAATAACTGACATTCTTTGATTCGAGCACGGAGTTCAAGAAACAGCAAACGCCAACCACATGAGAGAGAATAAAGGTCACAGTTGAAGTGATTCTGTAGCATTAAATCATCAATCACAGTTGACTTGGAGAAGGGAAAGAACATTGTTTTGCCATTTTCCTATTTTGTATTTGTTTATGACCCACTTACATCCCTGTGAACTCCGACCATGAAGCCTTTTTCTGTGTCTGTCGGGGTTGATCACGGCCTCGCACTTGCAAACAGACTTTGGAGATGACTGACAGCGGTGGCGCCAAATAAACAGTTGCCTTGCTTATCTCCTCGACGTGAGGATGAAGCGGGAGGAGAAGGAGAAGGGAGGAAAGTACGCAAGTAAAACAACATCCGACGTTGTCAAGTGGCACAGGAAGATAATCCAGAATGGATGGAAGATAAGGGGACAGGAATAGACGGATTTGGGATGGAAAATTGTTCCATCTTCTGCAGAGGGATGACGTCAGGAAATAGATGAACGCATCATCTGCCTAATTCTAATACGGGCTAAATTTGAAAAAAAAACATTTCTCATGTACTGTATGATGCCTAGCTTGACTGTAATCACATTTTAAGAATGCAGAAAAATATAGTCAGTACAGCGAGGAATCACTGGTGCTATAATTTGAATCCTTAAAGCGATGAATCAATCAACATCCTTTAAAATAGCAGCTTTGAAATCAAGCACGGGCCAAGATAGACAAGTCGGCTAAATGCCGTGGTGCGCCTCTGGCAAAGCGGTATTACACCTTTCCGTGTGCCCATGTGCTACGCAGACACACCTTCCCCTGTGCCCACACACGTTAAGAGTGCACACGCGCAACGTCTAGCCTTCCAGTTGGCAGGGCATCACCGAAGCCTGATGTGGATGGACGGCTCTGCTGCAGACACAGAAAAAAGCGACAAGGCACCACATCACAAGGCCCGACTTGCCGGCCAAACAAACACGCCGTGATTGATGGCTTCCTAGTTTAGCGCAGAATAACCTCTCAGTATTCCCGCCTGACCACAGACAATGGAGGGCCAAGTGGCAGGGACTTACGCTGAACAGTCAGCATTGTTGTTGCTTTTTGTTATTTTCTTTACTGCAAGGTCAATGGATGTTGAAATTCACACAGCATCCCAATAATGTCGGGTTGGATCTAGGGTTGTCACGATCGAATCTTTTTTAGATCAATTATCCTATAGGTATTTGCGTCGAGTATTCGAGTAAAAGAAAAAAATATATATTTTTTTTACTATAAACATGAATTTTCTACTCATTTCTGCGGGCTGGAGTTCTATCCTTAAACCCCATTTGTTGGTATCGAGTGTATGGTATAAACACTCTGGAATTTGAGACAACAAAAAACAGCCTTTGCTAAATGGTTAGCATTCACGATTAGCATTAGTGTGCTAGCGATGACCATTTTAGGTAAAAAAACAAAAAACAAACGCTAACTATTATTCAGCTCACTCATAAGTCGTTACATGTACATTACACATGTAATAGTGTCTTAAAAATCAATTACAGACGCCTCAGTTATTAATTAGTCGACTTCAAGTGTTGAATGTGGATTAGTCGACTTGTTGACTTATCGGTTCCTTCCCTACTTTCTACAATTGTTGGGTTTCATTCTATAATGTTATTTTTTTCCCAAAGTACATGTGAAAGGGATGGCGGACAAGCTGAGTAAATGTTTTCATCTTTGAAAGAGGAACAACAAAACAAAACAAAAAATCGTCTTAGGCAATCTTTAAGTGTTCAGCATGCGTGCAGCAAGCCAATTTCATTACAGCTCAGGTAAAATAACAAAACCAATTTGAGCAGCTTCAAAACATCCGAAGCAAAAGCTGAAGCCGTCCGAGAGCATGTGCAGGCTCGTCGCACACACCAAGAGGCCGCTTTGAAGGGAGCCACTACAAAAAAACTTCTCTAAACTTGAAGGGGTCGGCTTGTGTGCATTTATGTGCTGAGACACATCTGTTGATTTGGGGGAGGCGGTCATGGGGGGGGGAGCGCAGCCAAGCAATAACCGTTATCAGCATCGCAACACACGAGGAGAGAGGAGCTCCGCTGTGTGCACGGCTTCACAACTCCTGATGGATAACCGAGATTAGCGCGGTACTGAAGGAGAGATCGGGTTTAAGGATGGTACGGCTGAGAAAAAGTTTGGATAGTGAACGTGGGTCATACAGGTGCAGAAAGCGAGAGTATGGGGGAATAAGAGTGTTTATTGAGCTCTGGCCTCATGCACTCCAGACTGAGCGGATAAGAGAAGCAAATATGCCTCAGATGTTGAGTTTACACCGCCACACGCTCACCACCCAGAACAGCAGAGAAGGTGGTCTTGGATGCTACAATGTGAAATGAATGAGACCGAGATCAACAATTGCAGAACCTTCTTTCTCCACAGTGAATACCCGCACAAAACCTTTAGGGAGGGCGGGGGGCCTTTAAATTGCCAGAAGTGCTCTAAATCTGTCATGTTCCTCCTCGATGTTTTTCCACTATTGATTGTCATCTGTAACAGTGATCTCCAACAAATCAGTGTGATGTGGGAAAGCGCTACAGAAAATGGATGCTCCGAAAATTGTGGTTTACTCATAATGTTTTTGTTCATCGAGCTATGCCAGTGACATATAGTGACAGGGAGAAGAATGAAATGCTCCTCCACTAGATGGCAGAAGATACAGTCAAACAGTCAATACATTTGCCAGTCGATTGAGACAAGATCATCATTATATGACATTTTACTTGTGCCTTTGGAGCTTAAAGTTTCCAAATATAAAAAGAATGTCAATTAAATAATTGCGTTGACTTTTTATATCTGTGGTACAACAAAACAATACAGTCAACTCAGCAAGTTGTCTCGTATTACTACTAAGTTGAGAACATGAGTTGCACGCTAGGTGACATTTACACGACGCACCTCCAGGTTCCAGCTGTTGAGTCGTGCCCCCGGGTCGCCGTCGTCGGGAGACATCTGCCCCGCATCCCCCTGATGAGTGGGTGGGGGGCGGGGGCGGAAAAAAACAGGTGGGTACAAATTGGGAATCAAATGCAGATGATGCAATAAAACAAGGGAATTGAGAACATTCCCTGGCCGCACTTCTTCGGCCTGAAGAAGTCGATTATCGTGACAGCAGAGAAACCCTTTTGGCAAAAATGCAGACAGATGATGCCTGGCCCTCAATTTTCAACAACATCATCCCTTTGTTGCTTCTAAAAGGCAGTTCCACATTTACCAAAGTCCACATTCACAATATCATTATCATTGTCCAGATGTGACTGAAGCATACTTGACTGGATCATCTTGCCTGCATGTAAAAGCTTCAGTTGCTGCTTTGGTTTTTTGTCTTTAATTCCTCTTGGATAATATGCCATGGAAATATACCACCATTATTATGTACGTTAATAGCTGTCCCATATTATTGTTCCACATATTTAGTATGTTTTAATTGAATGTACTGGCTTAAATTTGCATTTATGTACAAATGTAGGATAATATAATAAAAACTTGCTGTAATCTTCGTACGCCTTTAATTCCTCCTCAATTCTGCTCGTTTTGCTTTTGTGTTTTCGGTGGTTCGCCCATATATCTTAATACGAGTGTATATGTTATGTATATTTTATATAGCGTCGCGGTCAGGCGGAATCTCCAAAATCAATACTTTTCAGTCAATAATTTAAAAAAATAATAATCTGCGCTTACGCTTACACCCCCGACCAGAGAAATAGCCTTTAAAACTTCACACAGGCAAACGACTGTGGTTACATCATCTTCCCAAAAGAGTGATGCAATTAATGAAACAATGAGCTGACTAAGATGACCATTTTTAACAAAATAGGCTCACTCCAAATGTATCTACCGTAACTCTTTTCACTGATTATGGTCTCGAAAACATA